>NC_083623.1:27225388-27878493 GCF_963584025.1 Labrus mixtus
CCACTTATTTTTCAGTAATCACAGAGTATACCCACTTCTAAATCTCCTCTGATTCACACCATTGATTGATTGACCAAATTCAGTAGTTCGCTACAATTATTTCCTAGGATGGTGAAGGGATGACCCTCCCTACTCTGTCTCTGATTGACTAGTACGTACTAACTGAATGTGCATGAATAGTCTCACATGTCACTGTTTACAACAAAGGCTGTTTTCCCTCTGCTAGACGGGTAACCTGAAAAAAAACATTTTGAGGGGTCACCACTACACGACTAGGGATAGGAGAAAAGCACCTTCTAATCCTGAAATGCCAAAAAGAGAGTGCAAGGAAGTGCAGTCTTTGAATAAGGAGTGGTCAGGTAAATTAATTTAGGCTAAAAAGGACTGACAGGGTGCAAACAACATCAAATCGATGGTGAGGAAAGGAGAAATGAAGTGAGGAAAATGAGGTGGGGTAGGTGAACAAGGTTAGTGATTAAAGGTAACTGATATTTACTACTACAACAAGAGAAAGAATAATACATGTATATTCAAGGTAACAAAAGGAACGATTATAAAATAATGTGTTTGAGTAATCACTTAATTTTAAAATGTGAACTTTACCATAGCCTACCAATCAAATTGTTAACTTTTGGCCAATGAAAAGCTTTTATGAAGACATTTATGTTACTATAGATAAATATAGACATTATAAACTCAATACAAATAAGAGACTAAATAAGAACAAACAGTAAAATGAGGATTATAAAAGGAAACAGTCAATGCTCACAGACTTGCTTCAGTTTCAGCCACTGTTTTACTTGTTGTTTTACTTACTCTGTCATTTTTTTAAATTTCAGATAGAAATGTGTTCCAGAGGTTGTTCCTTTTACTGAGAAAGATAACTTAAGTAGATGATTTCCAGGGGAGGTGATTTGTTACTATTATCTAAAGATGACAAGACTCCGACAACTAGCCCTTCAACCTATATGATGTTATGGGTTGTCTGTCCATACCCTCAAATACGAGACACTAAGAGATTTTTAGTTTTTAGCCATAATTCTAAACCAATCACTTAAGGCTGTCCTCCAAGCCTATAGTTCCCCATATTCTATGATATACTTACACCAAAACAAACAAACAAACAAACAAACAAACAAAATAAACATTTTATGTACTGGGCTTTGAAAGAGCTCTATGAAAGTATGACTGCAAGACCCCATGCCTATGAAATGAGAACATTTAAGTTTTTGGCTTAGAGCTGAACGACATACATCGTTGGAAAGGTCTCATCCTGGAGAGTAACATATGTGAAGATGAGGTTTCAACATGACCCCTGTGAAATAATGACCTTTGAACCTTGACCCAAGGGCATGTTTGAAGGCTTATAACTCAGCAACAAAAGGGGCTACAGACATGGGAATAACTGTTTTAGAGAGGTCTTGGAACAAAGTACCATGTGAGGGTAGTCAGCTCACCAAAACAACAGGGGGAGCTGCTATATATGTTTAAAATACATTTTAACAAATGTATCAATTATTTTTTAAATATCTGATAACGTAAATGTGTTAACCATCCAATTAAACTCCCCTCTGTACCCTCAGTTAAATATATATTACTTCTTAGGTAAGGGAAACACTGAGATTTGTATAAAAGACTACAATTCCTCAGAGTCAAGTCATACAGCTTGATACTGAATGGCGCCATAATTGTAGTCTTTTCAGTTTCCAGAAAAAATGTTGTAACTAGGATTATAAAAGGCTTACAAAAGATATATTCACTGAATATGTCACGGATCTTGTGTGGCCGAAGTATTTATTGCATAGTACATATATGATCTATGTTAAAATAAAGTACATATATCACATAACTTCTGATATTTTGACTGTTATTCTAGAAGCAGTTATTTCGGTCCGTATGTCTGTACATCGATAGCTATTTTTATGGCGTTTATCTATGAATAGGGCAATTCTATACAATCATAAAAAGACTTAAGATTATTCATACATACTCGATTAAATGTATAAAATGGTAGTCATAAAGCAAATACCATATGGTTGTAAGCTTACATTTATTGGTTGTGCAGTTTTTTTCTTTGGCAATATTAAAGAAGATATATGGCTGTAGATTGATTTATTACTCCGTTGATAGAAAAATTTGAAAATGTAATTCTGCAAAATTTCAGTCACTTATATGTTCTGTCCACAAAGGATATACAATGCCATGTGCAATATACAGTATCTGCTCTAATTTGTCTTTTTTTTAATAGTCTTTCTTGAATGCAAGTTGTTTGTTGTTGTGGATATCTTTATGTTTGTGCACTTTGAGGTGAAGCATTTCTAATTTCATTGTACAGTTGTATACTGACAATAAAAGCTTTCTATTTCTATTACAATCTTATTGAGATACAAAAGACAAGTCCACAATTCCCCAAACATATTTTATTTTCAAGACAGAAAAAAAACAAAATAGCACCTCTGCATAAGATATCTACATGCCTTAAACCACATAGTGTTGTCCTTACCTAAAGTACTGGCATGGCATATTAGTGATAACAGTGATAACAACTGGACACATATAATCAAGACTCAATATTTGTACTGATCACTGTGCATTTAGAGACCTCTCTTCTGAGATGTAGACATAAAGCTACAGCCATGTGTAAAAAAAACAAGCGGCACCCTCCTGTGTTGGAAAAATGAGACCTATGTGGAAGCGTAAAAAAAATGCAGTTTCTGAGTGTCCGCTTGAGGCTGGCTCCATGAGATACAGAAGTCATATACACAGCCCATACTAAAAACTCAATTTTAATAGCGGAAATAAACTTCTTTACAATTCGTTTACAAATGATTTAGGTCTTATTAGTTAATGTCTTTATCAGCAAATATTCTACAGGGATTGAATTTATTTAATAAGCCACTCATTTTGATTTTATGAAGGATACTATTTATTAATGACATGACCGATCTGACTGCAAGCGAACACATTTTAGTGGTTTGTAATGAGGCTAAAGACTCGCCTCAGCTCCAGCTCTTTGCCTGTTAGGTTGACCAAAGTTTGCCAGAGGTAGACAGTCATGGATAGGCTACAAAAACAGCTCTTCAGAAACCAAT
Source organism: Labrus mixtus (assembly GCF_963584025.1). NCBI lineage: Eukaryota > Metazoa > Chordata > Actinopteri > Labriformes > Labridae > Labrus > Labrus mixtus. The sequence continues at coordinate 27,228,481 of NC_083623.1, forward strand.
GGGTGACGTAACTCTGGCTTTATAGTTCTATTGACAGTCTATGATAATTAAAAAAAAACAATAACATCTTCTGATGACACAACACAGCCTCATTTATTCACTCCGATGAAGCTTACTGAAACCTGCCTAATTTGTATTGTTTTTGTGTAATTGTTCCCGACATTTCAAAATATTTGCTTCAACCCACCAGATGAGAACCACTCATTCACACTGTTTCCAAATCACTCTCATCAGAACTCTCATAATCTACTTCATTATGGTTCACTAGTATCTCCTCAGGCCCATCCTCCAGAAGAGAGGATGCCTGGCTGTAACTTGAGCAGACAACTTGGAACTTCTCCTCGACATCTGCAAGCCTTCTCTGAAGCAGACATAGTAGCCCACGATGCCCCTCTTCAGTGACACTGCCTAGAAAAACAAAAGAGAAATTACATCATCAATTGAATGTTGCCCAGCTAGTCATAAACTTACTTTCATAAAGAACGACAGCTATAGTTTTAGTGCCAAGGAATTAAAAAGGTAACAATTAATAGTCTCAAAGTGATGATGGACCTTCTGTTTTCTACAAATGTTCTCCAATTTGCTATTAAATATGACTGATGTTCTTTTTGACACACCAACTCCAGTTAGGTCCATTCTTCAAGATATATTTTAATTTATATTTTTTACAAACAGACCTTAAACTGGCACCAAGATTAACAACCTAACAATAAGATGTCCTTTAGTGAGACGTTTTAAAATGATAATGAAAAAAAATATAATGAAAGTCACTTTGTCCAGCCTTTAGCTTGTTTACCACCTCTTTTCTGTCTTTGTTGTCAAAATCAGGCCCAGAATGTAGCTGAGCCAACTCTCTTCCCCTCCTACTTTATTACCTTGTATCTTCAGCTTCCTCATAACATTTGTGAAATACCATGTTCTACAGACAAATGTATCTACATTTCTGATATGCTGTAGGAGTGCCATCGTCACTGAAGTTAATTTCACTACATAAGATAATCAGACTATGTTTGTTCACAAATGGATTTGAAGACCTTCAAGTAGGGAGATACCATTTTTTGCATAATTCGCTCTACAAGTAGGTAGGCCCAACTGGGTACTGCCTGGAAGTATTTCCCAGCAACACAAATGTACCTAACAAAATAGAAATTAGCAACAGGGATTATAACTAACTCTTGATTTCTTAAAATGAACTGTCTTGGCAGAATATTATCTCAACCTGTAAAATATAGTGGGTTTTCGCACGAACAGACTATTGACAGGTTTTGGCCACACTTAAATTGAGCTGGAGTTAATTGGAGTAAAGGAAATTGACCTTAAGAACTGATTCTATAGTGGTTTTCCCTGTATGGCTCATGATTCTGGACAGCAAATGCAATAGTAGAACTTCTGCAGTGGGGGTTGCATGGTGTCAGATATGTAAAGCTAGCTTCTTACCACTGCTTCTACCAGAAGACATTTCTTCTATCATCGTCCTGATGATTTCAGCCAGCCTTCTGAGGTAGGTGCAGTGCTGTCTCATCTCTCTCATCAAAATGATCTTTTCCTCTTGAAGTCACACTTTTGACATGAACACATCAAAAATCTTCTTTTTGGTGAGGATATTGCTGGATTCTGAAGTCATACAAGAGAAAACAAAGGTTTGATCCGTACATTGGAAACAAGCAGGCACCTGCAAAAGCCATTGTAAACAACATTTCATATTATCTTTAATATAATATCCAGTGTTTCATCAAAATAGAAATAGGCAATGATGCACCTCCACAGCAAGAGAACATGTAAAATAACAGTAAACATTGTGTACACACACACACACACACACACACACACACACACACACACCATTGTAGAACTTCATTATTTCCATGACTTTCTTCTTCTCTTTCCCGGAGTTTCCTTCGTCTAAGGTGCCTAATTTTGTTGCTGTCTATAAACATACAAACAGAAAACACAATGCATATGTATGGGGATATCAGAAAACTAAAAGACTACTTCTTAAAACTGAATAAACAATCAATTAATCAAAATGTAAGAAAATTAAATAACTTTCTTTTAAATCAAAACATAAGGTATGTGAGCTGTAGACTTCTCCATACAACAACAATCCAGATGATGCATCTGCAAGTAATATAAATGGCACATTTTTTAATGACTTATCAACTTACCAGTGTGATTTTTTTATGGACACCAAGAAACATTTGTTCAATTGACAGCTGAAGATTATGTTGGTCGTCACCACGGGTAGCTGCAGACTCTGACAAAAACAACAGCAAGAATATCAGTATTCAATTGTTATTTAATTTATGATCAAATCAAAGCCACATCACAAATAGAAGCCAGTGAAAATACAGCTCCCACTGGCTGTCATGTTAGGAGCATGCCAACTAAGCTATGCTGATTTAAACCAAAGTCTATTATGTAGTAGCCTAACGTTGGGATATATAGAAGCCGTAGGTTACTAATCTGGAGACAAATGTCAGAATCATCGATGTCATTGACTGATATAACCAGTTATTCAATAGTCCTCCCATACTGACCATAGACAAAATACCTCCCCTCCCTTCATGTTAGAGGGAGGCCTGACAAAAGTTAGGATTTATTAAATGGCCCTTTGTGTACAAAAGATAAAAAGCTAAAACAGAAATGGGCTGACAGGTGTTACGGTGTAAAGAGTGACCGCGTTAACTGGAGACTTTCAGCCGAACGCGTCTGTTGGTGTCCTGCTCACAACGGACGCTGAAACGGATAGAGCCTCTTTTGTTAAATCATTCATTTACAGACGTATCTAAAGAGGGCATTTTGAGGCATTTGCGTGGAAACCTTTCGTGTTTATCAGCTGCGGTTACCGCGAAGAGCACGGTCGCGTTAGGCTGTAAGCCATCAGATGACACGGTCACTGGTCACACTGTAACACCGCAAGTTAACACAATCACTGTTTACACAGAAACAGGTCCAAATACTGATCTATCTAGTACTGGGGGATATACTGCTTCAACCTTAGCTAGATATAATATTAGCCCAAGTTTATCAGGTTTAATTTGAGAAAACGTTAATGTAGAGAGAGTCTTTAAACTAGCTGGGCAGCTAAATGCTATTGCTAAATGCATTTTCATTACGTTACTACTTCAATTTCCTCTCATGTTAATAACCTTGGCTCTCTACCACCAAACGACATGTATTTAGCATGAAAAACAGTCATAGACAACCTCAAATATTACAAACTTAGGTTAATAATAAGTTAATAATAAATATTAATCCCGGGTACTTACCTGACAGGTTTGGAATACACTGAAATGCTTCTCTTTTGTCCGCGATGGATGTTGGCATTGAGTAAATTATCGCCCCCTGCTGGTACGGCACAGATCACAGGCGTGTACATTTGACGCTGAAGACAGGCAATGCGTGACACTGACACGCATCCTCTAGTGGACCAACGTGTCTATTACACGCTTTGGCATGATACCGGGTTGGACAGGGGGGGCGTGAAAAGTTTTGGGGGGGGAAAGACGAAGAAGAAGAAAAATTCCAAACAATGCACTACGGTTAGCGCAACTAGCAAGTAAAGCTGACAATGAATCTTCATCAGATGTCATATCAAAATCAAAGACAATAAAGTATGACGAGTCATATCTCGCCCTCGGCTTCACCTATACAACGGTGGGTAACGAAGAGAGACCACAGTGTGTGTTGTGCTTCAAAGTATTAGCATCAAACGCCATCTTGAAACAACCCATCCCGCACACACAGAAGCCTGTTGAGTTCTTCAAAAAGAAGCTTCTCAGCTGTCATCAGCAGAGCACCTTTACCAAAGCAGCCGTTTTGCCGTCAAATGCTCAACTGGCGTCATATAAAGTGGCATATAGAGTTGCTAAGTGTTAGAAAAGCCACACACCATCGTTGTTCATATGGTCTCTACTATGATTGATGAAGCAACAGCCATTAATTAAAAACTATCCCTCTGTCAAACAATACTATTGCAAGACGTATTTATGACATGTCAAAAGACATCGAGGAGCAGCTTAATGACAAGATACGGGACAAACGTTTTGCCCTGCAGGTGGATGAAGCGACCGACAGTAACAAGGACTGCTTATTAATAACTTATGTCAGATTCATCGACGCTGATGATCTGAGGGAGGATTTGCTTTTCTGTAAATGTGTGATGAATAGAGCCACTGCAGCTGAGCTGTTTAATATCATCGACACTTAGACTAGACCCGTCAAAGCCCAAATTTGTTTCTGCACTGTGCGAGGAGATGGGCTCTGGTCACACTGCTTTATTGTTCCACAGTGAGTCCCGGTGGCTGTCACGAGGAAAGGTTTTGTCCAGGGTGTTTGAACTGTGGGATGAGATCAGAATCTTCTTGGAGGAAGAGGGGAATGAACTTGTCCACAAGTTTAAAAACAACAACTTTCTCATGAAACTTGCATATCTCAGTGACATATTTCAAAAACTCAATGAACTAAATCTGCAGATGCAGGGCACCAAGACACACCTCCCACAGGTGGCAGATAAAATTACATCTTTCACAAGAGACCTGGAGATGTGAGAGCAGCGAGTTACAGATGGGAATATAGACTCATTTGAAAGCCTGAAATCATTTATTGAGGTGAGTGTTCAGTTGAACGTTGCAGTTAGACTCTTTATTGCTACTTTAGAATTGGCTTGATATTTTTGTTTAAGTTTAATCTTCACACATTGATGCTGCCATTCTTTTTCTGTTTTGGCAAATCTCATAGAAATTCTAAAAATACAGATCTTTGACTGCAAAGGATGTTATTGTCAGTATTTTTTGTATACACACACACACACACACATATATACACACAAAATGTATTTGGTAATGTGTGGGGGGGCCCAAAGCCATTTTTATGTTCGTGGGGGGGGGGCTAAATAACATTGCTGCAGTCCCAACAACAGTTAGCTCAAGGTATTAGCATGCTAACGTTATAGCTTCTGTAAACAGACACGAGAAGTCTGAGAAACTGTTTTACTCACCACAGAAGATGACTTAGAACAAGGAACAGCCGCAGACTTGAATTAATGCCGGCAGTCAGTTGAATGGTAGTGGCTTCAGTCACTGGCACACCGGCCCTTTCCGAATTGTCACAGTTCAGTAGGCAGTACGTACTTTTCAGTATACTGAACTTTCGTGGTCATTCAGTATGCATTTTTTGGGTCCACCTCAGTATACTGAACATTTCAGTATGGATACTAACTTCCGAGTTTTATGCAGTATGGATCGGATGCATCCTTTCAGGAAATGAATTGTATTTTACCACCCACAATGCTGTGCGAAATTAAACGTAAATCGTCACTTCACGAGCGCCTCCAAATCAAAACAAACGAGCATGGATTAATTTAATCAATTTTTAATCTAGAGTTGAAAGTCCCGACTGAAATCACTACTTTTAATTAACAACAGAAAATATAACAAATTTCTGCATTATTATAAAACCTTTCCCCCTCTATTTAAATAATGATTTAACTATTTAAATGCGTCTTTATTGGTTTACTTTATATTCTGTATATTACTGTCTTTCATTTGTACTTTCCTTTATGAAGGCTACTGTATGTTATTTAGTTATTTAATCTGCCTTTTGCTTGATTTACATTGTGATATTGTTTTTTGTTTACCTGACTGTATATGTGCATTACTCCTCTTCCATCATTTAAAGGGGAAATTACTTTCTTACCTGAACCACTGAGTAAAGATAGTGCAAGCTTTGTCCTCTCAAATGCCATCTCCTTCTTGGATGTCCCAAAGGACATAACTGGCAATGCCGGAAAGGCCTCCATCATGGCCTTTGCCATCTACACCAACACATAAAATGAAGCGTTTCATCTTTATTGTGTTTCACAAGAATAAAATAAAAAAAGAGTCATTATAGTGCTTTATTATGGACTTTGACAATGGATTTCTCAAAAAGTACACAGTAAAAGTACTTCATAGTACAGGTGCATGTAGTCTTAGAAGTATTAAGTCCAACGATGTCAGAATCATTGTCTACTTATGTAAGAACATATTTTTTTATATTTTTTCCCCAGGAAAACACCTTATTTTGAAAAACGGAAGTTTCCGCAGACTCGCAGTATTATTCTCAAATTAATTTCACCGACCTCCGAAGCTATTCCCTGAACAGTATTTGTTTTGCTCCCGTTTCATACATGTGTATCTCAGTCAGTTTTATGGTAAGACCTAGGCATTTAGCACTTGACGTCATCGCTCTCTCTGTCTGTTACTGCTGCTCGCTCTGGAGTCCGGAGCATTTACCATAAAGATCAGAATACGTGAGCACTTCAAATTTAGGGGCGGCTCACTTCACCATGTAAAAGCGAGGAGCGGCTGGCTTGACCGCAGTGCTGATTTCCTATAAATAGAGGAATAGATATGGAAGCCCATTTCCGCCAGTTAAAAAGATAAAAATGAAAGATTTTTTTTTTTGCACATATTAAGTCATAATTATGAGATAAAAAGTTGAAATTATGAGATAGTTGAAAGGAAGAAAACTTACTAAAGACAAACAGTAGCTTTACTTTGGTGTGAGCTCTAGCTGCTGTTTAATATGATATGGATTGTGAGTACATTGAGACTTACTTTAAACATGGTTATACCACAAATGAAATATTATCTTTGCTAGCGGATTCGCATGGGATAGTGCTAAGCAAACGCACCCTTGAAAGGATTTTAAGGAAGAAGCAGCTCTGGCGAAGAAAGAATAAAACTGATGTGGCTGAGGTGGCAACCTTTATTGAGAATCAACTGGAAACATCTGGTCAGTGCCATGGCTACAGATGGATGCACCAAAAATGTTGGTTACATGGGATTGTGACTGACAGAGAAACAGTTTGAGTATTGCTGCAGTTATTTGATGGTGAAGGTGTTGATGTCAGGTCAAGAAACAGACTGCGGAGGCGTGTTTACCACAGCTGTGGTCCAAACTATGTTGGGCATATTGATGGCTATGACAAGCTTAAGCCATTTGGAATTGCAATCAGTGGATCCATTGATTGGTTTTTCCAGGAAGATGATTTGGCTTGAAGCTTACAAAACAAACAATGACCCAAAGGTCATCGCTGGCTACTATATGGATGCTGTGATCAATGCTGGTGGTTGCCCTGCCAGAATCAAACTTGACTTGGGGACAGAAAATGGCCATATGGCTGAAATGCAGCAGTTTTTGCATTTTTCTGAGAACCAAGCTGAAACAGACAGTGTAACCTTTGGTCCAAGCACTGGAAACCAGCGGATAGAACGATGGTGGTTAACCTTGAGAAGTGAGTGTGTCCAGTTTTGGATTGACCTGTTTGACAAACTGAGAGAAGATGGCTACTTCTCAGACAACTTCTTGGACAAGTCCTTCATCCAGTTTTGCTTTCTTCAAACAATACAGGTAAGTGACACATTAAAATATTGTCCAATTATATTTTTAAGAGACACAAATGACCAAGTGTGATATAGTCATTGCCTTTATGGTGTATGGAGACTAAAAAATACTATTTTTTTTGTTTTGTGGTTAACAAAGAAATCATGATGGTTGGGGTAATTATCAAATTAATTCATATCATATATACAGATACTGTATATGAAATAATTTTAGAATTGTATGATAAATGACATCACATGATGATGTCAAAGATAGGTTTTTTGACATTTTGATAGCTGTTATATTATGCCTGCAACAGTAGTTGCAGTGCAAAAAAATACAATTTACTGGTATTCATATTATTGTGCGAGCCCCCTGTATCACAAGCAAGGACAAATCTCACAGATAAAAACCAACCATGGGTCAGGACTACTAGCCAGGGCAGTAATTACTAATGGCTTATATTTTATGCACTGACTAAATATGATGTGCCTTCTAGGAAGAACTTGATGAGGTTGTTCTGACTTGGAATAACCACAGAGTCCGTCAAGTCCACAACTCACGCTCACCTCATGGACGTCCCTCCATATTGCATGCAGTCCCTCAACTGTACGGAGGCAGGGATTGTTTGCATCATGTGGATATGGAGAAGATTCAAATCTGCCTTGAAGAGTGTGTGTTCAAGGACTTCCCATGTGATGAAGATGTGTTCCACATCTGTGTGGACCTAATGTCAGAGTATAATCTAAATTTGACCAATGATGTGTTTGAAACAGTTAACCTGTACATCAGACTTAGGCAGCTGATCAACAATGAACTGGACCTAGATGATTAACTTTCCCATAGGCCTGTGTCACTTTGTATATTCCCCTTTTTATGTTTTTCTCACAAACACAGTTTTCTTACATGTGTTTTGACCTGGGAGGAATGCTAATGTAATTGTAGTTACCTAAGAAATGTTAAAGATATACAAACTATGTTCAGTGCATAAAGTTCTTTGTTGAACTGACATTGACTACTTGTAAGAAGTGAGTAAAAATGCAAATTCACACATTTAGAAACATTTTTTTAATTAAAACATTTCTATTTCACAGTATACAAAACTGCTATGTTTTTATTTTAACTACAATGTAATCTAACTTATACAGCAGATAGTATATAGCAGTAACAAAGTTATTGGCTTATGGAACAGTTGAGAATGCCTTGCTCTCTTTTGATAACCAGCAATAACAGCACCTGAAAAAATAGTGCTTGAGATGTGAAATGACAGGAGTATTAAATCAAAGGTACCTGTCTTGTTATAAAGAAATAACTTACATAAATGTGCTGGAAAAACTCTGAACTGAAAATAATGGATGTACCAAGAAAATAACACAAATATTTCATTTGATAATGATTTTTTATCATAAGCTAATGTTTTTTAAATTAAAACAAATATGTGCATTTGGAACAAAAAAAGGTTATGCAAACATGACATATAATGACATTACCCTATCGTATCAATAAAAAAAGTATAAGTAGGTAAACTTATGCAAGATGCAAGCTCTCTAATGTATCGACAATTGAAGTGAAACTTGAGTGAAGCTTAAAGTGGGGATTTCCCAAAAATAAGACGGAGGCTTGTTGTTCTGTGTTTGTGTTATGGAGCCAAGGTACAAGAAGATGAACAAATGCTTTCAAGCTTCAAAAAACACCAGTTGTGAATGTGTCAAAGAGAGCACAAATGGTTAAGTTCCTCCATTTTTCTCTCTCATCAAAAATTACCATTGACATTAGAACAAGAAATTTATGTTATAACCGTAATATGTTGTCTGAAATAACTAATTTGTTGGTGAAGTCTACACCATCAATCTTAAACATCGTACTTAATAAAGGTATTCACAGTACTCGGCATTGAAACATACTTCTTTAAACTTCTTAAATTGAAAGCAATGATGAACAATTTAAAAGTGGCAGCAGAAGAATGTTGAAAGCATGTTAAAGGACCACTAGGTAGAATTTAGGGAGATTTATAGTCAGAAATCAAATGTTATTATTGTTTAATCATCAGAAACTAAGGATTGTTGTGTCTTCTTTTGTTGTATTCTATTGGTTGCCAGTGAGCAACCTCACCACAAGGTGTCACTAATTTCTACACACTGGTCTTTTAAAACTGTGATACTAAAGTAAGGTAAAACATGGTATCTGTAGTTATTACTTTAATACCCAAATTTCATCTGAAAACCTACAAACCTAATCCTGAGCCTATGAGGTCAGTCAAGCACATTTGGGCTGAAATCTTTTTATCTTAGATAATGTCCATTACCCACACACTGCTTTCTAGGACTTTGTTCATTTCATGTCGAAACTCTGGGTAGCTGTCATAACTGACTGGCAACTCCAAGAAACAGCCACATGTATGAGCAACAGGTCTTCTCTGAAATCCCTGAAGTTGTGAGAAGGTGACAGTGATGCTCTTGCCTGTGAACAAGTCTGATCCAGTGCAAAATCTGAGGAAAAAGGAGAGGTGCTGGGTGTCTGACTCTCTAAGATATGTGCTTACATACTTAACGATTTGTTTCTCCTTGGCATTCTGGGTACTGGGGTAAATAATTGATCTCATGATCTTTTGTGATGTTGGTTGTAGCTCTTCATAGATTGCTGAAATCCCTTTGAACTCTGATCTAATGGGTCTGAGCATTTTCTTCCAATGTTTAATCACAAAAGAAGGCTCCTGAATCAGTTTTTGGTGAGCAAGCTCCTTCAAGATTTGCTCAATGTTATCTGCTGTTGGAAGCCTCCGGCAGTTGTGAATATCCATAATTTCCAACAGTTCTTCCTGGTCAACATCTTCAAAATGTAAACGACATGATTCAAGGATCACTCGCTCAGACTCTGACACATACTTGAAAAAGATGCTCACAATATCACTCTCCACAAAGCCCAAAAGAGCTTGTTCCAACAGCATGGGTGCAAGTTTTACAGGAAGGTACTTCTCTTTTTTCCAGCCAAATGTGATAATTCGTCCTACACTTTCCCATTCTTGTTCACGAAAATCATGACGTAGGTATGGCACTTTGAAGACATTTCCCAAAGTGCACTGCTCGTAGAAGTCATTCCAAAATTCTGACAGGACATCCCTCAAAACACCTCCATCATCCACAGCTTTTTCAAGCATTCCATCTGGTAGGATAACTTGAAAGTAAAGGTTATCCTCCATGATTCTTTCCTCTGAAAAAACTTGAATAAGTTCTTTAAGAATCTGTCCACGATGAAGAACAACAATTTTCTTTAGTCCTTCTCTCTGACGGGCTTGTTCCTGTCCTATATCCATGGAAGGAGGCAAAGGTGGTTCCTGAGGCAATGTATCATCAAGACTGGAGTACTCACTTACATAGACGCTTTGTGTGGGGAAAGTTACAATGTCACTATCCTCTAAGACATCCAAATTAAGTAATGTTTCATGTTCAGGGAAACTACGTAAATCAGTTGGGTCAACCGTGGTGTAGAGAAGGGACACACTCTCACTTCTTGCATCTGTAAATACTGTGCTGTTTCCAACGAAAATGATATCTGGGGTATTTATCTCCACATCTGTTGCTTCTGCTGGAGAGCTGTGATGGTTATCAGATCTAACATGTGTGTTTTCACCTTCTGTGGTTGCATCACTATCTTCCTCCTCCAGATGTACAGTATGTCTTGCTTCTTGGTTGTTAAATAGAAACGTAAGAGAGGTAACTTTGTCTTTTCATACAGTTCCCCAACTGTAATAGTATCGTCCAATGGATGCTGCTGAAAATCGGTCAAATCAATGTCAAAATCAGTAAGGGTACCCTCTGCATTTTTTCCATCTGGAAAAAACAAGTGCAGAGCCTTTTCTAGTAAGTTCTTTTTTTTACTTTCCTTTGAGACACTCTCTTTTCTGGTCCCTCCACCCTTTTTGGTGCGTACCTGCACAAATCCTCCTTCTCTGAAATGCATCCATCCTATCTCAATTTTTCTCTGATTCTTTTGGGCGTTCTTTGGAATAGTGTGATGTTCTCTTTCAGGCACATGATCACCCTTGCTTCTTGATAGTTTTCCTCTAAACCGCTCAAAAACCTTCATCTTGCGACTCCTTGGTTCGTGTTCCTTGCGTCTGCAGTATCCAAAAACAGCCAGCCGATCACCATATGATGGCAGATAATCCCTTAGCTGTTCATCTGTCATGAGGTTTATGACACTGGTATCAATCTAAAAGGGAGAAATATTTAATTAATTATTTGGTAAAGTGCTTTCAATTATAATAATGAACAACCTGCATAAAGCCAAACATATTTGTGAAGCTGATCTCAACTTTTGTTTTTTAATATTAATATATGATTCAGTTCCTATATAAGTACCTTCTCCTGTTCCATTCGCTGTATGTCTTCCTCAGGCACATGCCTGGACCTTAAGTAGTCACTGAGCTCATCCATCTTGTTACAGTTCAAAAACCCTCTGCACCTATGTTAAATAGAATTAAAGCTCAAACATTATAACCTTAAATACATAAAATCTCTGACAGTTCTTTTCTACCAAAATATTTTCCTTTGTAGTTTTGGTTTTTAAGCATCTTTCCAGTCAATGTTTAGATAATATATATAGATATAGATATTTAACTGATGTACATATCTTTGATTTTTTACTTATTTTTATTTTTATTTTTTATAATTATATTCCTGTTTCCTGTTTTCTTGAGCTGTTGTAATGAAAAAAATTCCCCCATGGGGGATCAATAAAGTGTATCTTTATCTTTATAAGCAAAAACCTTTTGTTTTACAATGAAGAAAGGGAGCAGTCTCATTTTGTGTTTCATGTTTCTAGTAGTGTTTTTTAAAAATAAGTCACCTGATCAAAACCTGACCCATGATGCTATTACAAACTCACTACTTAAAATGGGTAAGAGGGCATAATCACTCCATTTGATTTAATGTGAAGCAGCTTATGACAGCACTGATTGATCAAGTAGGCCTACCTTAAAAAAACTATAGCTTGTAATAACATGCATAGCTGGATGTTGAATCAGTTATCAATAAAATACAGAAGCCTTGATTAACAACATGCATCTCTTCAAAATGTAAACATGTTTTTGTAAAATATATATATTTGTAAAAAAGAGTACCAATGAAACGAACACAGGTGTCTGGTTTGTGGGGGCCGGGGCCGGTGAGGAGATGAAGCAGCTATTCAACAGATTTCGGGTGTTCATGGCTTTAGGTTACATGTATCCTGATGACCCCCTTACTCCTTACTCAGAGAGCAATGCGGAGGCAGATAGCCGCCTCACTGCAACACTTTGTTTACGTTTCAGGGACACCATCTAGTACCGTGAGCGTTAGCCTACTGTGTAGTAGCCTATAGGCTACATTGACATTTGAGTCAACGTCAGCGCTACGTAAACAGTAATGTAATGTGTTTAGTTCTAACGACAACCGGATTAAAAGACACAACTATTTGGGCTATCATGCATCTAACATTTATTACATTTGGTAGAATTAGTTACCTTGTTTAGGATTGCATAGCGTGGCTGGGCGAGTGAGGGGATGCAGGGACTACAATGCTAGCTGGATCACATGACTTTATTATCTCATAATTATGACTTAATATGTGCAAAAAAAAATCTCAATAAAGCCAAGTTTTCATTTTTATCTTTTTAAGTGGCGGAAATGGGCTTCCATAAATAGAGGAGTGGGGGACAGAGGAAGTGAAAGTACAGACTCCATTTTAAGTCGACAGAAGTGAACAGAGAACTAAAGTGTGAAGTGGGGTGAGTTTTTATCCAGAGTTTTTATGTTTTCACTTCTGTATCATAAGATTAAGATTTACTTTTATTGATCCCGCTAGGGGAAATTCTGTTTTTACACTCTGTAGTCATGCAACACACACATAGGCTGAAATATACACACATGCACAAACAGGATCCTATGGACATGCACTAATGGAGAGATGTCAGAGTGATGGAGCTGCCCCTGGCAGGCGCTCCTGAGCTGGTGGTGGGTAGGGGGTTTGGTGCCTTGCTCAAGGGCACTTCGGCAGTGCTCAGGAGGTGATCTGGCACCTCTCCAGCTACCAGACCAACTTCCATATTTGGTCCGCACCGGTGCTTGAACCCAAGTCCCAACACTGCAAATTATCTGGCACTTGCCAAGATTTAAAATCTTCTTTTTAGACATCATAGATAATTTGTCTTGTTTTAAAAGTTATTTACTTATTTTTAATTCGTCATTTTACAGTATAATCTTAAATTGAGCATGAACATGTCTGTTTTAGACAAGGAATCTTAAAACGGAATGAATAACTCTTAAAATAAGCTAAATTAGTTCTTTCACCAAAATAAAACTTGTTTCAAGATTCAATAACAATTCAAGTTGCTTGATTTAAGAATCACATATAAGGCAGACTGACTTCAAACATGTTGAAACAAAGAGAAACTATACAACTTTATGATACAATTACACATTTTCAGTAGAGATGCAACAGGCTGATGTTCAACAATCAGATCCTAATCTGGTGTTTAAAATATAGCTGATTCTGTATTATTTTAATTTTTTGTCTGTTTTTCACGTGCTATGATATTTTATATAGTATGTCGGTGACCGACAAGCAGGCTGCCCCCCCTTTTTGATCAAACCCCTTATGGCAAAGTATTTTAAATAATTAAACAGAAAGTTTGAACTGATGATGGTAGAGGAGAGATCATGGGGTTAATAAAATTAATAGGACTCAACCTCTAGGTGTCATTAATGTGGCAAGCAATTTTACAAAGAATCACATAAAAACTACTGTAGATACATTAACGTTTGACCTGAAGGTGCTAAAGCAAATGTCATGAGGTCACCAAAATACATTGGTTTTATCCCTTATAAGGACTTATTAATGTGCACTGTGAATTTGAAAAAAAAACAAACATGAAAGCTATGCCAGATATTGTGAAAATTGTGTTAAGCATTGTTAAGCATTTGTGCGCAAACTTCTTCTTGTGTATGGAGATTAAGCAGGACTTCGGTTTTTCTCTTTAGCCGTCAGGCATATTTATTGTAGACAGGCGATGTGAGCTTTATCATTAACACTTCTCACTTGGGAGGCTGCTAACAGACAGTACCTTCTCCGTTAACAAGTTCAATACACAGGGCGTGATGACGTCACACTAGGACAGGCATGGGCAAACTACGGCCCGCGGGCCATATACGGCCCGTTGGGCTTTTTAATCCGGCCCGCCGAACTTGTCCAAATTATATTATTATTAAATAAAATTTTATTATAATTAAACCTCGTTCGTTTTCCCCTGTAATGCCCACATTTCCCCAATAGATGGCGCACTTCAGAGTGTGGTGTATTACACCCTTCTTCACTTTTTCGCTGTGCCCTATGAACCCGTATGAGCCCTTCTGTAAAAATGAGCGGACCAAAGAAAAGAAAAGTGGACAGTGAATGCCGAGTGTTTAATACGGAGTGGACAACTAAATATTTTTTCACTGAAGTCCGATTAAAGGCTGTATGCCTGATATGCCAAGAAACTGTCGCAGTTTTCAAAGAGTACAATATCAGCCGTCACTTTGCAACGAAGCATGCTAACTACACTAGAAAGCAGTCCACGCAAGAACGGGCGGCTGCGGCTCAGAGGTTGAAGGCTAATTTACAGACTCAGCAACATTTTTTTCACCAACAAACTGCGATTCAAGAGTCAACTACCAAGGCAAGTTTTTTGCTGGCATTCAAATTAGCAAAGGCTAGCAAGCCTTTCTCCGAAGGCGAGTTTTTAAAAGAATGCATGGTAGAGACAGCAGGTCTCTTGTGTCCGGAGAGCCAAGGCCAGTTTGAAAAGATCAGTTTATCACGCAGGACTGTGACTCGCCGTGTGGAACTGATTGATGAAGATATAGCCAGCGAATTAAACAAAAAGGCTGAGTCCTTTAAGTTATATTCACTAGCGCTGGATGAAAGTAATGACGTAAAAGACACTGCTCAGCTCCTAATTTTTATCCGAGGGATTAATGACAGTTATGAGATAACGGAGGAGTTTTTGACCATGGAGTCCCTGAAAGGAAAAACGCGAGGAGAGGACTTGTATAACCAGGTGTCTGCTGTCATCGAGAGAATGAAGCTACCTTGGAGTAAACTTGCCAATGTCACAACGGATGGATCGCCAAATTTAACTGGAAAACATGTTGGGCTGCTGAAAAGAATCCAGGATAAAGGGAAAGAGGTTTATTATGTTCCTGGAGGAAACTGATGCGGATCATCAGGACTTACTGTACCACTCTCGTGTCCGCTGGTTAAATTTGGGCAAAGTGTTTCAACGAGTGTGGCAGCTGAAAGAGGAGATCAGCGCATTTTTGGAGTTAATGGGGAAATCCGATAAATTTCCTGAGCTAAGCGTCAAGAACTGGCTTTGTGACTTTGCATTTGCTGTGGACATATTTTCACACATGAATGAGTGTAATTAAATGAATGCATTTGGAAATCAATTTGTACAAAGAGCCTTGCATATTCATGCTTTGCTACCTGTTAAAGGCCAAATCCTTTCATGTAATGGCTTTTACATGTCATTTATATTAGTTCACACAAACATTCCATCCATCTGTTCCTGGCCCGGCCCCTCTGTCAAATTTTAGAACCCATTGTGGCCCGCGAGTCAAAAAGTTTGCCCACCCCTGCACTAGGACATACCGTATAACACCTAATAGAACAACAGTCAATCTGGTACTGTAATACAGGGAGTAAGGGCGCCATAAAATAACAATATAACAAATGATGCAAAAATGAACATCTTCTGCATGTGTCAGAGACAGTGTTACATTCCCACACTGCTGACAATTTTTCACATAACCATGAAAACAAAGTTTGTCACACGTAAGGACTTCTTCAGCCCAATAAAGAAATCTCATCAGAACCAGCTGTGAACTTTTAACACTGCAATAAGATATTACTGTGGTTTTGAGAAAATAACTAAAATAAAAAGGAAATACATTTTGAGAACATGGGACTGTTAAATTGTTTGTGAAAAACAGATACACATCAGCTATACTAATACTGATTCATAGAATTTTTTTTGTTGATGGCTGAGATCAGCAGATCAACCAATACACATGTGCATCCCTAATCCCCAGGCTGATGTCTATGGGCAATGATATCACAAAGACTGTATTTTATTGGCACAAACTCACTTTCTCTGAAACTAACAGAAAAATATGAAGTGTAATCAATGAGCTCATGTACAAATTCTGTAGCCTGGGCAAGAGTGGGAACTGCCACTTCATAAGCCAATAATTCTTGATTAAAATTCAAAGTTTCATAGTGCTGGAACTCAAAAGCAACAACAGAGGAATCAATCACAGCATGCGCCGTACTGAGTGGCAGCACGTCCTTGTAGCTCTTGCAGTTTGTTTGTATCAAGTGTGTTTTCGCGTGTTTTCGTTTGTGCTTTTTTTGACCGACAATGACTACAGCTCCGGTGAAAGCTGTATTCACAAGGGAAGCACTCCTTGCGTTGCAATGGACCAGGCGTGGAGTTAAACACACTATCCCGGCTGAGCTGAAGGAGCCGTATCGTGGATGCAGAGCTGGTGCTAAGCTAAGGGCTAAGCTAACATCTAGGAGAAGGAGATACAAGCCGGTTTTACCATCGATTATCATGGGGAATGTCAACTCTCTGTCTAACAAATGTGATGAGCTGGAGGCACTGGTGAAGAACCAGCGGGCATACCGGGAATGTAGTCTTATGTGTTTTACGGAGAGCTGGCTGAATAACAACATCCCGGACTCCTGTGTTGAGCTACCCGGCTTCACTGCTGTACGGGCGGACAGAGACACCAGGATGAGTGGAAAGAGTAAAGGTGGGGGACTGATTCTGTATGTGAACACTAAATGGTGCAACCCCGGTCACATCACTGTAAAAGAGAAGATCTGCTGTCAGGATGTTGAACTGTTGGCGGTCGGTATCAGACCATACTATGTACCGAGGGAGTTTTCTCACATCGTCGCCATTGTTGTTTACGTTCCACCGCGCGCTGGGCCGGCAGTAGCCTGTGACGTCATTCACGAGACTGTCGCGAGAGTACAGACCCAGCACCCTGAAGCATTCATCGTGATATCAGGAGATTTTAATCATGTCAGCCTCACCTCCCATCTGACCGGCTTTGCACAGTACGTTGACTGTCCTACAAGAGAAAACAGGACACTTGATCTGCTGTATGCAAATGCCAAGGAGGCATACAGTGTCTCATCCTTTCCACCACTTGGCAGATCAGATCACAACCTGGTCTTTCTTCAGCCTTCCTATAAACCCTGCGTACGAAGGCAGCCTGCAACTACCCGCACATTCAGGAAGTGGTCACCAGAGGCCAGTGAGTCTTTGAGGGCCTGCTTTGAGTGCACGGATTGGGATGTACTGCTGGAGTCACAGGTAAATGATAATAACTCGGACACTGACATTGATAGAATGGTTGACTGTACTACAGACTACATTATCTTTTGTAGGGACACTGTCATGCCAACGAGGACTGTACATTGTTTTTCAAACAATAAACCCTGGATCACCAGTGACATTAAGACACTCCTAAACCAGAAAAAGGAGGCCTTCAGGAATGGAGACAGGGAGAAGCGCAAGGAAGTGCAACATGAACTAAAGAGGAGTTTAAAGCAGGCCAAGATGGACTACAAAAGGAAAGTGGAGAGAAAGCTGCAGCATAACAACACTAGAGAGGTGTGGAGGGGTATGAAGATCATCACCGGCTACAAGCAGAATAACTGTCAGGCAACAGCGGGTGGTGTGGACAGGGCTGATGCGTTCAATCACTTCTACAACAGGTTTGACACGGCAGCTGGTGTCGACCCTGCCCCTGCCAGCACAGCCTTGCCCATCTCCTCCCCCATCGCTTTAGCTGCGGTTTCCCCCCCTCCACCTTCTCCCCCACCTTCTCCCCTACACCAACACCGTGGCAGTCCCATCACTGTGGCTGCACCTCCTCTCTCACCTGGGCCCCCCCTCTCCTTCACAGCAGACGAGGTGAGGAACGAGCTAGGGAGGCTGCGCCCAGGGAAAGCTGCTGGCCCGGATGGTGTGTGTCCGAGACTGTTAAAGGTCTGTGCAGCTCAACTGGCTGAGCCCCTCCGGAGGATCTTCAATCTGAGCCTGCAGACAGGGAGGGTCCCGGTTCTGTGGAAAACATCATGTCTTGTTCCGGTACCCAAGGCCGGGCGCCCGGCTGAGCTGAATGACTACAGACTGGTGGCCCTCACATCGCACATCATGAAGACACTGGAGAGGCTGGTTCTCCGCCACCTGAGACCACAGACTGTACATGCACTTGACCCCCTACAGTTTGGTTACCAGCAAAACATTGGAGTGGACGATGCTGTCCTTTTCTTGCTCCACCGGGCTTATTCTCACTTGGATGAGCCGGGGGGTTATATGAGGATTATGTTCTTCGACTTCTCGAGCGCTTTTAACACCATTCAACCATCAGCACTCAGAGGAAAGCTCGAAAAGATGGGTGTTGAGCCCTCCTTTACCTCATGGATCACGGATTACCTGACAGGAAGACCACAGTTCGTCCGACTGGGGAAATGTGTCTCCGGAACAGTGGTGAGCAACACAGGCGCTCCACAGGGGACTGTTCTTGCTCCATTCCTCTTTACTCTGTACACAGCGGACTTCAAACACAACACTGAGTCCTGCCACATTCAAAAATACTCTGACGACACAGCTATTGTGGCGTGTGTGAGGAAGGGTCAGGAGGGGGAGTACAGGGATCTGGTTAAAGCTTTCACTGATTGGAGCGAGAAGAACGGTCTCCTTTTGAATACCTCCAAAACCAAGGAGATGGTGGTCGACTTTCGCAGGTCGAAGCCCCCACCTAACCCAGTCAACATCCAGGGGAATGACATTGAGATTGTGGAAACCTACAAATACTTAGGGGTGCACCTAGACAATAAACTGGACTGGTCCGTGAACACAGATGCCCTCTACAGGAAGGGACAGAGCCGACTATTTTTCCTTAGGAGGCTCAGGTCCTTCGATGTCTGCAGTGAAATGCTGCAGATGTTTTACCACTCAGTTGTGGCGAGTGTCCTCTTCTACGCTGCCGTCTGCTGGGGAGGCAACATAGCAGACAAGAACATCAGACGACTGGACAAACTGGTCAAAAAGGCTGCTTCGGTGCTCGGGAGGAGTCTGGATCAGCTGAAGGTGGTGGTGGAGAGACGCACACAAAGTAAACTGCAGGCCATCACGGACAATGCCAGCCATCCTCTACACCTCACACTGGCAGAACAGAGGAGCGGCCGCAGCAGACGACACATCTCGCTGCGCTGTAGGACTGAGCGGTACAGAGCATCCTTTGTCCCCACAGCCATCAGACTACACAACACCTCAGTCGAGGGCAGGGGCTTATTGTGACTCTCTCCCACTCTCTCTCTCTCTCTCTGCCCCCCCTCACATGCACACATACACACATACGCTCAATGGACAAATGTGCAATACTTATTTATTTAATATCTACCTCCGGCTCTTCTTTTTTTATATACAATTTTAATTATGTGCAATATTGCTCACTATTTTATTGACTTTTATTGACTTTTATTGCTTGTCCAATTTTTTGTTTGTTTGATTTGTTTTATTTGTCTGACTACGTGAGCTACTGGATACCTGAATTTCCCCAAGGGGATGAATAAAGTATCTATCTATCTATCTATCTATCTATCAGAAAGATATCTTTAATCAGTCCAAACACTGGGAGAGTGTCATTCACATCAGCAATAATCATAGACTTCCCACTGATGTACTTATTGCCATTGAGGATATACCATTTCACTGAGACAATAGACTGCATGACATCTAATCCCAAAAAATCTCTGACTTTTCTCTTAACATATTCAGTATTTGTAACAGCTGATACAGGCCCTGATTCTTTTATTTGCAAAAATTGGATGCTCAACACCTATGTCATTCTGACAACATTCAAGAAACTGATTGTGGTTTGCTAGTGATTTACACACATTTTTGAAATTTAACTTAGAGGCCCATTGCTTAAAACAGGAGTGCTTTGCCTCAAAACGAATGCACATACTCCTTATTAAAGGACCAAGGGATATGATTTGACTAGGAAGATGCAACATGTAATGCTGCTTGGGTATTACATTGGCTTCAGGGAAAAGTTGTTTGAACTGATACAGGTGTTGCTCAATCATACTTTTGAGCAATACAGTTTGTAAAGAAATAATGGGAGCCAGGACTATTTGTACTATCTCAATTAACTTCATAATAAATTTAACGTACTCATTGTCCACACCACTCAAAAGAAAGGGTAATATTTTTAAAAGTATAAACATACTGTTTCAAGTCTGTTTCAATTTGTTGTCATTAGCTGCTAGAGTGGTGACACTAATAGGACAAGGTTTATCCCGTATATCAAGAGGTGAGTAAGGAAAGTTTTGAATGGCTGCGTTAAACTCATGTAATTCTATTTGTCCTAACAGAATAAGGTGTTTTAATACAAGTTTAACTTCCATTGGTGCAACACCTTCGAAAATAACATGCATTATGTCCTGGGGAGTTTGTTTGATCAGATCAAATGCAGGAACATCAACTAGTCTGCTTCTTCTGTTAATTCCATAAGTGGTTTTGAGGGATGCTTTCAAGACATATGTGCTTGCTTTGTCTATTTCAAGACATTGACTGATGTGGTTCTCCATAGTTCTTTTAACAAACTTATTCTCGTCAAAAAAACTTTGCATATCCTCAAAGTCACATTCACAGTGTCTACATTTGCTATGAGCAAAACCGACACCTTCTTTAAAGCCAGCAAGCTCGTGTTGGGCAATTGTGTCTCCACATACGGCTATCACAGCACCAAACAACTCAGTTTCACCATTTGGTGTTTCAATCCTTACACCATTGTAAAGCTGTGTCAGATCCTCAAGAATTCTATTTAGTACAACATCAACACCGCTCTCCGAAATATCTTTTGCATTAGCAATAGCAAGGAGTCGTATTGAAGCCAACTTAGACCTAAATTTTGGATCAATATTACCTAAACTATAATAAAACATAAGCAATTTATTTGCAGAAGCATAGGACCCCAAGGGATTACATATTTGGATTTCATCTGTGTATAGTATTATTTGCAATGCATTCGGCCTTTGAGAATATAAAGGGTGAGAGGTAAAGAGGGCCCCATCACTAAAATCATACAAGAATCCCTCTCTGCTCCTTTGTGGTACAGTGTTCAACATGGTGAAGATTCTGGAATTGGTCAATAATTGCTTTAGACTTTGAATTAGTGGTACATAGTAAAACATTTTGTTTCTTATGGACATGACCTGTGAACGACCTCGCTTTACCCAACAAATCTTCTGGGACACTACTACTTCCTCTGGGTCAACTGGATTGAACAGTTCCCGAATGGCCCTATTCTGTCCATATGCAGTTGTGGAGAAAGGATCTGTGAACGTATCAAACGTGGCCAAAGCTGCATCTTGAAGCTGAGTGGTCGTGTCGGGATTCTCTTCAAACACCCTTCTCATTCTCTCTCTCAGCGTACCCAGGAGAACAGCTTGGTATTGTTGCACCCCTGAGATGACATTGTTGACTGTTCTCTGTAAAAATATTTGAAATTTATATTATTTTTTCCTGCACTATAAATCCATCCAAGAAGTCCACAATATACACTTAAAGGCCATGACCAGTCATAATCTATGTTTGTCTCAAAAATCACCTCACCTATGATCAGTTCATCTCATACCATCCATACACCCAAACGCAGCTTGTGGAAGTTTATATTCAATTTCGTTCAAAAATTGATCATTTTGTTAATGTTAACGTATGAGCACCGAACATATTTAAAAGAAATTCGGTAGTTGTAAGTTTCATCCTGTAGACCTTAATTTTTCTCAAAAAAATTGTTTTAAAAAGATCATTTTAACCAAATTCGAACTTACCATCATCCGCATTGTTCATTTCCTGCTGAGCGAGCACCATACTTGATTACTCTCAGCCAGAGGCGTGACGTGAATAGCTCAGCAGGAAATATGTTTGGTGCCCATACGTTAACATTGACAAAATGATAGATTCTTGAACAAAACTGAATATAAACTTCCACAAGCTGTGGTTGGGCGTGTGGATGGTATGAGATGAACTGATCATAGATGAGGTGGTTTTTGAGACAAACATAGATTATGACTGGTCATGGTCTTTAAGCACATAAAGGGACTGTCATTATAAACAAATAAGATATTGTGTAACATACTGGTCCATGAGAACAAACTTACCTGTGACAAGTGGCACTCTTCGCGGACGCTGACGGCAAAAGCTGCAGCAGATCTGGCAATATCAGGTTCTTCCTTTGGAGAATAATAATAAAAAGCATTTTTTTTCATAATCTAGGAGACCAACACAATTATTATGTTTGACTTAAACCAAAGCTGTTTTTTGTAACTTATTGTAAAAAAAAACATTAATATTTAAATAGTCAAAAATAATATTTACAAGATAAGACAAAGAAACATATCTAAGTGGTACAAGTGTAAAATTGACTCCTAACGCATGGCAAATAAGCGCCCTTCTTCAGCAAATAAGCAAGTTTCTAGATGTACTCAGTTATGTTACTCAATGATTTTTTGGAAAGAGTCCCATTCCTTTGCCCATCTCGTAGTCAAACACCTGCTTGTGAAACAGGGATAATTCCATTCTAGCTCTATGGGGGTGTTAAATGTCTAATTTTATTTTATTTGTTTGATTTCTCATCATGATCCGTCTATCTTGGTATAAATATTGACTTATCAACACTATCAATGTAATTTTGACAATACAATTTAATTTCCTTTTGACACATGAGATAAACCATATCATTTTGCTCAATTTTGCTCATTACTCTCAAACTCATGATGTCTCTCTGCAGACACTATTTATTATTAAAAAGTGGTTTGGTGTATTTCTTTGTGTAACTGTTATAATCCAAAATGTTGCTGTATTCTATTCCATTTTGTGTTGCCTTTGCTCTGCACTTTGTAGCATCAAAAATGAATTAATAAATAGATGAATTAACAAAACTAAAAAAAGGGCAAATAAAATAAAAATCAGTTAGAATTAGTTTACTTAGCCAACAGAGGTCAAAATACATTGTAATGTTAAGTTAGTTGGACACTTACGGGGGCAGGGCAGTCAACAACCTGAGGCTGCAGTGTTTCAGGCTGAGATGAGTCTGGCGGTATTTCAGTACTGGTTGCTGCAGACAGAGGTACTTCAGGCGGTGTTTCCACAGCGCTGGTTGTTGCAGCAGTGGTACTGTTGGAAAAAACCGTCACACCAAAGTTTTGCAACCCCAAAGAGTGGGATGTGGGGGTCGTTCTCCATTCCCTTGACGGGCACGCAGTCGTCAAATACAGAGGGTGCGTCCGTGTAATATGGCAAAAGAACGAGTTGAAAACTCTGAAGTCCTGGTCACAGCCATCAATTCCACAGTAAACCCAAAAGTCCGGACTACGACTATGAACTGCATTTATGTGGCTAAGGAGCACCTTTACACTTAAAGCAACAAAGACAAGACAGATCATACATCTCCACGCAGCCATGATGAACCCTCTGCACGCTTCCGTCAACTACGTCTTCTTCTTCTCTTGTGTTTAACGGCGGATGCATGATGGGAAGGGTTAGGTAATTATTTTTCTAATTACTATTTTTTTTACTAAATGACTCCCATTTAACATACATTTTAATGAAGATTTTAAGGGTAAATGTGGTATTTTAAAACATATTTTTTATATTTTTTGTATTTTTTTAGTATTTTCTTCGCATGCTCAGTTCGTGATGTCAGTCATTTGCGTCTAGAGTGGTTGAAGCGATTTCCTGCTTTGAAAGAAACGAAAACAGCACGCTGAAAAACTTGTGGTTCAACGAGGGGAACAAAAATTCAAGGTAAGTACATTAACCCATAGACTGTAAAAATAACGTTAACCTACATAACCCGGGAACGCCTTTTTATTCAGAGAAAAAAACGCGGTTAACACAAGTAGCCGCATTGTAATGCACGAAGGCGGCTGGTCGCAAGCTAGCTTAGGCTAGTTTAGCCTTTGTCCGCTTTTGCTAACGTTAGCTTACTCCGGCTGTGGATTTTTTTTCAGGTAAGCAGGCTTGGAAAGCGAGCCGGAGAGCTCTGATAACCCAACATGGATGAGTTCGAGGACACCATATTGTCGGTGTTGGAAGGTAAATCCTGTTTTTCATTCATGTTAACTGATTAGCTGAGCAACATTAGCATCTGTATTTGTCTGTATCTTTGAAAGGGAGATTGTTGATGTAATAATTAACGTTAGTGTGCTGTTAGCGGGATGTCACCAGTATTTAATCCTTAATTAACCACCCTCACCCCCTTTTTTAAGTTATAAAAATATTTGGCAAAAAAGGGCCTCAATATATTTACAATCTGTAATCAGCAAAGTAACCAATTTATACTATAAATTGTAGAGCAGTATTAGCCTTTACAATGTGATGGAGTAAAGTAGCAGAAAATGGAAATAAGTGATTTAAGAACAAGAACCCAAAATTGCATGCATGTACAGTACTTAAGTGGACTTAGTTGCATTACATCACGGACAAAATATGGCTAAATCAAGTTTGACATGTTTAAATTTGAGAGTCATGTTAAATGCTAATAGCTAATAGGAGGCACTAGTAACTAGAGTTACTAGTGTTACTAGTTACTAGTTACTAGAGTAACTAAACCCTAAAACCACTTTTTTCAACTATAAACCTCTGTATTTGAGTATTAAGTAGTGTTATGGATCAATCCAAGTCCCAATCTCGACATTTGAGTACAAAATATTGAAATTTGAAATATTGTGTTAGAAATGTGCATAGTGTCTGCCCTTCCGTTTGAAGAAGTCTAACAGCTGTGTGGAGTACAGTATGACGTAGGAGTGAATTACTACGTCACCAAACATATAAAAGCCTCGTCACCGGACTTGGCGAACTGTGGGGACTCAAGTGTGTGTGTGTATTTGTGTGTGTGGGGCAAACATTGTATCATGTTGCGGCTGATAACGGCGCGAAGGAGTGAGTGGGCGAGTTTACCCCCCCCCCCCCCCCCCCCCCCTCTCGAAGTTGATACGTTGACATTCTAAATGCATTTTTTGAAATTCCAGGGTAGAGCACTACAGCTGAAAATATGGGGTTTAGTTACCCTTTAAGTAATTGTTCAATGCATCCAATTTAATAATAGCTCTAACCACATATCAATAATGATAAGTGAAGAGTTGCAAACGTTCTGTCTTTGACTACCATAAAACTACAGTTTACAGCCCAGGCTTTTATTTTTTTATTCTATTAACTTGTCTTGCCTTTAATTGGGATAGGTGTCTAAATGAGACAGACATTCAAATATTTTTGACTGATTGACAATCAGTAAATGTGATGTTTAGAATTTTAGTAAAAACCAGGTGCTTCATTTCACAGACAACCAGTCAGACATATATGTGCTTATAACATGCAACCACAACCAGGCAAAGATAAATATATTGCAACTCATCATGTGACTGGGAGCTGGAAAATGTGTTTTATGCACCATGACAGCCTCAAGCTTCCACTCCCATATCCAAAACTGCTGACAAAACAATGAAAATGCCAGACCCACCAGAGTATGTGTTGTACACAGATTCAGAGTTGGATATGGTGCGTAGTCAGTACTTTGCATTGCTCCGCAATGGAAAGGAAAAGGACTGTAAGCTGTCTGAGGAGCTCTGCTGCAGACTCATCCGGAACACAATCACCAGCATGGTTGCGATCCTGCGTGCTAGTCCCATGGGAGAAGAAGTAAAATACCCCTCCAAAGTTGAGATGAGAGCAATGGCAGAGAAGATTGTCAACTATTACCCCATGTTACGTGATCCTAACACTAATATGCCATATGTAAGTAATGTTTTTTTCTCTCTCTCTCTTTAAAAAAACAGAGCTATGAGCGGGATTCAAGACAACAACTTAAACATTTTTTTTCACCACAGGTTACCATCTACACCAAAATGCACAAGCGACTCCAAAATATGAGGTCCCCTAGGAAGAGGCAGGGCTCCATGCCGCAACGAGGCTCGGCCAAGAAGACTCTGTTCAGGTCGACAGGGACACATGGTGAAGCAGGTGGTGAGACAAGCGACAACACAAGTGGCGACACAAGTGGTTCCAGTGCTGATACCATACTATTAGAGAGCAACGATGACCTCAGCGAGGACAACTCCAGTGCAGGTATGTTCTTAAAGTTGGAAAAAGTGAAAGTGTGCAGTCACCGTGCTGGTTTCTGTAAATCCATAAAAAAACATTTAAACCTGTAATGAGACTGCAAGTATATGCTTTCCTGTTAGTTTTCAAATACTTACATTTTAATTTTTTTCAATTATTTTTCCCACAAAAAAGCATCCCCACTCTACCGCCCAACAATAGCAACCAGGCTTCACCGCTATCATCCAACTCATCCAGATTATCCAGGACTGTGACAGCTTCACCAACTGCATTTGCAGAGGATGTTGGTAAGCCCGCCTTCACTCTTTGCCACCTTTCAGCCTGTTATCTATGATAGATCTTGATTTTTAGATTAAATTACTTCCAAAAATATATCCATCGGCTCACAGTCATTGTCTACATTGATGTGAACAATTTTAAACAAATTACTTTTTGGCCCAACTTAACTTGATTTGACCCATTATTTTACAACAAGCATCTCAAACCTGCATTTAACCTAAATTGTGCATCATAATGCATTTTTTTATATTAGGGCTAATGAAATGAATAAAGTAACTTTAAAATTTCTGTCCATTTTTAATACTTCATTAAGAAATTTCTTTACTCAAGCTTTAATTGCCTTTAACACTTGAGTTTGGAAGAAATATTACTTCTGATAGTGTACCTTATATGGATTTTGTGAAGTCTAGTGGGGGGACTAGTTACAGATACAAATAGATACAGATACTTTATTTTTGAAATGGGGACAATGCACATTAATGGACATCAGCATCAAAAGATACCTCAGTAAACATGCTGGATTATAGCATGACTGCTAATTTGCATCCGCAGTCCCTGATTTAAAAACAAATACAACACAACACACTACACAATCACAATAAGACCATACACAGACAAGATAAAGCAGTACGGTAAAAGATGATGTGTAAGAAAGTGAATAGAAAACAGATTCTAATAATCCAAACAGTCTCCAGTCCAGTTAATGGTCACAGATTTGGAAGTTCTCCAGTGTTTTATTATTACGCCTAATATCGACTGCTACGATTACTTTCTAATAAAATTGTCTTGTAATTTAATCATATAAATTAACTTTGATTGCTCTTCTCTGATGTCAGTGTAAAAGTGTTTACTTTGAAATGTCTTTGTCTGACTCTCCCCTTTTCCTGTGTTATCAATTTTAGCATGCAAAGACAGTCTGAAGATGCAGGCGAGGCACTACCGAACTTTGAGCAACATGTACAAGAAGCCCAATACAAGACCCAACTTCAGTGATGTAGCTCAAATTTTGGACCTTGAGTTTCAGGCCAGACAGGCTTTCATTGATGGAGATGTTACAAGGGAAGAAGACCGACCCACAAAAATCTTTGAGGCATACCCATGTTTTAAAGACATTCGAAATGTAAGTTTCTTAACTACTTTTGCTTGAAGGATTTGCTTTTGTCTGTCTAGGCTGCCTTGTTTTAAGCTTGGTCAGTGGTTGAATAACTAAGCACAATCTTGTCCCAGGCAATGGATGAGCTGTGCCGCATCGTTGATAGCACCAACCGCAAATACACAGAGGAAATGAAAGGGAGATGGGCAGACTTTTGTGCTAAGGTGCAGTTCTATGGCGTGTGGAAGAAAGCCCTGAAACCACCTTTCCCCTTGGATGTACGTGGAGGTAAGTTGCTGTTCCATATACCAAATTTGTCATCTATGTTCAAACCATTCCATTAAGTGCCATTTCTCTGTTCCATAGTGGATTTCTCTATCGCCCTCTTCAATGCACTCCCATTACTTTTCCCCTCACCAACTCCACCACCAAAGCGGCTTGGAAATGCCAGTGAGGCCTCCTTCATATCCTCAAGGTGAGAATTATGTTGGTCCTTTACCAGCCACTGTAATGTGTCCTTCATTTACTCACATTGTTGTGCATGTTCACACCTAACAAGAGCTACTTAAAACTTCAGGTTCACTAGAGATTAAATAAAATTATTCATGCTCACAGTTCATAAATTTAAAATTTCAACGAAGTTCAGTCCTCAACTTGAACTAATTCATGTTAATTTCCTCTGTTTCAACATACATCAGTTTGAGCATTCTGTTGTTAGTGTACTTGATGCCATTCATTTGTTGCAACCTGATCAGTCAATCAATGACTGTGTTTAGTGAACATACTCTTTTAATAAGTTTTGATGCACAGCATGTTCACACTCTCCACCATATTGTCCTTATCGTTCTGTTCCAGCCTGGCGAGGACCCTGGGCTCTACCTGGAGAAGCGGCCTCTCTCCTCCCCGGTGCTGCTTTTTGATGGAACGACCAGCATCGTTGCCGTGGGAAACAGGCCAGTGTGCAACCTCCCCCAGGAGGATTTTTGGGAAGGAATGTTGGTGTTAATGGCATACTACTACACTTTGCACTTGACATATCCAAAATGTGTTGCAACGGTCCTCTCTGTCATTCAGACCGTGGTAATTGGTGATGCCATCCACGATAAAGACGCCACTGGCGCATATAAAAAAGCAATAGATGAATGGAAGTCGTTCATTGGAAAATAGGTGAATGGTGAGAAGGATTTTGTCAGGTCAGTTGTTTTGCTTTTTGTTTGCTGTGCCTTAGCTTGTTTTGTTCATAACTTGGCTAGCACATAACACAAGTTTTGTCCAGAGTCCTATGGTTATTTGCTAAAAAAAATGCATGTAGCAGAAGTCCCACACATTTAAAAGGTCTTTTTTGTATTTTCCAGAGGTCTTATATGGCACTTTAACTGAGATGTAACTGCATTTTATGAGTTTTATTTTTCTTGGATTGTCTTTTTGGCATTTACAGTGTATTACATCTGATTGCCATTTTCTTTGCAGTGCAGAATTTCTTTTTCTTTGTTTAGTCCATAAAAATATCTTGAATGTCTTTAAAAGGTCTTATTGTATATGGCACTTTAACTGAGACATGTTAAGACATAACTGAGCATTTTATGACTTATTGTCCATGTTGGAAGCCTGACAGTGTTTAAATAAATGATGTCTATCATGCAGTCCTGGCTGTGGTTTCAGTATGTCAGTCAAGATGTGTAGTCTAGGAATAAGGACTGGTTTTAAGGTTTTGGGTCTAGTTTTAATATGGATTTAGTTTCATTTTAAGATGAGACAACTTGTATCAAGATACAGCTTAATCATACTATACTTAAACTGAGTCATTTTTAGTTAAAATATAATTTTTATTCAATGTTTTTAATCTGTAATTTGCTAGGGGGGGGGAAATAATTATTTGCTTACATTTGGGCTGTATTAAGTTAAATTTCAAGTAATTTAATCTAAAAATAAGCATTTTCATCTTATTTTTAGCACTTTGAATACTTATCTGGGACTACTTATTTCTAGATTTGAAAATCTTATTTCAAGATTTCTTATTAAGTAAAATTAACTTGCTGCATGGACAGATAATTTCACTAGTTCTAAGTAGATTCTCTTCAAATTTAGTGCTTATATCTTATATTCAGTCTACCCTTATTTGCAGTGAACAGACTGAGCTACTGCCGCCCTATTTTCTTGCCCTTCACTTCTCAAACAACAGCATTATTGACCCAGACCAATCAATAATACATAAAGCTGCATGTTTGTTTGTAGACTTTCATCCTGTCACATATGCATGTAGATAACAGTGTTCCAAGTTAAAGACTGTCACGACAGTGTTATGTTTACGGCAGGGAAACTGCTTTACCTTAGACTGAACATGCTTTGGGTCTTGTGTTGTTACCTCGCTGTGAGGGAGTTGATGTTGAGCGCTTACAATAAACCCGTGTGGTAAAACAAAATACTCCCCCTCGATCATTCTACATGGTGTCAGAAGTGGCTCGTGAGTCACGAAAATTAAATAAAGAGGAGGGTAGGCGACGGAATGGCGAAGTTTAATCCCCCAGCGAACTTTGCCTTTGACAAGCCGACTGAATGGCTAGACTGGAGACAGCGCTTCGAGTGGTACAAACTTGCAACAAAACTCGACAAGGACGACGGAAACGTGCAGGTGAGCTGCCTGATTTATGCCATGGGCAACGAGGCAGAAAACATATATAAATCGTTCACTTTTGCCGAAGACGGACATAGAAACAACTTTGACCACATGGTGAAAAAGTTTGATGAGTATTTTTTCCCGAGGAGGAATATTATCCACGAAAGGGCATGTTTCCACCAGCGGGTCCAGCAGCCAGGGGAGAAGGCAGAGTGTTTTATTCGAGCCCTGTATGATCTATCAGAGCACTGTGAGTTCGGTGCCAACCGAGAGGAAAACATCCGCGACCGTATTGTCGTCGGGATGAGGAGCTCTTGCGCAGGCTGCAGCTAATGGCGGACCTAACGCTCGCAGGCAGTCAGAGGAGGTCGCGGCACAGGTAAACCTGCAGGGAGACAAGGTGGGATCAGTACAGGAGGTGCCTTACAAACGGAAAAATAATAATTGGAAACAGCAACAACAACAACCAGGCAAGACAAAAGACAGAAAATGGGGGAATGAAAAGAAATGTGGGAAAGCCCAGCATGGCAGAGATGAAAGGTGCCCTGCAGGGAAAGCTACATGCCACAACTGCCATAAAATGGGCCAGGGTGTGTCGCAACAGCAACAGGTCAGTGAATGAAGTCACAGAGACTGGGCAGGTTGAACAGACATCCTATTTATTAGGTTCAGTGTGCAGTGCAGATGAGAAAGAGCAGTGGAATGTGCAGCTACAGGTTGATTCCATCCCAATGGAATTTAAAATCGACACAGGAGCTGATGTCAACGTCTTAAGTGAGGATGCATTCCACACACTCACCCCACTGAGAGCACTAGAACCTGCTGACATTCCATTGGACAGCCCAGGAGGTGAACTGTTGTGTCTGGGCCGCTTCAATGCTACTGTTAGCTATAAAGGGAAGGATTAACCCTCGGACCATATGTGGTCCAAGTGCCGTGTGCCCTTCCCAATGTTACAAAAAGTTAAAGACGAACTGCACAGGATGGAGAACAACGGCGTCATAGAGCAAGTAACACAACCAACTGAATGGTGTGCACCAATGGTACCTGTTCTGAAGAACAACACTGGCAAAGCTAGGATATGTGTGGACTTGAAAAGGCTAAACGAGTCAGTCAAAAGAGAGCGATATATCCTACCTACCTCGGATGAGATCACTGCCAAGCTGAGTGGAGCAACGGTGTTCTCCTCTCTTGATGCTGCGAGTGGGTTCTGGCAGATCCGCACCCAGACAGCTGCAAACTAACAACTTTCATTACACCGTTTGGCAGATACTGTTTCAGGAGATTACCTTTCGGGATTACCAGTGCACCGGAAATCTTCCAGCGGAAAATGCTGGAGACACTGCAGGGGCTGAAAGGTGTGGAAGTTTTTATGGATGACATCCTGGTCTATGGGACCTCGATGGAACAGCACGACACCAGGCTAGAGAAGGTACTGCAACGTGTTGAATCAGCAGGCCTGAAGCGCAATAAAGAGAAATGCTCCCTCAGACAAAGCCAACTACGTTTTTTGGGACATCTCATCGACCAGTCAGGGGTCAGACCCGACCCTGACAAAGTTGAGGCCATTCGACAGCTGGCCCCACCAGGAAATGTCCAGGAGCTGAAAAGAGTCCTGGGCATGGTGAACTACCTGAGGAGGTACGTTCCCAGCCTATCTACGATAGGTCAACCACTGTACGAGCTTTTGAAAAGCAAGAACATCTGGACCTGGAGCCACTCACAGCAGTCGGCCTTTGAGAACATTAAGGAGATGCTGACCACAGCGCCGGTTCTTTCCTTCTACGATGTTGCTAAGCCCACAGCTTTGTCGGCCGACGGCAGTAGCTACGGTCTGGGGGGTGTACTCCTCCAACTCCATGGAGAGGAGTGGAAGCCAGTGGCCTACTGCTCCAGGCGTCTCACCGAAGCCGAAACACGTTACGCCCAGATCGAGAAAGAGTGTCTGGCTGGCGTATGGGCCTGTGAGAAATTCAACAAGTATCTATGTGGCTTGGATCAGTTCAGGCTTGAGACTGATCACAAACCACTAGTACCGCTTGTCAACAACAGAAGCCTGGACAATGTCCCCTTGAGATGTCAGTGCTTACTGATGAGACTCTTGAGGTACAGACCTGTAGCAGAATATGTGCCAGGAAAAACTCTTATAGTTGCTGACGCCCTGTCTCGTAGCCCACGAACACACGAAAGAAGAGACGGACACTCAGGACGATGTGGCGTGCTACGTAGTCACAGTGATACAGGGCATCCCAGCATCTCCAACTAGAATGGAGAGCATCAGAATGGCAACAACAGCCGACAGCCAGCTACAGGCCGTTATTAAACTCATCAGGGCAGGGTGGCCAGAATACATTGGTAACGTCCCACCGTGTGCCAGGGACTTCATGAAATTTAAAAACGAACTATCAGAAGCTGATGGATTGGTCACACGAGGAAACAGGATTGTTATTCCGAAGTCATTGAGAGCAGACATTTTGCAGAAAATACACGATGGGCATCAGGGGCTCACAAAGTGCAGAGACAGGGCCAATACATCGGTTTGGTGGCCAGGGCTCTCTCTAGGACTTAAGAACATCGTAGAGTCATGCCGGACCTGTCAGGAGCAGAAGCGGGCTCAGCAGAGGGAGCCACTCATCTCCACGCCCCTGCCTGATCGTCCATGGAAACGAATTGCTCTTGACCTCTGTGAACACAACAAGCACGATTATCTTGTGATATCTGACTACTATGGTACCTAGAAGTACTACACCTTCCGTCAACGACCAGCGCTCAGGTTATTCAGAGACTGAAAACAACCTTCGCTAGGTTTGGGATCCCAGATGAGGTGGTGAGTGACAACGGACCTCAATTCTCCAGTGCTGAATTCCAGGAGGTGGCATGACAGCTAGACTTCAGACACATTACGTCTAGTCCTCACCACCCTCAGGGAAACGGTCATGCAGAACGAGCAGTGCAGACCGCGAAGAGAATCCTCCGGCAGGAAGATCCACTGATAGCCCTCATGTGCTATCGTTCAACTCCCTGTACTACCACAGGAGTCAGCCCAGCAGAACTGCTGATGGGGAGGAAGATCCGAACGATTCTCCCTACGCTCGAGAAAAATCTGCGGCCTAAATGGCCCAACAGAAAGATTGTCAAGCAAAAGGACGCTAATGAGAAGACTAAACAATCCTTCTATTACAACCGCCGTAATGGTGCCAGACGTCTTCCTGCTCTACGGCCGGGAGACAACGTCTACGTCAAGCTTGACCACGAAAAGGCTTGGAAGATGCCAGCAGTTGTCTCAAAAGAATGTGTTACTCCAAGGTCTTACCTCATCAACACACAGGGAGGAGCAGTGCTGCGGCGGAACAGACTTCACCTCCGGGCAGAACCAACTCATCGACCTGAACAGACTACCCCACTTGCACACACTGCTGAGAGTGGTGGGATGATTTCTCAACCACTGTGTGCCACCATTCCAGAGGATATTTGCCCAAATCCAAGTGAACAGACAACCCCTATACGCACACAAACACCAGGACATGTTTTGACCAGGTCTGGCCGTGTCAGTAAGCCAGCTGCTAGGTTGGACTTGTAGAGATAAGTGTTTTCTAGGTGTTTCACATTGGACATTGGGGTGACAAAAACACCTATGGCCTTTGGGGGAAAAAGAAAAAAAAAAAAGAGAGAAAAGAAATGAAACAACCACCTGTTCACTTTGAGAATGCATATTGAGTCATGTTTACTGAACATTTTGTGTTATAGAGTTATATAGCTTCTGCAATTTTGATAAGAGGAATTGCATCCTGAGTTATTTTGGAAAAGAAAGTACTCTTTGAGTTATTTGTCACTTACCTGTGTTTACAGGAGATTTCAATTTAACATAATACATAGCTCACTTTCAGTTTGAAAAGAAGACCGAATGATGATGTGTCATCACATCATTCATCACACCGTTGAATGAAAACCATCTATTTTCTTTGTCCCAGTTAGCACTCTTGTGAACCTACAATCAGAATTTCCATTTTATCCTTTTTAAGGTGTAGAAATTTTGTGAGAACCAGCAGCACTAATTTCTTCAATGCATTTGGCCATTCATTTATGGGACTATGGTTATCTGGGGAAATTGAAATGTAAAGCTGTGTGTCATCAGCATAGGAGTGATAGGAGATATTGTGTTTCTGTATGATTGAACCAAGAGGGAGCATGTAAAGACTAAATAGTAGTGGACCGAGAGCTAAACCTTGTGGCACCCCATAGTGAATGTTGAAATCATTAGATCTAAAGTTGTGAGACTGGGAATGTTCTGTTTTCTAAATAGGAGGAGAACCATGTAAGAACAGATCCTGAAAGGCCAATGTAATTTTCCAGTCTGTTAAGCAGAATTTTATGGTCAACTGTATCGAAGGCTGAACTGGGATCTAACAATACTAAAATGGAGAGTTTATTTGAATCACGGTTGATTTTTGGGTAATTGATGACTTTAACAAGAGCAGTTTCAGTGCTGTGGTTTGCTCTGTAACCTGATTGGTATCATACAGACTGTAAAGGGTTAGGTGATTGTATAATTGTTTGTGGACAACCTTTTCTATAATTTCACTAATAACATGTAGGTTGGAGATGGGTCTATAGTTAGTAATGATTGATGGATCAAGTTTGTTATTTTTTAGTAAAAGGGTAACAATAGCATGTTTGAGAGAATTGGGGAAAACACCAGACTGAAGAGAAGCATTTACAATATGAAGTAAGTCATATAACAGGCAGTGAGAGATGCTTTTAAACAGTTTTGTGGGAATAGGGTTAAGAGGACAGGTAGATGGTTTTAGTTGTTTGGTGACCTCCTCAAGATCAGAAATGTAAACAGGTGAAAAATTGCACATACTAACTTGGACACATGTGGGCTGATGCAAGGAGCCTGATAAGGTGTTACTGTTATAAAATTATATATAATTTTGAAGTGCTATTTCTTATGGTGGAGATCTTTTCTGTGAAGCAACTGGCAAACTCATTACATTTATTTACAGAGAAGAATTCCTCAGGAATTGACCTAGAAGGATTTAATAGTTTATCAACTGCGGAGAATAGCGGGTATTATTTTTATTGTCGTTTATACTTTTTGAGATATGTTGCTGTCTTGAAGCTTGGGATGACCCGATACCGATACCAGTATTCGGCATCGGTCCGATGCCGCCTTTAAGTACTCATACTCGTACTCGTAAAACTACACGGCTACAACGGCACCGATACCACTTTACGGCGGGCGTGCGCCTCTTTTCAGTTGAGCAGTTAGGCGGAGAGAAGTGAGATGTCAGCGGTGTGGAGATATGTCAGCGTAAACGAACATGATCAAGGGTATGAGTGATGCTGGACTCCCTAGCCTTCCGTGCATGGCTCATACGCTACAGCTAGCTGTTAACAAAGGACTTTTGGCTCAGAGGAGTGTAGCTGACGCGGTGTCAGTCGGACGTAAAATTGTTGGACAGTTTAAGCATTCGGCATTAGCCTACTCCCGCCTGGAAGACATTCAGCTGCAGCTCAACCAGCCCGCGAGAAGACTCCAACAAGACGTGCAGATGCGCTGGAATAGCATGTACTACATGCTACAGTCTCTCACCGAGCAGAAACGGGCTCTGGGAATATTTGGCTGCGAATATGAACTCCCCAACAATCTTACAGCGCACCAGTGGACACTTCTGGAAAAAACTTTGTCTCTTTTGGCTCCGTTTGAGGAGTTAACCCGAAAAGTGAGCTTGTCCGATGCTTTAGCATCAGATGTAATTCCAGGAATGTTTTTCAGTTGTAAAGTCAAAAAGTAAGGAATCATATCTGATTTAAATAAAACTTACTTTCTAAGTGATTAAGAGAAATTCAGTGGCATTATTAAGTACTCGTAACGGTACTCGGTATCGGTGAGTACCCAAATGTAAGTACTTGTACTTGGTTTGCAAAAAAGTGTTATCGGTGCGTCTCTACTTGAAGCATAAGGAGGAGATGGCCTGGGCAAGTTCTAGCTTCATGTTACTTGTCACAGGCAAGAGGAGTAGCAATTCTTATCCATAAATCGGTCCACTTTAGGATTGACAAACTTCTCCAGGATCCTGCGGGTAGATTTGTGGTGGTCAGAGGCACTCTTTTGAATCAAGAATTTATTCTTGTAAAAGTTTATGGGTCCAACAATGACGATGCCACATTCTAGTAACCTCTTTATGACCGTTTCCTCCTTTCGAGGTGAAATAATTATGGGGGGAGATTTTAATTGTGCTCCTAACCCTCTTTTAGACCGCTCATTGCTCATTGATATCTGGAGAATTTGAAATCCCACTGCACTAAACGCAATCCCGCATAGATTATTTTTTAATTTCGAGAGCTCTTGTGGGTAATGTACTGGACTGTGGACACAAAGGCATCAGATCATGACCTAATATTTTTGCATTATCGCCTCACCTCACAGTTGAGGGGGCAGTCAGTGTGGAGACTTAGTCTGAGATGGCTCCACGATCAGACTTTTCTCAAATTTGTTGAAACTAATATTGAGGTCTTCTTTGCAATTAATACAAATGAAACATCAGCTTCTATTAGATTGGAAGGCTTTAAAGCGTTAATTAGAGGTTCTATGATTTCATATACTAGTAGCAATTCAAACAAGACCTATCTCCTTATGACCGAACTTGAGCGAGATATTAAAGATCTAGAAAGGGAGCTCTCGGGAATAATACACCAGAGAATGTGCAGAGTCTCTCAGAACTGAGGGCTAAATAAAATGATATCACATTAAACAGTATCACACGGTTAAAGCAGACTTACTATAATCAGGGTGAATCTGCGGGTAAATTATTAGCATGGAGGATTAAAATACTGTAAAACGAAAGGGCTATCACTGAGATTAAAACTGAAAGGGGGACAACGACAAATCCAGTAGAAATTAACGAACCTTTTCAAAAATATTACATGAACCTTTATACGTCGGAGTCTGCGCATACTAATGACCTATACTAATTTTTGGATGAGCTCTCCATTCCAGTCTTGGAGAAGAAGGTAAAAAAGGAGTTAGACTCCCCTATTACAAAGGAGGAACTGTTTGAAGCCCTGTCTCATATGAACGGAGGAAAAAGCCTTCGATAGGGTGGAACATAGTTTTCTTTTTGAAGTGCTTCAGCGATTTGGGTTTGGTGAATACTTCTGTAAGTGAGTGAAAATTAAATGACATACTATTTTCAGATTAAAAGCAGCACTTCACCAACACTTGCTGCACTTCTACCGACACATAATATGAGACAAGTGCACCTCACTAGGTCAGTCTCACAAGCACTCATCCCAGTCCCTGCATACAAAAACAACTATGGTCGGAAGTCCTTCTTTTATACATACACCAAAATTTGGAATGACATTCCCCTTCACATATTCACATACATTCTCATATTTCAAAAATACATACAAACGACACCTTCTCCACACTTACACCTGTACTCATTAATTGTTCATGTATTGTTCAAGTATTGTTCGCACTATCTGTACTGTTTGTTTCTATTTGTCTGTATCTGCCTAGCCCATGCTAATGTCCTGTAAATGTATTTGTCTTGATGTGTCATGACTGTGGTTTATGTTTCATGTTCTGCAGAACAGGAACCTGCTGGAAACCAGTTTTTAAACTGAGTCAGGCCCGTTAAACTGTAACTTAATGTTACTTTTAAACTTTCCTGTATAATAAATGAAATTAAATGAAATTAATGAAAATGTTATACCACTCCCCAAGCACGTCAGTCATGACTAACTTTGTAACCTCTCAGCTCTTCAAGCTCCAACGAGGGACCAGACAGGGATGCCCCCTCTCGCCCCTTTTGTTTGCATTAGCAATTGAGCTAATGATAGTAGCTCTTATTTCATCTGTTACCCTGGCTCTGGTCCTTCTTAGAGCTCCAACATGCATTCTAACTCCTCTCCCTTGTCATTGTCCCCCTCCTCTCATATGTCCTGGTACTCGTATGCACTTTGACACCCTGGACACTTTACGCGCTGACACTTTACTCTTTACACTGTTTACATTTTCTACATTTTGCATATTTATATTTCTCTTTTTTATCTTATCTTACAGTATATTTCTACATTTACTGTATGTGTATCACTGTAGTAATCTTTGAGTGTTTATTGTATGGCCTTGCGGAACAGTCTTTCACATTTCACTGCACATCTGTTCAGCATGTGACAAATCTTGAATCTTCCTCTCCCTGCTACCCGTCTTCCTCTCCCTCTCGAGGCATTGTATTTACTTTCTTTATGTTGCTCTATATTGTTCCTTTTCCACACAAGATCAGCCCAAAGAGGTCCTTTTTTACTGTATAACATGTGGGCATGCGATTGAAAGAACCTCAACACCTGAGTGTGTTCCTATGGGAATCAGCTGTGATTGATCTTTTTGCATAACTTAAATCAGCTCTCAGTAGTGTGGTAGAACTGAGCCTGCAAGAAATCAGCAGAAAGAGAAAACCCTCCGGACCACGGTACGAGAGTGAACAAAAAGGAGTAAACCGCAAACTGTTGAGTTGCTAAGTCACACAGTTTATTACTTGCAGCAAGGAGAGAAGTTCAACGATGCGTACAGGATACACAAAGTAAGTTCTCTGCCCGCTCTTGGGGCGTACAATCTTTATATACTTGAGCATATAGTGCGGTCGAAACTTACAGAGGAGGAACACAGAAAATGGTGTAGTTTTATCTATGTCCGTACCTTGTACCCTGTGGTACAAGAATGTGCCTTATAAGGAGGTGTTGTTGAGTCTGTGTTATCTCAAAGGTAAGAACCTCTGGGGTGAGATAAGTATCGTAAAATGTTCGTGTGCTGCAGAGGTATAAGGTCATGTTGTATGTATATGTAAGGTGGTCATATATGGTCATGTTAGATGTATATGTGAGGCTATGTCTAATACATTGGATCAGTTAATAAGCAAACATAAAAGTATAAAAAATATAAGATTCCACATTCCCCCCTTTTGTTCTTTAGAACAAACTACAAGAAAACAAAAAAATAAAACATCCTTCATACATTCATCAAAGGGGAAGAAACTGGTATCGGGGTAACCTTCATTTTCATCATCAGTGTCATCAGCTTCATCATTAACCAAGGTGCTAGCACAATGCTAGCACAAATTAGGAGGACGCATATCGTGCCTCGGAGGCCACACAGGCCTTTATGATTTCTAAAAGGATGCCATGGTCTGGGCCTGTCTCTCTTCTGACCGCGTGGCTGCCTCTCAGTCAATGGCAGGAGGGTTGGAGTTGGAGCCATGTTGCCTGCTGTAGGAGCAGAGCACATCGTACACTCCTGTCGACTAAATCCTCAACGCTCTAATGCTGTCTTGTCAGCCGTTGCAGCAGGTGGTGTTACCTTCTTACAGTGGGATGCGTGGATCCATGTGGGTCGACCTTCGACCTTTACTGCGGTGTTTGTGACGAGTAGAACCTGACAAGGTTTTGTCCACCGGGGCTGCAGTGCAGTCTTCCTTTGGTGGATCTTTATAGCCACGTAGTCACCTGGTTGCAGTGAATGTCCTGGTTCGTTCAGGGGTTGTGGTTGTCCTTCACGAACCTGTTTGTGAATGGATGAGAAAACATAGTGCAACGCTTTGCAATAGTTTAGTACACTATCATGTCTCAGGGCCATTTCTTGAGGCACTATCATAGTGCCCAGAGATCCTGGGGTGCTCATGGCACGTCCTGTAATCACCTCATATGGAGATAAATGATTACGTCTGCTAGTAGTAGCTCTGATACTCATCAGAGCCAGAGGAAGAGCCTCCGGCCAGCTAAGTTGTGTCTGTGCACATATTTTAGCTAGTTTAAGTTTCAGAGTCTGGTTCAACCTTTCAACTTTCCCTGCACTTTGTGGGTGGTAAGGTGTGTGCAGGTGGTGTTTGATTCCTAGTGCTGTAACAACATCTTGCACTATTTGTCCAGTAAAGTGAGTCCCTCTGTCACTATTAATGGATACTGGGATGCCAAACCTTGGAATGAACTCTTTGAGTAGGGCTTTTGA
Source organism: Labrus mixtus (assembly GCF_963584025.1). Lineage (NCBI taxonomy): Eukaryota > Metazoa > Chordata > Actinopteri > Labriformes > Labridae > Labrus > Labrus mixtus. The sequence continues at coordinate 27,269,078 of NC_083623.1, forward strand.
TACTGCTGTTGTGTCTGCTCTTGCAGTAGGAAAAGCTTCGGGCCATCCTGAGAATGTGTCCACCATGACCAGGACGTATTGAAACCGTCCGTGTTTTGGCATTTGGATAAAATCAATCTGTAAATTTGAAAATGGTCCTGGTGGAGCAGGATGAGCACCTTGTTTCACTTTTGTTGTCTTTCCAACGTTGTGTTGTTGGCAAATGGCACATCTTTGTACAAAATCAGCACATGCCTGGGATACATTATTTGCATACCATACACGTCTAATTATCACTTCCATCCCCCCTTTGTTCACGTGAGCCACACCGTGAACAGTCTGTAAGAGGTAGGGGAGGAGCGACTGAGGGCAACACGGGCGCCCATCGACAGAGTAATATACATTATTTACAAGAACACAGTTTGTCTGCCAGTGAGATCGTTCCAAGGGTTCGGCAGCTAACTGTAAGGCAGCTACGTCATGGACGGAGGGATCTGGGCTGGGAGAAACAAGTGTTAAGGTCGCCAACACAGGAGCGAGGGCTCCTGACACAGCAGCGGCTTTTGCTGCAGTATCAGCTCTTGCGTTACCGAGGCTCACAGGGTCTTTGGAAGATGTATGGGCGTCACATTTGAGAATAGCAACTGTAGAAGGAAGAAGGAGAGCTTTTAGGAGAGCCTCTACTAGGGAAGCATTTTTAATAGGGGTGCCTGCAGATGTTAAGAAATCGCGATGTCTCCAGATTCCACCAAAATCAAGGCAGACACCTAGAGCATACCGAGAGTCAGTGTAGATGTTAACAGATTTATTCTTTGCATAGGTACATGCCTGAGTGAGAGCCACTAGCTCCGCCTGTTGAGCAGAGAAGTGGTCTGGAAGTTTACCTGAAAGAAGGGTGTCAGTGGGAGAAACTACAGCCCAACCTGAATCAAGGGTGCCCTGCAGGTTTCTAGAAGAGCTGCCGTCAGTGAACAGGGTAAGATCAGGGTTAGACAAAGGGGTGTCAAAAAGATCTTCACGAATAGTGTAGGTCATTGTTACCGTCGCCTGGCAGTCATGGGGCTCACCGTCAGTAGCAGTAGGAAGGAGAGAAGAGGGATCGAGAGTTGGAGATCTGTGAATAGTAAGATTAGGCATAGACAGCAGCAACAATTCATAATGACTCTGTCTGGCTGCAGAAAGGTGTTGTGTGCTGGCTCTGGTAAGCAGAGCACTCACTGCATGAGGAACATAAAGTTCACATTGAGAGTCCAGCACCAGATGAGACACGGTTCTTACCATGAAAGCAGCAGCCGCCACAGCTCGGAGACACGGGGGCAAACCCAGCTCAGTGTTGTCAAGGCGAGTGGAATAGTAACCTACTGGGCATTTGTTAGAGCCATGTTGTTGAGTGAGAACACCAGAGGCAAACCCATTGCGTTCGTGAACGTACAACTGAAAAGGTTTGCTGTAATCAGGGAGACCCAGCACTGGGGCCTGTGAAAGTGCTTGTTTTAAATCAGTGAACGCTGTCTCTGCATCCTCCGTCCATTGGAGGTGCTCAGGAGCGGCCTGCAGGAGCATGTCTTGAAGGGGCCTGGCTCGAGGGGCAAAATCCATGATCCATGGTCTGGAGTACCCGAGGATGCCCAGGAACGACTTCAGCTGCTTCTTGGTGTGGGGTTTTGGAATGTTCAAAACAGCAGAAACACGTTTACTACTGACTTGGCGGGTGTTACCTTTGAGAACATGGCCCAGGTAGGTCACTTCTTGTAGCACCAGCTGGGCTTTCGTGGCGCTGGCCTTGTGTCCCTTCTCAGCCAATGACAACAACAGAGCTCTTGTGTCCGTTTCGCATGCCTCTTTGGTGGGGCTGGCTACCAACAGGTCGTCCACGTACTGGATCAAGGCACTGCCTCCAGGGAGTTGAACGTCAGCTAGATCTGTAAGAAGGGCTCGGGCTAAAAGAGTGGGGCTGTGAATAAAACCTTGTGGGAGGCGAGTCCACGTGTACTGATGCCCACCGTAGGTGAAAGCAAACAGGTACTGGGACTCTGGGGAGACAGGGATGCTGAAAAAAGCAGAACAGAGGTCAACAACAGAGTACCACTGAGTAGAGGGAGGAATAGAGGTTAGGATGGTGGTGGGGCTGGGTACTACAGGAGTCATGGGAGCCACATAGTCATTGATCAGGCGGAGATCTTGAACAAAGCGCCAGTCAGGGGAGTTAGGTTTCTTAACAGGTAAAATAGGGGTGTTACAGGGGCTCTGACACGGCACCAAAATTCCTTGGTTTAAAAGGGTAGTGATGACGGGCTTAATGCCTTCCAGAGAGGCCTGTGAGAGGGGGTACTGTTGTTTTCTGGGAGCAGGACCTAGTTTTACAGGAATTGACACAGGAGGGTGAGACAACATTAGGCCACACTCATTAGAGTACTGAGACCACAATGTGTCTGGGACTCCCGCTGTGGCAGGGGACTGAGGAGGAACAGAAACTGAAAACAGAGAAAGAGGGTGAGACATGTCAGTGGTCTTAAAAGGTGAAATGGTGCATACAGGATCTTCGTCATCAGCTAACCATGAGTCATCTACTGTCACTGTCCATGCCACGCCCTCATAGTGGGAGTACACCATTCCTTGGTACAAATGTGAGATGGTTGGAGTCAGAGTCTGTAAGGTCTTTGCTATGGGACCTAAGTCTTTAGGCTCGTAACCTTCACAGGTGTAGAGAGTCAGGTGTGGGGCGGAGTCAGGTTGCTGGAACAAGCTGGAGGCTACCGGGCCCAATTGATGTGTCAATAGAGCACCCCCCTGCTTACACAGCAAAATGGTGCACGCAAAAACACTACAGGCCTGTCCTAAAAAGGGAGAAAAGTGATGGAAATACTCAAGGTCTCGTCCTGTAGGGTCAACGTGCAAAGTCCAGTGCATGCGGTGTTGAGGGATACAAGCTGAGGAAACATCAGGGAGGTTTGGGCTGTCTGAGAGAAACTCCTGCAATAGATCAAAGGTAAAAGGCACCATGCTTCCTATAATAATATATGACTGAAAATCATTATACATTAGGCTGTAGAAAAGTCCAGGCTGGCTAACTGTCAAGGACATCTGGGAAGTTGGAGGGAGCTGTAATTCAACAAAATTAGCATGGCATACCAAAGTGGCTTTTAACTTACCTAATAAATCTCTTCCCATTAAACTTACTGGTGAGTTGTCGCCCATAAGTAGAAAAGAGTGCTCCAGAGTTTGGCCCTGAAAGGACACTGCAGCAGGTTTTGAGACATAATTTTGTTGCATAATTCCAGCCACTCCTATGGTACTTAGGGTTTCTGTGGTGGGTACAACCTTAGCAGCAGCTGCATCAGAGGGAGTTAGGGTAGAAACAGTAGCCCCAGTGTCAACTAGCATCTCAGTTGAGGTCCTGTTTATTTCCATCACTGCCTTCGGATCTAGAGAAACAGAAAGAGGAGCAAAAGGGAAATTGGTGTTTGTGTAAGTGTTGGTGGCTTACTTCCCTGTGAGCCTAGGTGTGGAGCCTCGCTGGCCTATTGTAGGTGCAGGAATGGTCCACCAGGGGGACCCATTTGTTGCCTATTCATGCCTCTGCCACCGCCCCCTCCTCTAGGAGGAGCCCAGTTACTTCTGTAGGCGGTTTTGTTTAAACCTGGGGCTCCTCCTCTACCACGCCCTTGTTGGCTGGCCTTCAATCTACAGTCTTTGGCCCAATGTCCACTTTGGCCACAGTACAGACATTGATCTGGTCTTACCTGTTGACCTTGGGGTAGCGCTCGACTGTGAAAGGGGTTGGTTCCTTGGGCTGCTGGATAGGGGTGATAAACTGGCCACTGTATGGAAGCTGGAGATAAAGGAAGAGGCGTGAACTGTGTCTGTTGGAGAGAGGTGGGTGAGACAGGGGCAGTCTGCTGAGGCTGTTGCACAAGCATTTGTTTTACAGCACCAGAATGTTGTTTGCGTTTGTCTTTCTTTCCCTTATTTTTGTGTCTGACTTTATTTTTGTTTTTACAATCGGTGTCAGACTCTGAGTCAGAACTATCAGAAGAGTCATCATTTCTTTGGTTTCTCTCTAAATGTTTTGCGATGGCTAACACATCTTTTAGCTCTTTCACCTCCCACGCTAGATCTTGTTTTATCACTTCCTTAGAGTGTCTTTCTAGTCCGTCAACGAACGCGCGTGGAAGGAGCGGGGCGAACTGCTCTGGGGTCAAACCTGAATACCTTTTAAATGTGTTTTCCAATCGAGTCACAAAATCTTCTACCTGTTCCTCCTTTCTCTTGTGCAGTCCTGACAGTTTTCCCCAATCTGGGTTAGTTTTAAACACATCCTGTAACTCCTTTATTATCTCTCTCAACATCCCTTTGCCTTTTTCTACTGTCTGGTCTTTTGCGTCTGGACCCAGAAACTCGTGGAGAGCTTTCCACCGGTCTTCTAGTTTAGGCCAACGAGCCATACAAAAACAGAACCAGTCAGTCTGACAGGGCTGGAAACATCCAGACAGTCTCTTTAAGTATGTTATGGTCTGGGTCACGTCTTTTTTAGGATTTGGGGTGTCGTCGGTCAATTGTTTTAGTTCCATTTTAGTCCATGGGCGGTACGCAGTTAAAGGCTCTCCCTTGCTATCTGTCCCTGGGAATATTCTTAAAGGGGCCATGGTGCTACTAGAGCCTGCTCCGTCATGTCTGTTCTGCTCTTGCTTATTTTTTTCTTTTTCTTTTTTTATTCTCTTATCTTTGAGTCTAACGGATTCCCTTTTTGCCTTTTCTTCCTCTTTGTCAGATTCCCCTGATCCCTCCCCATTGCTATCTGGCAGTGGCTTGTCTGCTGGACCCTGTTCCCCTCCTCCTGCGCCTCCCCTGAGGGCAGGAGCTCGCTGTGTGAGCAAAAACAGCTCATCATCAGAGCTATAGTCAGGGGGAGAGTCTCCCTCTGTTAACAGGCTGGGGTATATTTTAACAGCTTTGTCCTTTTTACCGAATGGGTTATTTGGAGACCAAGCTGAAACTTTGGCTTTATTTTTCTTTAGGGGTTTGCTCGGCTCTCCTGGTTGATTAACTGAATGTAACATTAATCTAAGCTTCTCATTAGCTTTCCCTTCCTGATCCATCGGACGGTTTTCCAGAACCTCCTTGAGGCCAACCGAAAGTCCTTCTCCAAAGCCTCCCCGAACTCCTCCCACACCCGTGTTTTTGGTTCCGCAACCACTGAAGCCACAGCCCTCCGAACCACCCGATACCTGTCAGCTGCTTCCAGAGACACCTGGGCTAACCAAGCCCGAAAGGCCTCCTTCTTCAGCCTGACTGGTTCCTTCACCACTTGTGTCCACCAGTAGGTCCTATGGTTGCTGCCGCAACAGGCACAGACGGTCTTCTGACCGCAACTCCTAGCTTCCGCAAGGGAAGTTATGAATATGTACCACTCGGACTGCATGTGCCCAACCTCCCCCAGGATGAAAGAGAAGTTATTCCGATGGTAGTAGTTGAAGACCCCTTGAACAGGGACATCTGCAAGACTTTTCCAGTTCACCTCTCTCCTCTCTGCAACCTGAAGTCGCAGTGAGGTGACCCTCTCGTTCACCGGGGAGAACTCCAACACAGCAGTGCTCAGCCGGGGCTTGTGAGTATCCACACACCTGCCGAGCGCCTCTCACCCTGGGCAACTCCAGAAAAAGAGAGAGTCCATCCCCTCTCCAGGAGTTTGGTTCCAGAGCCGGTGCTATGCGTTGAGGTAAGCCCAACTATGTCTAGCTGGTAGCACTCCACCTCCCGCCAGAGAGTTGACGTTCCACATCCCCAGAAGTAGTCTGTGCTGCCCTAACCCTCCGCCTGCCACCTGGCTTTGCATGCACCATGTCTCTCACTGCGGGTGGTGGGCCTACAGGGCAGCACATTGTTGGTTTTGTCGGGCTGATGGAATAGGGCCCCCCCCATTCAAAACAAGAACATTACCTTGTCTGAATGCCCAGAATTCTGTTTTTGTTTTTAAAAATAAAATAGAATATAAAACAAGTTTATTATTGCAGAGTTCAGTGGAGCACACAGAGAGCAGAGTCTCCTGTACCCAGCTGTGTGTCCCTGAAGAGTGATCTGTCCAAAGATTCTCCCCCAGACTTCAGTAATGAACCTGGACCCTCAGATACAAAGTAAGTCTTCTTACTAACTAATTTTCACTTCACATTTAATTTCTACTCACATCAATCTACCAGCGTAAACTGTCTGATTCCAAGAGAAATCATTTGATCATCTTTAAAAATCCTCCTTATTATACCCGTCATCCATTCTGTTTGTCAAATGTCAGAGTATTTGTGCAGTGATCTTTTCCGTATCACCACTGTGTGCAGGTTGGTCATTCAAAACAAGAACATTATCTTGTCTGGTACCCAGACTTCTGTTTAAAAAAAAAAAAAAAAATAGAATATAAAACAAGTTTGTTATTGTAGAGTTCAGTGGAGCGGACAGAGAGCTCCTGTACCCAGCTGTCTGTCTCTGAAGAGTGATCAGTCCAAAGATGTTCCTTTATGCTTCAGAAATGATCCTGGACCCTCAGACACAAAGTAAGTCTTCTTACTAACTCCTTTTTTTTAATCTTCTTTTTATTTACGTTTAACAAACCTCTAACAAATAGTATCTCTTCCTCTTACATATTAAACATGCATGTCTGCCACATGTAGCAGAACATGGTGTTTAGTATAGGACAGGATATCATCTAAAGAACAACAAGTAACTATGTACGGGCAGAAATGGATCATTAATGTTTCAAGAGACAGTGAGAGAGAGATGTTCTTTAGTCTTTATAACCATTTTCACACATACAGAAATTTCCTGAAAAACTCTGGAGATTTGGCTACCCGGAGGGACTTTAGTCTATGTGTGAACGCAAACAGCCGCATTTTTCGTGCAGACTTTACCCAGAGTTTCTCCGGCCAGACCCCTAGTATTTTATCCGCAGAAAATCTGAGTAAGCTGATGTGAGAACGCAGCAGCATATGACGTTTATATACAGTGACTGCCTCACGGTGCATAAAGTGTCTGCACGTGACCACTACGATCTCCATACACGTAATTAAACGGCTGCATTATCTTTTCTGCTCATGTTGTTCTCCTCTCTCTTGTGGATGTTATCATTCCATTGGATTACACATAGCATTGATATAAAGGCAAATATTCTCATTACGTCTTACCTCTGGAAATCCCCCGAGCCCCCTCCCCTCTAACAGGGATAGTCCCCCGCTGTGAGGAGCATATGTGAACGGCTAGGTCGGGAGAATCTCCGGAGAAGTCCTCCTGTAAATATTTAGATATTATACGGAGTGCATATGTGAAAACGGCTTATGAAAGCAGGAGGGTTAGAATACAAGAAACAATCATCTCACTGCAGACTATGAGCTGAATACAAACATAAGAAAGAAGGTGTTGCCTGCTCTCTATGGTCAGCTGAGTGTTTAGATTTTGTTTGATAAATCTTCATATTTTCTATCAGTAAACAATCGGCTTGGTTCTAAAGATATGTCTTCACAGGGGGAGGAAGAGGAGTCATGTTATAGAGGAGCAGCCGTCCTGTCCTGTGTGTCAGGATGTCCTGAAGGATCCCATCTCTACCAGCTGTGGACACTGGTTCTGCAGACAGTGCATCACCTCATACTGGGACCAGTCTGGTTCACCAGGAGACTCGTCCTGTCCTCAGTGTGGAGAAAGATCCAGAACAGGACCTGGACTGCAGCCAGTCAGTCAGAGCAGCACTGAACAAAGTAAGACAGTACACCTTTCTGCTTCTGTGATCTCCTCCTAAAACAGGACTTTTATTGGTAAATGTAAAAAGTATAGAAATTAAAACTCTTTTTACTTATTTTACAATAACATTTTAAAGCAGATTCTATCATTATTTCTTCCAGTAGATAGAGGTCTGCAGGAGGTTTTAGATGAACATAAGGTTAGTCTGAGGAGGAGATGTGAATGTGTGACTGAGGGAAGTAATGAAACAGGAAGTAGAACCCTCCTCAACAGGATCTACACTGAGCTCTACATCACAGAGGGACAGAATGAAGACGTGAACACCCAACATGAGGTGAGACAGATTGAGACAGAATGTAAAAAGAAGACCCTCCATGAGACTCCAATCAAGTGCCAGGACATCTTTAAAGCCTTACCCGACCAACAGAAACAAAAGACAGAAGCTCAACCCAACCAACAGAAACCCATCAGAGTGGTTCTGACAAACACGCTGGTGTTGGAAAAACCTTCTCAGTGCAGAAGTTCACTCTGGACTGGGCAGAGGGCTCAGAGAACCAAGACGTCAGTCTGGTGATCCTGCTTTCATTCAGGGAGCTGAACTTGATCAGAAATAAGCAGTACAGTCTTCTTGAGCTGCTCCATGTTTTCCATCCAGCATTACAGAAGGTCATAGCAGAGACGCTGGCTGTCTGTAAAGTTCTTTTCATCTTTGACGGCCTGGATGAAAGCAGACTGTCATTGGACTTGAAAACCACTGAGGATGTGTCTGATGTCATACAGAAGTCATCATTAAACATACTGTTCACAAACCTCATCAAGGGTAATCTGCTTCCCTCAGCTCTCATCTGGATAACTTCTCGACCTGCAGCAGCCAATCAGATCCCTCCTTCATATGTTGACAGGTTAACAGAAGTACGAGGCTTCACTGACGCCCAGAAGGAGGAGTACTTCAGGAGGAGGTTCAGTGATGATGAAGATCTGTCCAGCAGAATCATCTCACACATCAAGACATCCAGGAGCCTCCACATCATGTGTCTGATCCCGGTCTTCTGCTGGATCACTGCCACAGTTCTGGAGCATATGATGACCACAGAGCAGAGAGGAGAGCTTCCCAAGACCCTGACTGACATGTACTCACACTTCCTGCTGGTTCAGACAAAGAGGAAGAAGCACAAGTATGATGAGGGATGTGAGACAAGTCCACATGAGCTGATGGAGGCCGACAGGGAAGTTCTTCTGAAGCTGGGGAGGCTGGCATTTGAACATTTGGAGAACGGAAACATCATGTTCTACCAAGAAGACCTGGAGCGGTATGATCTGGATGTCACAGAGGCCTCAGTGTACTCAGGAGTTTGTACAGAGATCTTCAAAACAGAGTGTGTGATCTTCCAGAAAACAGTCTACTGCTTTGTTCATCTGAGTGTTCAGGAGTTTCTGGCTGCAGTCTACATGTTCCACTGCTTCACCAACAGGAACACAACAGTTCTGAAGGGATTTCTGGGAAAAACATATATAGATTCAACTCTTTATGTTCTCCTAAATAAAGCAATGATGAAATCCCTGAGAAGTAAGAACGGTCACCCGGATCTGTTTGTTCGCTTCCTTCATGGTCTTTCTCTGGAGTCAAACCAGAGAATCTTAGGAGGCCTTCTGGGTCAGACAGACAACAGTCCAGAAATGATCAAGAGAGTCATCAAAAACCTGAAGGAGATGAAGAACAAATTCTCTCCCGACAGAAACATCAACATCTTCCACTGTCTGACAGAAACGAACGACCTCTCAGTACATCAGGAGACCCAAAAGTTCCTGAAATCAGAGAACAGATCAGAGAAAAAACTCTCCACTGCTGAGATCCACTGCTCTGCTCTGGCCTACATGCTGCAGATGTCTGAGGAGGTTTTGGATGAGTTGGACCTGAAGAAGCACAACACATCAGACTAGGGGCGATTGAGACTAATTCCAGCTGTGAGGAACTGCAGGAAGGCAGAGTAAGTCCAGATGTGATTAGTATTATAAATCTGTGTCATGTACTAATTTACTAGTTTTTTTTTAATATTGTTTTAGCTTTTTGGCCTGAGTTCAAAAATTGCTTTGATATTTTTTGTGAACACATTCAGGACGGAATTCCCAAAGAACTGACTGAGATGGCTGATAGTGTTAATTCCTGAAAAGGGAGATATCAGATGCTGTGAGCGCCCCCTTCCAGCCTCTGAAGGCATTACAAATCAATTATGAGCATCATCTCTTAAAATCTCAGCAGGTAGATCACAGAATAACTGTTCTTAGAGGAGATCCTTGACCTCACTACATTTATTCTTTGTTTACTTGTTTTATTTCTGGATCATTATGCAGCAGTCACTGTATTTTCCCTTTTATAGAAGTGAGCCAGACGGTACGAGAATGAGATCATCTTCCTCGAGAGTTACTGTTCAGTGGGTTTAAAATGGTTTTCTAATCCAGAGAGAGCAATCTGAATAGATCACACTTTCGATCACAGACTACAGACATTAAGTAATCCTAAATAAAACTACATTTGTTTCCATTCATCTGCAACATTAAGTAAACGGTTGAAAGATGAAAAATGTGCAGGTTTGAAAATGAGTGATGAGACTTTTTTTGTCTCAGTGACAGATTCCACTGATGTGTAAAGTTGAGACAAAACAGGACATGTCAAACTGTTAAATCATTAAATGTGAGACTTAAATATCAAACGCTTTTTTATAAGTCATATTTTTCTATTATATGCCACAACAGTCTTTCTGGCTGTGGACTCTCAGAGACTCACTGTGATGTCGTGGTCTCAGCGCTGAAGTCCAACCCCTCCCATCTCAGAGAGCTGGACCTGAGCTGGAACATCTACCTGCAGGATATAGGAGTGAAGCTGTCTGTTGGACTGCAGAGTCCAAACTGCAGACTGGAGTCTCTGAGGTCAGATCACTGACTGTACTATATATATATATATGTGTATAATAGAAACTGTGTCTGAATTTGAATGCATTAAAGGTTAGCCCCTTCAGATGCATCATTAAATCTTTAAAGGGGTCCTTACACAAATATAAAGTAATACACAAATGTAGCGTAATTAATTTATTAATATATTGTCTAATTGTCTAACACAGGCCAAAGAGTCACACCAATGCAGTATTCAAGCTCTGCTTGAAGATTTCAAATAGAAACACAGAGGAGGCAGGCGTGACCAGTGAGAGAGTTTATCATTAGAGCAAGTTTAGATTGAGTTTTGATAACGTTTCTATATCCTGTTAAGGTATTCCAGATTTAGGAATCATCTTCATGCAGAGATTTCTGATAATTTGAAGAAAAGTTTCAAACTCTTCATTAAGATTAAAAACAACGTGCACATGAAGCCTCTGGTTTCCTCTGGTTCTGTTAAGAACTGAAATCATGAAGACTTATGATTCAATAATGTCTGATTTGATGAATGTACTAACATCACAGAGCTGACTGAGATCAGCAGCCTGTTATTCATCTGTGTACATGAACAGCTGTATGAATGTTGTGCTGACATTTGGAGGATTTAGATTCAGTGAATACACAATCAGAAATGATCCTCTATTCATTTAGAGAAAACTTTATTCATCAGGACAAAGTGATGTTGAGATACTCATCACAACCTGAACACATGTGAGTGGATTATACATTATTTTTATTCTTCATTTATTCTTTATTCAGATTGAGTGAGTGCAGTTTCACAGAGATCAGCTGTTCTTCTCTGGCCTCAGCTCTGAAGTCCAACCCCTCCCATCTGAGAGAGCTGGACCTGAACTACAACAAGCTGCTGGATTCAGGAGTGAAGCTGCTGTGTGATTATCTGCAGAGTCCAAACTGCAGACTGGAGACTCTGAGGTCAGACACCTTTTCTTTCTTTGAGTCTGTGCTACTGTTAAACCCTTCAGGAATGATGAACACTGTGTGAATCCAAACCTAAAAACAAGCTGAGCACCATGAAACAAGCTTACATTATGGAATCATATTCTTACCAAAAAAATCTAACAAAACTTCTGAAATTGCAAACAAAATTAAGACTTTGAGAGAGCTATAATCTCATTGAAGCAAAAAAAGGTCTTCTTAAAAGTAAAAGGTTTTACTTACAATTCCAATATTTCATCATCATCAACCTTTATGTATTTAACATACATAAATGACAAACGAGTTAAACAAAATGAGATAAAGCTACCACAGAAAATAAAATCAATAGAAGAGCAATAAGAACAATAAAATATATACACTAAAATAATTTAAAAAGCTTGAAATGACTACAATGATAAGTCAGCAATTAATCTAATAAAACAGTTACGGTCAGGTATTGGGCGGTTAAAAGTAATATTTCTAAAATGTCCATAAGGGATGAAAGTGCTCAAATTCAGGTCATTTTGTAAAATATTCCAGGAGTTTGCAGCACTAACACTGAAAGCAGTTTTCCCTAGGTCAGTCCTGGCATGAGGAACCTGGAGAACAAGCCTCTCTCTCGAGCGGGTTAAAAATGGACCAGGTTTCAGATGTAACAAAGTGGTGATATATGATGGAAGCTTTCCGGTAAGGGCTTTATAGTTAAAAATATGCCAGTGGTTATTGCGTCTCTCAGTAAGGGAGGGTCAACCAACTTTATCGCCGGTAATGAATCTAAGCGCAGAATGGTAAACAGCTTTGAGTCCGATTGGACACACAGGTGCTGACACGCATTGCACAGAGGCAAAGCACAACATTGACGGCAGTTCTTGAGAGCTCTAATCACTATAGAAACCATCTTAAAAGTTGTAATTATCAAACAAAAACCATCGTCATTACCATCATCATCATCTATAATATTGAGACCATCGTCATCCTCATCATTAAGGTCATATGTATTCATGAAAGACCTGGGTCTTTAGCTTTTTTAAAAAGGTGCAGAGGGACACTGCAGATCGAATGGAGTTTGGAAGTTCATTCCACCACCAGGGGGTAAACAGAGGAGAAGAGTCTAGTCAGCGTCTTAGGACCCTGTTGGGAAGGTTGGATCAGACGCCTTTCATTGGCAGAGCGTAGTGGGCGAGAGGGAGTGTAGACCTGGATTATAGAGTTTAGGTAAGGAGGAGCCATTTTTGTCGCTGTTTTGTAAGTGAGCAGCAGAGTTTTAAATTTGATGCAAGCAGTGACTGGGAGCCAGTGTATGGAGATAAACAGCGGAGTGACATACTCTTAGGGAGGTTGAAGACCAGTCGTGCTGCTGCATTTTGTATCATCTGCAGGGATTTGATAGTGAATGTAGGAAGACCTGCCAGTAAAGAGTTGCAATAGTCAATGTGTGATATCACAAGAGGCTGTACCATGAGCTGTGTAGCATGTTCTGACAGGTAAGGTCTGATCTTCCTGATGTTGTACAGGGCAAATCGACATGACTGGGCAATCAAGGCTACTTGAACCTTAAAAGTTAGTTGGCCATCAAACATGACACCCAGGTTCTGGGCAGACTTTGTGGGCATGAGTTTGGTTGTACCAAGCTGGATATTGATCTGTGGTTGCATAGAGGGACTGGCTGGGATGACAAGGAGCTCAGTCTTTGAAAGATTGAGTTGAAGGTGGCGTTCATTCATCCATTTAGAGATAGCAGCAAGACATGACGAGATTCTTGCTGAGACTGTAACACCATCTGGCGGGAATGACAGGAAAAGCTGGGTATCATCAGCATAGCAGTGGTATGAGAAGCCATGAGAGCGGATTATTGAACCAAGTGAGCTGGTGTATATGGAGAAGGGGACCAAGCACTGACCCTTGGAATACCCCTGTGGATAAACTGTGCGCTTTGGACACTTCTCCCTTCCACGACACTCTAAAAGATCGCACAGAGAGGTAGGACACAAACCAGCAGAGGGCAGATCCTGAGATGCCAAGTTCAGACAGCGTGTATAGGAGGATTTGATGGTTGACTGTGTCAAAGGCAGCATACAGGTCTAGCAGTAATAGAACTGATGACTGACCCGCAGCTCTGGCAGCTTGTAGCAATTCTGTTACTGACAGTAGTGCAGTTTCAGTAGAGTGGCCCCGCTTAAAGCCTGACTGATTTGGGTCAAACAGATTGTTTCTGGACAGGAACTCAGAGACTTGCTTAAAGACTGTGTGCTCAAGTATTTTTGACACAAATGGCGTCAACCGGTCTGTAGTTTTCAACCTGGGCTGGGTTGAGTGTGGGTTTTTTGAGCAGAGGGGTGACCCAAGCTTGCTTGAATGCGGTGGGGAACAAACCCATTGACAGAGAGGAGTTGATGATATGCTTAAGTGCAGCATTAAGCGCAGAGGAAATGGTCTGCAGGAGGCTTGATGGTATTGGGTCCAGAGGACAGGTGGTGGGCCGAGAGTCTAGCACAAGCTTAGAGACTTCATCCTCAGTAAGAGAGGAGAATGAGTCGATTGAGGCACTTTTGGTTGATGCCTTTGGGCTGAGTTGGTCATGCTCAGAAAACTGGTTACTAATGGTTGCAACCTTTTCAGTAAAATACGAGGCAAACATGTCTGGTGTGAACAGATCGGAGGGTGGAGGAGGAGGTGGTTGAAGCAGTGAGTTAAAAGCAGAAAACATTTTTCTTGTATCTGTGGCATTGCATATCTTGTTCTGATAATATGTTGTCTTGGCCGTTTTCAGGCTGGAGGAGAATGAAACAAGTCTTTGCTTATAGTCATTGAGGTCAGCGGACTGTTTGGATTTTTGACATTTTCTCTCTGCTGCCCTCAGCCCTTCTCTTTGCTCTCCTATGACTTCAGTGAGCCATGAACTAGGGTGGGTTTTGCGAGCGGGTTTGGACACCAGAGGGCAGAGTTTGTTCAGAGATGAGGCTAGTGTGGAGCAGAGTATGTCTGTAGCCTCGTCTGTAGAGAGTGTGGTAAAGACCTTATGGGCAGGCATGGCAGCCATTACCTCGTTAGACAGCTGAGCTGGCTTGAGCAATCGCATGTTTTGGTGGTATGAAACCATTCATGGCTGTGCCTGAGGAAGTTCCGGCAAGGAGATTGTGAATTGAATAAAGAAGTGGTCTGATAGATGCAGAGGGGTGACAGTCAGGTTTGCTGTTGAGCAGTTCTGAGTCAGAATTAAATCAAGTGTTGCCAGCTTTGTGGGTAGGAGGAGTTGGGACCTGCGTGAGGTCAAATGAGGATAGGAGAGCAAGGAAGTCTGTTGCCTGGGCTTTATCAGTGTGTATATTCATGTCTCCCATTACAGTGGTGTTCCATCATCAGGGATTTCTGAGAGTAGCACGTCCAGTTCCACAACAAAATAATTCAGTTTACACCCTGGTGGGCGGTAAATGATAGCAATGTACATTTTAATAGGAGCAGTAACCATGATATTCAAATGAGGAGTTGTTGCTCAGTGGGAAGAGTTTATTGAATTTCCAGGTGTTAGAAATGATGATACCTGTACCACCTCCATGTCCAACAGAGCGGGGGGTGTGTGAGAACACTGTGTCAACAGAAAGAGCAAGATGGTTTGACTGTGTTTTCTGGGCGGATCCAAGTTTCAGTTAGGGCAAGTGCCTGAATGTTTGACATTTTTGCAAGTGCTTGGATGAATTCAGTTTTATTTGCAGCAGATTGACAGTTCCAGAGGCCAAAAGTAAATGAAGGGTGGGGAGAAGAGGCTTTCTTAAGCAGAGACTAGTGATGTGTCGTTTGTGAATGATCGGTTCAAAAAGAACAAATCATCTGGGTGAACGAACTGAACTGAATCACTTACTGAAAAGAATTGTTCATTTCTCAAATTCAGTTGCACTGATATATATGATTGTTTTAGCCACTTTCAGTTTGCAAACTGTAGCTTTATCCAACTAAATTCTCAGCTCATTGGCTTATTATTCACCACCGACCGTTCTCAGTACGATCGAGAGCAGAACTAAACGTTCAGCCGTGTTTCAGCTTATTAAATTCTGATTAGTAGGCAGAGCTGCGGAGAAGTACTGAATGATTTGGTGAACAAATCTTTTGATATGAATCACTTTACTGAACTGATTCTACTGATTCAGTACACTGAAAATAACTGCTTTTCACATCACTAGCAGAGACAAGTTGTTAAGATTGCGTTGTCTATGACAGGTGTGTCTCTTTCTGTTCCCATGAATGACAGAGATTTCTTTGTAGCACATGTTGCATTTAACAGATGACCAGAGGAAATAGGCAAAGCAGTAGTCGTGGATGCCCGGGCTCTGTGGCCACGCTGAATCGTCAGACGCTTCCTAGTTTTCAGATCAGAGCTTGTTCTGCTGGCAGTTTCGGATTCAGACTCTTTTAAGCTTGGATTTTAGTGAAAATCCAGCCCCAGATTTTCAGCTTGCAATCAACAGATGGTGTCACATGCGTCAACTGCCTCTCCTGTTGATACTCAGAGAATTAAACTTAAGTGCTCAGCCCAAACAAAGCCTGACAACGACCCACTATCAATCTCTACTCAAAGCAAGTTTCGATTCGCCCACCTAGCTGACAAGACCCTCCTAGTTTTCAGATCAGAGCTTGTTCTGTACAATATTGTATCATCTGCATATAAGTGAGCATATGAATGGTCACTATAGAATAATGGAATCATTTTATTAATAAAAATTGTAAAAAAAAAAGAGCTGGGCCAAAGATTGAACCTTGTGGAACACCCTTAGTGATCGTAAGAAAATCAGAGTGGATGGTTCCCAGGTTCATTGATTTCCGTCGGTCGGTAAGGTAGTTCAAAAACCACGCATTTGAACTAAAACCAATGAAACCAAGAATTTGCAAAAGCAATGAATGGTCAACAGTGTCAAATGCTTTGAAGAGGTCGACAAAAATGGCAGCACAATGTTTTTTTTTTCCAAAGCATTGACAACATCATTCAACACTAGCGTGACACAGTGCTGTGCAGAGATCTGAACCCAGACTGATGTGGGCTTAAAACAGAGTTTGTTGAGAGAATTTCCTTGAGTTGGTGATTCATGAGAGACTCTAACAATTTTGATGAGCAGGGCAATTTGGAAATTGGCCTATAATTAATAGGGTCACTCTTATCTCCACTCTTATGTAAAGGGGTAACATAAGCGGTTTTCCATACTTTGGGAATTACTCCGGATAAAATGGAAAGGTTAAAAATGTGAGTTAATTGCTCAGCAATCGGAGAGGCTGAGAGACGGAGAAAGAGAGGAACCAGTTTTTCTTCACTGGTAGATTTCTTAGGATCTAAGGTTTGAAGAGCCTCTATAACTACACTGATTGAGACAGGAGATAAGTTAAACTGAGAAGTATGATTTAGATTGGGAATACAGCCATTGTCAGTGGGAGGAAGGTCAATGCTTGGAGGGGGTGATCTTTTATCCACATCCTCAAAGATGTGACCGGCTGCTACGAAGTGAATATTGAAGGCAGAGCATACCTAGGATCATTCACTAAGCAGTCGTCAAGCCTGACATGAGTATTAGGTAGGGAGGTAGCAGTGTTGCTATTATTAGAGTTTACCACCTTCCAGAATTTTGCAGGGTTGCAATAGCAGCTAGAGACCAAATTCAAGTAATAAACCAATTTAGCTTTTCTCACAAATGAAGTGCATTTATTTCTGAGTGCTCTGAAAGAAGCCCAGTGGGACACCTCTCCTGTGCGTCTAGCTAAGGACCAAGCTTTGTTTCTTAATAGAAATCCAGCTGACAGTTCAGGGGAAAACCATGGACTAGATCTATTTTTTTCCCCTAACTTTTTTAAAAGGTTCATGCTTATTTACCACAGAGAGGAACTTATTAGTAAAAAAAAGTCTACGGCTAGTTCAGTATCTTGAAATTAAGATGTAAGATGGATGTTGCTCTCAAATAGGTCATTCATAAAAGCAGGTTCATTAAAATGTTTCATATTTCTTTTAAATAAAATATGTGAAGAAGTTCTCTTTAGATGCATATCCCTAATACAAGTAATAGGTCAGTGATCACAGATGGGTGGGGATTGTTGCTGCTGTATGAATCCATTGATGAAATCGCGAAACAGACTGTGGATATTCTACTGTTAAATCGGCCGAGGTCAGACAGTTACAACAGAACACAAATTGTTAACAATCAAAAACTGAAAAAGTACTGACAAAGTTTCTATGTTAACAGACTTGCTTATATTCTGCTAGAAGGTACATCTTACAAATTCTTGGCTACTTCAGTACATCTCTATAAGGCAAGAAAGAAGACATCAGCTTGACTCATAAATGTCAGACATATACATTTAATTCTCAGCAAACCTTTGCTTACAACAGACAGTTGGCTCCAAACCAAATATAACTCTGCTGCTATGAGATGTTTTACATAGATATTGTTACAGCTTCAACCTAAGAGAAGAGTTACTCTTAGATGGTAGACAGCTTTAAATGGTTAATTTCATGGTTCAACACACAGTACAGTACACGCCATGCAACTGACTATCAATAAATGACGACATCAATACAGCTGATTCCCAATCTTCCTCTATGGTTCCAGCACACCCAACTGTTTCCCCCACCAGCCCACCCTACCGTCCAAAGGTCTGCTCCTCCATCCTCCCAGCTCTCTCTGTGATCAACAACTCCCCCCACTGGCCTAATCCCTCGTTACCACATTCACTGACATTGTCTGCAACAGAAACTCTCATTACAAGAAGGCATCCAAATAAAAACAAAATCACTAAATCTGTAAATTTTTCAAATTTGTCAACCATCCCGTCAGCCACTCCCTCACCCTTCACTCTGTAAAACACCACATCATAACCTGAAACTGGCCTTGCTGAATACTCGCTCCCTCAACAATAAAAGCCTCATTCTCCATGACTTCATAACCGACACCAACCTGGACTTCCTATGTCTCACCGAAACCTGGTGAGACATAAAACCCTTGGATTATTTCTCACTAAACCAAACCACACCCACAGGATACACATACATGGACAAACCCCGCCCCGATGGACGGGGTGGTGGTGTTGCAGCCGTTTACAGGAAGGACATTAAAACTACCACCATTCCTGCATTTGACTCATTTGAACACATTGCTTTCAAACTCTCTGGTCCCACTCCCCTAGTCACTGCTGTAATCTATCGCCCCCCCCCCCCCCAAACCCGAATTCCATAAAATGAAAACCCGTAAATGCCAGCTTGAAAGACTACACAAGAAAACCGTTTTAACAGTTCACTTCCAATCATACTCTGACTACCTTAAACAATACATGGAAGCTCTCAGCGCAGCCTGGTCCACCTATTACTCACACCTCATCCACTCAGGCTCATCCAACCCCAAGGCTCTCTTCTCTACAATAAACAAACTCCTCAAACCCAGTGACAACACCTCTCCCTCCTTCACAGCTGATAAATGCAACGCTTTTCTTTCATTCTTTCAATCAAAAATTGACACCATTTACAGCAGCTTCAACACTCTCACTGTCCCCTCTTCATCCCTACCCGCATCCCCTCGCCTCATCACCCAACCTCTGTCTCAGTTCTCCCCTGTTTTCCCAAATGAACTATCCATCATCAGCATCACCTCTAGCATGAAGTCCTCCACCAGTATTCTCGACCCCATCCCATCCAGTCTCGTCAAAAACTGTCTCCCAGCCATCGCGCCACTCATAACCTCAATCATCAACTCCTCCCTCTGCTCTGGTTCAGTACCCAAAACTCTCAAACTGGCAGCAGTCACCCCTATCCTCAAGAAAGCATGTGCAACTTCCGCCCCATCTCCAACCTCCCCTTCCTCTCAAAAATACTGGAACGTGTTGTCGCCTCCCAGATCAAATGTCACCTCTCCTCCAATAACCTATTTGAACCTTTCCAGTCTGACTTCCGTTCCCAGCACAGCACAGAAACAGCTCTCCTCAAAGTCACCAATGACCTCCTCCTCTCCTCTGACTCTGGCCTCCTCAACAGCCTCATCCTCCTCGATCTCACTGCAGCCTTTGACACCATCAGCCACAGTATTCTTTTATCCCGCTTAGAACACTCACTCAACATCACTGGCACTGCTCTTTCCTGGTTAAAATCCTACCTCACCGACAGACAACAGTTTATCAACATCAATAACTGCTCCTCCTCCATAGCTCCTTTGTCCCAAGGCGTCCCCCAGGGTTCGGTGCTTGGTCCCCTCCTGTTCATCATATACTTGCTCCCCCTTGGTAACATTATCCGCCAGCATGGTCTCCATTTCCACTTTTATGCCGATGACATCCAGCTCTACATCTCCACCAATTCAATCACCACTGAAACCCGCTCTACCCTGACAAACTGCCTCAATGAAATAAAAACATGGTTGCACACCAATTTCCTCTCTCTTAACTACGCAAAATCGGACATAATAATTATCGGCCCTAAATTCCTCACCAATTCCATTCACAACTTCTCCTTCACAATAGACAACTTCCCTCTCTCCCCCTCCCCTCATATCCGCAATCTTGGAGTCATCTTTGACAGCCAGCTCTCCTTTGACCACCACGTCACCCAGCTCACAAGAACCGCCTTCTTTCACCTCAAAAATATAGCCCACCTCCGTCCACTACTCTCATTTTCTGCTGCTGAAACACTAATCCATGCATTCATCACATCCAGACTCGACTATTGCAACAGCATCCTTTACGGCACATCATCCAAAGTCCTTAATAAACTTCAATACATCCAAAACTCTGCTGCATGCCTCCTCACCCACACCCGAATATGTGAACACATCACCCCTGTCCTGCAAAATCTCCACTGGCTCCCTGTCCCTTACTGTATCCAATTCAAAATCCTTCTCCTCACACATAAAGCCCTTAACCACCAGGCCCCCTCCTACCTCACGGCTCTCCTTCACCCTCACACTCCTGCACGCAGTCTCCGTTCCTCAAAAGCCAACCTTCTATCTCCCCCTCTTAGAACCAAGCACCGAACCTGGGGGGACAGAGCCTTCTCCATAGCTGCCCCCTCCCTCTGGAACTCACTCCCCACACACATTCAACACTGCACCGACCCTCCTACTTTCAAATCACTTATCAAAACTCACCTCTTCAAACAAGCTTTTAATGTATGATTGTGATGTGTTTTCTGTAATTTACCTTTATGTTGTTATCTTTATTATTGTTATCTTTATAATTTGTTTATAATACTGCGATGTCCCTTAGTCTGTCCTTCTGTGCTATTCTTTATGTTTTAACCATTGTAAAGTGTCTTTGAGTTTTTAAAAAAGCGCTTATAAATAAAATGCATTATTATTATTATTATTATTTGCAAAGTTACCAAAATGTATGAATTCATGAAAATTCGTACTATCAATCACTTAAACCTAAGTCAAAGACACCACTTGCAGTATTTATTTAACTTCTGTTTGAGAACAATAAATCAATCAAAGTCGATCTTTAAGGATTCTTCAATTTGGGTCTGGTGGGTTCATTAATTAGTTGGGTTAAATTGAGACTGGATGAGATTTCCTTCAGATAATCAGAGCTTTTGGTCAACCAATCCAAGTTTAGATCACCCATAAGTATGATTTCAGAGTTTGTATACTGAGAGAGTAATATAGATAGACAGTCAATGGATCCAATTTCAGCTAATAGGGGTCTATAAATCCCTATTATAACAAACAAATTATTTGACCCCTCATTTACCTTTAAAGCTATAAATTCAAAGCAATTACGCACAGAAACTGCATGTAAAACAGAAACAGAAAAACATGATTTTACATAAACAGCCACCCCCAAAGGCTGATTGAAGTGTAATTGATTGGCTTGCCATGACATCATTGGCACCAGCGTGTACAATCAGAGTGTGGGCAGAAGGGTGACGATCAAGAATGGCAGGGACATTTTGAATAATATCGACTACTTTAAAACTAGAGAAACAGTATGTGATGCCACAAGGGACTTTGAAAAACCTGGTGGAATTTCAGGTTGACCATTTAGAGGGTAGCACACTGCCGAGACGATGCAGGAGCAGGAGATCCAGCGCTAGTATCCAGCGACCGCCGTTGGGATGATATGCTTGGCTCGGGGGCCGAGCACTGCACCCGGGGACGCTTGGATTTAGGCGGAGAACTTGGTGGAGAGCAGAGGAGAAGAGAGCTGGGACGTTTCCTTGACGAAGATGTGGAATTTGTGTAATCGTGTAAATAATCGGCCTTTTACTTTTCTTATCATCAGTCCTTTTGTTTACAGTTCCCTTTTTTTCTTTCTCACTGATCAGACTTTTGCTCTACAAGAAAAGTAACCCTCTACCCTCTAACCCTCTACCCCTCGGATGGACCCTGCCATAGACTGGACTGTTGTGAGCAAAGGGACACACAGTGGCAGACATTCCCCGAGTTTTCGACAAACGAGGGAATCCAGCTTGACAACAAGTTTCATATCCTCAACATGCAGGATTTCCCTCCATTGGCCATTGCCTCTCCTGATCCTGAGACAACTGTGCCGGCTTTGGTCCAATGTCCAACGTGAAAATCCGTAATGCCGGCGTTTTTTCTTTCCCCCGCGCTGAAGTGCTGGATATCGCCGACAGGGTCTGACACATAGTAAATTCTCACCCAGGAGCAAAAACCATTATTGTTGGCACCAATGACATTCCCAAACAGCAGTCTGAACTGCTAAAAGCTGATTTCAATAGATGTCTAGTCAACCTCACATCCCTGAACAAGAAAATCCATATACTGTATCTGGCCCACTTCCCACTTATGTCCGCGGGTGGGGCGTTTTAGCCGGTTATTGAGTACGAACTCATGGCTGTCCTCTGCCTATATCACCCACATTGTCAATTTTATTGATAATTTTAATGTGTTTTTTGAATATAGGGGTCTCTCCGGTCCAGATGGCCTACACCTGAACCGAGCAGGAGCGCGGGTCCTTTCAAACATTTTAACGTTTGAAACCCTTCCTCCTCTGCCTCCACACAGGAACTCTGAATGCCCCACTACGGCGTGCACGACCGGAAAAGACCGGCTCGTAAGTCAGTGACATTCTCTGGGTCCCTGTCCCCTTCTGCGGAGCTCCACTTCGACAATTCATTCAACTACAGGACTTGGACCTTTCAAGGCTTCTGGCATTTTCAATATTCCCGTAAAAATGTCTTTTAAACTTGATTGAATCATTTAATTTTACCCAGGTCCCACTCATAAACATGGCCACACATTGGACTTGGTCTTGTCATGTGGTCTTCCTGTTAACAATTTGGAAATAATAGACCCTTGCCTTTCAGATCACAGTGCCATAATTATTAATGTGTCTCTCTTTGTCATCAAATGCTCTCCTTCCCATGCGTTACTCTCGTTACATTAACTCCTCCACTTCCAGTTCATTCTCTGCTGCTCAAAATACTCAGTCCGTTGAAACTTCTCCTATTGAACTCTGCACTGAGCCACTGGCTTTCTGGTGTTTAAGTAACAGTTACTGAACTCAGCTCAGAGAGCTCAAACTATTCCGAAAGGTAGCCACACGGGTTCCTTTGTTGTCCACCATTTTGTCACCATGTGATGAAGCCACATGGTGCATTGTCTCTCTGCACCATCTTGTTTTCTCTGTCTCTCTCTCTCGCTCTCTCTCTCATCCACATACACATATACACATATACACACACACACACACACACACACACACACACACACACACACACACACACATTTACACTTCATTCACAAGTTTTGCTTGATAATGTTTGTTGCTTAGATTAGTTTATAACAGTTATTGGTTTGATTAAGTTCATTGATTTTGGATTGATGTTGCTTTGTTTAAATAAATTCTGTTATAATTTAAGAGAGCAGTTGTTTGTGATTACTGGTGTATTTACATTGTGATATAAGCTGGGTGCAAGGGCTTTGTGTACGGATTTTACGCCTTCAACTTATTAAATATAGTTATTCATTATTAAATAAATATTAGTAATTAAGTAACTAATTTGAGACTGATTTGAGTGATATTTTGGTTATATTTCCCTGATTACAGGGTGGTGCCCCAAGAGAGATGTTGGGGCTGTATCAAGTCAACTTTGGTTATATTCTTTAATAATTATACTTAATTATTAGTAATATAAATAAAATATCATTAAACTATGTTTAATCTCGTTTTGGGGCACCACCCTGTACTCAGGGAAATATAACCAAAATATCACTCAAATCAGTCTCAAATCAGTTATTTAATTACTAATATTATTAATAATTAATAACTATATTTAATAAATTGAAGGCGTGAATCCGTACACAAAGCCTTCGCACCCAGTTTATATCACAATGCAAATACAACCAGTAATCACAAACAACTGCTCTCTTAAATTATAACAGAATTTATTTAAACAAAGCAACACCAATAAAAATCAATGAACTTAGTTTAACCAATAACTATTATAAACTAATCTAAACAACAAACATTATCAAGCAAGGCTTGTGGAAGGTGTAAATGTGTGTGTGTGTGTGTGTGTGTGTGTGTGTGTGTGTGTGTGTGTGTGTGTGGAGGAGAGAGAGACAGAGAAAACAAAATGGTGGAGAGAGACAATGCAAAATGGTGGACAACAAAGGAAGCCGTGTGGCTACCTTTTGAAATAGTTTGAGCTCTCTGAGCTGAGTTCAGTAACTGTTACTTAAACACCAGAAAGCCAGTGGCCGGACTTTGATTCAACGGCGGGTACACTGGTCTTTCCGATTGTGAAAGCCGTTGACTGAAGGTAAACTAGCATAGCATTACACACATAGGTGAACACAGCAGTTCATCACAATAAAACAAATGCAGCAGCTTACAACAGATAATAAACAGAATGTGACGTCTCGTCAACAATGATGCATAATTATCAGTGGTTATAAAAGAAACATAACTATTTCTGAAACTATTTCTGCCCAGACCAAAGCTCTTACTTGGGGTAACTCCTGGTGATCGTTGCAAAGCTGGTTAGATCGTCACTCTGTTGAATGTTGAATCATCAGATTCAGGCAGGGTTCCTTCGTGGCAGATGTAGGAGGAGGGTAGCGGGATTCAGATCTTCGACCAGAGCGCTGCTCTATAGGGTCTTCTGGTTGCAGGAGCCGAGTTCTTTATGTGTCCTTGTGGATTCAGGGATCAGTGGGCTTCCTTCAGCGCTCCTGTCCGGTTGCGTTCAATGACGTCTTACGAAAAATCAAAGGAAGAAACTCTTCTTTTTGCTCAAACCTGATAGCATCTGATTGCGCCCAAAACTCCTAAAAATATGCCGTGGAAGTAGTCAGCTGAATCCTCTGAAGAGCTACCTATACTGAGCAACCTCAGCTCTGGAGTTTAACCTATGTAAGTCAAGAGGAGGAAAGGCTTTGTCTCGAATGCTGGAGTCCATCTTGTTGGAGAGTTTATCCTCTAGTGTCGGCAGACCACACTTGAAGAGAAGGAAGCAATGCCTGGTGATTGCTTTTAAAGACTGGAGCTGCCTGTGGGTTTACCTCAGGCCTCCTCCAATAAGGATAGAGAATTCAGAAGCCCCCACTTTTCACACCTATTTGTTAGTTTCTGTTGGAGGGTTGCTGGGCTAAGACCCCTTTGTTTATTTGCCTTCAAAATAACTTTAGTCAGGCTCGAGACTGTGATATAGGCCTGAGTCCTTTGTCCCAACCACATGGCTGAGGCCCAACAGAGATTAAACATAGTTTAATGATATTGTTATTTATATTATTAATAATTAAATATAATTATTAAAGAATATAACCAAAGTTGTCTTGATACAACCCCAACAAGGGTCTGCTAATCACGTTTCTTAACTTCCATACCAGCTCAATATGAAAGACACCGACACAGTGTGTGTTTTTTAGTCTTCTTTTCTCAGACAGTTTATTGTTTTTTTTTTATGATCATATATCAAAATCAACTCTCTGATTTGAAATGTCCTGTGAGGAGGTTTAATCTGCTGATGAAACAGACTGAAATGAATCCTGATTTCTCTTGATGATTGGCTAAAGTCAATGAGACCAACAACATTATGAAGTCCTTTTGAAAGTCTGCCTGTTTCAACTGGGTCGCTGTCACATGAGGAGATTCACAGGACGCTGTCTGGAAAAGCCTTTATTTACATTTTCTACTGCAGAGATTCACACAGACTTGTAGTTTGTAGAGTTCAAAGAAAGCATGAGGAGTTTTTTGTTTGAGAATACTGTACAGGACAAGATCAGTAAAGAGATAAGAGGTTTCACTTTCTCCACAGTGGGCACCAAAACGGACATGTAATGAAAGTTCCTCAAAGGAGCTCTGAGTGTTTGAATCTAAGAATGATCAAGAAGAACTAAAGTATGAATGCATCCTAATAAAGTCCAATGTTGGAATGAACAGATGATGATCACATCAGTGTGTTCATGTGGACAACATCACACATTGTTATGAGTTGACGCTATACAAATAAAAATTGATTGAATTGATTGACATTCATGCATAAAGCCATAGTCATCTACATCTACATATTTTATTCTTTATTCAGATTGAGTGACTGCAGTTTATCAGAGATCAGCTGTTCTTCTCTGGCCTCAGCTCTGAAGTCCAACCCCTCCCATCTCAGAGAGCTGGACCTGAGCCTCAACAAGAAGCTGCAGGATTCAGGAGTGAAGCTGCTGTGTGATTATCTGCAGAGTCCAAACTGCAGACTGGAGACTCTGAGGTCAGATCACTGACTGTGTCATACATTTGTATCATTTCAATCCTCATACTCGATTGTTTTTCAAGTTGCTGAATAATTTAGAGATTTGATGTGAAAATGTTTTTATGACTATGTGACGTAAAGTTGAACAACGTGCACATGAAGCCTCCGGTTTCTTCTGGTTCTGTTAAGAAGTGAGAAGTGAAATCATGAAGACTTTTGATTCAATAATGTCTGATTTGATAAAGGTACTAACATCACAGAGCTGACTGATATCAGCAGCCTGTTCTTCATCTGTGCACATGAACAGCTGTATGAATGTTGTGCTGACATTTGGAGGATTTAGATTTAGTGAATACACAATCAGAAATGATCCTCTAATCATTTAGAGAAAACTTTAATCGTCAGGACAAAGTGATGTTGAGATACTTATATTTTTACATTTATTCTTTATTCAGTTTGAAGGTCTGCAGGTTGTCAGAGATCAGCTGTTCTTCTCTGGCCTCAACTCTGAAGTCCAACCCCTCCCATCTCAGAGAGTTGGACCTGAGCATCAACAAACTGCAGGATTCAGGAGTGAAGCCGCTGCGTGATCTTGAGAAGAATCCAAACTTTCGACTGGAGACTTTGAGGTTAGTCTCTCAGTGCCCTTTACTAAACCCTCCACATATCAGGTGATACATAATTTAGATTCTTGTTGTTTTTGTCTGAGAAATCCTTTTCTGGGTTCTATACTACGAAGCAAGTTCGACATACCCAGGTTTTTTTATTTCTGTTATCTGGCTACATTAACCCTGACATAAGAGATTGTCCTGAACAGTAACATGAAGCTGGTTATCAATCTGATAAGTAAATATAGAGTTTCAGCAAGCTTGTTCACATAAAATGGGCGGAGTTAGCTTCATATAACCTATCACAATCATAACTGAGTCTGTCGTCAGCAGATCGTCATATTTAACAAACTCTGAACAAACTATATTAATAATATAAAGATGTTGAAGACAGACAGGTTTCCAAAAACTAAAGTTACACAGCTAAAGGAATAGATGCTGGAAGGACAACTGGCAGATAAAAGAAAAATCAGCGAGTGTAAAAGTACAAAGGTGGAGTGGGGGTGGAGCTTTGGTTCAGCGCTGTGGGGGAATCTGATGACTTACAGCTGATGAAGGAAGTCAGTGTAGAGAATGATTAATGATTTCTCTGATCTGTCTTCTCTCATTAGGTACCAATGAGGTACTCTGTAATAATGTGAGAGTGATCAGGACGCTGGTGGTGCAGAGAGGAGCAGCTGTTTCCTGATGATCCACAGAGGATGAACCTCCACCATCTTGTGCGTGGAGAAGCTCTGAAAGCTGAGGAGAGCTTCATCCATCAGGGACTGACAGAGGAATCACATCAAAGTTAATTTCAATTACATTTCTAATGAATTTGTTCTACACACAAACATTCAACAGCTGGTAGAAATGTTAAGAGGTCAGAAGCTACCAAGAAATGATGCAGGTATTCTTCTCATGTGACAATTATTTTTATTCTATTTCTTACAAAAAGTACAGACCAGAACTTGATCATATTTGACAAGTTATTTATTAAAATCATATTCTCTTTATAGCCTCATTACTAGACTCTCCCTAAATGAATCACACCGGTTTAACTACTGGAGTCTCCGTGGTTCAAAGGTTTGTCAACAAGACTAAAACATCTAAATAAACATCTCTGGAAACAGAGCATCCTGCCTTGGACCACTTAGAGATGGATGTGTTACATTCAAATGGGAAAGATAACTGTCCTGAAACTCAAATCTTCCCAAACCAACAAGTCCTATTTCCTGTATCAAATAATTGTTTTTATTATTTGTAACACCTAATAATAACCAATAATTGGATCCTGGTGCCAAAATGATGTTTGATGACCAAGTTAGGAGAATTTGGTTTTAATGAATATTTCACTGTGGAACGACACTGCCATCTCTTGGCTGTTATTTGTAAAGACATGTAAGCATTAAAATAATATGTTCAGGATATATATACTATAATCAAATATTAAATTAGTTCATATATGTATTACTGGTTATAAACTATAGAATGTTCTATACAGGTAGGCTATCTTCTTTCATATTTTCATTACCTTAACCCTCTGGACTCTATCCTGGCCATTTGTGGCAACTTCACTTTCTTTTTTTCAACCATTTTAGCTGTGTTAATGCATTTGGGCTGAAATTTCTCAAGGGTCTGGACTTTTGCCTGATATTTAAATTTTCAACTTCAGCACTTTAAATATATCAAAAATATACTGTATACATCAAATACTACCTCTTGGCTCTATCGTGGCCACTTTTGGCCCATTGAAACCCATTCAAACCACATGTATTCATCCCTTGTTATTTACAGTATAAACTAATACAATTTTGGTAAAATGGCTTTTATTATAAACTCAACACTTGGAAATTGTAGTTTTTAATGTTTTTTTTTTTTTTTACCAGATTATGTTATTTATTCATTTTTGGGCAAGGGGGCAATTTCATGTAATATTCTTAGTTTCTAGTAGGGGTGTATGATGGCTTACTGCACTCCAATGGAGCAAATTAATTACACAATTTTGACGTAGGTGTGATCATAAGGATGTCAGTTAATGATTTGTGTCTGTGCATGAAAGAAAAATTGTGTGTGCAGCACAAATATGTATTAGTAAGATAGAGTTAAATAAATGATGTATTTCTGTTGATGCAGGTTATTGAGCTTTGAGTTTCCCAGGCACACTTGGCTTTGATGCACATGTTGAAAGCACCTTTAGCTTTTTTCTTTTCATAAAAAATGCCACACACATCTACACAATAGCCCTTACACACCCAAATATCTACTCTCCAAAATAAAAAAAGATCACAGGACATGTTGCAGAGGTCAAAGGTTCAGCTGCAGGGGAAACGAAAACAAACTCTGGCACTGTTTATAAACCTGTCCTGGAGTTCATGCAGGTGCAGTCAATATGAATTCTATACGTAAGCCTAACAGCTCCCATATCATTTTGGCTCTGGCAAGATGGCAAGAAGGTCATATTCACTGCTTTAAGCACTTGACTATGTGACACGCTCGGAGAGCGAAGATGGGGAGAAATCCTCTGCACTAGAAGAAGAGTCATCTTCTACCCAAGATGGATGAAGGTATTCATGTGCTACGTGACATGTACGATAAGTAATGCATTGTGTCCCAAATCACTCACTCATCCCCTACTCACTATATAGTGAGTTATATGTAATGGATAATATATATATATGTATATATAATTATTATATAATGCACTTATTTAGCAAACATTCAAAGCATTTCGTACACACAAATACTCATTGAAACACACTTTTAAAAAAATCAACTGTTGATAATAGAAAATAATCTTATGTGGTATTTTTATAGCATTTTGTAAATACAAAGAATGTTTTTTGCCTCTAACACGCCAAGTGGGAGTTTTTGTCTTTTTAGTCACTGCTCAAAAGAAGTAATAATGCAAAATATATATATATGTAATCTTTGTCACTGTTACTGGTACTGACCATAGACTGTAAAAATAATGGACGGGACAAGGTCCCCGGTCTAGTGAAGCTTTTATTTTTAGAGCTCCCCCTGCTGACTGGCTGCAGTATAGGTCATAAACCCCGCCTCCTCAATGATAACAGACGGGATGTGGGTCAAACTGTAAAGCTAAAATACTTGTCACATAATTTTTTTCCAAACCTAAACTCTGCTGTGATCATTAGTTATTATCACCCTACATTGTGTTCAAGTGCTCATTTTTCTGTGAAGTTTGTTTTAAATAAGTTATTTGAGGTTGAAAAACAGGATTTTACGTCATATTTGACGATGATTGACAGCCGCCGATCTTGCGTAGCTCTCTTTGTGAATAGCAAAAGTTACGTAGTGAAGGAAAGCCGAGACGCCATTGAATTTTTCCGTTCAGTTTTTTCGTCTTTTTTGAGCTGGCAAAATGAGTTGTTCTGCAGTAAACTGTTCTAACCGACCTGTTGGATCTAAGGGATCTTTGCAGTTTTTTCGGTGAGTAAAAAAGTGTGATTTATGTGTCATTGGTTGGTTAAAGTCGTTATCTAGCTAGCTAACACATAAGCAGCCTAAGGTTAGCTGAAATGTTGTAAAGCTAGGTTACTTATCCGGCATGATTTATCTTTTTATTTAATTTTTTTAAATGAGCAAACCTAATAACTGACATGCTATGTTTCTTGATATTGTTATATCATTATTGTGATTTAAAAAAGCAAAAATAAATACGTCTGGTAAAGTCTCAAAAAAGTATCTAGGGCAAAAACAAAGCCAAATAATTGTAATCTGGCCTGCATCATTACTAATGTGTACATGTTTACAGTCTGAGTGATAAGTGGGCTATACCGAGAGTAACAGGTTTTACTTTCACCGTGCAGGCTGAAATTCATAGTACTATATACGAGGGTAGAATATTTCTCTATGTATCCAGATAAAACTAAAGGTAAGATCTGATTTAATATAATTGTTACTGATTTAAGAGACTAACTGAAACGTGAACACAAACATCAACAACCTGCGGTGGTGTAATGTAATATTAACTGAGCATCATGCTGCTTAAACGTGATAAATATTCTGCATTGGCTTCCACACACTAATTCAACAGTCACAAGTTGATCATATTGTAAATTTAATGACGCTCATTGAGAATTTGTACTAAAAATTGACTAAACCTGACCAAAATTGCGGTGATTGTGACGGTGTCTGTATTTAACACCTTTGAAAGGAAGGTGTTAATGCAGGAGACCAGTGTTACACACAACATGCTGCTGTTATTGTAGTTAGGAGGAGACATAGGTACAATAAAAGAAGACATAAAGATCGCGTTTTTCCCCACACATGTTAATATGTTTTAAATGTCATGCATTTATTTTTTATTTCGCTTCAATAATCGTTAAGGAAGAGTAACACCATGATTAAACTACAGGCTATTGTTGCCTTTTTATAGCCAAAGAAAACTGAACATCCACAGCTTCTGCATTCAAAAGAATTTCAACATTTACATTTATTTCATCCTATTTCCCTCTTTTCGCCAACATTATATTTTAAACTGAGGATTTCCTTTTTCTCGGGTCTCTCGTCTCTCCCCCAGCTCGCCCCCCTCCGGTGCGCTCCTCTCCATAATGCGCTCATCTCCTCCCTCTAAAACCCGCTGCTGCTACTCTGTAGGACGCTTTGATTGGGGCACCTCACCAATAAAATACTATTTTATATTTTATAAGCAGTTTGCCACCACACTGCACTTTTACTCTCCAAAGGCATATGAGTATGTGCGTGACAACTTTAACAAAGCTTTACCACACAGTCACACCATCCACACAGCTGATCCAGGATTTACTGTAGCATCTTTTACAGCACTAAAAGGTCATGTACAGGCAAACAGAGAGAAGGGAAAAGAAACAATCTGTGCTCTCAAATAACAAAGCAGTCTCAAATCTTTTTGAGGAATTACAGCTAAAAAAAAATCTACTTTGCATACAGTACATCCTCTGATAAATAAAGTACTTTGATTGCATTTCTGTGGTGTTCCTGTAGATGACCTTGAAGCAGCCAGACTGAAGCAGCAAGTTGTGAAGGTGGACGCCATCATCTTGTCTTTGCAGCGCTGATTCTGAAGAGAACGCCTTCACATAGGACTCAAAGGTAAAATTATCTCTCATATGATTGGACTGTGTTATTGTAACCGCTATCAGCATCAAAGTAATTTTAGTAACAATTTATAATCTTTCTTAAAATGTAAGGAAGACTAGCAGAAGATTTTAACAGCCTCTGTGATTCTGCAAGAAGTTCATGTTTAAATTGTTCTTCTTTCTGTCTTCAAGGAAATCAGTGCTTAAAGGAAACAACAGTCCAGACTCTGATTCCAGCTCCGGTGAGGTTCTGCACACAAATTGGCTGTCTGATTATATGAGAATGTTTAACATTAGTTTAATTCATCAGGCTGGCCCATGTGATGACAGTTTAAAATAATCTTCAATAGAAAGTGGCAGGAACACTTTAGTCTTAAAACATAAATTCATAAAGATGATCATATTATTGGATTCATCATGTCTTATATATTTTGTTTTTCCTCTTAAATAGTTATCCTGTCTTAAAAACAAACTTTAGAAGCTGAAGTTTAGCAGAACCTGAGGACAGATCTGATTTCAGGTCTGAGGCAGAAACATCACAGTAAAATTCATTATACTTTACATTTAACTCCATGATTGTTTTTCTTTACTACAGAAGATGCCCTCAGATTCAGATCCATCAGCAACCCCTGACAACATGGAGGACTCGTCCCCTGAGCGTTTCCTGTCCCCTCTCGATGGAGTTCTTCTCTTTAGTCATTAACTCTTGAAATCAGCAGCACAACATGCCAGATTATTTGATAAGTCTGTGATTGAATAAATGGAAATGGAATATCATGCGTATCTTGCTATGCTTATTGGCTTTAAATGTTTAGTATTAAATAAGTTTGAAGGCCAGACCGGCTCAGACCGGCTGTGACAAGCTGAGCTCGTCTGTTAGCTTTGCTGTTGTCTTAGCTGTTGTTGGTCAAGAAGAAATTGATGTCAGTTCAAGGCCTTTTCAAATGTGAGCTATAAACTTAACTGCTAAATTATTTTACTGTGACCAACACTTTGTAGTACTCCAGTTAATCAGAGACAGTCATATCAGATTTTTAAAAAGTTTATTTAAACATTTTATGAAAAACAAAACTTCAATAAACAACCCCTGGCTTCATTAACCATGTGTAAAATAAGTAAGGGAGACCATCAGGTCAAATTGCTGGGACATAGGAGAAAGTATAAAACATAATTTAACAAAGAAATCCCAACAAAAATCAAATAAAGTATAGAAATCATGGATGATTGTTTGACTGTTAAAATATGATGGAAAAGCAAATCCAACACAACCCTCCAGCATTTGGTCTTTCAAACACAGGGCAACATCATGTAAAGAAAAATAGCAGCATTGAATATTGACCAGGATCTCTGTGTTTTATCTGAGGATGACTATGGTAGCCTTCTCACTGTTCACTGTCACAAAGCACCAGACTCTGTCCACCTTCTTCAGTTGTGCAGACGTCGATCAGCTCCTCTGGGTGATGGCAGAGAGGACTCTTCATCTGGGAGAGCTGCTGGTGTAAGGTCATTTCTACCACAGTGGATGAGCAGGGCATCTGGCACAGCTCTTAGTCCAAGCACAGGTGAAAGAAGGAGGAGGTTCCTTCAAACTATGTGACCCCAGCCTGACCTCTGTAACAGGTGTGCAGACAAAGGTTGAAATTAGTCATTTTTAGGTTCTGTTGATTGTAAAATGGAAAAGAAAACATCACCTTTCTATTTAACATTTAGCTGGTGTATGACTCAGTGTGATTTTATTTTAGAAGACTGTATTGTTAACAATAGCTTGTTTTTACAATCCTCTTATGAAACTTAAAAAACAATCACAGGATATATAACTTTTAACAGATGATTTTAACTTACACTTCACCTCTGTGGAAGATGTCAGACCAGTTGCTTTTATCTCTTCTTTGCCTAAATGAAGATACAAAAAACAATTGATTTACTGTTCACTTAAATATATTAGAAAAGCAGACATGAATCACATTACAAACTACCAGTTTCTAACAAAATACAACATATCTTACCACCTGTAGCCTACGGTCTGTGGTGCTAACCTAGCTTAAATATAGAACGATTTCGTTAAAAACAGAGGACCCAGCAGCCCACGTATTTTCAATAATGATCAAAATAGCGGGATTTTTTAAAACACAGTGCGTTTAAATATTAGACTTTGAATACGGTGGCTGGTTGTACTTACACATTTCTTCATAAGACTCGTAGACCAGCAGAGCGCTTTTGGCGTAGCTGGGCTGCGTAAGTCATCAGGGCAGTACGCTAAATGGGCGGGGCGTCTTACCAGGGCTCCTGCCCCCAGACCCTACTGCGCAGACACTGGCTCCAAATGACGTCAAAATCGCAAGATGGAAGCGCCCCTAAGCGGCATATTTTGGCTTCAAGAACGTTGAGTGGGAACAGCTACAGTGCGCGCCCACTGGTACTGACCTGCAATGATCATTAAAAAAAATTGGTTGCATCAATGTTATGTGAAAAAATTACAACTTTCTCTCTTTTTTCCCTGGAAAGTTAGTGGTAATATGTAATCTAACTGGTATTTAAAGGGTTAAAATTCTGGAATTTATTACATTTTTGACTTTCATGTTCAGGATTGATGCCAATTAAAAAAAATATAAGCAGTGTATTTTCAGTATATAGTGTTTGTATAGTATTTTGGGAATGTAAACAAAAGCTGGCCATTTTTGGCCACGAACAAGCTGAGTTTTTAAAATGTTTTTCTGTCATTGCACAAAAAAGTAATAGCGCATACAAGTCAATGATACTGCTAATTATTAACATATATTTAGCTGCAATGTTGGTTAAAAATTAAATCAGGTAGCATGTATTATTAGGTAAAAAATTTGATTTTACACTTTTCTCCCTTTATACATCATTAGCATATTGTGATCTAACAGGCATTTAAATGGTTAAAATTCTGAATTTGAAATAAATTTTGGTTTTCATGACAAGGACTGAAGCAAATTAAAAGAATAAAGTGGTGAAAGTGGACAAATCCTTTAATATATATAAATTGTATAGCATTTTCAGAATGTAAACAAGAGGTGGCCACTTTTGGCCACGAACAAGCTGAGAGGGAGTATTTATGTTTTTCTGTCACTGCACAAAAAAATAGTGATGCATAAAAATCATTGGTACTGCTAATTATTGACATACATTTAGCTGCAATGATGGTTAAAAAAATTATCAGGTAGCATGTATTATTTGATAAATAAAAATGCATTAAAATCACTGTTGCTGTTAATAAGTTACATATCTCAGACTGTGCTACTATATATATAAGAAATACCAGTAGCATTGAGAATATATAAAATTGTCAACGTCAAGGTTGTTTTCCAACAGGTGCATTGTGCAAACAAACTGGCATTTGAAGGGTTAAAAATGACAAAGTAATGGATATTTTATACTTTATGACAAGCACTGATGTTAGTTAAAAACATTATGCAGTAAAAGTAGCAAAAAACATACAAAATCTAAAAAATTACTGAATCAGTCTGTTAGTGGCCATTGTTGGCCACAAACAAGCTGAAAGGGTAGTAAAAAGGAACAAAGCATGAGGGTTAATCTGTTGTGTGATTTTCTTTGTGGACTGTTTAATGCCTTGTTTGCCTAAATTTACATCTGTGAAGAGAATAATATTCCATAATGTTTAGCGATTTCTTTTGTAATGTTGAAACTCAGAGTATTCATTTGACTTAATGTTTGGTGATGTTACATGTCATGTCGTGTTATTCTGCATACTATCCTTTGATTTGTTTTATAAAACGAAATAAATTAATCCAGCTTTTAAAACGGCTCAGAGTTCGTCCCCCTCGTAGAACATGAAAGAGCCCCTCCCAAACTTTGTCACACAGAATGACGAAAGGACTGTGTGCCGACTCAGTAACACTCTCTTTTCTTTTTGTTCGCGTTGAAGTTGGACCTGAAATTCAGCTTTGCCATTTTATTTCTTTGGTCTACGAGGTAGATCATCTCACTTTTCTTTAAACGTCTTAATTTTTCTTAAGCGTGCAACTTTTAAGCTTCACGTTTTTTTTAGTTATTAAAGGACTGGTTGATTTGGAAAGAATTTGTTGGTACCTGAAAGCTGATCCAGTGGAGGAGTCCGAACTGAACAGAACCAAGTAAGGTCCGTTCAGCAGCTCGTGTTGGAAACCAGGAGGGTCATGTCCATCACAACTAGTTCCAATTTCTAAAGCAAACTCTTTATCCACATTTTCTTTAATCACATATCCGTAAACATCAAATCAAACCGCATCTTGTTTTTCTCAAATAGGTTATTTTCGCCTTGTAACCTCACCATACCAATATCTTTGGCAATATACTTAATATTATTATATTCATTGATCTTAGGTTACTGCATTAATCTGCATTATTGTTCACAATTACTTAATTAAATTCATATGTAATCATTAAGAACTTTGTGTTTATTTAATGATTGAAATGCTCCTAGAGAACTTACTATTCTGATATGAGATTGATTGATTAGTTAATTAGTGTGGTTAACTTGTAAAAGGCAGCCACACTCTTATAATCTCCATTATTTTTATTAATATATCCCCAAAGTTTGGCACGCTAAGGCTCCCACAGCGTTTGCGCCACACAAATGGGTAAGGTATCAAAACAAGCGGCTCGGTCGGGAATCGAACACTTTTACTTTGTGGAAACTTTCGGCACATGGCGTGGACAAAAATCGTCTTTTTGCAAAAGAACAAAAATTAAATTTAATGTTTCAGTCTCCCAGGGTTGGCATTTGTTTGACAGTCACGCACCACATACACACACATGGGCTTCTCACTCTAACTGAATTTGAGGATTTCACAGTTTTGACTCATGTTTTCAAATCAACATGATTAATAAATCATCTAAACATGCGGCTAGCTGTGCTTTCTGTCAAAGTCCAATCAGATCGGTGATACCATTTTTAGTTTTCAAGATATTTGATGTTTTTCGGGCAGTGGTAAGCCCATATGAATACATTGGTCTCGCAGTTGGGCTGTTGGAATTTGAATGTCAACCAATCAGCAGCAGGTGTAGAGTGGTGACATCATCGATTGAGTGGGACAGAGTTCTGAGATTGTTTAAAAATCTCCCAAACAAATTTAAATAATGACCGCAGTTTTCACCCCACACACCTGAATTTACCCCCAGAATGTAGGAAAACTTATCCTCTCTCACACATTGCGTTTCCAGGACAAACGTAGCAACGATTTTGACACTGTTAGCTTCAAAGCGGCAGGGGGTCCAAATAACTCTCCATCCGGGGTAATGTTAAATTTCACCCAGCTTTCCTGACCAAACTTCTCGGGACTATGTTTTTAGATAGCTGTGGTTCCCACATTTCTTACATCCCAGACATAAAAATCACATCAATGCG
Organism: Labrus mixtus; assembly: GCF_963584025.1. Lineage (NCBI taxonomy): Eukaryota > Metazoa > Chordata > Actinopteri > Labriformes > Labridae > Labrus > Labrus mixtus. The sequence continues at coordinate 27,306,359 of NC_083623.1, forward strand.
TTCAGCCATTTGTCCTCTCTTAGCCACCAACTCTTAGTTGTATCCCTTAAAATTAACACTTTTAAGGGTGACCTTTTTCCCATTCTTCTCACTGTAACTATCTATCTGGAGTTTTACACGGTCTCAGCAACCGATTATGTCACATAGTAACAGTAACTTCGGCCAATTGTATACAATATAAAGACAAGCTAACAAAGAAAGAAAGAAAGAAAGAAAGAGTAGGTTTAAGTGCAACAGCCATCAGTGTTTCTAACTATCTGGAGGTTATCTTCGCAGCTATTAGCTTGCTACACGGTCTCGGCTACCGACTATGTCCCACAGTGACAGTAACTTCGGGCCAATCGCGTACAATATAAAGACAAGCTAACAAAGAAAGAAAGAAAGGTTTTTACCTTTGCCTTTCTCTATAAAATTTTGCCCCATCCAAATGAATGGGAAACGTTTCCACTTTTCAACATTCTTCTCAGCCTTATAACTTTGGCTCTGTTCCACCTAGATACAAACTAGTTATGCTGCTTTTTCTGACAGGGGGATCAAACGTCTTTGATTGCGATTATAACCTTCGAAACCTGCGCAGCGATTGAAAAGCTCCAAGCGGCTGTGAGTTGTAACACTCTGCAGGAGGTATTATAAACAAGGTAACGGACTGTTATAGGTAACAGACAAACAATCACACGTTCCGGCTACTGCAGCAACACATCACATTTAACAGGGTAAACTATACTTAAAATGTTCTTAGAAAAAAAAAAAAATTTAAGTGTTCTTAGAGTTGATAATAATTCCCTGACGCTAGCGGGGCAAATTAGACTATGGCGCAACAGATTAGACTATGGCGGGCCGCCGCAGTCTAGTTAATTAATGGGAAACACTGTGAACTATTGAGATGAGAAGACACATCTTTCTGCACTTTGAAGCGAATGTTTGATGGCGTGCATTTCATGAGTTTGGGAGGTGCAGCAAAGGACAAAGAAGAGTCCCACGCGTTTCCCAAGGTGTCTTCTACAAACGTCTCAATCCCTTCATCATCAGAAGGACGACCATCCTCGTAGTGGTTCAATAATAACCAACTACTAAGGCTAGGTTTCATAAGTTTCATGTACAATCAGTCAGTTGAAAGAGTAAAGGACATATGATTACAAAAATAATTCAAATATGATTCAAAGCGAAAGAAGTTGCGTTGAATAATGGTTGGAACTGTCTCTAGATAAAGTCTTGTTTTGACCATCGACGTCTTCACCTGACCTCAGGGTAACCCCGGCCTTAACCTAAACTCAGGGTAACCCTGACCTTAACCTAACCTCAGGGTAACCCCGACCTTAACCTGACCTCAGGGTAACCCTGACCATCACCTGACCTCAGGGTAACCCCAACCTTAACCTGACCTCAGGGTAACCCTGACCCTGACCTTCACCTGACCTCAGGGTAAGCCTGACCTTCACCTGACCTCAGGGTAACTGTAGCTCAGTTGGTGGAGTTGTTGCCTCTCACCCGGAAAGTTGAGGGTTCAATCCCCAGCTGAGCAACATGTCTGATGTGTCCTTGGGCATGACACTTAACCCTGCATTACTTCTGCTGCTTCAGTGGTGGTGTATGAATGGATTAGTGTTGTACTTCCTCTCTGATGTACGTCTGCTAAGTGAATTGTGTTGTAACATGATCAGTTATAATAATAACACTTTTTTTCTAGAGCACTTTTTGTGGGGGTACACGAAGTGCTTTACAGAAGCATTTTATTTTTAATGAAAAAAATCAAAGTTGAACTGTTGAATTCAAATGGACAATTCAAATACATTTTAAAATAATTTTTAGACTTTCTTGCCTGTTCTTTGAAATTGTTGATATGTCTCGTGTCCCCCAATAAATTGGTGTGCATTAAGTCAGTGCTATAAAGAATAATTATAGCCTCTGTGTGCATCACTTTATTCCTACACTTATAAATGTCGTACCTTGTCTTTCTCTTCCAGAATAGGCCTACTGCTCACACACTTACATCTCCAAAGCATCTTACTCAAACTGTGAACAATGTTATATGCAATAGCGTAGGCGTACCTCTCCTAGACTGCACACCTGTGAATGATAAGCTATCTCAGATCATGTTAATTAAACTCTAAAGCGATTAACTTATACTTGATTGATAAACAATGCAACCAAGTAAATTATTGTACAGGACCGAGTAGCCTAGCTGTTTAATTATAATCTCAATTAAAAAACTCAATTAATTGTATAGTTGGACTCTCCTGTTTGTGCCTTTTTTGTGAAGCCTATTAGGGGATCTGTGCCTTTTCACTGCGGTCCTGCAGACTTGGGGACTTTTAGTTTTTAGTGCAGCAGCTGACGACCACAGCCAGTAGAAGTGGAGGCTGATTGGTCACCTTTTTTAGTTAGAGAGGGCTCCAGACTTTCAGAAAGCCACTGTCCAGCTTTGGGTCCCAGCACAGGGCCCGCCGCAATCACTGATAGTGATTTTTGAATTGCATGTGACAATTCTGCCCAAAATAACATACCATTTACAGGGGTCATACTTTAACCCTCTGATGCACAACACGCGTGAAATGTGACCCGGCAGTGTTTATTGTCGATATCTTTGTAATGAATGTATTTTATTAGTATTCCATGAATTCTTTAATTTTCTTGTTTTTGATTATCACAAATCCATATTTTCATTTTATCTTTTTGAAAAAAAATATGTTTTTCTTACTAATCCTGTAATGCACAACACGGGTCAAAAATGACCTGCATTAATTTCCTATGGAATTTGTGTTTCTTTGCTATATTTTTTTTAAACCTATTTATTTTTAACAGTCATTATTTCAGGTGTTCATTAAACATTTTGTTTTTTTATTGTCACAAATTATTTTCATTTTTCCTTTCTTACTTTGTGAACCAGAGTAGTTTTTGTATTACCAGCTCAAGTTTGTAGATGTATGCAATAGTATGATTTTTTTTTTTTAAATAAAGACAAACAATATTAATTGTTAAAATAATGAGTCGGCAGTGATTTGGGCAACACAATAACCCTTTTTTTTTTTTTAAATATGTTTGTCATTTTTTGCACATAACATTCAGAAATCACTAATAATTGATGACAGTGGTATTGATTTAGGCCTTAATCAAAGTTAGAATTATGCACTTTCGGGAGGCAAGCTGGAACCATACATCACTATGTATTCACTATGAAATTTGAGAAGAATTTTGATATTTAAACATGTTTAGTTAGGAACCTATTTTACTGTGGACAGCTCTTCCCCTGGTCAAAACTTTACAACTCTGAAAGACTGCTTTTATACATCTGCTTTTCACATGTAAGTTTGTAAGGAAACTGACCACATGGCAGCATTCAGATACATATGTATGGGACTGTTTCCTGGTCAATTGCAGAACACAGTACATCCCCAGTGATTGGCGGTTGTGGTGAGAGAGGAATGAGGACTAGCAAAAAAACACTGCCAGGAGACTAGTGGTTTGTTTCAAAATTCAACAGGTTGCCATTAGTACTCTAATACTGCCATCTAGTGGGCACATAGGCGAACACAACATGTCATGTATGATATTGTAAACAAGCTGCATGTACTGCAATTAGTAACCAGTACAAAAAAACGCAGGTGTTTAATGTCACTGTAAATCAATATTATTTCTTAATCCCAATTTATACAAGGTAGGTGGGGAATTGATTTATCTCTTGTAATGATTGTATATATATAGGGTTTCCCCTCAGAAACTGATGAAGTGGTAGCACCCAAATTTAAACTGATACATCAGCATGTTTAGACTCACTTTTTAGTAGTGAATGAATCAACTTTTAATTGGCTGGTGTATTTAAACATGTCTACCTATGAATTGTAGAAGTTGAAACAGTTCATTTCTCACTCTGAACACACTGAGATTAATATGAACTGACTGTGTTGTTGTGCCCACTGAAAAAATGACCTGAGTCCTCTTGCCACTGGTTGCAGCTTTCAAGACGCTCGTGAGAAAGGTGAGTTGCAATGTTTATTTGAGTTGAGTGAAGATGGAAGTTAGAAGCGTTGTGGGTTTACACCAGGGCCTGATATTCAGTTTTTTAAATTTTAATATCTCCCCCAAATTTAGGCCATGTGCACTAACCCTAACCCTACATTGCAATGTAAGAGCTAACCAACAGATTAAACATGTAATTGCTGAGATGCAATACAGATGAAGCCTTCAGGTGGAGAAAATAAATATAAATATCCACTGTAGCCCCCCTCAGTGCTGCTCCTTTCTCTCTTCAGTAACCCTTTGCCAAGTTCATTTGCATGAAGCTGCCCATCAAAACTTATAATAGACTTGTGATTGCATGGAAGGATTTGTTTATTCATTTTGAGTCGAGTAAGGAGCTCATCCTCTGACATCTCTTGCAGATGCTGGTGTGGAAAAAGGCTTTCAAATGGATAATAAAGAGACATCCAGCCAAAGGTAATCACACTTCTGTAATTTAAAAAAGGTGAGGATTATGGAAATGTCCTAAAGATGCACTATGTAGTTTTGGTAGAGAAATTAGAAAGTTAGAGAAGTGTACAGATTCTGTGGTATATGTTCATTACTCTGTACTCAAACTTCACTCAAAGGAAAAAAATGGGTCCCTGGAACACTGTTTGAAGATAAAATGCGATGCGAGAAGTTCTGGTGGGGAGACTGAAGTGAAACTCTCCTGGTAACCTTTTAGCTCCAAACCGTGTTCAAGGGACCCATTTTTTCTTTGAGTAAAGTTCAGTTTAGTTCAGAAAATAGAGCATAGAACTGTTTCACTTCTCCAACTTTCAGATTTCACCACCAAATCTCCATAGTGCACCTTTAATGCTTACATTCAGAGGTGGAAAGTGTACAAGAATATTGTTCTCACGTAAAATAACAGTTACTTAAAGTTTTGCTTCTGTAGATGTAAAATTACTGGTCCATTACTAAACTGGTCTTTACTAAAAGTACTGAAAAGAAAATATGATGTCTCCGTCCTATGTCATGCAAAAACAAGAGAACATGAATCTCCAACCAAGTTGCTTTTATTAAAAGGCCAACTGTCCAGTAAAGTGCAATGAAACAGTCTATTTTTTGATATGTGGAATCAATACTCATGATCCTGAGCAGTTTAACTAAAATATATATGAAGTGGTATATAAACAAGCCATCAAAATAGCTACATTGTATTTCATACAATGCGAAGTGGTGGATAATTTGTCTTCAAACTAATATCTTACTGACATACATAAAATATTACAGATATCCAAATCACGTGAAATCTTACAATGGTGAGACCATTATAGGTGGTTGTATAGAGCATATGGTTTTCCTTAATGTTAGATGGTCCATTATATCTGGGTTTGTTCCTGAAGTATATCCAGGTAACAGTTAATTTATGTCCTTTTGATCACGTTTTGGTCTGACTCGTCAATCTGTCTCCTCCTCCTCCTTTCATCTCCTTTTTGCCTTTTTATTTTTTTACTTGGTAGCAGATGCTATTTAAGTTGTAGAAAAGTACAATACTTCTCTCAAAATAAACTTCACTAAAAAGCAAAATTACTGATTTCAGAAACTCCTCACAAATAGGACAGCTACACAATAATTACTCAATTATACACAAGTCATTTAATTTGTCACTTCACCCCTGCTTAAACTGAATGCATTGAACTTTTCTTCTATATTCTTTCTCTCTAATCACTCTCCTTAATGTGTCATCTTGCCCTTCTACCATAGGGTCCCACAGAAAAGCCATTTAGAGTCTTTTTCTTTGGTTTCAGATGGGAGGTCAGATGACGACATGCCACTGGCTGGGGACGTATCTGCAAAATGTCAAAGTAAAAAAAGGTAAATTATTACAACACTCAGAATGAAAGCAAACCTTGCTTTATTAATTACACCCCTGGGGCCTATACCATAAAGCGAGGTATCTTGGGTTACCTGTCTTCACTAAATCGGACAAAAGAGATCATGCTGAGTCACGTGAAGCTGATTATTAACCTGATAGATCAACCCAGAGTTTCATGTTCACTTAAAGGAGTTTACTGCTGATTACTTGAAAATAAAAATACTGTTTCTATTTCTCAAATTCACACTGCTAACATGTTTTTAGCCAGGATCTTGCCCAATGGGATCATGTTACATAGCATGCAGACTTTCTTTTTGAAGTTATTTACAGTCTTGTGTTTTCAGGTTCATCGCAAACCACAAGAAAAAAGTGTTCGGAAGAGGAAATCCAGGCTGTTGAGAGAAGACGCTCATGGACTTCATCATGACAGAAAAAGGTTCCTGGTAAAGCCCAGTGTCTTCAGTGCATACAGACTTCACCCACAGCCCTTCAAGACAGGAGTTGGGAGGCAGTTAAGCTCTATGTGAAAAATCGCATTGACACTCAAAATCGGGAATCCCTGAAACAGAGGTAAGCCTTGAGATGCACAAACTATTTCCTCTGATCACATTTTATTTGTCTGATCACAGATTTGGAGACTGTAGAGAGAATGAGCAGGGGAAACGTTGTAACTGTGGAGGACAACACAGGGTAACATATGGTGGCTGTGAGATCAGAAAGAAGGCTGTGGAGATTGAACATGTGAAATCAGTGAACAATATGAGTTATGCAGAGGCAGTGAAGAGGATTCAAGGACAGAAGGTAAGGGGAGAAACTGAGGAAGTAAACGAGAAGTCAAGAGCAAGGTCAGGTCAAATAGAGGAAATTAATCCTACACTGACAATAGATAAGTTGGTTTTGTTTGTGGCTTTTGTGATAAATTGTACCAACCAGGTCAAACATAGAAGAGAAAAAATCAAAATCATTGTGAAGGGAGCTGAGAGGTTTTTGGGTATTAAAGATGTGTCCTGGGAGCAGATAAATAAGAGACTTGAAACAGATGCAAGGCAGGGAGGATCAGCTGGTAGAACAACCTGAATCTTCTGCAATGGAAGTTAAGAAGTCTGTCAGCAAATGGTCAAGAGTTTAAAGGATTCATTCAAAGTCTGAAAAAGAAACCAGAAATCATCTTTAAGAAAAATGGCTTAAGTCTCCATTAGACTTTATTATTAGTGGTTATGACAGTATTCACAGAGATAGAAAGGAGGGTAGTGGAGGAGGGTGTGCAACATTTATAAAGCAAAGAATTCAGTACACAGTGTTAGGAAAAGGATCAGAGGTGGAATATATCATAACTAAAGTTTTAATTTGAGTACCTTAGACAAACTCAGTTGATTGAGAAGATTTCATTTATTTTTTATTATTATTTATTTTTTGTTATAATTTACAGAAAGTAGTAGGCTACACGTTAGATATTTTGATCTACACTCCTTACCAGTAGGTGGCGGAAATGCAACAATTTGTTTGGCGTGACCGGAATGACGTAGCGTTCATATCCGGCTCTTTCACAGATAGCACGTAGGCTACGTCTGTAACGTTGTAGAGTTATTATCAGAGTATCAGAGTAACGTCAGTGTTGAGTTCTTCTTCTGTGACTCTTGGATGTGTGTCAGATGTCCGGGTTTCAGGATCTTAAAGATTTCTTCAGACGGCGGCTGCTCGCTGCGGTTATCAGAGATATATCAGAAACAACAACATGTGGATACGAAGAGGAGCTCCACCGACAAAGAAAAGTGCTGGATGTGATTTTAACACCTGAAATCAAGCTGCAGAGAGCAGGTAGGTTTTCTTTCCACTGCTGGAAACGTGTTTCCTGCTCATAGCCTTTGGTCCATAGACGCACACAGCACAGTGTTAGCTGCAGCTAGCTCCTGCTAACAACATCATTGACTTTACTTAAAGACTCTTTAGTCTGGACCTATTGAATCCACCAACGGATCTTTGTGTTCATTTTAGTACTTAAAGTAGATATGATTATTGGAAATACGTTAAATACATGCTATTCATCAGGGCCGGAGTGGGACTCATTTTCAGCCCACGATCAGACCAGCCCACTGTACTGCTATACAAAGCCAAAGTGCAGTATCTGCACTTTTTGTGAAATTCACTTTTTTGCACAAATTGTAAGTGTAGTATCTGCTCCTCAATCTGTGAGAGTTTCGTAGTTCTACTGCTTTATTTCCCAGAGATATTGTTTTTTTTAGTTATAAAATACACTGTGAAACCAAGGCAAACTGCAGTAAGAGACACTTAGGCAGATTGTCTTTGTTTCACCATGAAGAAGGTGTCAGATACTGTAGTTTGTCTTTGTTTTACCATGAAGAAGGTGTCAGATACTGTAGTTTGTCTTTGTTTTACCATGAAGAAGGTGTCAGATACTGCAGATTGTCTTTGTTTTAGGATCAACCAAGATAAGGCTCATAACCAGGATACTCAATGTAAACGCACTCAATTTTATCAGAATTGGGGAGGTTATTTACAGCACTCATGTAATGGGTAAAAATATGCAGAAAGGAGATATGTAAAGCAAAGTTGTGAAAATGTTTCAGTTATTTTTGATACCACATGTTTAAAACGATTCAGTCACTCTTATGTTACAAGCCAAAAGTAGCCTACTTGAAGTAAAAAATCTACAGATCTTAAAGTAATATTTGTATCCAACGACTGCTGCAAGTGAAAGACAGAGAACAGTGGTGGTTTCCATTTATTGAGTACTTTTGAAGTCTCAAAAAGATGCAAAAGTTATGTTTATATCTCTCTCAGCCAGGAGTACATTTTGGTAATTGATGCCCAGGCTGATAAAACTGTTGAAATTACATGTGTCTCATAGAACGCATTCATGTGTTGCATTCAGTGTTAATTAATTAATTGATTTTAATCAATTGTTCAGTTCATATGAATTGTTGCTCACATACAGGCCTGTAACTGTAAGATGTAACTATACATATATTTTAATCTGATCTATAAAATAATAAAATAAAATAGGAAACAAAACAAATGAGTGGAAAAGAATATACATCTTGTTTGTCTACTCAATTACATAAAAACCCATTAACAATTGAACTTTGCTGCAGTCCATCAGTGTTTGGCCATATAATTATTCAGCAGTAAAACAAAGGCAAAGTGCAGTTTTAGCCGTAAAACTGAAATGGTTAACCTGAATTTCAAATTAAAATATGTTTCAAATTCACTTCACTTTCATCTAATCAATCATAGAATTGTTTTTTAAATATAATTTTATACTTACGCTTGGCAAACAAAAAACACAAAAAGCTGGTTTTCTCAGTTTGTCCTTTTTGTAGATACTGCACTTTGTCGGCTTTGTAGGGCAGTGTAGTATCCTTTTGCTGGAGATATAGACTGTAATTCTAGCTTAGTACATGAGTCTGAAATAGTGGCCTATTCTCTACAACCTTGTAGCCTAAATCGTGTATTTCATAAAAAAAAAAAAATTCAATTCAAAGCATTAGCCTAAAGTGTTTCCCACAGGATTTTATGAGACTATGGTGGGGGGGACATAGAAACGCCTTGGGGGGGACCGGGGAAAAATGTATACATTATTAACTTAGATAGATAGATACTTTATTGATCCCGAGGGAAATTCAAAGTATCCAGTAGCAGGTTACAAAAACGTACATGACGCCCCCCTCCCATACATATATATTAACTCGAAAAAAAGATTTAAAGAATACCTCTAGACGAATCAAAACTTAAACTTAAAAATAGACTTATACAAGAAATGTACATAACCCATGCAGGGATAAAAATATGTGTAATTTAAACAAGAACCTATAAACAGTTGAGGAAAAAATCTGTAATTAAACCTGAATATAAAAAATAAGAATAAAAAAGTGTTGACCTTCTGAAATTGTGTTGTTTATATATGTACAGCAATGTTTAAAAAGCAGATAACAAGCAGTGCAAACATTAAATTAAAGGTGCTATTTAAGGTGTATGTATTGAGGTAATCATTAAAGTGTCCAACTAGAAGCTGACTCTGGGGACAGCTGTGCAGATGGGAAGTGGAAAAAGGAAGATTAGTCCAAGTGTGTGCTTTCCCCCTGCCATAACCGTGAGGTGTTGTACAGACGTATGGCCAGGGGGACAAAAGAGTTCTTAAGTCTGTCTGTGGAGCAGGATTGTGACAGCAGTCTGCCACTGAACACACTCCTGTGCCTGGTGAAGGTGCTGTGCAGAGGGTGGTGGGTGTTGTCCATGATGGAGAGCATTCTGTTCAGGGTCCTTCTCTCTGCCACTGTCACTAGAGAGTCCAGCTCTGCGCCCACCATGGAGCCAGCCTTCCTCATCAGTCTGTTCATCCGTGCTGCGTCCCTCTTCTTGCTGCTTCCTCCCCAGCACACCACAGCATAGAAGAGGACACTGGCCACCACGGACTGGTAAAACATCAGCAGCTTCTTACAGATGTTGAAGGACCCCAGCCTTCTCAGGAAGTACAGACGGCTCTGTCCCTTCCTGCAGATAGTGTTCATGTTTGATGACCAGTCCAGCCTGTCGTCCAACTGCAGCCCCAGGTACCCGTAGGTCCTGACCACCTCCACATCGATCCCCCGAAGGAAACACGTTGGGGATGTGGCTTGTTCCTTCGGAAGTCCACCACCATCTCCTTGGTCTTAGAGGTGTTCAGCTGCAGATGGTTTGAACTGCACCACGTCACAAAGTCCCTTACCAGGCTCCTGTACTCCTCCTCCTGTCCATCCCTGACACAACCAACTATCACAGTGTCATCCGAGTATTTCTGCATGTGGCAGAGCTCAGTTATACTGGAAGTCAGAGGTATACAGGGTGAACAAGACAAGAGAGAGGACAGTCCCCTGTGGTGCTCCGATGCTGCTGACCACAGTGTCAGATGTGCAGTCCTTCAGTCTGACGTACTGTGGTCTCTCTGTGAGGTAGTCCGTGATCCATCTCACCAGGTGCGAGTCCACCCTCATCTCGGTCAGCTTGTCTCTCAGTGGGAGGGGGTGGATGGTATTAAAGGCGCTTGAGAAATCAAAGAACATGATTCTCATCACACTGCTACCTTTGTCCAGGTGAGAGTAGGCCCTGTGTAGTAGATAGAGGATGGCATCATCCACGCCTACCTTTGCCTGGTAAGCAACCTGTAGTGGATCCTGGGCATGGTGGACCTGGGGTCTGAGGAGATGGAGCAGCAGCCGCTCAAAGGTCTTCATGACGTGGGATGTCAGTTCAATTGGCCTGAAGTCGCCTGGCTCACTGGGGTTTTTTTTCTTGGGGACCGGGGTGAAGCACAAGGTCTTCCAGAGCACAGGGACCTTCCCAAGCCGCAAGCTCATGTTGAAGACATGCTGAGTCTTTTCAGCTTTCTGCTCACCTGCTCCTTGGTAATGGTGGGAGGGAGGGGTTAAAGGGGGTGAACAGTCCCTGAGTGTGGAGGGAGGGGGAGGTGTTGTCTTTGTCCTGGTGGCAGTATGGGTGGTGTTGTCGTCAGGGGAGGTGGGGGTGTGAAGAGAGGTGCGAAGAGAGGTGCTGGGGGGGCAGACACTAGCTGCAGTGGCCTGGCAGTCAAACCTGTTAAAAAAACAGGTTGAGCTGGTTTGCTCTCACAGGGTCCCCATCTTCTATGTTGTTGCCTTTCTTCTTGCAGCCTGTGATGGGTTTCATGCCCTCCCAGACCTCTCTCATGTTGTTGTTCTGCAGCTTCTTCTCCACCTTCCTTCTGTACTCCTCCTTTGCCTCTCTGAGCCGGACCTTGAGTTCCCCCTGCACACGCTTCAGCTCTGCCTGCTCTCCTTCCTTGAATGCCCTCTTCTTCCTGTTAAGGATGTCCTTGACATTACTGGTAATCCAGGGCTTGTTGTTCGGGAAGCAGCGCACAGTTTTTGTGGGAACTACAACATCCATACAGAAGTTCATGTAGTCAGTTGTGCAGTGTGTGACCCCCTTAATGTCCTCACCGTGTGGCTCTTGCAAGGTGCTCCAGTCAGTCGACTCAAAACAGTCTCTTAGTGCTGCCTCAGGAGACCACTTTCTGAAGGTGCGTGTGGTTACTGGGTGTCTCTGAATCTGTGGCTTGTACTGTGGGTTAAGAAGGACCAGGTTGTGATCAGACTTCCCCAGTGGTGGTAGAGGGATGGCAGTGTAAGCTTCTTTCACATTTGCATACAGGAGGTCTATTGTCCTGTTCTTCCTGGTAGGACAGCTTACAAACTGGTGAAAGTCCGGTAGTGTTGAGTCCAGTGTAACATGGTTAAAGTCCCCAGAGATGGCAATGAATGCATCAGGGTGTTGTGTCTGTAGTCTCGCGATGGTGGAGTGGATGACGTCACACGCGGTCTCAGCGTGCGCTTGCGGGGGGATGTAAACACAAACAACAATGGCGTGGGAGAACTCCCTGGGCATGTAGTATGGATGGAGACCTACCGCCAGCAGCTCAATGTCCTTGCTGCACGTTGCCTCCTTCAAAGTAACATGTCCCTGGTGGCACCATCTGGTGTTAATAAACAGCGCAAGCCCCCCCCCCCTTTCCGTTTGCCACTGCGTTTAATGTCTCTGTCCGCGCTCACTGTTGTGAAGCCCGGTAGATCCACGTTAGCATCGGGGGTCTTTTGTGTTAGCTAGGTTTCTGAGAGGCACATTAAACTGCACTCTCTAAATGTCCGGTCGTTCCTCACAAAGGGCAGCCAGCTCCTCTGTCTTGTTGGTTAGACAGTTAACGTTCCCCATAACTATCGACGGAACACATGGCTTGTACTTCCACTGCTTAGCCGCTAGTTTAGCTTTTACCTTGGCTCCGGCTCTGCAGCCTCTGTGCCTTCGTCTCAGCTCCTCAGTTATGGGGTGAACGAAGCTTCTCCCTTGAATAACCAAGTTTTCCGCTGCTATATTCCCAGAAAAGAAGAAAGAGTATCCATAGCATACAATGTTCTACACCGTAAGTGTATTAAAAAAAGTAAGATTAGCAAAAACACCAATAAAATATTAAAAACGAATACGACAGGGACGGAGCTACTGGATATGCGGCCACTCGCGTCTGCGCCGGAAGAGTTTTGCATCAATTCTGTGCAAAATTATGAGGCTAAATGTATTTGGTGTCTTTTAACAATTGTGTGCGGTTGTAGTAATTAAACACAAATTGTCAAAACATAAAATCCAGAGTCTCGGACCATTGATGGAGACCCTCAGGTAGGCGCCCAGGTCTACACTGAAGATTCAGACGTGGCATATGACCAGCTTATAATTAATAGTTTTTAATAAGCAGAGCAGTGAGGGTGATGTGCAGATGCACAGACAGATGAGCACTGAAAGACATCAGTCTGCCATGTAGTTCACATACTTCACTGGTAAACATGTAAACCGTAGAGCAGATGATCAATTTAACTTGTTGTTTCTTGTCCGTCCACTTATCCACTATGTGATTTTTCACACTTAAATGTAATAGAAATCAAGTATATCCTCTGAAAATAACTCTGTGAGTCATGACTGTCTACAATGGGTGTAACACCCGAGTCCCACTGTCTGTGATGTTTTCAGAGTTTTCAGAGTCCTATCTTCACTTTGTTTACATCGCCGGGACGACCGGCTGACTCCTCCCCTCGCGTATAAAAGTTGTTTAATTGAGGGACTAGAGAAAAGAAGAATAACATACTGTACTCACTGATTAACTGTGTTTCTAGATCACGCTCATCTCAGGTAAATTTACATGCAGTGTGAAGATACGAGTATAATAAAGATCGCTAGCATTAGCATGCTAACACAACAATGCACCGCAAGTTGTTTTGGTTTCATGCTGGTGCTCAAGGGCGACATCTGCTGGATCAAAAAAAAATCACATATTTAAGCCTTTAAATACGCAATGGCACGTTCCCCGACTCTCGCTTCTCTCCCGCTCGTGTGCGCAAACCTACCGTTATCTTTAAATTCATGTTTTTGACATGATGAGGGAGAGACTTTTGAAAACAGGGGGTTTGCGCTGCGAACGAAGGTGATCTAGCCTAATGTTTAGACTAGTAAGTAGGCTAGCTGCACAAAAAATAACGACATTAGAAGTTCGAACAGACCAGACGTTGCACTGCAACAGATGCATTCAAAGAGACTTCATTTGTCTTAAAAGCCGATCGTGTGGGCGAAAAATATACCGTGGCCGTTAATATGTTATACCAGGACCGTGGACTGCGCACTACATGTTTTCCAGGCGGACACGCCCACCCCACACTTTCAGAAATGACTGGTCTGTAGTGAAATGCTACATGAGCAATGAGTACATCCTGTATGATTTATAAACTGTCACTGTACCGGCCCTGGCGGCCCTTCAAGCAGCCTGGCCCACCGGGAATTGTCCCGGTTCTCCCGATTAGCCACTCCGGGCCTGCTATTCACAGAAGTGGAAAGACTGCGGTCAGCCGCTTCTCACTTTTACATGGTCAAGTGAGCCACCCCTAAATTTGAAGTGCTCCCGTATTCTGATCTTTATAGTAAATGCTCTGGACTCCAGAGCGAGCAGGAGTAACAGACAGAGAGAGCGCTTTTGCCCCGTCAGTGACCAGCTTACCTCCGTTTGGTAGTGGAGAGGTCTCTGAAGCGGTTACAGGCACACTTGTGTGGGAGAGGTTAAGGTGGAAAGGAAAGCGAAAAGAGTGGAAAAAATGGCCTTCATCAGGGTGTTAAGCATTGCACTGGTGTGCTGGGACAGAGATGGGTGAAAGCTTCCTTGTTGTGCTGGCAACCCGACATGTGACATCCCGTGTCGTGAAAACGTTGCATAATAAAGTAAATGATAAAATGGTAAACTGCAGTGGACAGAAAAAAATGACAAAAAGGGTCTGAAATCAATTTCCTCATTCCATTACCCCTTTGCGCCTCCCTTGTCGGCTGGACTTATGATGATGTCATATTTTGATAGATCATCTAGAATAGCTTGTTCTGTCTTGGAGAGGTTGGAGGGTCCGTTGTTACACCTGTTAGATAGTTAATCGATTTCATAATCAACTTCCTTAGTAAAGGTAAGTGGTGTTGCATTATTGCATACAGGGCTGAAAGTTGATTTGGGTCTAAAAGATGTGGCAGGTGTGGGACCAGTGGGTATTACTTGTACTAAGAGTCTTTGTTGGGAGGCATACCATGTCTTCAAGTTCAAATTGTGGTAAAATCTGAAAAGATCTATCTTAATCTGAAACCATGTGGTGGTGTGAGAAGGGCAAAACATCAAACCTTTATACAAAACTTGTTTGGCAATATTTAGTAGTTGGATTTTAGAGAGATTGATTTTTTGTGACACAAACTTCAGGCCACCCTCTGCATAAGTCAGGACCTGACTCAAAGAATCTGGATCTGTCCGGATCTGTTCTTGCTTGTTAAACTTGCTGCACGTCATGTTATTTAACTCAACATCAGATGGATCTATGCGGGTCAGAGGGTTCTGTTGACAGAGGGGACAACAAGTGAAAAACAGGAAGTCAACTTTCACCCAGGTAAAAGCCAGAAAACTTGTGAAGGATGTCCATCTTTCCTTCATTGATTTCATCCACTGTGACTGACACTGCTTCTGCTGAGAGAGTTACTACTTATTTCA
This sequence comes from Labrus mixtus, assembly GCF_963584025.1. Classification (NCBI taxonomy): domain Eukaryota; kingdom Metazoa; phylum Chordata; class Actinopteri; order Labriformes; family Labridae; genus Labrus; species Labrus mixtus. The sequence goes on from NC_083623.1 coordinate 27,321,769, forward strand.
TCGCCGCAGAAGCATTTCAAATTGAGATAGAAAAATCCTACAAACCAAGGTAGAAAGGTCAGGAGGTTCCTGTGGGGCTGATAGTCTCTAAATTCATTTGAAAGCACACTGTTTCAACCTCATTGACAGCGCAGTGTGCCAGCTTCACTGTAGATCAGCTCACCCAACAGCAATCTCTCTCCCAACTATCGTTACAGATAATCCATTCATTTTCTTCAACAAAATTAAAATGACATCATCCATAGCAACAAGTATACAGGACAGGATAGAAATATAGCATTAACTTATCATGCTTTTCTTGAGCATGTCAATTAAAATATTAAAAGTAGGGCTGTAAATGTTAATCACAGTGAGATTAAGTTTAAAATGAATGCAGGTTTTTAAATGACAGTAGCTGCAGTGATGGAAAATAACAGTGAAGTAATATCCCTCCTGTGACATGATGAGGAGAAACCTCAGTCCTCACAGCCTTAGGCTACTGTTGCTCTCACTTTTTTTTTTTTTTACACAACCTCTTCGGCTGGTTTAATTTATTTTTACTTTTTTGAACAAGTTTATTTTTTCCGTGGTTAAGTTGAAGACTGTCTTCAGTCTACAACAGGTTCCTTATTTTCTTTCAAAATAAAGGTAGGTTTGTGTCAAAAAAGGAATTAAAGTAACCTACAACCTTAGGACAAAATTACAAAATAAAAGCATTCAAAACTTTTTTTGAATGCAAAATAAGTGAAGTCCAAACATGATTAAAATGTGATTCATTCCAATTAACTATTGATTTTCAGCTATTAAAAATGAAATCATTTGAACGTCCTTATTAATATTAAAAAATCACTCTAAGTACCGTTAATGTTTGTTTACTGTGTCCTGCAGATGTCCAGCAGCTGTTGGTGAGTAAAGAGCAGCTTCCACCTGAGCAGCAGGAGTGGAGCCACATTCTGGACCAGGAGGACACTAAGCCCCAACACATTAAAGAAGAACATGAGGAACTGTGGATCAGTCAGGAGGAAGAACAGCTTCAAGGACTGGAGGAGGCTGATACCACCAAATCCCCCTTCACTCCTGTCTCTGTGAAGAGTGAAGATGATGAAGAGAAACCTCAGTCCTCACAGCTTCATCAGAGACAAACTGAACAGATGGAAACAGGAGTTGATGGAGAGGACTGTGGAGGAGCAGAACCAGAGAGGTACTCAGATCCAGAGAGACATTTACAACCAGACACTGAGGTCGAGACTGAAGACTCTGATGAACCTGAGACTGACGACAGTGATGATTGGCAAGAGACAAGAGAAGATCTGTCAGAATTAAACTTGAAAAATAAGAAACTAAAGACTGGTAAGAGACCACATAGGTGCTCGGACTGCGGTAAAATATTTAACCGAAAAGAGCATCTGACCAAACACATGTTAGTTCATACAGGAGAGAAACCCTTCAGCTGCTCTGAGTGTGAGAAAAGATTTAACCAACAACAGCATCTGACCAGACACATGCTAGTTCATACTAGAGAGAAGCCCTTCAGCTGCTCTCAATGTGAGAAAAGATTTACCAGTAAGTCTAATTTGACATATCACATGGCAATTCACAGAGGAGAGAAACCCATCAGCTGCCTTGAGTGCGGTAAAAGATTTAACCGGAAAATATATCTGACCACACACATGTTAGTTCACACAGGAGAGAAACCCTTCAGCTGCTCTGATTGTGGTAAAATGTTTAGTTCTGAGGGAAAATTGACCAGTCACATGATGATTCACACTGGAGACAAATCTTACAGGTGCTGTCAGTGTGAGAAAAGATATACCCATAAGGTCAGTCTGATTTATCACATGGCAAATCACACAGGAGAGAAACCCTTCAGCTGCTCTGTTTGCAGTAAAGCATTTCAGCAAAAAGGAGACCTAACCCGACACATGTTAGTTCACACAGGAGAGAAACCCTTCAGTTGCTCTACTTGCAATTCAAGCTTTACCCAAAGAGGAAGTCTGGCCACACACATGTTAGTTCATACAGGAGAGAACCCCTTCAGCTGCTCTGAGTGTGGTAAAAGGTTTCGTTATAAGGGACATCTGACCAGACACATGATACTTCACACTCGAGAGAAATGCTAATTCTGTGCAATGGTAAAGCTGATCCAAAGGAATCCAAGTTAACAACATCACTAATGTGTATTCATCAGTATATATTGGCTAACAGATGTATAAGTGCTGTTATGAAGGGATATAAGACAATTCTATTTCCAGAAATCGGTCTCTACTTTTTTGACATTGATGTTTTGTTGCTGACATATGAACCAGTAAGTTGGGAGCAGCTATGACGTTTGAATGTAGAGGGTTTATATGAAACAGTTACAGTGTAAGGATCCTTCTTCTCTCCTGATATCTTCTTTCTGTCACTCTGTTTCCTTGGAGGCCTCTGTGTTGGGTAGCACAAGTTCTTCAGACAGCTCATGTGTAACCTTGTAATAAATAAACTGATGTAGAGTGAGAAAGACTTTCGTCTTGTTATTTTGTGTTGAGTGTCTAAAGTCTCTTTGGTAAAGAAAAGGAGTTCAGCAGATCCTGATGCGGAGCGACCACAGTCAGATCAGGTCCAGGTTGATTTCACTGAAAACCTTTAACCCTTAATAAGAATCCTGCAGTCAGAATACAAAATAAAGAAAATCTCAATGACACCTGAACATGCATGGGATTAAGTAAGTAACTTTATTTGTATAGCACCTTTCACAGATAAACATCACAAAGTGCTTCACATTAAAAGAAGTACACAAGAGATAAAAAATAGCAGATAAACAAGATAAAATAGCAGAGAACATTTAAAGCGCAGGGGAGAACAAAATTAATAATAATAAAACATATAGGTACCGTGATGCATAATAGAAAATGCCACTGGGAGATAAAAGCAGAATAAATGAGACAATTGATGCAGTAATTGGAGTGGTGCAGAAGTGCAAGAGTCAACCAAATGCTTGCTTGAATAAAAATATTTTCAGCTGCTTCATAAAAGTGTTGCAGGAGTCTAGGGACCGCAGAGACAGTGGTAGTGTATTCCAAAGACTGGCAGCAACAGCCTGGAAAGCACAGAATGGTCAGTAGATTTTGGTCAGGAGACCTGAGGGGCCTATGGGGATTGTATGGGAGGAGCAGCTCAGTGATATACTGGGGTGATAGGCCATGTAGGGCTCTAAAAGTTAGGACAAGGATTTCAAATTTTATGCGGAGAGGATAAAATTGGGGTGATGTGAGATCTTTTGTTAGTTCCTGTTAAAAGACAAGTTGCTGCATTTTGGACATTTTGAAGACTGTTTAAGGAGGTCTGGTTTAAACAGCTAAAATCAGCGTTGCAATGGTCACAATAGAGCTCAGTTTAGCAATGTTCCTCAGTTGTTTCACTGCTGATTCACTCACGCACACACTGACTATGAGTAGGTGTGTGCTCCTCTGACATGTGTGAGCAACATACGCTCCTGCCATGTGCCGATTGTAAAGGAACATGAAGAGGGGCTTTTGTACACAGCTACCTCCGAATTTCTCTGGAGATATGAGAAACTGGGAGAAAGCCAATTCAGGCTCTCCCTGGAGTGTCTTCATCATGGAGCTGTGGCAGTGGAACCAGGCAAGCTACCGGGCAAACATATGTCTTATCCTTAACTTGGACAGCTGCTGTCCTTACACATCCGTCAACTCCAGGGTGAGTTTAAATCACTGTTCCAGTAGGCCAGAGGGCCAGCGGAAGATGTGGATCCACAATGAGAACCACCTGATCTACCGCCAGTGTCTTGCTTTCCTTCCTCCCCTTCTGCCTCTCCTGGAGGCTAGGCAAGTAGTGGCGAATGAATGTGGACCAAAAGTCGTCAGACAGGACCTGGCTGTGACAAGTAGCCCAAAGGTTTGGCATTCAGAATACCCTCGACTTCTACTTTCAAAGTATGCAGCACTGGTTAAGGAACACTCTGTTCCTGGAGAGTGACCTTAAGGGCTGCTTTGATTGATTTCACTTCCCTTTCCCCCCCTCAGCCTCCCTCACAGCTTCTCCCACCTCAATGTCTGTGTACAATGTCATGCCTTCCTTCAACACCAGCTCCTTGTCTGTAACATTAATAACACGTACAGGGACAACGCCTTGCTCTACTTTACAAACCACTCAAGCACCCAAGATATTGCAGTGATCGGACAATGACGTTGAGGGTTCCAACATACCTTCTACACATTCACCAAATAGGGTTGACTACACCAGGGAGAATGGCTTCACTCCGGGCTGGGACTGCAGTGTCAGATTTTATAATGACAGTTTGGGGTATCATGGGATCTTCTTGGAACACCAGGGGAAAGTTCTCCCCATTTGGTGGAAGACTCGCTCCTTATAGTCAATCACTGCCCCATATTTGGACAAAAAGTCAAAGCCTAGCAGAATATCACTTGAGGGAATATCGGCCACTAGACCAAACCAACTGCCACACTCCTGATACGCATACCCCCCCCCCCATTAGCAGCAGATACATTGCTACCCTTCTATTAGAAGAGGGCACAGTCTGAGTTACCAGTGAGGGGGCAGGCAGTTGGCCCACTGTACCCTCCCCCTTTAGTTTCCCGACACATAAGGGCAGTCACGGCGCAGGTGTCGGTCACACCCACGCCTGTTTGGTTACGACTTCTCTGCCAAGGTACATCAGCAGGGGGCAGCACTAGAATGCTTAAAGAGGGGTTACTGTATTAGGGGGCAAATGCAGTACCTGTACGGCTGACTGCATTGCCTTAACTTCCTGGCACAGGCCTTCTCCTCCCCCTAATAAAGCCTCAAAACGGTCATCAGTCCTGCTGCTCTCCATGACCTCCCTCTCTCTTGTATCAGGAACAGTGTGTTGTGGATTTTTCTGTTGGTAATGAAAGATCTCAAGTCAAAGTCTTTTGTCTTTGTGTATTTTATTGCATATAGTAAAAAGTTCTTTTGCAAAAGGGGTAATCAGCTGCAAAAGCAACATCAGTCACGAGTGCATCAAAGATTCCTGGGGCAGTCCCGGTTGCAGAGCATATTTATACTTTCACAGGGTGTAGGTATTTTGCATATACATGAGTGATACATCATGATTGGTTTCAGCTTGCCCTAGTGACTACGCCTTCTGCTAGTTTGCCTGGTGATTTATCTATGCAAGCTTCTTTCTATAAGGCACCTGGTACAGAGGAACACCAACAGAAACTCCTTTGTCAGGAGGGCGCTGATCTAGGGTCACCCAGATGTGTACCCAGATCCTGAGGAGTGTTCCTGTTGGAGATACAGACCAAGGCCATACAGAGAAACAGTTTCTAATTGCTAAATGACGCACGAACATCCTAATCTTTTCAGGTCAAACGAAGGCAACAGACAGATTTTCCACTACAAGTGTGAACCTGCTCTAAGTTCCTTAGGAACTCCATTTCAGCAGCCAAGTGGATTGCAGACTCTAATGTTTTAGGTATTGCGGCACAGAGGCTAATGCAAAAATCTCCAGCAGCGAAATTAGTGACGAATTGACCCCTGGCTAACATATCTCGAGTCTGGTCATCTACAGAGGGATAAGCTTTTACAACTAGCCTACGCAAAGCATTGCCAAACTCCTGAGCCATTTCATTTGGTAGCCTTCTCCTTTCATAAAAAGCAACCCTGCCCCACTCATCACTATGACATGGTTCCAGACATCTAGTCATAGCTGCTTTTAAGGGCATAGTTATCTTTGGCTTCTACAGTCACACCATTAAACATCTCATGGGCATTCCCAGAAAGCAGCAAGGACATCAATTTAAGCTTAACAGATTCAGACATTTACGGTTGCTGCTAGCTCAAATTGTTCAACCCAATCACACCATTTCCGACCCACCTGGCAAAAACTTCAGGCATGAACACAGGACGAGAGATAGAAGTGGATCGAGGAGCCACTATTGAGGCATTCATGCTGCCAGAAGAGTTGTTTTCAACTATATTAATTTCCTGTTCTCCCGACTGGGATATAATATTCTCTGCCTCTGACATTTTTAGTCTTATTTTTATTTTATCCCACCGCTGCCACCAGTGTAGTAATTTTTGATTTTTTTGAAGGGTTTGTAAGCTGCCACCACCTTTGTTAATCCGGTCTGGTCCGCTGTCAGAGGCAAGAGGAATTCACTTTAAGTAATAGAAATATAGACTTTATTAACAATATTATTTCATTTAAACAAGGGCTAAAAATCCTGGGTTAAAGTGGCCCACTGAGGTAAACCACAGCCACAGCCCCAGCCCCGGACCACAGCCGTTCTGTCCGTCTCTCTCCCGTGTCCGCCACACAATGCCTCTCTTCAAAACAATCGTGGCGCTCCGCAACTCCCTACACAGGTGAGAGTCATCAGCTCATTAGTTCAATAGTTCTCAGATCTACGAGATCCCTCCCACACAAATGTCCACAGGGAGCCAACGACCCTCCCCCCACATTGTTTCACTACACTATGATCCCGCAGCAGATTTCCCCCCCTCCCCAACCCGTACGACGATGACAGCGTAGCAGACAGAAATACAGCCACAGAAACAGAAAGTAAGTAACGTTAACTCGCCTAGCTCTTACTACTACCTTAGGCTACTCGTTACCTAGCTACATTTTATAATCGTTTCATAAAATTATTGATAACGTTAGCAGGTTACAATAATGTGTCACTGACACCCGTGCCAGGCGTTGATGACTTTCCGCGTACCGATTGTTGTGGGCCGGCCGAGTCAAAGTCCAGGGCTGTTTTGTAGTCCCAGTCCGTCCCTGCCCCACTCTGTCCAACGCCATAAATTGCAGCAATAAAATTGTAACACTCCACCTTTTATAGTCAGCATTAATCACACCGGGGATTCTTGAGGAAAATTAATCTATACAGTTTAAGTCATCATGAATGAACTAAACCCCAAAATTAATACATTTCACACAACACAGATTATCCCAGTTACTCTTTTATATTCGTAGTAAGTAATTTAGGCTACACCCACACGGAGCGTTGCATCACCAAATAAATTAATTACAACAAAAATATCCCTTTAATGTATCCCTTTACAACTCCAAAGTAAACTAAAAGTCCCCAACAAAAGAAATATGCAATAAGAACCCCAAACGTTCAGGTTAAACTGTCTCTTTTTAAATCCAACAAAAATAATCCGCCGATGTGGCCGTTCGCTCCTCCAAAACCCTGGCTCGTTCAAAAAAGTAACCGAAGTAATCCAACAAAATGTCAACCGGTGGCTGGTATACCAGAAAGAAAAAAGAAGCAGAAAAAAAGAAACGGTCTCATCAAGATCCAGGAAGAATGAATCCCCAAGTCAGTTAGACCTTCTTTGTTCCAGCTGATGCTATTGCATCTGCTATTTCCTATAATGTCATTGTACCTCCAGAGATCCAGAGTAAAGGTGTGGTCATTGTGCATACAGCTGTGGTATCCTCCTAATGTCTTTGTATGTCTTCTTTGTTTTTTGTTTGTTTAGCTGAGACTTTTATTGTGCTCGACCAAGAGCCAGTGGAGCCAGATGATGGAAACGTGGAAGCAGAAGCAACACCACTTGTGAACCCCCCTTCTGAAAAGCACCATAAGCTTATCTCTCACCAGGAACTTCTTAGATTGGAGAAGGAAAGATGCATTCTTGACTATGAAAATGTTCATTTGAAAAAAGAAGTCCTCTTGCTACAGAACTCTTCAGAAGCAAAGGCTTCTAAATTTAAGCCAGTCACAACCACCAGAATATTGATCCACCTAATTCTTAAACTGTGAAATTGTGCGATTATTAATTCAACCTTTATTTATACTCAAAAGATCATTGAGGGGCAACCCTCATTTACAATGACATCGAGTCATTACAGAAATAATTAGAAAACAGACATTAAATTAAAAAGAAAAACAGGGGACAGATAATACAAGACTGCTAAAATCAGTCTACCAAAGTCTAAAATGTACTAAGATAATTAAGCGAGTACAAAACTGCAATAAATAAACACACCTATGTAAAACAGTCACAAACAGAGGTTGGGAGGCTTAAAATCTGGTTTCTAAAATGCCCAAAAGGTAAAAGTTAATTTCCCTCAAGAAGATGCTGTATGTTGTTCCAAGAGTCCGGTGCAGAATAAGAAAAAGCAGATTTTCCCAGTTCCGATCTGACTCGAGGAGCATTCAACAGTAAACGTCTTGAGGAACGTGTCTGGTAATGACCAGTCGAAAGATGGATAAGTTCTGTCAGGTATGAGGGTAATTTTTCTGTGAGAGCTTTATAAATAAAAAGATGCCAGTGCATCTTATCACGTCTTTCTGTTAGAGATGACTTGTTGTACAAGATACAATGATGTGTATCATAGGGGTCACCTGTAATAAATCTTAATACTGAGTGGTAGACAGAGTCGAGACGATAGAGTGTTGTGGCAGGTGCATGCCTATAAATAATATCACCATAGTCCAAGAGTGACATAAAAACAGACTCCACAACCCTCTTCCTACAGAACATTGGAAAAACAATTTTATTAGTGTAGAAATAACCAATCTTTTGCCTGAGTCTTCCTATAAGATTATTACTGTGGAAGTTAAATGTCAGTCTTTCATCAATCCACATGCCCATATATTTATATTCTGTGACTCTCTCAATCATGAGCCCATTTCTGGCAACTATCTTGATATCGTTCGGTAGCTCTCGAGAAAAGCATACATTTAGTTTTGTCAGCATTGAGGACTAATCGCAGGTCATTTAGGGTATCCTGCAGTACATTAAAAGACTGCTGCAAATTTGTGGCTGCAAGATGTACCAGTCGCACAATATAGAACTGTGTCATCAGCATAAAGATGGGCATCACAGTTTGATAGAAATTAGACAATATTGTTTATATATATATTAAATAAACCTGGGCCTAAAATTTAACCTTGTGGAACACCTTTTGTTACTGTTAAAAGATCGGAACAGTAGCTTCCTAGTTTTACAGATTGTTGTCATTCAGAGAGATAACTCCTGAACCAATTACATGCATTTTCACTGAAACCAGTATTACACAGCCTTGGCAGGAGCAGGGAATGATTCACACAATCAAATGCCTTAGTTAAATCAACAAAGAGTGCCATGCAGTGCTGTCTTTTATCTGAAGCAGAGATAATGTCATTTACAACCTTTGTTATGGCAGTAACAGTACTGTGCCCTGTTCTAAACCCTGACTGATATAGACTCAGGATTTTTGTTCTGGAAAGAAAATCTTTTAACTGGTTATTTATTAAGGATTCCATAATTTTTGCATGACAAAACAATTGAGATATTGGCCTATAATTATTGAGATTGCCCTTGTCACCTCCCTTATGTAGGGGTATGACATGAGCCTTTTTCCAAATTTTTGGAACTATACCAGATGAGATGGAATCATTAAAAATGTTTGTAATGTGTTTTGAGATAATTGGTGCTGAGAGCTTTAGGAAAAAAGGATCCAGATTGTCTGCTCCAGTAGATTTCCTATGATCAATTGCAAGCAATGCATCCTTGACAGAGACCAGATGCAGGATAAGTAGGGTATTATTAATTGTATTTATTGTCAAATAAGCAATTGCCTTCTCCACTGTTGTATTTTATTGTATTAATTGGAGCAAAAAGTAGAATGTTTCTTTCAATCAAATTGCCAGTCCCCTTGTCTTGCCTCACTGAGTTCCTCCGTGTATGACTGAGAAAGTAAGAAGCATATTAGTTATTAAGTATGATCTAATGTTTAAGTGCAAGTATCCATCAAAATATAATATTCTGTCAACACTGACCTTAATTAGTGACATCTGTCTGTACACTGACTAAGTGGACTCATGTATACTGTCTAGTAGATAAAAAAATTGCACTACAACCCACAAGAAAGAGTTATCACTAGTTATTACTTACCCATCCATTTAGTCCACTGTTCGCTTCCATGTTGTTGATCCTGCAGCAGTCATAGACAGTAAATTTGGATAAAAGCGTCTGCCAAATACCTAACCATAACCACAACCAGCAGTGGCTGCACAACACTGCCATCTACTGGTTGTTCAGCGGAGGGTGTATTCGCATTAGAATTCGGGGGTATTTATTTGTGGATGGCAGTGTGCGGTAAGAATGTCTCAAAATTACGTCATCGAGAGAAAATCCCAAAAGCGATCCACAAATGCAGAATTCACACACAAAGTCAAGCATATTTATTTTCAAATCTCGAAAATATATTTAAAAATACACATTTATTTATATAAATTAGTTTATTTATTTGTATGTCATGTTTTTATATTTGTATTTGTATATTTATAAATGTATGCATATTTATACATATAATTTAGATATGTATAAATCTTTTTGAGACAATATTTGATTTGTTTTCTGATTCACCATCAAACAAAAAGTCCCGTTAATTTTAGGTGTTAAAACCAAAAGATCATAAACGACTCCTTCATTATTAGAACAGCTGATATTTATTTTCATGATCACTCACACTATTTGCCTTTTTTAATTTAATCATGATGAGAATGACAGTCTGACAGAGTGGGAGTCGTCAGTCAGAAACACGTTTTACATTCATCATGATCATTAATGATCGTTAGGTTTGAAAATGTTATGCATCCTGTTTTGATTACATTTTTATCCTAATAAAAGAATGTAAATAATCCTGAGACATCCTTAGTGTTTATAAAATACAGAGTTCACTGTCAGATTATCAGTAAAGACAAATAATTAATAAATAATTTTATATTAAAACTGATTGCGTGTAGAAAAGGTCTGTATGTTATTTTTATTAGCAGACTGCAGGTTGTTCTTCATGTGCAGGTGTTTGTTATCAGGTAAAGTACACAGACTAAACATTGTTCCTGTGTGTATTTTATTATAATGAATTATAATGTATTTGTGTGGACACAAACAGCTGTTAAACCTAACAGACAGCTGAGCGATGATCAGCTGATGTCGCTTCAGGTGACGCTACAGAGGAAAGGACGTCTCATGTCTCTTAAAACAGATTTCCTCGTTCCTCTCTCCTCTGCTTCGTTTCCTTGCATCTCTCCGTTGATCTCTGGTGGGAGGGACTAAGACGCAAGTGAAGGAAGCAAGTGAAGGAAACGTGGATGCAATTTAAGAGACATGAGAAGTACCCATTGACAGTTAGAGATCCTCACCTCAGAGCTTCATGTTCCTCACACAGAGAGGTTTTAGAGGGAGGGACTCCCTCCTCTGTGTCCTCACACTGATTCATAGCAGAGCGCCCCCTGCTGAGCTGTACTCTGTCACTACAACAGGGGTGCCCAACCTTTTTTGAACCAAAATCTACTTTTAAAGTTGCCAGTCTGTCGAGATCTACCAGTCCACATCGTGAGCCGTAGCCTACAAACGCATTTAACACGCACACAACAAACTGAAAATAATTTCAGCTATAATAAATGACAGTTCTGTGAGTTATAAAAAATGATACAATATATACATACTTTTTTTAAAACTCTTATTTTAGGGTACATTTTAATATTATGTTTGTATTTATATCACATATGTTTTTCTCTTAATTTAGTTTGCAACAAACAACTTTAATCTGTGTGGAGATGTTCACAGACTACAGCAGGCTGCTGTGAGATGATGTTGCTTTTGTTAAATTAGCTGCAGACACGGTGAGAGTGAACGGAGTAAAGTCGAACCGACCGTTTGACCAGATCACGTGTGTTCCCGACTCGGTCCATACGGATCACGGATCAACTGTGTGCTGTAGCACTAAAAGTAAAAAGTAAAAAGGTTCGCGTGGTGGCTGGCACTCCAGTGCAAGTGTGTGTGTGTATGTGTGTGCGTTTGCGCTGTATGTTGGTGTGTCTCAGCGTGCCCCACGATGCTCACAGTCATTACAGCAGAGAGGAGCAGAGTAGTGATGTGTAGTTTGTGAACGATTCGTTCAAAACGAACGAATCATCTGGGTGAACGAACTGAACTGAATCACTTACTGAAAAGAGTCGTTCATTTCTCAACTTCAGTTGCGCTCTCGTCTCTCCCATCTCATGTCACTCTCTCTCTAGACCGTAAGAGTCGCTCAAAGCCCGCCCTCCCTCTCCCTTCATGTCAGGGCGCGGTCACACTGGCCATCTGTACCGTGCCCAAGCACACTTCAACGCTAAAGTCCAGTTCATTTGACCAGTGTGACCGCTCCGTGCCGTGCTCAGGCACGGTACACTTCCTTGGCTTTGGCACACTTCAGGGCGCGGTCACACTGGTCATCTGTACCATGCTGTACCCAAGCACGATTGCCCCCCCGCAGCGCCATTCCCCCGCTGGCCGGCACGGCCCGCGGTCACACTACACAGGACTATCCGTGCCTAAGCACGATTACCTGTTGTACATAACGTCTTAATACAACACATGCACGCTTTATGTTATTATGAAGCGTGCTCAGTTTACAAACAGGCGGACAAGAGAGAGAGAGAGAGAGAAAGAGACCGCAGTCGAGTCCACGTTTGCACATCAGAGAAAAACACAGAGCATGACAGCTACTTTACTGACTTTACAGCTTATTTTAAGCCATTTTAATCAGCAATAAATAAATAAAAAATAAAAAATAGACGTGCAGCCGAGTCCGTGTGCGAGTCCGTGCGCGAGTCCGCGTGGACGCCCGCACATCGGAGAACAACACAGAGAACATGACAGTTACTTTGTGGCTTATATTGAGTCATTTTAGTCAGATACAGACATGAAACTCTGGATTTCTCCATAATGAAGGCTGTCAGCGTTGTGTTCCCGCGTGCTTGTGCTCGTGCATGAAGTGTACCGTGCCGAAGCACACCTCTCCCAAGTGTGCCAAGATACGGAGCGGTCACACTGGTCAAACGAACTGGACTTTAGCGTTGAAGCGTGCTTGGGCACGGTATGGATGGCCAGTGTGACCGTGCCCTCAGAGAGGTGTGCTTCAGCACGGTACACTTCATGCACGAGCACAAGCACGCGGGTAAACAATGCTGACAGCCTTCATTATTGAGAAATCCAGAGTTTCATGTCTGTATCTGACACAATATAAGCCACAAAGTAGCTGTCATATGCTCTGTGTTGTTCTCCGATGTGCGGGCGTCTGCACATCGGAGAACAATTTCTTTATTTATTGCTGTGTCTGATTAAAATGGCTTAAAATAAGCTGTGAAGTCAGTAAAGTAGCTGTCATGTTCTGTGTTGTTCTCCGATGTGCGGCTGCGGACTCGTCTGTGGACTTGGCCGCGCGTCTGTTTGATTTTTTTATTTATTTATTGCTGTGTCTGATTAAAATGGCTTAAAATAAGCTGCAAAGTCAGTAAATTAGCTGTCATGCTCTCTGTGTTTTTCTCTGATGTGCAGACGCAGACCCGACTGCGCGTCTCTTTCGCTCTCTCTCTCTCTCGTTCGCCTGTTTGTAAACTGAGCATGTGTTGTATTAAGACGTTATGTACAAGAGGTAATCGTGCTTAGGCATGGATAGTCCTGTGTAGTGTGACCACGGGCCGCGCCGGCCAGCGGGGGAATGGCGCTGCGGGGGGGCAATCGTGCTTGGGTACAGCACAGTACAGATGGCCAGTGTGACCGCGCCCTCAGTGATACGTACTGACTGAACCAACAGGACGGAGTCGGTCGGGAGCTCTATGTCGCTAAAGCCCGCCCATACTTCTCCCTCTCATGTCTCCAAAATTGAGGAAGTAGAAAATATATTATTTAACATTTAGGTGTCGCGAAAATGTATGTGCTTTTTATAGCTGCTGTCAGTTTGCAAACGGCTTTTATATCCAACTTAATTTCACTCAGCTGACTGTTTTAACATCCACTAACGACCTATGAAGGTAGATATGTTGCAAAATGTGAGAGCTTGTAGAATGTGATGTGAGCTTGTAGAATGTGATGTGAGAACTTGAAGGAAAAAAAGTGAACTTGTATGTAAAAATCATAATTTACTCAGATTTTTTTATTTTTATTACTGGTGCCTATTATCCTTTACAACCACAACTTTGTGGTTACAACTTGTCGAATCTGCCGCTACAACTGCACAAACTATTTTTCTCGCGTGAATCTGCGCTGCTTGAGTTTTGCAACACATTTTGCGAGACGTCTGTAGCAAAACAAATTTGTACTTGTAGAAATGCCCCCCTCCCCCCCGCTCTCCCGTGTGTGTGTGTGTGTGTGGGGAGGGGGGATTGACCAATCAGAAGGGAGGAATTGCAGGTACCGGGGTGAAGATAGTTTCATGTTTGACATTCGCCTGTGTTCGCGTCGATTACCTTCAATAGCTCCGAGTCAAAGCCTCGATTTCTCACAGTTTGGGGATATGTTGGAGAGCAGATTAAGGCAGACGTTTCACAGTTTTGATAAACTTCAAATAACCAAAAATGACAATGCAGCTGGGAGCGCAAAGAACTGAATGTCTGTCCAACATGACGGTGACTATAGGCGGAGTTAGGGACCGTCGTAAAAGTGCAATACGGCTCATTTTAATATTCAATAACTTCTTTGTTTTTCAACATAGACATCTCAATCCACTGCTATTATAGAAGGTGACAGCCCTTAACATTTCAGACCAATGAATAATGAATAAAAATAAAAATAACTCTGCAAATCATCATTATCAATGACATATTGTCTTAAATAAGCACATTTCAAGGTTATAATCTCAATAGATTTCTAATTTTTGATTTTATTGACATCAAATCACCTCTCGTGTCCTGGACATCCTCTCACAACTTTCACAGCTCATAGTTTGTGAAGAAGGCCATTAACAAATGCCTTAATACCATTATCAGGGGCCTGTCGCTTTAAATGTACAATTTTCAAGGATTTTTACATACAAGTTCACTTTTTTTTCCATCAAGTTCTCACATCACATTGTACAAGCTCTCACATCACATTCTACAAGCTCTCACATCTCATTCTACAAGCTCACATCACATTCTACAAGCTCTCACATCACATTCTACAAGCTCTCACATCTCATTCTACAAGCTCTCACATCTCATTCTACAAACTCTCACATCACTTTCTACAAGCTCTCACATCACATTCTACAAGCTCACATGTCATTCTACAAGCTCTCACATCAAATTCTACAAGCTCTCACATCACATTCTACAAGCTTACACATCACATTCTACAAGCTCACACTTCACATTCTAAACGCTCTCACATCTCATTCCACAAGCTCTCTCATCTCATTCTACAAGCTCTCACATCACATTCTACAAGGTCTCACATGTCATTCTACAAGCTCTCACATCACATTCTACAAGCTCTCACATCACATTCTACAAGCTCACACATCACATTCTACAAGCTCACATGTAATTCTACAAGCTCTCATCTCATTCTACAAGCTCTCACATCACATTCTACAAGCTCTCACATCTCATTCTACAAGCTCTCACATCACATTCTACAAGCTCACATTTCATTCTACAAGCTCTCACATCACATTTTACAAGCTCTCACATCACATTCTACAAGCTCACATCTCATTCTACAAGCTCTCACATCACATTCTACAAGCTCACATGTCATTCTACAAGCTCTCACATCACATTCTACAAGCTCTCACATAACATTCTACAAACTCTCACATCTCATTCTAAAAGCTCACATCACATTCTACAAGCTCTCACATCACATTCTACAAGCTCTCACATCTCATTCTACAAGCTCACATCACATTCTACAAGCTCTCATATCTCATTCTACAAGCTCTCACATCACATTCTACAAGTTCTCACATCACATTCTACAAGCTCACGTCATTCTACAAGCTCTCATATCACATTCTACAAGCTCTCACATCACATTCTACAAGCTCACACATCACATTCTACAGGCTCACGTCATTCTACAAGCTCTCTCATCTCATTCTACAAGCTCTCACATCACATTCTACAAGCTCACATGTCATTCTACAAGCTCTCACATCACATTCTACAAGCTCTCACATCACATTCTACAAGCTCACATCACATTCTACAAGCTCACACATCACATTCTACAAGCTCTCACATCACATTCTACAAGCTCACATGTCATTCTACAAGCTCACACATCACATTCTACAAGATCACATGTCATTCTACAAGCTCTCTCATCTCATTCTACAAGCTCTCACATCACATTCTACAAGCTCTCACATCACATTCTACAAGCTCTCACATCACATTATACAAGCTCTCACATCACATTCTACAAGTTCTCATCACATTCTACAAGCTCTCACATCACATTCTACAAGCTCTCACATCACATTCTACAAGTTCTCACATCACTTTCTACAAGCTCTCACATCACATTCTACAAGCTCACATGTCATTCTACAAGCTCTCACATCACATTCTACAAGCTCTCATCACATTCTACAAGCTTACACATCACATTCTACAAGCTCACACTTCACATTCTAAACGCTCTCACATCACATTCTACAAGCTTACACATCACATTCTACAAGCTCACACTTCACATTCTAAACGCTCTCACATCTCATTCCACAAGCTCTCTCATCTCATTCTACAAGCTCTCACATCAAATTCTACAAGCTCTCACATCACATTCTACAAGCTTACACATCACATTCTACAAGCTCACACTTCACATTCTAAACGCTCTCACATCTCATTCCACAAGCTCTCTCATCTCATTCTACAAGCTCTCACATCACATTCTACAAGGTCTCACATGTCATTCTACAAGCTCTCACATCACATTCTACAAGCTCTCACATCACATTCTACAAGCTCACACATCACATTCTACAAGCTCACATGTAATTCTACAAGCTCTCATCTCATTCTACAAGCTCTCACATCACATTCTACAAGCTCTCACATCTCATTCTACAAGCTCTCACATCACATTCTACAAGCTCACATTTCATTCTACAAGCTCTCACATCACATTCTACAAGCTCACATGTCATTCTACAAGCTCTCACATCACATTCTACAAGCTCTCACATCACATTCTACAAGCTCACATCTCATTCTACAAGCTCTCACATCACATTCTACAAGCTCACATGTCATTCTACAAGCTCTCACATCACATTCTACAAGCTCTCACATAACATTCTACAAGCTCTCACATCTCATTCTAAAAGCTCACATCACATTCTACAAGCTCTCACATCACATTCTACAAGCTCTCACATCTCATTCTACAAGCTCACATCAAATTCTACAAGCTCTCATATCTAATTCTACAAGCTCTCACATCACATTCTACAAGTTCTCACATCACATTCTACAAGCTCACATGTCATTCTACAAGCTCTCATATCACATTCTACAAGCTCTCACATCACATTCTACAAGCTCACACATCACATTCTACAGGCTCACGTCATTCTACAAGCTCTCTCATCTCATTCTACAAGCTCTCACATCACATTCTACAAGCTCACATGTCATTCTACAAGCTCTCACATCACATTCTACAAGCTCTCACATCACATTCTACAAGCTCACATCACATTCTACAAGCTCACACATCACATTCTACAAGCTCTCACATCACATTCTACAAGCTCACATGTCATTCTACAAGCTCACACATCACATTCTACAAGATCACATGTCATTCTACAAGCTCTCTCATCTCATTCTACAAGCTCTCACATCACATTCTACAAGCTCTCACATCACATTCTACAAGCTCTCACATCACATTATACAAGCTCTCACATCACATTCTACAAGTTCTCATCACATTCTACAAGCTCTCACATCACATTCTACAAGCTCTCACATCACATTCTACAAGTTCTCACATCACTTTCTACAAGCTCTCACATCACATTCTACAAGCTCACATGTCATTCTACAAGCTCTCACATCACATTCTACAAGCTCTCATCACATTCTACAAGCTTACACATCACATTCTACAAGCTCACACTTCACATTCTAAACGCTCTCACATCTCATTCCACAAGCTCTCACATCACATTCTACAAGCTCACATCACATTCTACAAGCTCACACTTCACATTCTAAACGCTCTCACATCTCATTCCACAAGCTCTCACATCACATTCTACAAGCTCACATCACATTCTACAAGCTCACATCTCATTCTACAAGCTCTCACATCACATTCTACAAGCTCACATCACATTCTACAAGCTCACATCTCATTCTACAAGCTTTCACATGTCATTCTACAAGCTCTCACATCACATTCTACAAGGTCTCACATGTCATTCTACAAGCTCTCACATCACATTCTACAAGCTCTCACATCACATTCTACAAGCTCACACATCACATTCTACAAGCTCACATGTAATTCTACAAGCTCTCATCTCATTCTACAAGCTCTCACATCACATTCTACAAGCTCTCACATCTCATTCTACAAGCTCTCACATCACATTCTACAAGCGCACATTTCATTCTACAAGCTCTCACATCACATTCTACAAGCTCACATGTCATTCTACAAGCTCTCACATCACATTCTACAAGCTCTCACGTAACATTCTACAAGCTCTCACATCTCATTCTACAAGCTCACATCACATTCTACAAGCTCTCACATTACATTCTACAAGCTCTCACATCACATTCTACAAGCTCACATGTCATTCTACAAGCTCTCACATCACATTCTACAAGCTCTCACATCACATTCTACAAGCTTACACATCACATTCTACAAGCTCACACTTCACATTCTAAACGCTCTCACATCTCATTCCACAAGCTCTCACATCACATTCTACAAGCTCACATCACATTCTACAAGCTCACATCTCATTCTACAAGCTCTCTCATCACATTCTACAAGCTCTCACATCTCATTCTACAAGCTTTCACATGTCATTCTACAAGCTCTCACATCACATTCTACAAGCTCTGACATCACATTCTACAAGCTCTCACATCACATTCTACAAGCTCACACATCACATTCTACAAGCTCACATGTAATTCTACAAGCTCTCATCTCATTCTACAAGCTCTCACATCACATTCTACAAGCTCTCACATCTCATTCTACAAGCTCTCACATCACATTCTACAAGCTCACATTTCATTCTACAAGCTCTCACATCACATTCTACAAGCTCACATGTCATTCTACAAGCTCTCACTTCACATTCTACAAGCTCTCACGTAACATTCTACAAGCTCACATCACATTATACAAGCTCTCACATCACATTCTACAAGCTCTCACATCTCATTCTACAAGCTCACATCACATTCTACAAGCTCTCATATCTCATTCTACAAGCTCTCACATCACATTCTACAAGCTCTCACATCACATTCTATAAGCTCACATGTCATTCTACAAGCTCTCATATCACATTCTACAAGCTCTCACATCACATTGTACAAGCTCACACATCACATTCTACAAGCTCACATCTCATTCTACAAGCTCTCTCATCACATTCTACAAGCTCTCACATCTCATTCTACAAGCTCTCACATTACATTCTACAAGCTCTCACATCTCAATCTACAAGCTCACATGTCATTCTACAAGCTCTCACATCACATTCTACAAGCTCTCACATCACATTCTACAAGCTTACACATCACATTCTACAAGCTCACACTTCACATTCTAAACACTCTCACATCTCATTCCACAAGCTCTCACATCATATTCTACAAGCTCACATCACATTCTACAAGCTCACATCTCATTCTACAAGCTCTCTCATCACATTCTACATTATATATATATATCATATCTGAGGACACCTTTAGTTAACATGTCAGATCAATGAATCACAGCACTGTACAACACTGGCTGAAGTTATTATGTGGGATCAATATACAAAAGTTAGATCCAGAGACATACATTTTTCAAGCAGTTTTTGGGTGCTCATAAAAGTTTCAACATTTTCAACATTTCTGATCAAGAAGCAGATCAAGAAGCTCGCCAATGTCACTCAAACCAGCCAATCAAATCAAGTAGGAGATTTGACCTCCACTTTTTATGACATTTTTCCCTCCTCGTCTAGGAGCAAAGCAGCTGTCCTGAATCTATTTTTTCCCCACATATTTGATTTGGTCACCTGTATGCACACGCAGCCCTGCTCCACAGGCGCTACCAGCTGTTCTTTTCCCTGGCTGCGTTCAGGCATTTTTTTTGAGGCGCGACACGTGTGTGATCGAGTCCATGGGTGGCGCTAGGCAAGGGCTAGGGGCCGCTGTAGCTACCCCTAGGATAGCCATAGCACCCCCCAAGCACCCCCAAGAAATTTTTGTGGTTCATTTAGAATGTTTAATGTGTGACTATTTTAATTTATCATTTGAAAAATGAATACATACATAAATAAAACAAACATAGTGCAGATTAGTGTGCAGAGTAGAGTGCAATTGTTTTCTTAGTAAAGGAGAACAACATGGATCGTTTTCTAGTCCCTAAACGGCCACGAGTGGAATCAGAAACTCAATCAAAACCTGGACAGGACCAGGGTGATGGACCTAATGCAGGTGATGATGACAGGTCTCATGAAGCCCTAGGTGTAATGTCAGGCACAAGCACAACAACGTTAGTAATTACTGACCAGGACCAAGAAGAAACTCCGGGGGAAGATGGAGATGAGGAAGGGGACCTGCCGGCAATTGCTGTTGATGAGGCTAGCACAGATGATATTAGCAATAATCCCCAAGAGGGTCCAAGACTGCCATTTCTTTAAAAATACCCCACACAGCCATTTGGAAAGCAGCAGAGAAGATTCAACAAAAGCTGGATGGATCAGTATGCATGGCTAGAATATAGCGTGTCCAAAGACACTGTGTTTTGCTTTGCTTGTCAGCATTTCTTAAAACGAGGGCACAGATTTCATTTGGAGCCTGTATTAACCAACAACGGGTTCAACAACTGGTGAAAAGCATCAGCATCTCTGAAGAGTCATGATGAAAGTGTGGGACACAAATTTGTAATGGAGACATGGAGTGAGTTTAAAACAAAACAGAGGAGTGGCTCAAAAATAGTTAACATGCTTGACAAGGGACATTTGGCCTTGGTTAAAGAAAACCAAAGGTACATGAAGGCTCTGGTGGAAAGCCTATGCTATACAGCTTGCCAGGGAATAGCACAGCGAGGCCACACTGAAGGTGATGAGTCCTCTAATAGAGGTCATTTACCCGAGCTACTGCACGTCATCCGAATGTTTGATGCAACAGTTGAGAAGAAGTTAGCCAGCAATCCATCAAACGCCAAATACATTCACCACGACATCCAAAATGAGATGTTTACTCTAATGACTGATATTATACACAAAGAAATAAGTGACAAGGTGAGGGATGCAGAGTACTTTGTTGTTTTGGTGGATGAAAGTAAAGATGTTAGTAAAAAAGAACAAATCTCAGTGATCGTTCGATATATGCAGCCATTGACAGAGAAAGTGCAGGAGGAATTTTTGCATTTCACCCAGCAGATGGGTTAGATTCAGACTCACTACTAGGCAGCATCAAACTTACACTCAGTCAGTGTAATATAGACATAAACTGTTGCATTGGCCAGTGCTACGACAGAGCATCAGTAATGTCGGGATGTAACAATGGAGTGTAGGAAAAGTTCAGGAAGGAGGTGCCACAAGCAATTTATATACATTGCCACACACATAGGCTCAACTTGGTGTTAGCGGACTGTGTGCATAATGTCAACGCTGCAGCAGAGTTTTTTGAGACACTACAAATGCTCTACAAGTTTTTTTTCTGGCTCTGTGGTGCACAATCATGAAAAAACAACAGGAACCCAACAGCACAGCGAGTAGTGTAGCAGACATTTTCTAGTTATTTGTTATTTTGCATTTGTTTGTGAACACCAGGGGGCAGTGGGCACCTTGTCAAGCACATGGGTTGGTAGGAACCCTTGAAATGTTCCAGGTGTGTCACTGTTGGGTGATGCACCAGGAAGGGACACAGTTTTTTTTTTATGTCAATGAGACAGGTCAATGGATGCAATTGTAAATGTTTGTTTGTCTAAATTAAATGAAGAAACATGAGATTCACGACTGGACATTGAACTTATTGCCTGCATAAGACCTTACTGGAACGGTGCATCAGTGGCTGTTTGTTGAGTTGATGTAGTTTGTTTATAATTTTATCTTAATTTGGTTTTTTTTGGACAAATAGCCACAATATGTAGAACTCAAGAAGCTATGTGACATTCGATGGGCATGCCAGTATAATGCCATCCGGGCAGTCAAGAAAACCCTCCCGGCAATCCAGGCTACTCTGTGTGACGTCATCTGCCAATCAAATCCGCAGCGGAGGACAGAGGCAAGAGCTATCAGTTCAATCATTGACGAGAAGTTTGTTTTGCATCTCATTATTTTCGAGGATGTATTCAGAACAACCAAATTCATGTCGGATCAGTTACAGTCCCTCAATTTTGATCTTGAAGCAGCAGATGATCTGGCCCAGTCTGTAATCAAGGCCATCTCAGAAAAGCGCACAGAGGACAAATGGAAAGAAATCCGAAATCATGCAGAAGGCCTGCACGAACACAGGCATTGCAACACAGACTTCATTGAGAGAAGGCAGACCCAAACGGCTCGACGTCTGGAGGGTTTTGTTGTGGAGGCCCCAATAGAAAGAGCCTGTGTAGACAACATGGATGACCTGAGAACACACTCTTTCTATCCTGTTATAGACAGGTTGTTAATGGAGATGAAACGCCACTTTTCAACAATGATGTACTGAGAGGTGTGTCAGCCCTCAGCCCCAAACACACAACTTTTCAAGACAAACAATGAACTCTGCCCATGGCCTGTCATTATGGAATCAGTGAGGAAAACATGTCTGCAGAGCTCTTCCAGGTTCGATGGCTACTGCAAAGAAAAGAAGAAAAATGGACCATGCTATCACCAGCACACAGGAGTTCCTATCCCTCATGATGCCCTACAGAGATGCTTTTATAGACTTATATGAACTGATATGCATCTCTCTGATTCTTCCCGTCACGTCAGTAAGCTGTGAGCGCAGTTTGTGACCGTTTCCGTGGCATCATTTTGTTGAATGATATATTCATACTGAGGTGTGTTTATGTAGGTCGGCTTGTGAACGTACATCTACACCCCATGAGCTGAATATCTAGCATTGTGTTTTACCACAGAATGTTGCTCACGCGTGTGTCACGGCCTCGCGGGTGTTGCAGTAGAAATTAAACTGGTGACCGGCATGGGAAACCTTAACTCTCAGAGCACCCTCACTGAAAAGTTCAGCAACCTCATAGCACCAGCAAAAAAACAAACTCTGGCACCGCCACTGATGGGGTCCTAAGGGGGCCTCATCTGACAGCACTCACTCTCATTGCTCTGCTAAGAGTCACATGCTTTATTCCTGTAAAAAGTTTGTCAATGAAAGTCACTGAAGGATAAGGAAAATGAATTATCCGTCTGAGAGTGAAAACAGAGGAGCAGTGGTGGAGCAGATAGTGAAGATGAAATCGAACAGTAAATGACCGAATGCTGCGAGTCTAATCTTAACTATCGGGGAGAGATGTTCTTTATATGTTGAAAATAATACTTCTGTGAACTTTGAAAATAAATGTTGATACAGAGCACTTCTTCTGTAGGTGTCAGATTATTGATCACATAATGGCCTGTGAATTTTTGTCTAGGGGCCCAACAGACTGAAGAATCCCCATTGGTTAGATCAATGTGACACAGCTGTCTGATTGGAAGGAGACATTCAATAAGAGCTGATCATAGAGAATAACTACAGCAGACAGAGTTTGTCTTTATAAATCTATCTACTAGAATCACACACTCTGATTTCACTGCTGTGATTAAAACATACTTCTAGATCTGCATAATAAGGTCTCTGGTCTGTGCTGATCCCTGCTGTGGGTGCAGAGGAGTGTTTGTGTTGCTTGGCAACCGTCCAGTTTCAGGGAAGTTGTTGAACCAGTTGAGCTGATGGAGTGATTATTTTAAGTCCTAACTGATGAGGACAGAGTCCACGCCCTCCCTCTGCTGTGTAAAACTGTACTGTTAGCATGTTAGCATAGCCTGTATGCTAACTGAGAGTCATTGTGTTCCCTGCACTTCTACTGTAATAAGAGCAGCTAATGAACCTGTTGGCTAACTGTTAGCTTACAGCTCTCTTTACACTTAAATTAAACAGAGAGTCTTAAAAAAAGTGTCTCTTACCTTCAACGGGACAGAGTCTGAGCCCAAACTACTGAGAAAAGGAAATACCTCAGCTGGTTCATCAACATACCAACAGGTGATCAAAGGACACACCCTCCATTTCTCCCTGAAGGAAGTTTGAGTTTATTATTTTAAGATTCATGAGAAGAAATAAAAGTGTTTGTGTGATCAGAAGCAGCAGAGATCGTCTTCATGTTGAAACCTCAGCTGTCAATCAAGAGAAGAACATTCAGACTGTCATTAAAAAAAGACAAAACTTTAGTTATTATTAACCATCGTCCTTTTGAAATGATCTTCAGTGAGCGACCATCTTCTTTGTTTCACATGTTTTATTTTAAATGTCTAAAACTGTTGACAGTTTCACAGTGAATGATCATTTACATTGTTACTCTATCAATGGGACGCTCTTTGAAATGAATGAAAATCTAAATGTACCTGGTTCATCTGAATCTACAGAGTAACTTCCTTTATCAGGTCAATGTTCTTCACTTACTGATTCTTTAGTCCTTCCTCTGAGATGTAGCAGAAGTCAAGTTTAAAGTCACAGACGACACAAACTAAAAACTTGACTTATGGACTAAAGATGAAAACACACGTTTCAGCACTGGTAAAAAATAAACAAATAAAATAATCCTGGAACAGACAGAAACCTTACGTTAAGCCGGGCAAACATTGTGCAAACTGAGGACGATTCTGACTCGACTTTTGACTCATGAGACAGTTTCTGGAGTCAGGCTGAATTACAGTTTGAAAGTCCTTTGTAATGCAGCGTACGGAGGGGCACAAGGGCCAATCACGGCCAACTCAGCTGCTCCTGACCGCTCCGAAGAGACATGTTTGAAATTTTGTAAGAACAACAGAACTATTCTCTGAAAAACCATGAACAGCTTCTTCCAAGCAAAATCCTGATTCTCCACATTATTTGTAGGTTAAAATGTTCATAGAAATTCTGACAAATTCTGACAAACATCACAAACAATAACTAACACTTGCTTATGAGGCTAACATTAGCAGCACCATGAACTAGCTGGCTTCAGTAGCTGACTACAGCTACACAGTTAAAGCTTCTTCTTTACTAATAAAAGATTCTTACACACACACAATGTCTGCTTCTGCATCTAATGGAAAGATGATGTTTTGTACTTTGAAAGGATGACAGCAGGACGACCTCCATGTTTACCACCTACAACTTATCCCACAAATAATCTCTATAAACACACATCTGCTTATTAATGCACATCTGTAGATAGCAGATGTTTACTGTCTCAAGTGTTCTGCTCTCCATGTTTTTATTGTCATACGAGCCAACAAAAACTAAACACAATGACTCCATATTTGGTCCAAACTGAGTTCTGCTCTGAATCACACTTTGTGACGTTTGCTTTACTTTTTAAAAACAGAGCAGAGAACAGTTTCATTTCTGTGAAAACTGCTTTTTAAATGTGTTGTGACTCAAACTGCAGTGACTGCACTATGACTGTGTCATCTGTCATCTATCTGCCAGCCTCACATTCATTCAGCAAAATACACATCTGAAGCTACACACCTCAAGTTTCATCAAGGCTAAGCTAGCTGCTTACATAGCACAATTAGCCTTAGCTAAAGCTGCTACTAAAGCTGCTAGCTTAGCTGCTAACTGATCTCCCCCTGGCTGTTATCTGTAAATAGAAACTATACTTTTGATGAACTCACATCTCGTGTTCAGTCTTTTTTTCTACACGACTAAATGAAGCAGCAGCTAAATGTGATCATGATGAGAACAGTTCAACTGCTGCTAAAGATAATTAGCTTAGCATAGAGCTCAGTGACCTTTGACTGGAGGGGAATTTATGTTATTTGGTGCTTAAACTACCTTTATATAATAGATTTAAATATCATGATATGTTGATTTATTCCATAGAAATATACTCAGAGATACAGTTAGACTGTAAATCAACATTTTGTGGTTGTAGCAGCTTTTATATCACTGATTTTCACACATTAAATGGACCTATTACAGCCTCTCTACCTGTTTGTCTCCATGGAAACTTTAAATGCTTTTTCCTGTACTGTGCCTGTAGTTACTGCTCTCTGCCTCTAGGGGGCAGTATAGCTCTGTACACCTCCAAACAAACCTAAGTGTAGTGAGGAGACAGACTCTTGGCTCAGCTCATAAAAGTTTCAGATAGGCCGAGTGTAACGTGTTGCCCTGGAATAACCCCAAATTCAACTAAACCCCCTTTCCTGTCTGCTGATGGGAAAACACAATGCACTGATTAACTGTTTGAAAGAGACTTTGCATTGAAATGTGAAGACAGGACGTCATAAAACCCTTGGAATAATCCTTTAATGTACACTGGTAAAACAGAACACTTGGCTACGTGTGAACGACCTCGGAATAAACACATCTCAGGAAGACAGCCGTCTGCCAAGTTAATAAACACGGCAGGGGATGCCTTTGATGTGCTCTGGACTATCTCACCGACTGACTTAACAGCTTTAGACCTGTTGAACAATCTGTACTAACCAACATACTCCATTTCTGATAAAAGAATGTCTGTTCAATCCCTGAATCGGATATATATATTCCTGACATCAAGAGTAAAATTTTTATGTGAGTTAGATTCCGCTACGATCATCTATGACAGACTTATATATGTAGGAAGTCTTTTATATTACCTTATGAACCTTCACTGAATCTTACGTGGAGCACTATTGCCCCCTAGTGGCAAGATTACTGCACAGATTTGAAGAAATGATGATACGTTTTAATTATGTTATTTTGTTCTAGTTATAAGAGATGGTATTTGAAGATATAATTTTATACTTTTCATACTATATTAATGTGTTTTTTTGAGAAAGTTGAATGTTATAACGCTGGTTTTATTTCCATACAGGCGGAAATCATCTGACTGTCCTCAGGTTTAACGTAATGCTCATTCATTGAGTATTTGATTGAAAGGTTTTATTTATTTTTTTATTTTTTTGTACTCTTGATTGAAGATTACAATATAACACACAATACCCCACACAGTACCCCCCACCCCAAGTGACCAGGCAGTATATTCAACTAAACAGAAAGAATTAGAGAATAAAACAGAAAATAAATGGATAATAAAAAACAACAATAATAATTTAACATTTTTTAATTCCATTTTTAATTTTAAAAAGAAACTAAAACAAACCTAAATATATGTAAATTTACATGCTCTCACACTCTTGCACATATACAGGTTTATACATGAAAGGGGATAATAATAATAATTATAATAATAATAATAGAAAGAGATAGACTTAACTTAAAAAAAACTTCTACAATAACATAAATGTATCATATGAATTCAGAAAAAAAAATTATAATAATAATAACTTCCAGCCTACTGTATGTTGATAAAAGTGTAGACTAACCAGTCATCAGCAGCCTCACTACATTCTGCATCTCACATGAAGGGTTATGAGAAGGCTCACCCATTAAGAGCACTTTTTTAAGGTCTGCAGGTAAATAATCTAGAAAAGGTGACCAAGTCTTAACAAACAGCTCATAGTTCCCCTTCAGAACAGCTTGTAATCGTTCGTGAGGGAGGGTGTTGAAATCTCCCTGTACCAAAGCGTAATGCTGGGTGGGACATCTTTTATCCAATTGTGCAATTGTGTTCACTTTCGCACGATTAAAAGGAGCTTTTCAAGGAGATGGTAATATGATGCAGGGAGGCGCGATTCTCTTGAGGGAAGTCCTAGAAGGAACACACCTGGGTCTTTTTTAACTTTTAGTTTAAATATCCCGCTAATTTCTTTGGAGATTAATGACCAAAATCTGGAAATTAGTTTACACTCCCAGAAGCAGTGGAAATATGTCCCTCTCTCAGAATGGCACTTACCGCATAGAGGAGAAAGAGATGGATTTATTTTGTGCAAGATAACGGGGGTGATATGCAGCCTGTGTATAATCTTGTATTGCATTTCTCTCAGTCTATTACATGTGAATGTGGATCTGATCAGGCCTATGGCTGTTTGCCAATCATCTTCAATATATTCACTGCCTAAGTCTTTTTCCCATTTATGAGCAATATTTGGTAGTTCATACATGATTGAGGCATTAAGAAGCAAATAAAATGATGATATAAAGTGTTTTCCATTTTTACGCTCCAAGATAAACGTCTCTACATCGCTACGTGAGAGGGTAAGAGCCTAGGAAGTGACCTGAGAAGATATAAAATGCCTAATTTGCAGGTATCCAAAGAAATGTTGCTTGGGAATATCAAATGACTCCTGTAACTGCTGGAAGGAAAGTAGAACGCTATCTTTAAAAAGGTCACCCAGCACATCAATTCCTTTGTCCCGCCAAGAGGAGAACAGAGATGATCCAGTGCCTGCAGGAAAATCAGGATTTTGGACTATTGGAGAGAGCAGGGATTTCACATTTTTAATTCCCAGATATTTAGTTATGTCGCGCCACACTCTAATACTATTGTAAATAACAGGATTATGTTTTATGACTGAATTAATCTTATTAGTGTCACAGGTGACCAGGCTCCATGGTGAGTATGGGGAGCAAGCCCAAGAATCAATACATGTCTCTCTTTTAAGGTATGTATGCAGCCATAGCCAAAAGTGACGCGTATGATATGCCCAGTTGTAAAATATCAAATTGGGCAACGAGAGAACACCCATATCAATAGGCAATTGAAGCATCTTAAGCCTCTGTCTAGGTTTTTTGCCCTGCCAGATAAAGAAAGAAAATGCCTTTTCTAAGTCCTGGTTAGTTTTTTTTGGCAAGTACAAGGGGAGCATTTGCAATGGGTACAAAATACGGGGGAGAATATTCATCTTAATCAGACTAATTCAACCGATCAGTGAAAGCAGTAGGTTATGCCAATGCTTCAGATATTTTTTAACTGAAAAGCAAATCGAGGCAAAATTAAGATTCCATAATTTTCTTAAGTCGGGGGGTATTTTTATTCCTAAATAAGTAAAACCAGTGGCTGACCATCTGAAAGGAAAATTGTCCGGGACATCTTTTTTATTCAAGCTTCCTAAAGGCATAGCCTCAGATTTATTAAAATATATCTTGTAGCCAGATATGACACTAAACTCACTGAAGATTGTAAAGACGGCATCAATTGATATTCTAGGAGATGATAAAAACAAAAGAATATCGTCTGCGTATAAGGCGATTTTATGTTCCATATTCCCCATCGTTATTCCTCTTACACCTCCATGCATCCGAATGTTTTCAGCTAATGGCTCTAATGCTAAGGCGAAGAGGAGCGGACTTAGTGGGCACCCCTGGCGTACACCTCTTGCCACAGGGAACGGTTCAGAGCGCCGACCATTAGTTATAATAATAGCTGTTGGTGAATGATATATGGTTCTGATCCACTTAAGGAAGTCCCCCCCAGCCCAAATCTCCCCAGCACGTCAAACAAGTAGCTCCACTCAACCCTGAGATGGCCAGCGCCTTCTGTTTCTGCTGAGAAGTGAACTGTACAACATTCAAAAGTCTTCTCACATTGCTGCTTGAGTAGCGTCTATGAACGAAGCCTGTCTGGTCTGAGTTTATGAGTGTTGGGAGTAGTTTTTCCAGCCGCCTGGCAAGGAGTTTTGAAAGTAATTTGCTGGCAACTGAGATCAAACTAATCGGCCTGTAGGAACCACACATATCAGGGGGTTTATCTTTCTTCAAAATGACAGAGATATTGGCGAGGTTTAAAGTGGGGGGGAGACAGCCCCTGTCAAAACAATCCGAGTACATATCTGTGAGGGGGCTAACTATTATTTTACTAAACTTTTTATAGAACTCAGGACCAAAGCCAGATGGTCCCGGGGCTTTACCTCCCTTGAGAGTACATATGGCTTCGGACACTTCTTCCTTATTAATTGGCTTGCACAGATCTGCTTTCTGCTCATCAGATAAGGATGGTAGCTTGATTTTGTTAAGAAAATTTGCCCCAGCCACATCAGAAGATGTACAATCTGAGCTATAGAGAGCTTTATAAAACAGCATTATTGTATGACTTATATCAGCTGATTTGAGGCGCCTGGACCCATTTCTGTCTATTAGAGAGGGAATTACATTAGGTTCGGTTTTGTCTCGAGCAAGACATGCAAGTAATCTGCCAGGTTTGTTGCCTGATTCGAATAACCTGTGTTTAGCAAAAAAAATATTGTGTCTCTGCCTTTCTGGTTAATAGCTGATTCAAAGCAGAACGTGCAACATCCAGCTGTTTTGCCAGAGAGCTATTGCGAGATAATTTGAACTGAGTCTCTAGACTGTATTTTTCCCTCTAGGTCAAGCTGTCTCTTTATGGCATCTTTTCTCTGCGCTGATGTAAAAGATATAATCGCCCCACGTATGTATGCCTTTGCAGATTCCCACAGGATAGAGGGGCTTATATCTGGAGTCTTATTTACAGCCATAAATTGCTGCCACTCTGTAGTAATATGCTCTACAAACTGATTATTACTTAATAAATAAGGGTTTAGACGCCAGTGTCTGCAGGCAGGATCTCTGTAGGGGGGGAGATAATAACACTTACAGGGGAATGATCAGAAAGGGTTCGGGATCCAATTTTACAGTCCACTATCCTATCCAAGACAGTTCTCGAAGAAAGAAAATAATCTATTCTGGAAAAAACCTGATGAGGGAATGAAAAAAACGTATAATCTTTATCTTAGGGATGTAACACCCTCCAGACATCATACAAATCAAGGTCACCAATAAATTCACCTAATTTTGCACTTTTTTTGGAGAGAGTAGAACGGGGGGGGGGGGAGAAATATCAGTATTAGGATTAGGCACACAATTAAAATCACCTCCCAAAAGTATGTATGAAGAGGAGAAAGTTGCCATATCTGAGAGAAGCTGTGGGATAAAGGAGGCTTCAAATGCGTTAGGAGCGTATAAGCATCCAATGACAATATGTTCACCATATAAATAGCCAGACAGACGTACATAGCAACCCTCCTTATCCGTTATAGTTCTATCAAGGGTAAAGGGCAGGCTACGATGTAGAATAATTGCAACCCCCCTGCTTTTAGAGTTATGCGACGAGTAAAATAGTTGGCCCAGCCAGCCCCTCCTTAATTTTATATGTTCTGCATCTGAAAGATGGATTTCTTGAAGAAGTGCTATTTGGCATTTCTCTTTCTTAAGGAAAGATACTGTTTTCTGGCGTTTGATGGCGTGGTTAATGCCCTTCACATTAAGTGAAATAATTTTCAAATCACTCATACAATTATTACTTTTTCTGTGTTAAGTGGGAGCTTAGACATGGTAATAGAATACAGATAACCAAAGGGCCATAAGTTGATCATACACAGAAAGGCTAGAGTGTAGAAATACAGTAAAACACAAAATAACAGAAAAGAAAAGACTGTGAAAAACCATCCCTGAACGATAGATTAAACCCCAAAATAAAAAGGAACCCCTCAAGAACAAGAACAGAATCAAACAACAGCCATTCACTGGCAATACGTGTCCTGGGACGAGTGAAGCAGAGAGGTATCACTCCACCACTAAGAGAGAATGACGCACCAGTTGTAGGCATATCCATCCCACACCTGAACCTCTTTCTCCACATCCCTCCCCCCAGCCTATCATAAACATCGATATGATCAAACCCCAGTAACGTAATATTTGGAAAAATATGTATGCATCATATATGAGTATCTACATGCTTACCATAATATGAATATCTATATATTTTTTACCTGCTCGGGAGTAAATCCTCTCCACGTAACTTCTACACAGAATAGAACCGTAGAAGGGAAATAATAACTGTTTCGGAAATGAAACACCAACACTTACGCATTTCACTTTTCCCAAACAGGAATGTCCGTTGATCGTAGTAGAGGTAAGCCAGGAGAAGTATAAATCTATCAGTTAACGTCCGACATAAGTCGCCGGGGTCTCCTCCTCATCTATACATTGCTGCTCCATGCGTAATGACCATCAGCCTGGAAAAAATGTTCATCTCTGCTGTGTGTGCAGAATATAGACATCAGGTGTCCCCTGAGGTGGCACCATTCCTGCTCAGAAAGTCATCAACCTCCCGCGGACTTTTAAATGTGTGTTCCTCGCCATTGAAGGTGAAGCATAAGCTGGCCGGATAGCGCATTTGGAAACGTATTCCACTCCGAATAAGGCGCTCACATGTACCGTTAAATTGGCGTCTGGCTTCCCTCACCTGGATAGACAGATCTTGACGGATGTGAATCCTGGTGCCCTGGAAGATCAGCTCACCCTTCTCTCTGACCGCTGTGAGAATCTTTTGTTTGTCGCCGAAATTGTGCAGTTTAATTATAACAGGCCTGTTATAATCCTTCTTCGGTGAGCCAAGGGCTCTGTGCGCCCTGTCAATCTTAATGGTTCCACGTTTGGTCTCTAGCCCCAGCGTGTCTGGAAGCCACGTTTAAAAAAACTTGACAGCCTGCCTCCCTTCTGCACCTTCTTTCAGACCAATGACTTGTATGTTGTCTCTGCGGCTCCTATTTTAGCTGTCTTCGGCTCGGTCGGTTAAAGTTTTAACTCTCCGCTCAAGTTCAGCCAGCTTGTTCTCCAGAGAGGCAGTGCGGTCTTCGCCATCAGAAATGCGGCACTCTGTCTCCGTTATACGTTTAGTGTTGTCTCCAATGCGGGTACTCAATTTGTCCAGAGAGGACTTCAGTTCAGCAAATTTCAACTCCATTAAGGCGCTTATCTTCTCCGTAACATTCTGGGCAATAGTGTTAGCCACGTTGTCTTCACAAAGTGTGCCGTCACTATCTTCCATGCTAGCTTCAGTGTTAGCCGTGTGTAATTTCTTTGCTTTGGAGCCAGTTCTTCGCGAGGATTCTCATGTATTGATGTTTTCTTCAGCTCCAGACATGTTTCCCAGTAAAATGACTGAAGTAGCTGGGGTTTAATCAGTTAAAAATAAGCAATAATTGGCCTTAGAGGTAGGAGGTAGGCGAAAACGATCCTCTTACTCTGAGTGCATCACGTGACCCCTTGATTGAAATGTTTAATGTCTGATAGAATTCTACATACAAATATTGACATGGTGATGTTCATATTATCAAGTTCTTATTTATACTCTTAGGAAGTAAAACTTGGAGTTAATCAAATTAATGAACAACATCGGAGACATGTTTGATGCTAGGCCCTGCCCCCTCGTAAAATCACGCCGGAGATAAAACAGCGTCTCCACAAACTCTCTCACTTGTTTCTTTTTTTGCTCTCTTGTTTCTTTGGACCCTTACTCTTGCTCTACATTTGCTTTCTTCCTGTTTTGCTCCCGCAAAACTCTTCCAATTTAAGCTCGGAATCGTACGAACTGCAGACCTCGTTCCCGTCTTAATATTCTATTACTATCTTTTTATGTGCACGCATACCTAGGTCCCTTTCGAATTAAGCGACGTGCTTAATTTTTTTTATTTTCTTTTTTTTGAAGTATTGACCATTCTAGTGACCAGAACACTATTTTTGTTATTCTCAAACTGACTAGAATTGATCATCTAAGTCAGTGAGAGTCAACGACTGTTCAATTCTAAAGAACGTTGTTTGGACCTGCTTTTAGCCGCTGAGAGACGGACCCAAAGGACGACGACCAGACCGCTGTGCTTTTCTTCACCCACTCTACTCCGACCAGATTTGCTACGGCTATCACTGTGGACCACCGTCATCCTCGATCCGAAAGGACTCGACGAGGGCTAATTGGTACCATTCGGCGGAGTTCTCCCGAACGCAGCTCATAGTAAGAAGCGTTCTGATTGTCGTGGGTGTGTGAGAGCAAAGCTTGTCATATCCGAAGCCTCAAATCAACTTTTTCATCAAAATCATTAAGTCCCCTTTCTTCCTTCTAAATCCCTACTTAGTTAAATCACTCAAACGATTCCGCGTTTCAACTCCTTACTCTAACATAAGAACTTCACCATTTCAACTTAGAAACCAATACATAACATTGTCATTATTTACATTGTCACGTCAGTTTCACTGTCGTTATTGTATCCTTTGCATATTTACTCCCTTTATATATCTTTTGTTCACAATTTTTCTTTATTAAACTTCACACATAAAATTTCAGTACTTTGTCTGTGTAATTTTATGGTTTTAACTGCTTGAGAATTTGCTCCGATGATATGAGATAGATTTATAGATTAATTAATTAAGTAAGGTTAGTTATTTTATGCTTATACTTTGAGCTGGTGCCCCGAATTAGAATTATACGCTGCATGA
Source organism: Labrus mixtus (assembly GCF_963584025.1). Lineage (NCBI taxonomy): Eukaryota > Metazoa > Chordata > Actinopteri > Labriformes > Labridae > Labrus > Labrus mixtus. The sequence continues at coordinate 27,356,040 of NC_083623.1, forward strand.
ACTTCATGAATTCCCATTTAAGAAGTGATGGATTTATCCAGCATCACATCAGATATAATAACTTTTATATCTTCAGGAAGAGCTTGTCATTTTAATAAATAGAATCTCCAGTAGCTGTAGTTTCTGTAACATCCACCAGGGGGCGTAAAAGACAGCTTAATGACAGAGTGATCAGTGAGAGGAGCAGCTGACATGCAGCAGTCAGAAATATAAATATACAGTATATATTGAACATTGGAGAGGAAATGAGCCAGGAGTCTATTCTGGATTTGATCCAGTCATTTGGTTTGAAGCAGGAATATTGTCTGATGTGTGGATGTCTAAGACACCACGGATCCAATAGATTGTGAGTGCTACAATAAATTAAATTTTCTATTTTAATGTTTCTTTTCTTTCCTCTGTCATGATGCTTTTGATGTCTTGTGTGAAGCACTTTGAATTGCCTTGTTGTTGAAATGTGCTATATAAATAAACTTGCCTTGCCTTGCCTTACTAAGATCAGATAGGACAGGGTTAAAGGAGCTGTTTTGAGATGTTGATAGTTATCATTAAACATATTTAAAATCCCTCCTATAATAATGTTGGCAGTTGGATAGTTTAAAGGATTCAGTGACATTAGAGGCCTCCAAAATCAAACGTTTGTTTTGAGTTATTAAAGCCATAAATATTGAGCAAAATATAAAAGTGCTCGTTCATTTCAAGTAGGTAAATCAGCCAATGACCATCATGAGTACTTCTAGAGGTGGTGAACTTTGATTTATCCAGAATGTTTCATCCTCTAGTTTTGAGTGTTTCTTCAGAAATATAAAATTAGCTTTTTCGCCCTTGCAAAATAGAAATATAGATTTTCTCTTTGTGTTTTGTCTTGAGCCGCGAGCATTAAGAGAGATACAAGAAGAGGAAAAATTCATTGTGAACATGAACTAACAACTGTCAGTAAACAAACTATTCCAACCAGTTGAAATATAAAGGACACAAAAGAGAGCCTTAAACTTAGCCAATGTCCCTTCAATATCAAAAACTATGATTACATAGACCATCAAATGAGATCTTGTATGGCGCTCCTAAGTGACTCTCTGTCCGTTGTTGTACCCAGCACCACCTTTGTAGTTTACCTGTTTTCCAGCTGCTCTTGCTCGTTGTATCTTTGGCCATAGTGCAGCTCCTGCAGCAGCAAAGAGCACCTTGGAAAAACTCCACTTGATGGACCAAATGTTGGATGTGCTAATATCCCTCCATGGATTGTTCCAGGGCCTAGCGTTGACTTACAACTTGTGGAGCAAAAGTGAGAATGGATTGAAAGAAATGTGGCTAACATTGGGCATTTGGTTGAAGATTATTTACAAAAGAAATATTATAACTACATAGCTACTGATGGATCCAAAGAGCCAGAGAGTGGACATGTGGGGACAGGAGTGTTCATACCTGAGTTTGATATAGAAATATGTAAAAGAATGAATAATAAATTATCCGTGTTTACAGCAGAACTAACTGCTATAATGTTAGGATTGAATGGATGGAGGAGGTAAGGCTAGAGAGAGCTGTCGTTTGTTCAGATTCAACTGCAGCTCTTATACGCCTGAACTCCAAAGAAACAGGAAGAGAGGACTTACTGAAACAAAGATGATGTTGTTGAGATTACAAAGAACTGGAATGTACAATGTTGTTGGATTCATGTTGGCTCAGTTGGTAGAGTCGGTCGTCTCTCAACCAGAAGGTCAGGAGTTTCATCCTCAGCTCCTGCAGCCACATGTCTGATGTGTCCTTGGGCAAGACAGTTAACCCCCAAGTTGCTTCCCCTGCTTTGGCTGCAGCGTATGAAATAGTATGAATGGATGTGAATGTGTAGGTGTGACCTGCGATGTAAAAACGCTTTTGCATGTGCATAAATACATATGGACGACGCAGACTTTCAGTCAAAGGATTAAGTGCTGAGTCGATGCTTTTTTACCTCAGCTGTTGGGCACCTCACGCCCAAACTACCAACATGCGTGTGTCGTGTTGTCGTGTGTTAATATGAACTCAGTACAGAATCGGACGTTTGAGAGAACAGGCTGGTTGTAAAACAAAGCGGAACATTTGATTCCAGTGACCAGACGGTCAATCGGTGCACCTCTTGTTGTTGTTGCTCTATAATTTTATCATTTTAATTTTTTCTCTCCTAAAATCAGATCAGAAAAAAATCATAAAATACAGATGAATAAATAAACACCCTCTTAGCAACTAGAATAAAACAGCTACATAGGAAAAAAGTTAAAACATTCATCAGTGTTTGAAAATCTAACTTTAATATTTTTCAAAATTACATTTCCCTGGGTTGTACACTGCATGAGGACCCCTAAACATTATACCTCCATACTGTCCTGCTCAGCTCCCAGATCTACTGTAGCAGTGTAAATCACAGGATTTAATTTGTGCAGGCAGACATGTAGGTTATCCCAAAGCAATTGTTTCAAAAGAAGACAGATGATGGAAAACCTGAAATAAATTAAAGTACATTTGGATTTAATAGATATCTTACAAAAGAACTCAGAAAATGAAGCTGTAGGATTTTATTTCAGAACCATAGACAAGTAGTTGATTGAGAGGATATCATTATTATTATTAGTTACAGAAATTTGTTTTTTTTGTTGTTGTTATTTTTGGGTGTACATTTTTATTTCTTTTATTGTAGTTATTATTATTATTATTGATTTTTCTAATTGGTCTTTGTCAGACACGTGATTTTTTAGTTGGTGACGTCACGTCGGCGCCATATTAGCGGTAGCAACAAAACCAAAACACAACAGAGAGAGAGAGAGAGAGAAATAACGTTGGACAGTAAATGTATTCAATCGACCCACTTAATCATCAAACTGGAGAAGAAGAAAGCGTTGTGAGGAGATACCATACCATATTTGGAGAATTTAGCTTCAATCAACGATATTGATCCTTACGACCTAGCCGCAAGATGTTTGAATACTGACCCGGCATTGTTGCCTCCGACCTCGTACCTTGGCATTACAAATTACCTTGTGTATGGTATAAGTACATATACTTTTGACCAGTTCAAGAACTATGAATCCCTTGAGGCCCACGGACATTTTACGAATAGGACGCAATGACTATAATTACCAAATAATGTTATGTGTGTATAATAAGGGCCTGCTTATGGTTTCTTTGCTTTGTTTATTTAGCATGCACCAACCAAAGATGACAGCTGGGTGTGTTCTTGCTGTTCAAACTAATATATATGCTTACTCACTATTTATATTATGTTACTGTTAACTGAACTATTCAAAACGACACACTACACACAGACAGCAGCCGTGCTTCCTCCTCATTGTGAGGCTAATTTCTTCAGCCTGGTAGGCATCCATCTCAGCTGTTGGCTGTTTCTCCTTTGCTGCTGCCGTTTACCCTGCCTGGCAAAGTGCGCAATGTTTGTCTGCGTAATGTTTGTCTGCGTAATGTCTGCGTGGCCCAGATGTAGAGATGGTGCCCAGTCTGGATCAGTCTCCATCATTTCTTAAGCAGGTTGGCCTGTAATGACATATTGTTTTTAAAAATATAGCCCAATGACGATTCCCTGTCATTTTAAGATCTTAATTACACCTGATGATCTGAAATCTGTTGTCTACTAGCTCTGACTCTGAAGTTAATTTAGCCAATTTTTAGGCTGATAAATAACTAATCAAGCAACATTATAAACGGAACAAAAACGATATCTTAGGGAAAGTGATGTTTTTGCGTCTCACCGCTGCAACCCAGGTCATCCGACGCCTCTTCGATATGTCCTCTACCTGCGGTCCAAAGCCCCTTTTCCAGGTGGGAAACTTAAAAAAAACGTGCCTCGTTGTCAAGTGCTTTACCTTTCACGTCATGTGACTTAATTCTGCAATTAATCACACAACATGAGCGAACCATTTCTCCAAAAAAAAGGAAGCAAAGCAAGACATGTGTGCAGATGTGACTTCTGATCCATATGTAAACAAAGAGCTACTACCATCAACATGGCGCATATAACCACAATGCATTGCGGTCAGTGTTAGCAATACGCCACCAATACGACAAAGACCGATTGTCCAGAAAAGGCTCGAGTCAGAGGCTCAGAGGCGGAGCCGGAGGCAGAGCCTGCTCAGAGGTGGAGTCAGAGGCGGAGCCTGCTCCGAGCGTGGAGGATGAAGGGGATGCAGAGAGGGGGAGTCAGGAGGACAGTGAAGGGGTGCAGAGGGAGACACCAGCTGAGGGGATGGAGAGTGTGCAACCATCTCTGCTGAAGCGTTTGTGAATCAGAGTCAGACTAGTGTAGAAGGAGAGGAGCTGGAACAAATGAACATTGATGAGGTGATAAATGATGTTGGGGAAAAAACAGTGGGAGGTGATGAAGATTTGTTTGAAGTACCAAAATTAAAGAGGAAAGCACAATCTAAAGGAGCGAAACCAAAGAAAATGCCTTTAATAAAGATGGCAAGAAAGTGATTCAGAAGACTTCCCTGACTCGGATAGTGAGCGAGAGTATTCTGATTCATCTATCCCTGATGGTCAGAAGAGCAATGGTTATGGTCTTGAGCAAATCCGTAGTTTCCTAGAATTAACTAAAGGAAAGAGGGATGTTAATGTGGATGATGTTTTTCCAAATCGATCTTTGTTTGTTGCTGCTTCAAAGTGGTTGATGAGACAGAAGGGTGATTCTTGTCTTAAAGACACAGAGGTGTACCGCCTCAGAAAACTGGTGCAGAAGGTAAAGGCACTAATTACTAATGAAGCAAAAAAGTAAAGGGCAGGAAACAGTATGTTCTGCATATTTTTCCATTTTGTTCAGTGTGTGTTTAATTATGAGTAGTTTCAAAATTTCATCTTTAAATCTTAATGGAGCAAGAGATGTTAAAAAGAGAACTATGTATTATGAACTTTTAAAAACTAAGTGCATTGATATTGCTTTTGCTCAAGAAACTCATAGTAATAATGATAATGAAGTTGAGTGGAAGAGAGAGTAGGATGGAAATATATTTTTGAGTCATAAGAGTAGTTTGAGTGCAGGCGTGGCAATTCTTTTCTCAAAGAACTTTCTGTCTGTGTCTGTAGACTTGGAGGAGGTCATTCAGGGCAGGTTACTGAAAGTGACTGCCAGATATGAAAAATCCACGCTCACTTTGTTGTGTACACTCCAGTAAATCCAACTGAAAGATGTATTTTTCTTGACAAATTAGCCAGCCAGATGTGCTTCAACTGATTTGTTGATATTAGGAGGAGACTTTAATTGCACTGTTGATGATTTGGACAGGAATCATATGGAACCTAATGCTCAGTCAAGGAACATTTTGAAACGTATGAACTGACAGATGTGTGGCGCTCCAAACATGGAAACAATAGACAGTATTCATGAGCACATGCTAGAGATAATTACATCTCTTTAGCCAGGTTAGACAGATTTTATTGCTTTGAACACCAATCACAAATATTCAAATCTTGTTTCTTGTGTCCAGTGGGTTTTTCAGATCACTATTTGTTAATCGAAAATGTTTTTATAAATGGAGTCAAACCAAAAAGCGCATATTGGCACTTTAATACGATTTTAACAAATGATGGTCAAAAATGTTTCAATTTTTTTTTGGAAACAATGGCAATCTAGAAAATCTCAGTTTACATCTTTACAGCAATGGTGGGATATTGGTAAAATACAAATTCAGCAGTTTTGTAATCAATACAATTTTAATGTCACAAGAGAGGTCACACAATCTATAAAACATCTAGAGACTGATATTGTGGAACTCCAGACTTTAAGTGGATCCACAGGAGATGGAGGCCACATTAAGGCACTCAAATCCAAAAAAGCTGATTTGGCAGATCTGCTGGGGATAAGAGCACAGGGGGCATTAGTCCGATCACGTTTTCAAAATATCTCTGAAATGGATGCTCCATCCAAGTTTTTCTTCAATCTTGAAAAGAAAAATGGTCAGAATCGACTCATACACTGTTACAGATCTGCTGATGGAAGAGATCTCACTGACTCAGCTGAAATCAGGAAAAGAGCTGTGGACTTCTTCTCAAACCTGTACAACAGTGAGTACAGAGAAAACGTGCTGATGTCAGAGCAGTTTTTCTCTGACTTACCAAAGATATCAGAAGGGGATAATGCAGAACTGTCACGCCCACTCATACTGCAAGAGCTGCAGGAGGCGTTGATGAGTATGGAAAACGGCAAAGCTCCATGAATGGATGGTCTCCCTGTAGACTTTTACAAATCTTTTTGGTCTCTCTCTCTCTCTCACTGTCTCTCTCTACCCCATCCTGCAGTCCTCTCTCTCTCACTGTCTCTCTTTACCCCATCCTGGAGCAGTCATCTCTCTCTCTCTCACTGTCTCTCTCTACCCCATCCTGGAGCAGTCCTCTCTCTCTCTCACTGTCTCTCTTTACCCCATCCTGGAGCAGTCCTCTCTCTCTCTCACTGTCTCTCTTTACCCCATCCTGGAGCAGTCCTCTCTCTCTCTCACTGTCTCTCTTTACCCCATTCTGGAGCAGTCCTCTCTCTCTCTCACTGCCTCTCTTTACCCCATCCTGGAGCAGTCCTCTCTCTCTCACTGTCTCTCTCTACCCCATCCTGCAGTCCTCTCTCTCTCACTGTCTCTCTTTACCGCATCCTGGAGCAGTCCTCTCTCTCTCTCACTGTCTCTCTCTACCCCATCCTGGAGCAGTCCTCTCTCTCTCACTGTCTCTCTCTACCCCATCCTGGAGCAGTCATCTCTCTCTCTCTCACTGTCTCTCTCTACCCCATCCTGGAGCAGTCCTCTCTCTCTCTCACTGTCTCTCTTTACCCCATCCTGGAGCAGTCCTCTCTCTCTCTCACTGTCTCTCTTTACCCCATCCTGGAGCAGTCCTCTCTCTCTCTCACTGTCTCTCTCTACCCCATCCTGGAGCAGTCATCTCTCTCTCGCTGTCTCTCTCTACCCCATCCTGGAGCAGTCCTCTCTCTTTCACTGTCTCTCTTTACCCCATCCTGGAGCAGTCCTTTCTCTGTCCTCTCTCTCTCTCACTGTCTCTCTCTAAAAATTGACTATAAAGATGACTTTGACTTTGATTAAAGCATCATTGGTCTTACCTCTCTGGCCACAGATTGAAGTTCAGATGGATTTCCACCAGTAGACACATCGTAGATAGAAGCACAATGAGTCCATTTGTTCACCTCTGATGATTCTGTTTATACATCACGATTAACAAGAGTCTCGACAATAGTGAAAGTGTATATGTGTATGTGTTGTGAAACCTTAACTATAGTCAGTCTATTAAAAAACATGTATTTATTCCTTTTTGACATTAAAAAAAAATAATAATTAAGATTTATTTTTGGGCTTTTTGTGCCTCTATTGTAGAGACAGGAAAGTGGATAGAGTTTGAAAACAGGGAGAGAGAACTTGGGGAAAGACATGCTGGAAAGGAGCCAGAGGTGAGATTTGAACCTGGGCTGCCCGTTTGGAGGACTACAGCCTCTGTACATGGGCCATGCGCACTAACCACTGTGCTACCAGACATTTTGTTTATTTAATGTAGCAGTGGTTGCTTTTGTTGAGACATTTTCAATTGTACTCTTTTTGGTTATTTCTCAAGATACATACAAATGGCAATGAAAGAGGGAACAGGGTTTATTGTTTCCTTTTCAGTTACAAGTGTGATACATGTTCACAGAACCACTAGAGAAAGTTCAGATACAGATTGGTTAGTATGAATACATAAAGTGTAGATAAAGATGAGAGAGAACACCAGTGTAGGAGAACATTATATTAATGAACACATGTAATAAAGCCCATTCAAACAGAGTATCATAGAAGTGTTTCAAGAACATAGCACTGGATCAATTTAGCAAGTTAGCTAACAAGTGCTCAGTTAGTTCACCAGTCTTTTTTTACTTCTTACAGTAAGTAACCCCCAACACATGACCTCACAGTTATCTCCTGACACATTAAGTTTAGAGTAGGTCTAGATTGTGCTCGATGTCAAAGACAGGATCCTTCAACCTCTACTGCATTGACTTTTATTTTTTTACTGTGTTGGTGCCCTGGCTCAAGGGATAGTATTATGAGTTAGGTTTTATAGATTTGACAGAATTTATGATAAATATTTACTTGAATACTTAGTAGATGCTTAATCTTTGGATATTTTCACATGTATGTTTTTGTATGCATTCATATGTTTTATATCAGGGATGCCCAGATGCATCAGTTTAACATTGGCAGACCGATATCAGCCCTTTACTGACAGATATCGATGACGTGACATGATACGTTGTCCAAAGCCAATGTTTATCAGTTGTGTTGTATCAATTTAAAGCTGTCATCTAGTGCACCTAAATGCTGTTTCAGAGAAGAGCTTTTTATTGGGCAGAGGAAGTCACCTGTTGGACAAACTCTGATCTTTCTTCATGGTCAAACATGAGGGAAAATGTCAGAATTGTCTTACACCATGAACGTTGATCTTCAGGTTTTCCTGAGAGGGACACAAAACCACTGGAAATAAAGGGCTTAAAACATGCATCAAGCCCATTTGGAGCCGTACTCTCACTTCTAAGAGGAACAGTCCTTACACCAAAGTCTTACACCAAACGACGCACTGAAAAAAAAAAAACCTCACTATCAGCATTCGGCTAAATTCTTATTTTAAACATCATGGTTTTCACAACTGATGCATCCCTATATTTTATGTTGGGTGGGGTATTAATGATTCCCATATACCAAGATATATTCACCTATATTCAAGAACATGCATTATAACTACCATGCGTACTCGATTGTTTTTAAATATGTGGTTTGCTCGACTACACGTACAACAGTACTGTGCTCTTAAGCTTGACCCTTGACTCGTATTCATTCATACATGTGTTATGTGGTTGCTTGTTGGTCCCTTGGAGAGGCTATATAAGGGTGACGTAATCAAGCGCTCGCCCTCTCTTACCTGTGTGAAGAACAAAGAAGTGCAGCGTGAGGCGAACTGATCACTCAACTGATCACTCAGTAACTCATAGAACAACACCTCAGATACAAATACTTTCCAGATGTGTGTCATAAAAGTTAAAGTAGCAGTATAATATCTCTGTACTAGATATTTAAGACACTTCATTTTCATGTCACACAACCTTGTTCCCATGGTAACCCTGTTGCCCTTAATGGGTAAAAGTATGAGCTGTGTATCTTATTTTGTTTCCTTGTTTATTTCCATTCATCACTTGTTGTTCAATGTTCAGAATGTTACAGTGTTAAGAGTGTTTACTTTCGATGAAGGCATGGGATGCAAATGTTTTCAAATCAAGGAGTAATTGTGTTTAATAATCGTGATCTGAAAATCAATCAAAATAATCCTGATTAGGATTTTTGCCATATTCGAGCAGCCCTAATTTCAAGGCCTGACACGAGCGTTCACGGATGGCGATACTGACACGAGGCAACTCTCTAGTTGTGAAATGCAATAACTCCAGTAGTGACGTACGGGAAGAATTGTGAGATAAAATGAGTGGACTCAAATCTAAAAGGAGCATCAGTTGTGAACCAAATTTATGGATAGGAGCTGAATTCTTTTGGGAAATATACACGGTGAAAGAAGCTCGAACTATGTGTACACACTTAGAGTTCACATGAAAGTAAAGCCTCATGCAAGATGACAAACATTCAAATCGAGAGTTAGAGGCAGTTCTTAACACTGGATTATATCTGTCTCGTGCACGCGCAGATAGAGTATTTAATATCAACAAAGTCACATGTGACCTGGGATGATGCCTGACGTAGCTTAAATAGCCCGCGTCATCACGTGAGACGCCCCTTCAGAATCTTCTCGCCAAGATTCCGAGTGACAGAGAACTCTGGCGGTCATCCAGAATTAATAGAGCCGTAGTTACATACGTAACTCTCGTTCTATTTCATTCTTCCTGACCGCCCGAGGCAGTTCTTAACACTGGATGACTAATACCAGCATGATCACGAGGAATCCCAACTCACTGTGAATGGTCTTAAGGTTCCTGAAAAACAGCTGCTGCCAGTGCCCTGGGAGCAGCGACATTCACCCTGTAAAAACGGGCAAAGGTACATGGTGTGGCCCAAGTGGCTGCAGCACATATCTCACTTAGAGGGACCCCCGTAGTGCTGCCCAGGAAGTGGAGACACTCCTAGTTGAATGGCCCTTGATATTAAGAGGCATTGGCAGACCCCTTTACCTGTAGGCCTTTTCAATTGCCATAACTATCCACCTGGAAAGCCTCTGCTTGGACAGGGCCTGTCCTTTCTTGTGCCATAGCAGATAAACAGGCAATCAGAGTGGCGAAAACTTGAGGTTGCCTGGATGTAGTGTCTCAAGGCCCTAACTGGGCAGAGCAGCTCTGCTGAATTGGCTTCCTCATCCTGCAGGGATGATAAGCTCCCATCTCAATGACCTGATTAAAGTGGCTTGCCCCCAACCTCTTGGGGAAGAATGATGGGTTAGGCCACAGTGCCACTCCTGTGCCATCTGCGTTCCATCGCATGCATGCCTCACTCACCGACAAGGCTTGAAGCTCACTCACACGTTTTGCCGAAGCCATCGCCAGAAGAAAAGCAGCCTTTGCTGACAGCCACTCAATCCCTGCCTGCCCCAGAGGCTCAAAGGGGGGGAGGCAAAGGCCTTCAAGCACCAAAGGCAGGTCCCACGAGGGAACCTTAACAGCCCGCGGAGGGTTTCGCCGCTGAGCACCTCTAAGAAACTGAGTCACCAGAGTGTGAGACCCCAAGGTGTGGTTATCAACTTTAATATGCCTGGCCGAAATCGCAGCCACATATACCTTTAAGGTGGAAACAGAGAGCTCCTTCTCTAGCAAAGACTGCAGAAACCGCAGTACTACTGGCACAGAGGTACTCTCAGGAGTCTCTTTGTGGGCTCTACACCATACTAAAAAAAGCTTCCACCTGTTGGCATAAAGTGCCCTTGTGGAGGGTGCCCTCGAGTCATTTATGGTTTGGATAACCGCTTGGTCACAAGCAGCTAGGAGTGGTTCAGGCCCCTCAAGGGCCATACCCACAATAGCAGGCGCTCCGGAGTCGGATGCCAGATGCTGCCCCCCAGCTGTGAGAGCAGGTCCTGCCATGACGGCAGGCACCATGGAACTCCGTTCAGAAGACTGTACATGCGTGGAAACCAGGGCCTCCCTGGCCAGTTCGGGGCAACCAACAAAAGTCTGTGGTTGACCTGCTGTAGTCTGTGTAGCGTTGCTGCGAAGAGAGGAAACGGTGGGAAGGTATAAGAAGATGATCTGGCCATGGGTGTGCCAGAGCATCCTGTCCTAGAGGACTCGTCGTCTTCATCAAGGAGAACCAAAGAGGGCAGTGGGTCGAGGACCTCAAAGCAAACAGGTCCACCTCTGCCTTGCCATATATTCGCCATAACTCCTCTATCAACTCTGGGTGGAGCCTCCACTCCCCCGAGGGACGTTTCTGGCGAGATAGAAAGTCTGCCACCAGGTTCTGTGGCCCCGGCAGGTACATGGCCCTGAGGCTGGCAAGGCGAGGGAAAGCCCATACCAGGAGACGGTGCGCCACCCGCAGCAGCCGGTTGACCTCGTGCCCCCTTGATGATTGATATGGTAGACTGCAGACATGTTGTCGGAACGCACAAGAACATGTCTGCCCTTTAAATACGGCAAGAACTCAATGAGTGCCAAATGCATTGCCCGGAGCTCGAGCACATTTATGTGCTGCGTAGCCTCCTGTGCTGTCCAAAGCCATCTCACCACTCTGCACTTCCACCCTCCCCCCACCCTGAAGTTGAGGCATCGGTCATTACAACTTTGTGACGTGAGGGTACTATACCCAACAAGATGCCTCTGGACAGAAATGGCCACAGAGCAAGAAGACATCGGCTGGACACCATGACTCTCTTGGATCTGTGCCCCCTTGGATCTAAATGGAGGCCATTTGTCCAAACCTGGAGGGACCGTAGGTACAAAAGGCCCAGTGGCACCACTGATGTTACCGACGTTTGCATACCCAACAGCCTGAGGAAAAGGCTGTACTGTAACCTCCTACCCCTCCGGAAACGGAGGAGAAGCTGGAGTATGGCCTCCACTCTGCGTTGTGTCGGGGAGGCCAGCATACGACCTGAATCCAGGGTCAATCCAATAAACACCGCCCTTTGTCTGGGTATGAGACAGCTCTTGGCGTAATTGACTGTGAGGCCCAACTGTGACACATGGTGAAGAAGGGCTGAAGTGTCCTGATCTGACTGCCTCCGGATCGAGGCACAGATCAGCCAGTCGTCCAGGTATGGGTGGACATGCATACCCCTGGCCTGCAATGGGGCCAATGCTGCCCGCATGCACCGTGTAAAGACTCGCGGGGCCAGGGACAGCCACGAAGGGGAGCACTTTGAACTGATAAACCCTGCCTTCGAACGCAAAGCGCAGGAATTTTCTGTGATGGAGCGCGATTGGCACATGAAAGTATGCATTCTTTAAATCGATGGATGTGAACCAACTCTGCCATGTCACGGCCTGTAGCACATCTGCTGTTCTCAGCATGTGGAAGGGCAACACCTTCAGAAATGTGTTCAGCCCTCTTAGATGTAGGATAGGGCGAAACCCACCTTCTTTTTTGGGGATCAGAAAATACACTGAGTAGAACCCACCTTGCTGTGTCTGATGATTTACGCCTTCTATGGCGTCCTTCTCCAGGAGGTTGGCTATCTCAAAGGCTTGTGAGGTTCTTGGGCAGCCACCAGGCTGGGCCAGCAGTTGAGGATGACCAGTGCCATAACCCCCCTGAGGCCGTCGTCTCAGAGCGGGCGCAGGGCCCTGAAGGCTAGCAAACTGTAACCGAGTTTGGTTCGCCTGGACTCCACGCTCTGAGGCTTGCTGTGCTGCTGGCCCAAACAACTCCCAGGCACTACTGGGAGAACCCGAAGAGCCCTCCGAGCTGGCTCAGGAAGTGGAGACTGAGCCGGCCATACCTGGCGCCTAGTCAGGGTTAGCGTTGACATTAACCTGCCAAGCTCCCTTGTCATAATGGCAAATGCCTGCAAAGATGTGTCACTCAGGCTCTGGACGGATGCATCCAGGCCAGAGGACTGCAGGGACAGTGAGTTACCAATACGCCCCATGCGGGCCGCTGTATCATAACATTTCACCAAATAATCGTCTGTCATGCGACACTGCGGCCTGGGACAGCGAGCATCAGAAGAAGAAGAAGAAGAATTTATACTTTATTGATCCCGTGAGGGGAAATTTGTTTTTTACACTCTGTCTAGTAAACATGCTACACAAACATAGGCTGAAATACACACACATGCACAAACAGGATCCTATGGACATGCACTAATGGAGAGGTCTTAGAGTGAGGGGGCTGCCCACAGCGGGCGCTCCTGAGCTTGTGGGGGGGTTAGGTGCCTTGCTCAAGGGCACCTCGGCAGTGCTCAGGAGGTGGCCTGGCACCTCTCCAGCTACCAGACCAATTTCTGGACTTGGTCCGTGCCGGGACTTGAACCGGCGACCCTCCGATTCCCAACCCAAGTCCTACAGCCTGAGCTACTGCCGCCCAGGTCTCAAGACCTCATCAGGTGACACAATGAGGGAGGCTATAGCTGGTTCTACTGCTGGCATCTGGGCCAGCCCATAACTGCCAGCATTCTGCATGGAAGCCAGGGCCCTGCTGTCAGAAGTGTGGTGAGACAGAGACTTGGGGTCTGGCCAGCACTTGTGGAGCTCCTCAATGTATGGCTGGGATGGTGGTACAAAGAAGCTTGCCTGCGGAGGGACCTGCCTAAAGAAGGCACTGGCTGGGACGCTGGAGGTCATCCACACCACTGGTGGTGTGTATGGCGGGGCTGGGGCAGCCTCTGAACCAACCCCGGATCCGCTTACCGTTCGTTGAGAACCGGTTTCGGAAGCATTAACGGAAGCGTCCACTGCTCCTTGAATTGAACTGGAATCAGCTGTCACACACCGTGATACCATCAGCCTCGCGGTGAAAGCGCAGGCACTTCTCACCGTGGAAAAAACAACCAAAGAAACCCGAAGCCAGGCTCTTCTCAAAATGAAATCACTGTACAGCTAAGAAAGGGATAATACTTACCTCAGCGGTCCAACTTCAAACTATCATTAGCCAGTCCGTAATGCGCTGAGAGCCCCAGCGAAAACACCGGTCAGACAGCTCGGTACGGTGAAACGGTGAATGTAGCCGTTGTAATTAATCGCAGCCCTTGGAGGATGAAATTCTGTAGCGCCAACCGTGGTTACAGGGCTCCAAGCAAAAAGTTTTTCGGCTTCCTTCTGTAAACAACCTGCATCGCGGATACCTGCGAGAAGATAGAAGGGGCTTCTCACGTGATGACGCGGGCTATTTAAGCTACGTCAGGCGTCATCCCAGGTCACATGTGACTTTGTTGATATTAAATACTTGACCTGCCCGTGCATGAGATAGATATAATCCAGTGTTAAGAACTGCCTCTGGCGGTCAGGAAGAATGAAATAGAACTGCTCATATTACCGCAAAGCTGTAGATGTTATAAGAGGAAATATAAAGACTCAAAGTAGAAATACTTCAGTAAATAACTTGAGACATATAGAGCTGAAAATGAAAAATGTGTAATCTGTAAATGAAATACTCACAGTGTAAACTATCATGCTTTGTTGGATGGCAAAATTGTTGGCAGTTTTTTCGGTTGAAGTAATGTCGATGAACTCCCAGCCCGACTGTGTTCTCAGAATTTCTTGGGTCCATTTTGTTGAATGACTAGAGTTACCAAACCGGAGAAGCTGGATTCTCTCTTCTGAGGTGGGGGAGGAGAAAAGAACTGTTGCAAGGTTTTCTTGATCAACATATTATCTATATTGTATGTTTGGGCTGACAAGAGATTTATGAAAGCATTAGGGATGCAACAATTCAGTCAGCCCGGTTCCCTGGTTTCTGTTTCTAAAGGCCCGGGCTGTTGGTGTTTTTTTGGTATTCTGTTCTTTGGAGTTTTAAGCCATTTTTACAGGAACAGCAAAGGGTTAAGCAAAAAGCTCATTATCTATATCGCAAATCTATTTCTTTGTTTTACTTTTAAGGAAACAACTTTTCCATTTATACACATTCCTGGTGTATGGTGTGTAGTCTCAGTGAAAAGAAGGCAGCGTTTAAGGAGTACCATGTAGGCCTGTGGTACAAATAGGAAGACATTTCTGTATGATAGATATGTATTTATATATTTGTGTAGGGTAACTTTGTGTCAACTGCTGCTTCTTCTTTTCCCCGTCTACATCATGCAGGTCACAGCTGTCTGTGTGTATAACAATCAGCAGGTTCACATTAGTGATGTTACAGTTTGCTGCATTCTGTTGATTTAAACTTAGGCATACTCTGTAAGTGTTTCCATTTGAGCAGGCGACACGTGTACAGACATCCTTTTTTGTTCACCTTTTGCTCTTCTATTATACAGTTGTACGCAAAACCCAAAAACCACCATTGACAAGCATGCATTGAACTGTGGCTGCCGCTCCGTTCGGTTCATTATTATATTGAGAATTGTTGCATCCCTAGAAAGCATCCAGTCAAACTCAACAGCTGGTAAAACCTGTCAACATATGTTTCTCTATGTTTACCTTCACATGCTCCAAACATCTGTCCCTTTGCTTTCTACACATTCATTTCAGCTCAGTCAAAGTAAACTCCAACAAACACAAACATCATTAGAAATGGACTCTATAGACATATTCATAGAGATGTATGTGAAAGGTTAACAATTGCTTGTGTGTTTATGGACAGATATATCTGATGCATGCTTTGAAGAAGCAATTTTTTCCCTCTACTTGTCTCTCCTCTTTGTGCGGATGAAGATGTTGCCATGTGTTTTATTTTGTTTTATTTTTAATTTTGTATGTTTGCCGAACTGTAAATAATTATTATGAAATTATTACCATGTTTCACCAACTGATACATATGTAAATATAAATGTGTAAAGCTGAATAAAAAATGTTTAAAAAAAAGAAATGGACTCTATTACCTCTGTGTATGGCAGACTTGAAGGAGAGGCTGCAGCTCTGAATGTCGAAGGGGAATTTGTGGACATCTATCTTGCAGGTGGTAACCAGCACCATGTCATCCCTAAGAAGGACCATCCCATCAGAAAAAACTTCGAGATAATGACTCTGAGTGGCCTTATCCCTCTTTGTCCTGAATGAGAACACACACCCATTCAGGTTTTCAACTTCATTTGACATGTGTATTACTTTCTGTCAGTCTGAGTCAAGTCTCGAGTCCCCAGTGCTCAAGTCTGAGTCACAGGATGAAGAAGATAACCTTTTGGGCTTACAGTAGTTAGTGCTGGTAATTAACTTGTTTTTTAAAAGTCACTTAAAAAGTCTGGACACAGCTTGGACAAGCTTGTTAATGCCCAGTTTCTGACATTATTGAAGTCAGTCCATGCATCCTCTCTTCATGGTGGGTACACAGTACTCGTGAAGAAATGATCACTTACAGACTCCTGCCTCTGTCTCTATCTCTCCCTGCCTCTGTGAACGCTATTTGCGGTTGTAACGAGTTTGAATCATGTTTATATCCGTTAATTATAGATATTCATAATATTTCAATCAGGTCACACTTTTTAGGAACACGCTCATACACTGCTTTAATCAAGTGTCCCTCTGTAATCAAATAATGTTAGGGAAATATGAAATAGGTTAATGTGCTGCCATGGGCAGAGAGGTGAGGAGGGAGCAAGTGCAGGGAAACTATGGGAATCAAACAGGCTCATATTCACAAGCAGATGTCAAGTTACTACTCAAATACCACGCACAACTAACAACTGTTTCTGTATTTGTTCGTCTACATTAAAACTTGTATAGAAGTTTTGAATTAGAGGCACAGATACAAATCACTGCATTTATTTTTGCTTTTTGTCTTACAAGACATGGATCCTTGTGAGACACGTGTGTGCCATAAAATCCACAACTCACACAAAAGAACCACACCTTCCAGGAAGGGGCGGTAATGCAACATTTATGGATGCCAACTATTAAACTAAACATCCTTAGCAAGCAAGATGAGCAGATCAGCTACTAGCTGCTTGAAGGAGACTTTGCCCTGACACGCTTCAGAGAGGTGTGCTTCATCACAGTACACTTCATGCATGCGGGTTAACATGCTGACTGGTTGTCAGAGCTACATTTGTGTCCAGAGAAACATGTTACCAATCCCATGGTGCCATTCACTGTTATTGCCTTAAAGGGGCAGACCGATTTCTATCATGGTTTCCTTTTGTGATATAGTCCGTCAAAATCTATTACAGAATGATATGCTCATTCTACATAAACTACAAACAAATTATATAAAAACGATTCCATTAAATGAATAGTTTCATATTTTCTTAGTTATTTTAGTCATATCCCAATATGCAGTGATGATTGCTGGGTAATATGTGATCATGTGATGTAGCTAGTTACGACCAACATCTGAGGCGAGTACAGCGCACATCTCCGAGCGGACAGAGCAATTCAAAATGTCTACAAAAGCAGAAGTAAAAAACGACAGGAGAGAAAGAAACAGGAGGAGAGGGTATCAAAGCTCCCTACATTAGTCTCTTTTGGTTTCACTAACAGTCGCCAGCCCACATCTGACCCCCTGCTTCTTCCTAGCAGCAACGTTAGTTTGGCCCGTTCAACAGCCCTGCAGCAGGTAACGTTAGGAGGATAGAAGCTATAACATTAGCCCTAAATAATCATGACATTAGGCTCAATATACATTTCAAGACAAGTTATACATACATTTTGTTACAATCTAACACACTGTTGCTAAATAAATATCCTAATTGTGTGTGCGTGCACTGGGGCATGTTTGATTCCCGTAGAAAACTGTGTGTTTCTCCTCCTGTGTCGAACCTTTTTCTCCTCTGCTGATGGACACCTCACGTCTGCACTGCCGACATGTTAGCTTATTATGTGTGTGGCTGTCCGTTAGTGTTTGTGTCGCTGTGTGCTGATCATGTAACAGCTTGTGTTTGTCCGATCGGAATCACATCAGCTATACTCGTTAGGACCGGCCGCTCACCGGTCAGGGCCGAGCAGGCTGAAAACCAGCCGGTTCCGGTCACATGCCGATCTATCAGTGCACTTTTAATTGTTATTGCAAAAAGCTGCAATGTATTGTTTTTGGGTATTACCCATGAACTTACACACTAACCTTAACTTTGGTTAATTATTAATGGAATTAAATCGACAGTGTGTAAATCCCGCCACCAGGGGGTGGAAGAAGAGGATGATATTGTATGGACATGTGCTCATAAGTGAATCCTTCACCCTTACTTTTTCATATGGAGGTGACATTAAGTTGTGGGACATCACCTTGGATGCTTGGAATGTACATGCCCTTTGGTTGTGTTGTATTTCTTTGAGGCACCTTTTTCTATTTGAGTGTTTTCTTATTACAGTTTTTATTTGTGTGTGTTGAGTTTTCAAAGGCAACCAGACATTTCTTAACAGTAACATTAACAGTGACTCTATCTGCAGTTACTCTTCTGATTGTATGTGGTTCTGTGAGTGTATATATATATATATATATATGTACTGTATATACTGTATGTTGACTTACATCTCTTCAATAGTTAGATCTGGCAGCCACAACAGTTTAGTAGGAAGATTAATGGAGTATATATCACAGAAGTTGCTGTGATTCCAACGGATGAACTCATCAATCCATATCTTCAGAGGGAAAGAAAAAAAATTAAACAATCACAATTTGATTCCCCAAAAAGAGTAAAAGTGGAAATTCATTCAGTCAAAATTTTCTTCCTTGAAGAGAACTCACCATTTCAACCCAAACATAAGAAATAAATTTCTGTTCCTTTTCTATCTGTAAAAGAATAAATATGTATGAACATCTTTCCGTGTTTCAGTCATTACAAGTTAGAAAAGTTGATCAAGAGTTCATTTGAAGAAGCTCATAAGGGTCAGATACAGATAAGTACACATTACATATACTGTATGTTAATTCAAGTCTGCAGTGCGTAGCAGGAGAGAGGGAATATTTCATTCAATAGTTCAAAAGAACATTTCTGTTACATTAAGAATTTGGAAACCAATTACAGGAAGAAAGAAAAAAATCAACATTTGTTAGAGAAGAAGGATCAGCACAGATTAAAATAAATATAAGAACACTCAAATAGGTTGCATGTTATGTTGGCTTTAGGCCTAGATTATCATTATCATCTGAGATATTTAAGTAAAGTGAAAACATGCACCCTTTGATAAACTCAAACTGACATATGAATCACCTGCTAACTCAAACGCCTTAACACATTAGGGAAGCCATATAGTGCTCATTTAGGAAAAAGCCAGGCAGTGTTTAATGCATCCTAAATGGCCACCTGGTGGGCTAATTTTTAAGAGGCACAATGGTATTTTTCTTGACGTGTTTCAAAACAAAGAGAAGTAAATATGACTTAAAATGATCAAATACTTACCACATCTAGAATGGCATAGAAGGCTATATCCAGAGTTACTCTCATGGGTTCTGAGCTGTTCTTAGCAGGTTGAGTCATGGCATTTTCTGAGGTCAAGTTCAGGTACTTTAATAAATCCCGATCGTTTTTGTTACATGCAGATGCCCGATCTATAAGGACGACATCAAGATTGTGCATATATGACAATGTTAGAGCCATTACATTTTGATTTGAGAACAACCTTAAAAGGTTTACTGAGTAAGTATACTTTCCACTTAGATCTAGTAGGTTTATCATTTATGCTATGCTAACAGATATTCAGAAATATCATTGCTGTGCACTTTTGGACTGTACATACCTTCAACAGAACTCTGATTGGTCTTCTGTGTAATGTTTGTTGGCTCTGTGTAATTGAAGGAACTTCCACCTAACAAAATTAAAAGAGTACACAAGTCTGATCTTTGTATTCGATTCATTATTTTTAAAACATGTGTTTCTTTAACACTGGCCCTTGCTCCTGATCATATTTGTAACTTTTCATCTTCATTTTCCTCAAAAGTTTTTTTTATATTTTGTAATTCCCTCAGATAACTTTTTCTTCTTTTGTGGTCAGTGATTAAAGCTGTCAAAACGCTTTCATGTCCTCTCTGGCATCTCAAAATATTTGTTGCAGTACTGCAGTATCACTTCTTTGTTCTGGGAGATATCTCATTGGACAAAATATAGAAAGACACCCTTATTGAGGGCACGGTCACACTAGCCATCCGTACCGTGCCCATATGGAAGCGATTAGTGATCAGAATTCAAATGATAAAGCTAATTTGAAAATTCAAATGCATTAACAGAAATGCTTTTAAATTTTCAGAATATGGGTGTATTATTTGACTCAAAAATAAAATGATGATTAATTTATCTAATTTGAATTTTAGTTTTCAACTTCAAAAATGCACATTCTTTGACTAAATTCAAATGAGGAAGAAAATGGCATTTGCTTTATCATTTAAAAAAAATGCCCCGCTAAATTTGTATCATAATTCAAATGAAAAAGCAAATTTTAAAATGAAAATACAGTAACAGAAACACGTTTTAATTTTCAGAATATAGGTGCATTATTTGACCTATATTTAAAATGAATATTCAGTCATAATAACATAAAGCGTGCATGTGTTGTATTACAACGTTATGTACAAGAGGTAATCGTGCTTAGGCACGGATAGTCCTGTGAAGTGTGACCGCGCCATCAGAAAGCTAACAGGAACTCCCATCTCCCTCAACAATTAGTGGTTTGTGGGCAAATCCATTTTTCTATCTCAGCAAAATTAGATTACGTCTCAATTCCACTATCGAGGCTGTTTATTTTCCAAAGTACATTTTAATGTGGAGGTTATCTCATCTGTCTATCGTCCCTCTAACAACTACACCTTGGGATAACGTTTAGAAATGGAGCTGCTGATAAGCTATATATTCTTCCACTTAGATCTAGTAGGTTTATAATGTATGCTATGCTAACAGATATTCAGAAATGTCATTGCTGTGCACTGTTGGACTGTACATACCTTCAACAGAACTCTGATTGGTCTTCTCTGGAATGTTTGTTGGCTCTGTGTAATTGAAGGAACTTCCACCTAACAAAATAAAAAGAGTACAGAGGTCTGATCTTTGAATTCAATATTATTCCAAACAGTTATTAGTCCTTCAAACACTTGGTGAGGGTGGATGTAATGTTCAAATACGTTGAGATTGGCCCTGCTAGCAATAGCTTTAACACTGCAGGTCCTTGCTCACCCCAACATGCTTTTATTTGACTTCTCATGATTTTTGGGTTGGTTCATCACACGTTGAACCATGTTGATCTCTGTTTCAAAAAAATCTAATTTATTATTTTGGCCCAAAACGCAAAAAAGTTCAGTTTTCTGTCATAGACGACTTTAGATGTTTAAATTTGAGGAGGTAAAACCAGATAAATTTACAATTTTTATAGATTTTAAATGACATAATTTGTAACCAAATAGTTCAAGCACCTGTAAGGAGTTTTGAACTGGTTATGAAACAGGCTAAAATAACTAGTGATGCTTCTTAATGACCAACAGGACCATCATCATAAAGATTTACTGTATCAACCACCATGGGGTGTCACAGGAGATGACTTACAGTCCCTTTTTTTTCTCCATCATTTCATTTTTATTTCTTTATTATGAAGCCTGGATCGTCCCATTGAGTCACACAATTTCTTATTCCCCACAGTCCTGGTCAAGATAGCAGCACATTAAGATTAATGTTGAAGAATTGGACATGTTAAATAATATATATAACACAAAAGCAACCTATCTTGTAGGAAGATGGGAATCAAGTTCAAATGATCTATCCCTGAATGTTTCTATACAATGGTAATGACAAAGCTCAACAGCGACATATCTTTCTAGTTAAAGTTATCCTAGATTAATACACATAAACCACACTTAACATTTGTTTAATAGTAAAACATTTTCATTTATTTTTCAAGATGTACCCAAAACAAAACTTTAAATGATCTAAACTTAAAAAACAGAAGAGATAATCAGGCCAATATAGCCAAACAGTAGACCTGTACCCCTGCATGCATACAAATAAATAACATTTGTCAGCTTACCTTGAAGCTTACCTTGTGTTCTCACTGTTTGCCTATGGACACAGACATAGAGTCTGTTTTCTGACAGGAACTTCCAAGATGCCAATTCCTTCTGGAAGAAATCTCGGAATCAGTTGAGGAAATTATCTTATGTGTTGATGTAAATATATGTCTGTAACTGGCCTGCAGTGCTGTGCATTCTGGGATTTGGTGTCTTTCATCCACATGAGCCAAAATTATACTTTCTGCCTTTTCTCAGCCAAGAAGGTACCAACTTCAAATCTTTTATTTTTTTTATTATTATTTATAAAATTTCACATTTCGACTACATATATGACCCAATGTCAGTACAGATTCATGTTTCAACGGGTGAAGTATCCCTTTAACTCGTATAATGAAGTTATATGTTGTAGGAACAAAATAAAACGCTGTATTGATTTGAGTGACTTACTCAGCAAACGATTAAAGGAGGAAAGGTGATTACCGAATTAGGGGATCAAATTTGGATGAGACGCAACCAATCTATTACAACACCTGCTCAGAACAAACATCCTTAGCCTACTTTGTGATGTCTTCCCGAACTCCTCTTTGGGTCAACCAGCACTTTCCGCTAGCCAGAGGCTGCCGTAGTCAGCCGAGTAAAAGCTGGGTCCGTAGCTTTAAAGGTGTTGATGTCCGACGATGGCTGCCGGAGTTGGTTCACGTCGTTGAGTGGATCAAAACGGAAAGATATTAAAAAGTATTTTAATGCATAGATTTCCAACTTTCAATTAATCTGATGGCCATCTCGATTAATCTGAATCAAGAAATTGGCGTTCAAAAATGATGAGCCAAACTTTGGAAAAGAAAGAGTTAAAAAGGCCTTGCTTTAGCAAAAGATAATTAAAGTTTTCAAAATACTTGCGGAAAAGTTAGAGATGAAGAAGAAATGTTCAGAAGGAGTTGCTCCTACGGTGAAAACTTTTAAGAAGAAGTGAAGACTGACGTGAAGCGTTGCTTAATCTCTGTCAGCATCTCACAGGCAGGGAGAGGAAGGGCAAATGGTTACTCCCCCTCTCACCGGTGTGCATTATTTTAATTAAACCAAGTTTACTTAAAGGCGATATTATATGCGATTTTTTGATCCAGCAGATGTCGCCCTTGAGCTCCAGCATGAAACCAAAACAACTCGCGGTGCATTGTTGTGTTAGCATGCTAATGCTAGCGATCTTTATTATGCTCGTATCTTCACACTGCATGTAAATTTACCTGAAATGAGCGTGATCTAGAAACACAGTTAAGCAGTGAGTACAGTATGTTATTCTTCTTTTCTCTAGTCCCTCAATTAAACAACTTTTATACGTGAGGAGAGGAGTCAGCCGGCCGTCCCGGCGATGTAAACAAACTGAAAATATGACTCGGAAAACTTGGAAAACATCACAGACATTGGGACTCGGGTGTTACACCCATTGTAGACAGTCATGAATCACAGAGTTATTTTCAGAGGATATACTTGATATATTTAAGTGTGAAAAATTGCATATAAAGCCTTTAATAAGAAAACAAATAACAACTAAAACATATGTCACCATACATTCATTTCGATATACATTTCTATCAGATTCCCATTGCTATAGGCCACGTTACATAATTTCTATCAGATTCAGATTGAGATGTGGGGTCACATCACCTGGACACAACATCAGTTAAGTCCAGCCTGTATGTGAATAAAACCATGTTATACAGTCAACATTCTTAATAAGATTATTAAAGTATGAAAGGAAATTGGTGTCTGTTGGGTTGACTGCTTCAACTGGTGGGTCGGCTGCTTCGTCAGCCATGTTACCAAGAATCACACTTTAGTGTTATCACGTCACCTTTTATTCATTCCTTCTTCACAGCTAACTGGAACAGCATTTCGTCAGCAGCCATGGAACACAACAACCAATCTCCCGCTCTTACATCTTAACGTAAAATAGGTCGCAAAACATAACGCGTCACAACAGGAAGCCACGTCATGAATAACAAAATAAGATCTCAACATGTACACTGTTCTTCAAGTGCATACAAAATAAACGTTGTATAAAACATATACATATGAACACTGTAAGTCAAACTATACATCACATCATGTATATTTATATGTGAATGAGAACATAAAACTCAACACCCCCTATTGTTCTCATCATCTTAACCCAAATACCATGGTCTCTCATGGCTTTAGTTTCCAAAGAACCATTTCTTGAAATTAATTATTGTTGCTTTTGTAACAGGTTTTGTTAGAATGTCTGCAGTCATGTTTTCCGATGGACAGTAAATAATATCTATTTTCTTCTCGCTTAGTGCTTCTCGAATAAAATGATATTTTACATCAATGTGTTTAGACCTCTTTCTGTTTACGGGATTCTTGCTCAGTGCAATGGCTCCCTGATTATCACCACGAATTTTAGTACAGGTGTACACTTTATTGTCCATGCCATTTAACAGTTGTGTTAGGTACATGCTTTCCTGTGTAGTGGCTGTAAGTCCAATGTATTCAGCTTCACAAGTTGACAGAGCCACTGTGGGCTGTTTCCTTGATTTCCATGAAATTGCTGGTCCTTGTTTTGTTAGGCTAAAACAATAGCCTGTAGTGCTACATCTGTCTTCCACAGACGAAGCCCAATCTGAGTCACTGAATGCAATCAGGTTCAGATCTTCCTCGCTTTTCTTAAAACATAGTTCATAGTCATTTGTGCCTTTGAGATACCTTAACACATGCTTAGCAGCCACCAGATTTTCTGCTTTTGGATTTGCCAGTGTTTGAGATAGTTTACTAACTATCCAACTAATATCTGGTCTGGTGCAAGTCATGGCATAAATCAAACTGCCCACAATCTCACGATATTCTTTGGGATTAACAATCTCATTTTTGACATCTTCCAGTTGTTTTTGTTCACTTGGTGTATACCTTGGTTTACATTCTGACATTCCAAATCTTTCTAGCATCTTTTCGATTTAATTTTTCTGGTTCATTTTGATTTCTCCTTTCTTTTGCTCAAACTGTATGCCAAGGAAATATGATATTTCCCCCAAGTCTTTCATGTTGAATTTTTATTTCATAGTATCTTTGAATCTGTTCAACAGATCATTATCACTGGCTGCAATGATCAAGTCATCCACCCATATGATGACAAGAATGGTACCTTTTTCTGTCTGTTGTTTGTAAACACAGTGATCATTTGGATTTCTTACAAAGCTATTTTGCTCTAGATAATCATTTAGTAGTTTGTACCAATTTCTCCCAGATTGTTTCAGGCCATAAAGAGATTTCTTTAGTTTGTATACTAATTTTTCTTCAGTATCCGATGTTACTCTGAAACCTTCTGGTTGTTCCAAGAAGATTTCTTCCTGTATTGGGGCATGCAAATATGCCGTCTTAACATCCATCTGATGTATGATGAGGTCATTTTGGACTGCTATCTGCATCAGCGCTCGAACTGATGTAATGTTTGCTGTTGGCGCAAAAGTTTCATGATAGTCTATTCCTTCTGTCTGACTGTATCCTTTCGCTACATATCTAGCTTTATAGATTTTTTCATTCTCTGCATGTTCTTTGAGGGCATATACCCATTTTCCTCCAACTGTATTTCTACCTTTAGGTAATGATGTCAGTTCAAATGTGTTGTTTTCTTTCAGTGAGTTGATCTCTTCTGTCATGGCATGCTTCCATCGAAGCGCCTCTGGTGACTTCAGGGCTTCACTATAAGTTTGTGGAACTCCACATACTGCCCTGTAACAATAATCAACATTAATGTGGGTTAGATCATCATCTTTACAGTTTGAAGTCTAATCTTCCAAATATTTTGGAGCTTTCCTTTCTCTCCTTGGATAGCCTTTGTTTTGGCTTTGTTTTTCGTCCTCATCTGTATTCTCTTTAAGTTCTGATACTTCTGTATCATCTGTTTCCGCATGCTCCTTATTTTCATGTAATACCTGATTTTCTGTGCTATCTTCGTCCTGGGGCACATCAACATTGTTTACACTGTCAGACTTTCTGTGTTCATATGTCTGTATTTCTGAGTCACATTCGTTTGTTTGTGTCTGTTGTTCAACACTGTTCTTTTTGATAAATTTCACCAGTCTGTGTTTCTGTACCTTTTCCGTTTCTGGGTTGTAAACCAGGTAAGCTGGACTGTTCTTACTGTATCCCACAAATACTCCCTTCTCACATCTGGGGTCCAGCTTCTTCTGGTTATGTCTATATGCGTAACAGTCTGATCCAAATATCCACATTTTTGATAGATTTGGCTTTCTCTTTGTTAGCATGTAGTATGGGGTACTTTTTGTTCTGTCATTGTAACATCTGTTGCGGATATGAGCTGCATGTTGGATAGCATAAGGCCACAATATCTTAGGTAATCCCTTTTCCAGTAATAAACACCTTCCCATTTCAAAAAGGGTCCTCCACTGTCTTTCAGCTGTCCCATTTTGATGTGGGGAATATGGTGATGACGTCTCATGTCTAATACTCTTTTCTCTTAATAGGGACTGAAAAGCCCCGCTCATAAACTCTGTACCGTTGTCAGATCTGATACATCTGCCCCTGAAAAATCGTCTGTGAATGAAATGGCGTATTTGTGGCCTTCTCGACTAATTGGCTCAATAGGACCTGCTAAGTCTGTGTGTACCAGTTCCAGAGGTGCATTAGCTTTGGCATCGGTTTTCCTATTTCTGCTGTTAGTGAATTTTCCTTCTGTGCAGACAATACAGTCTATTTTAGCATTACCTGTGATTTTCATACCATCTACCACGTTTGGTAATTTTAGCACATCATCTACATTACAGTGACCCATGAAGTGTCTTAAATATCTAGGACAGAGATATTATAATGCTCTTTAAGTTGTATACTGCACACATCTGTAAAGAATTTGTATCTGTTAAAGGAGTCTCCTTCAGTGGAATGTTTGTTCAGAGGTGTTGTTGGCAGGATGAGTGATGTGTTGCCAGGAAATGCCTAAATCTAAGCTAGGATCCCCCACAGTGGAATGTGAGTCCAGAGAGAAACCCAAGAACAAGAAACAGATGTCCTCATGTGCCCTGTGACATTATGTATAAATAGCACTCTCAATGTATGTTCGAGAGAGATCATTATTTGGCTTCATGACTCTCCTGGGCAGACGTGTTCAGTGATTCTGCAACTTGTTAATAAATAATTCTGTTTAAAAGCAAGTCAGTCTCAACGGCGAATTTCTTCATCATCAAACATATCATCAACAACGGAAATCCACATCACCCAAAATATCATGCCATGTTTTGACATCACAAGTTAAGTTCACACCGTCACTGAATATCATAGTATTAACTGTGTCATCACATTGTATGTGATTATTTACCGTTTTCAGATAATACAGTCTCTCGTATTCTTCAATGCAGAAGACGATTCCATCTTTGGTTGTGAGTTAATTCTGTCCCCTTTTGAAGACCACTTTGGCACCATTGCTTGTGGCTGCTTTTACAGAGAATATATCCTGAGGATACGTTGGTATGAACAAGGCCTCCTTCAGAGTGACAGGGACGAGTCTTCCATTTGAATCCTGTAGATACACCTCCGCGTCACCACGTTTCAATGCTACGTTGTTTGCCCTGGATCCATCAGCTAGCTCCATGTAGTGCTTCATTGGGTTAAACGACTCATCAAATGTTGTGAATTTGTCTTTCTCTGTTATGATGTGTGATGTGGCTCCACAATCAACCATCAGTCCTTTTTCTTTAATGTCATTTGGTAGAAAGTTGTGACTTACTTTGAATACAAAGGTTTGTTCCTCCTCATGCTTTTCTTGTCTTTCAGCAGTTTGTTTTGCGTCATCTTTGAAGTTGGTCTTTCTTCTGCATGTCTTGTTGCTGTGGGTTGAGCTTCTGTGGAAGCTACACCATTTTGGTGCTCCTTGTTGGCGACAATCTCTCACAACATGCCCACGTTGTCCACATACGTAGCATGTTACAGAAGATACATCCACTTTCATAACGTTGTCCGACTTTGGTTTGTTGTCGAATTTTTCTGTCTCTTCATAACTCCGTAGGTTGCTTTTGAACTGTGTAAATGATAGTTCTTCACTGGTTTGAGTTGTATGTATTGCAAAAGGCTTGTATGTTTCTGGAAGGCCTTTCAGAATCATGGCTATTATCAGTCCGTCACTTATTGTTTCCTTCGCATTTCTCAGAGAAGTCACTGCTTTTTCAGCTCGAATAATGTAGTCAGTCACTGTTTCTTCAGACTTATTTTTCAAAGAAGTTAGTTCTGTGTACAGGGCAATAATTCGGGGCTTACCCTTGCTGGCGTAATGGTCCCGTAGTATTTGCAGAGCTTTTCTGCCGTCATCTGCGGCCTCTCTCATTACCAGCGAGAGACTTTTGTCGTCGAGCAACTGAATAAGCTCTGCATAGCATTCTGCGTTCTTTTCTGGGTCTGGTTCATCGACAGATAATATAGCGTTTTTTAATCCTGTTATTCTCATCTGCCCGAGAAATTTTACTTCCCAAAGTTCATAGTTGTTTTCATCACCGTCGAACACCAACCTTCGCCATCTTCCTCCCGTGTCGCGCCTGGGCCCATAACGTGTTGGGTTGACTGCTTCAACTGGTGGGTTGGCTGCTTCGTCAGCCATGTTACCAAGAATCACACTTTAGTGTTATCACGTCACCTTTTATTCATTCCTTCTTCACAGCTAACTGGAACAGCATTTCGTCAGCAGCCATGGAACACAACAACCAATCTCCCGCTCTTACATCTTAACGTAAAATAGGTCGCAAAACATAACGCGTCACAACAGGAAGTCACGTCATGAATAACAAAATAAGATCTCAACATGTACACTGTTCTTCAAGTGCATACAAAATAAACGTTGTATAAAACATATACATATGAACACTGTAAGTCAAACTATACATCACATCATGTATATTTATATGTGAATGAGAACATAAAACTCAACAGTGTCTTTAAATAACACCTTCTTACGGTAGCCCATCCAGCTCATGAGAGTCATAGAAGTCACAGAGGACACTACTACGGGGTAGGAGAACTGTCTCACTGCGAATCAACTCCTCCGGCACTGAAGCCAGGAAAGGAGAGAGGCTCGAGGTCTGTTGTTGTCCATACTCATCATGAGAAAACCTCACACACCAACAGCAATTGTGTATTTACAACAAGCAAAGATGCCACTATAAACACAATGAACAACTGAGTCAAGAGAGATGCAGGGACAGGGAGACGGCATGCCATGACACCCGGCGCCATCGTCACCTGACCTCATGAATAATTACCCAAGTTCCTCTGAATACTGAGTCTTTACATTGTATAAGTGGAAAACTGCTTCCCCAGATTAGTTTACAATTATAAAAGGAATGTATATGGTAAGAATTTTGTTGATAGATATTTTTCTTGCCACACAGAACCACACAGAAACGGTTGTAACCTCCCTGCGTTGATTTTTAAATGTTCTATTTTAATGTTTCTTTTTTCCTCTGATCAGAATCCGATTTATTGGCCAGGTATGCTTACAGACACAAGGAATTTAACTTCTGTGAACTGTGCTCTCATATGTACAGGTACAACATTAAATATCAACAATAAACATAATAAGAAAATACAAATATTTACAGGACTAAATATGAGACAGATGGGTCAATTAACATGTCAATTACAGTATTTACATAGTGTGAGTATATTGATCATTTAAATGTAATAATATATATATATACATATATGTATATTCACAGTGATGGTTTGGTTTAGAGTCATTTCACCGCAACAGGTCTGACACTCTGTGACTGTTTAGCGTTCATCAGAGTGACAGCCTGGGGGAAGAAACTGTTCTTATGACGGGTTGTTTTGGCGTACAGTCTTCTGTAATGCCTGCCGGAGGCTTCTTCCAGTGTCATCTCCACAGTCTTGAGCGGGTTCAGCTCCAGATGGTTCTGACTGCACCAGAGAGGCAGCTGTTCCACCCCATGTCTCTAAGTAGACTCGTCTCCGTCCTCAATGTGTTGAAGATCATCGTCTGAGTGTCAGGGTGGTGTTAATGTGGTGGATGATGGGTGTTAAAATCTGCAATAGAAGCTGTTGAGGTCTTCAGCCAGTCTATTGTTACCTGGGGTGGGTGGGTCTCCTGCAGCTTGTGACCTCTCGCAGGCCTCTCCAAACCGCCTGAGTTTCTTGTGTTTAGGAGCAGCATCTCGTCTCATCTTGTTAGCCAGAGAGCGGAGATTCGCCAGGTGAATTGATGGGAGTGCAGTGTGTAATCCTCGCTGCCTCAGTTTAACGAGCGCTCCTGCTCGCTTTCCGCAGCGTCTCCGGCAAAGTCCATAGAGAGCTGCAGCTCTCTTTCTGGTTCAGTGAGTACATTATGTTTTCTCTTTTGATTTTTTAATCAGTTGAATTATCTTATTGTGTTAAATAACCTTTTCTTAATTTTAAACTTGAAACCGTCTCTTGCCCTGTGGTATATTTTTCGAACCTGTGTGACCCTAGTATTTAAAAAATAACTTTTTAAAGCTAGAATTTCCTGGGGGTGAAATTCCCCCAGGTGACGTTGTCGCAATCATTTAACTCGGATCACCAGAAACAAGTCAATAAAACAACACAAACACTATATCCTAGTTCCCTTGGTACAGATGAGGCCACCAAAAACTTCCCCTCGCGACGGAGCTGGACACACCTCAAAAACTAGGGCGACGATCCCTCACCGACGTTCCAACCAGGACTGAAGGCCGACGAGCTCCTTGGTGTGTCAGGGCCTTAAGATATGTAGACATCACTCAAGCCTGCAAGTCCCCTCTTGGCAAAGAATTTAAAACAAATTAAAAACACATTTGAAGTAATATGATGGTTAAACGCATCACAAGTAAATGTGGTATTACTTTTTTTTTTTTTTTTTTAAATGACCAGAAAGAGAAGTCCCTACTTGTATAGTATAGACTGATAGTCCCCTGTTAGAAAGGTACGCATGTATATGTGTGTGTGGGGGTGTTTGTGTGTTTCTGTTAGTGTTTGTCTTTATGACATTGAGGGAACCCGAAAAAGGACCTACATTTTTTATAATTGTTTATACTTTATTAATCCCGCTAGGGGAAATCCAGTTTTACACTCTGTCTAATGAACATGCTACACAAACATATGCTGAAATACACACACATGCACAAACAGGATCCTATGGACATGCATTAATGGAGAGGTCTCAGAGTGAGGGGGCTGCCCACAGCGAGCGCTCCAGTGCAGTTTTGGGGTTCTGTGCCTTGCTCAAGGGCACCTCAGCAGTGCTCAGAGAGTGGACTGGCACCTATCCAGCTACCAGACCAATTTCTGGACTCTCTACATACCGGGGATTGAACCGGCAACTCTCCGATTCCCAACCCAAGTCCCTACAGACTGAGCTACTGCCGCCCCAAATTTGAGACAAAATATTCTTGTCAAAGTGTTCCAAAAGTTATACTTAAAAAGGTTGCTCTGCAGTGCTCTGAAACACCCTGATTACTCCATCGCCTATCAGTATGGCACAACTTGACTTGGCCATATTTGCCCACTGTTCCTTGTAAAAGAGCGCCAAATCTGTCAGATTGTGAAGGCATTTCCTGTTCACAGCCCTCTTCAGGTCACCCCACAGCCATCTTTAATGTTTTCCACTCAACCTTGAGGACTCAACTCGGGCACAGGTAATGGGGACTCGACTTGGATTTATCTTCACTGACTTGGTTGAGTTGTTGGGACTCGAGACTTGACTGGGATTAGAGGTTTGGTAACTTTGTACTGTTCACACTGTAACTAAACCAAATGTTTTTTTCTTTTTACTGTAATAGTTACCTCCAAACAATTCAAAAGAACTGAATGATACTTTGACAATGTGTCTAGCGCTGGTGTTCATTTCTGTATAACTTGGTATTTTCTCTGATACAGTAACATAAATGTATTGAGGTGCTTCCACAGATTAACCACAGGGCTGATTGGGCCGGTGGCCAGGGACCTCTGACCTCTAGGGGCCGTTCAAAACTCCACCAACTGTAGCATCCTGGCATCACTTTTTTTCATGAAATAATAAAGAAGTATGCTTGTAGTTGTGTTGAAATATTAATAAATGAAAGCAGTTACTTTCACTGCAAATAGGAAAAGTTTTATGATTGATGACGAGTCAGGTTACCATGGGAATTGGATAGCACCAAGACCAATGGAAGAGTCATTCTCCTCTTAGCAGAAAATGTATAAAAAGAAGTGAAGCAGCAAAAAGGAAGCCAAAGAGAGAAATGATAACAGAACAAATATACACACAATTGAAGTGTTTACTTCCATATACCATTTAGTTATACACACTGAAGGCTATAATGCATTTCTATTGTTTCTTCTAACAATATGTTGAATAAATCCAGAATGCCAGATGTCATCTACAGGTGTTGTCATTCAGTTTGTGATCAAAGGCTGCAGCAGTTTTGTGCCCAGTGGCCTCTACACTCTTAATTAATCCTGTGCATGTTCAGGTGTCATTTAGATTTTCTTTATTTTGTATTCTGACTGCAGGATTCTTATTAAGGGTTAAAGGTTTTCAGTGAAATCAACCTGGACCTGATCTGACTGTGGTCGCTCTGCATCAGGATCTGCTGAAGTCCTTTTCTTTACCAAAGAGACCTTAGACACTCCACACAAAAGAACACAAGTAGATGAAAGTCTTTCTCACTCTACATCAGTTTATTTATTACAAGGTTACACATGAGCTGCCTGAAGAACTTGTGCTACCCAACACAGAGGCCTCAAAGGAAACAGAGTGACAGAAAGAAGATATCAGGAGAGAAGGATCCTTACACTGTAACTGTTTGATATAAACCCTTTAAATTCAAACATCATAGCTGCTCACAACTTACTGGTTCATATGTCAGCAACAAAACATCAATGTCAAAAAAGTAGAGACAGATTTCTGTGAATAGAATTGTCTTATATCCCTTTATAACAGCAGTTATACATCTGTTAGTCAATACATACTTATGAATACACATTAGTGATGTTGTTAACTTGTATTTCTTTGGATCACTTTTACCATTGCACTGGATTAGCATTTCTCTCCAGTGTGAATCATCATGTGTGTGGCCAAATTTATCTTAGAATTAAACCTTTTACCACACTCAGAGCAGCCGAAGGGTTTCTCTCCTGTATGAACTAACATGTGTTGGGTCACAAGATCTTTTCGGTTGAATCTTTTACCACACTCAGAGCAACTGAAGGATTTCTCCCCACTGTGAATTGCCATGTGATATGTCAAACTAGACTTATCAGTAAACCTTTTCTCACATTGAGAGCAGCTGTAGGGTTTCTCTCCTGTGTGAACTAACATGTGTCTGGTCAGACCCTCTCTTAGGAGAAAACTTTTACCACACTCAAGGCAGCTGGAGTGGTTCTTTCCTGTATGAACTAACATGTGTCTGGTCAGAACCTTTTTCTGGTTAAATCTTTTACCGCACTCAAGGCAGCTGAAGGGTTTCTCCCCTCTGTGAATTGCCATGTGATCTGTCAAACCAGCCTTACGGGTAAATCTTTTCTCACACTGAGAACAGCTGTAGCGTTTCTCTCTGTGAATCATCATGTGTCTAGTCAGACTTCCCTTAGAACTAAACCTTTTACCACACTCAGAGCAGCTGAAGGGTTTCTCTCCTGTGTGAATCATCATGTGACTGGTCAGATGCCCTTTTTGGTTAAATCTTTTACCACACTCAGAGCACCTATGCGCTCTCTTACCAGTCTTTAGTTTCTTATTTTTTAAGTTTAATTCTGACATATCTTCTCTTGTCTCTTGCCAGTCATCACTGTCATCAGTCTCAGCTTCATCAGAGTCTCCAGTCTCGACCTCAGTCTCTGGTTGTAAACGTCTCTCTGGATCTGAGTCCCTCTCTGGTTCTGCTCCTCCACAGTCCTCTCCATCAGCTCCTGTTTCCATCTGTTCAGTTTGTCTCTGATGAAGCTGTGAGGACTGAGGTTTCTCTTCATCATCTTCACTCTTCACAGAGACAGGAGTGAAGGGGAACTTGGTGGTATCAGCCTCCTCCAGTCCTTGAAGCTGTTCTTCCTCCTGACTGATCCACAGTTCCTCATGTTCTTCTTTGATGTGTTGGGGCTTAGTGTCCTCCTGGTCCAGAATGTGGCTCCACTCCTGCTGCTCAGGTGGAAGCTCTTCTTTACTCACCAACAGCTGCTGGACATCTGCAGGACACAGTAAACAAACATTAACGGTACTTAGACTGATTTTTTAATATTAATAAGGACTGTCAAATTATTTCATTTTTAATGGCTGAAAATCAATAGTTAATTGGAATTGATCACATTTTAATCATGTTTGGACTTCACTTATTTCGCATTTTAAAAAGTTTTGAACCAGCCAAAGAGCTTGTGTAAAAAAAAAAGGGCGCTGGTATCCTAAGGCCCCGTGTCCACCTAGCGTTTTTTTCTCAGCGCCAGCGTCTTTTTGCAGTTGTTCTCAATTGGTAGAGGGCTACCATATTTATGTACATCCATCCAGCCATCCATTTTCTTCCGCTTATCCGAGGTCAGGTCGCGGTGGCAGCAGGCGCAGTAAAACAACCCAGACTTCCCTCTCCTCAGCAACGCTTTCCAGCTCCTCCTGGGGGATTCCGAGGCGTTCCCAGGCTAGAAGGGATATATAATCCCTCCAGCGTATTCTGGGC
The DNA here is from genome assembly GCF_963584025.1 of Labrus mixtus. Lineage (NCBI taxonomy): Eukaryota > Metazoa > Chordata > Actinopteri > Labriformes > Labridae > Labrus > Labrus mixtus. The sequence goes on from NC_083623.1 coordinate 27,390,733, forward strand.
GTGCCTGGAAAACCTCTAAAGGGAGGCGTCCAGGAGGCATCCTTAACACTCGGACCGCCAACATTCTAGACCCCCCTCTGAGCGCCGCAGCCGTCTGTGAGACGGCATATGCAAATTAAATTGTTTGTGCTCAGAAGCACACAAACAATTAATTTTTTTGATGAAGTTAAGTACAACTTACTTTTATCTACAAACCAAATAGACTATCAGCATAAAGCAGGATTGGTAACCTTTTAAATGTCGCATGTCAATTTACAATATCTGTCGGCTTTTTTAGAGCGCTGCTTTTTACTGCTGCTCCACGTCTCCCGTTGATAAAACACTTTCTACAAAAATGAAACATACATAACTTTTAGTCTATTATATTGTTGGATATATTAGGCTATGCATTTTAATAAAAACACTGCAAAAAAAAGAGATAAACACCGATGCTCCTCCTCTCTGCAACTGGGTTTGTTTCCCTGACATCATTGACCAACACACACACACGCACGCCAAAAACAACAACAACAAAAAACACGGCTATCTATGGGCATGACAAACTATATAGCCTACAAAAAGAACTGCAGAACTCCATAACGCAGAGGCGAACAAACAAACAGATGAACAAATGAACGATCGCCACCTTTGACAGCGCCGCGGCACATAATGCACAAACCTGCTGCACAAGTGCTCAACCTTTACGGTGCACTTCCCACTCACAGGGCGCTTGCACCCCTTGCTGGAGACAATGGTCATATTTTTCTTGCAGAGCTCTACTCCGAGCTCCTCACCCTATCTCTAAGGCTGAGCCCAGCCAGCCTGATAATTAATGAATAATTATCCTTTACTTATCTTTCAAAGGATATAACAGATTTGTTTCCACTGTGTTCTTGGTTCATTCTTCGTAGGTGACAGGGTTACGTCTGTTTATGAGGCTTGCCACCATTACAAAGCCGGTCCTGGTGTTACCCCACTCCAATGCTGATGCAGAGAGGGTGTTTTCTGTGGTGGGGCTTACTAAGACCAAAACCAGGAACAGCCTGGCTCTGGATGGAACCCTTTCATCCATAATGACAGATGGCTGGCCTGGAGCCCTGCTTCAAGTGGGAGCCCTCCCCAGAAATAATCAAGGCCTCAAAAAAGGCCACAAGCAAGTACAACAAAGTACAACAAAGTACACAGCTCTTAAGGACTAACAGTAGCCTCCTTTACGTTAAGTTTCTTACCTTGTAAAGTCCACATTGTTCTGCCAAATTTATGCTGACTGTTACCACAGCTTGTAAACAAATCCACATTTGCTTAATGCCATTAGTTGTTCAGTTTGAAATAGCGTAATGCACAACTTGTCCAGCAGAGGGGGAAATCCCAGCTCATCCTACCAAGGGGGGCTTTAAATTGGCATTAGCTGCATGTAGTGTGGGGATGTTCAAAAATGTTAAAACATTACCTAGCTTTTGGGGGTTTTGATTTTTATTCAAATGTTTCTTGCAACATATCTGTATACTACATATCTGTTTACTTTTTGATGGCTTTTTTATACAGAATCCCAAAGTAAACATTCACAAAATGAGCCATGCTGTGTCTTGTATCTTACTGTTGGGTCAGTAGGTTCTATTTGTACACTCTGACTAAGGCTAATACATTGAGAACCACTGATGTATGGTAAGCAGTAAAAGTTTTTGCTGTATGGTTATGACCCTGAATGGGCTAAATTTTGGTTGGCCCCACCAAATCTCACTCCAAGGTTTTTTGAAAAGGTGATTGCTAACAAGTGGCTAAATGAGACTACAGTGGGAACTCTCTCCCTACTCGGAGATGTCTCCTGTAGGTTTAATCTTTGGGTTAAGGTGAATATTAATAAACAATTTATTAAGCTACACTGATTAGTTTATCGGAGATCGTCTGAAGAATAACGGTAGCGACGTCGATATCATCCGACCGTGGTGTAGTTATAGCATCAGGTTAGCTTCTTACTTCTGTCGGCCGCATTAACGCTTCAAACATCATAACAATGGTATTCATCTGTGAAGATTATCCTGCTGAACAAAACACCTACGCATCAGAAACGGGTTTGCCACATAATTTATTTTCTGCAATGATCCGAAATCCAAGGCAAAAAGCACATAGGCAAATTCTAGTTAGACTCCATGTCGATGCTACTTCAGGGTTTGCCTACAAAAAAACGTCATGTGGTTTGTTACTAAAGAGTCTTTAAGTAAAGTCAATGATGTTGTTAGCAGGAGCTAGCTGCAGCTAACACTGTGCTGTGTGCGTCTATGGACTAAAGGCTATGAGCAGGAAACACGTTTCCAGCAGTGGAAAGAAAACCTACCTGCTCTCTGCAGCTTGATTTCAGGTGTTAAAATCACATCCAGCACTTTTCTTTGTCGGTGGAGCTCCTCTTCGTATCCACATGTTGTTGTTTCTGATATATCTCTGATAACCGCAGCGAGCAGCCGCCGTCTGAAGAAATCTTTAAGATCCTGAAACCCGGACATCTGACACACATCCAAGAGTCACAGAAGAAGAACTCAACACTGACGTTACTCTGATACTCTGATAATAACTCTACAACGTTACAGACACACGTGGTATCTGTGAAAGAGCCGGAAATAAACAAGAGTGTATGTCTGGATGTTAGCCTGATGGTCTGAAGCTGCGCCCCCTGAGCTTCTGATTTTCAAAATAAAGCTCCGGAAATCATGCAATTGAATTGTCACAAATAAAATACTTATATTAACGGAATAAAATGTTTGTGTATAAATGAAGACTAATAAAATACTTTAAAAACAAGTAGTATATATATATATATATATATATATATATATATATATATATATAGATATATAGATACAGCTCTGGAAAAAATTAAGAGACCACTGCAATTTTTTCTGAAAGAAAGCATCTCTGCATGTATGAAAGCCTTCCATTCCAGTGCCTGTTGAATTCCAACACAAGCAAACCTCATTCAATGAGGTACTGTATAGGTGATCACCTGAACCAAATCTTATTAAAAGAGGAAAAGTATAAAAACCTCTGCTATGGTCATCACTATCCTCTTGCAATAGGACCAGCTGGATGGCAAAAACAGTGCTAGTAGTACGTCAAAAGTAATTGGAATAAAAAAGATACCTATTAACCATGCCAGGAGTTGAAAATAAAAGTTTTGAGTGAGGAAAAGAAGGGTTAAATTCTGGCTTTACTGGCAGAGGGATACAGTGAGCGTCAGGTTGCTTCCATCCTTAAAAATTCCAAGACGATATTAGAACAAGGTCAAGCAGCAGACATTGGGGACAACAAAGCTACAGACCAGCAGAGGGCGAAAACGACTCTCCACTTAGCAGGATGACCGTTAACTCATTTGAATGTCACTCAGCAATCAGATCATAATTCAAACCAACTCGAAAACGAAATGGCAAAGTGGACGGCGCAGGAAAGTGACGTCAGACTCCAGCTCCCAGGCAGGCGAACGTAATATGTACAGTCTATGAGGCGAGCGGGCAGAACGCGCACTACGATGTGTGGCGGGGTGAATCTTTAACGCTGGTTCATGCTCCAAACTAGTTGTTGCCCTGATTTTAATTCAATTTTAGCGTTGTAGTTGATTATCCTTTTAATAACTACAAAACTCTGAAAATTAAAAAGCATTTCTGTTAATACATTTGAATTTTCAAATTAGCTTTATCATTTGAATTTTGATCACTAATCGCTTCCATATAGACCAGGGAAGTCAGACATACGGCCCGACAGCAGGTTTCATCCGGCCTGCGAGACGTTTTGGGAAGAAGGAGGAAATGTATTGAAAAATATTTTGAGATTTTTTATAAATTAAATATTTGTAATACTTATTTTCCCCGAATTGTATTAAAACCTACGTAAAATGAGCAACGTAAAGGTTGATATCATGATACGAATATTAATTAAACGAGTATCATAAAAAAGACGAGTGGCCGAGCGCACGAGCTGCTCCTGCTGGTAATACATCACATCAGAAAACAGGCTGAACACCTAAGAGAGGTGACACAGAATGCAATTTCAAGAGAGATCGAAGGAGCGATATTTCTTTAGTTTTATTTGCTCACAAGTTGCCAGAATCGTATCAGAGCCACGGGACTAAAAGACAGGCACACCGCTGCACTACGCGTGCATCATGACGGTCTTCAGCTCTGTCCACACTTCTTACCAGTTTCTCCTGTCTTCACTGATGTAAAACAAAAGTTTTGGCTTATAATAACAAAGCTTCCTATGGAGTGAGCCACAAAGAGCAGCTTGTGCAAATAAAAAACAATCATCTCCGCCATGCGTAATGGCCCAGACCGTCTCCACACATCCAGACTAAGTGTAGGTTGTGGACACTGGCGTTGAGCCTGATGCATCTCCCGACTAGTTTTACCTCTGGTTATTGTAAAAACAGTAAATTAAAATGAATATTAACTGATTTTATTTACAGATGGTGCCCTTGAGCAAGGCACCAAACCCCCTCCCTACCATCAGCTCAGGAGCGCCCGCTGTGGGCTGCTCCATCACTCTGGCTTCTCTCCATTAGTGCATGTCCATAGGATTCTGTTTCTGCATGTGTGTGTATAATTCAGCCTATGTGTGTGTTCATGACTTACAGAGTGTAAAAACTGAAATTTCCCCTTGCGGGGATCAATAACAGTTCATCTTAAATCTTATATTTGTGTTTGTCTGCATTGTGTTGCTGCAGATCTTAACCAGAAATGGGGAAGACAAATCAAGACAGCTAACACAATTAAACAACAAGTTGTTTCCTTCAGCCCACACAGGCCTGGGTGGCGATATGGATGCTACGGTCTCCTTCTTTCCAGGATGTTGACTTCTTGTCTGGAATTGTGTATGTGGGACACACTCTTCTACGAGCTACATTTCAGTGAGCGGTTCGAGACCCCTCACTGAGCACCAACACCCTTCATGGGCTCTGTAGCTACTCTTAAAGTGTATTCAACAGGAGCAGGGGAAGAGGCAGGATCTGGAACGGCAGAGGGGGGGATCTTGTTGAAGGGAGCAGGATCTGGAACGGCAGAGGGGGAGATCTTGTTGAAGGGAGCAGGATCTGGAACGGCAGAGTGGGATATCTTGTTGCAGGATCTGGAACGGCAGAGGGGGAGATCTTGTTGACGGGATCAGGATCTGGAATGGCAGAGGGGGAGATCTTGTTGACGCGATCAGGATCTGGAACGGCAGAGGGGGAGATCTTGTTGACGGGAGCAGGATCTGGAACGGCAGAGGGGGATATCTTGTTGAAGAGAGCAGGATCTGGAACGGCAGAGGGGGATATCTTGTTGCAGGATCTGGAACGGCAGAGGGGGAGATCTTGTTGAAGGGAGCAGGATCTGGAACGGCAGAGGGGGAGATCTTGTTGACGGGAGCAGGATCTGGAACGGCAGAGGGGGAGATCTTGTTGACGGGATCAGGATCTGGAACGGCAGAGGGGGAGATCTTGTTGACGGGAGCAGGATCTGGAACGGCAGAGGGGGAGATCTTTTTGACGGGAGCAGGATCTGGAACGGCAGAAGGGGAGACCTTGTTGACGGGAGCAGGATCTGGAACGGCAGAGGGGGAGACCTTGTTTACGGGAGCAGGATCTGGAATGGCAGAGGGGGAGATCTTGTTGAAGGGAGCAGGATCTGGAATGGCAGAGGGGAAGATCTTGTTGAAGGGAGCAGGATCTGGAACGGCAGAGGGGGAGATCTTTTTGCAGTGTGATGCGTGTGTCCAGGTGGCTCTTTCAGTGACCTTCACAGCAGTGTGAGTGACCAGCAGCACCTGATACGGCCCCAACCAGCGATGAGCTCGTCACCACCTCTTCCTGAAGTTCTTCATCAGCACGACCTCTCTCCTGGTTTGATGTTATGCAGTGGAGTGGAGGCAGATCTGTGCTGGGTAGCAGACACCTGATTTCTGATATCAGACAGAGCTTTGTTGAGAGAAACACAGAAGTGTTCCAATTTATCTTCACAGAGGTTGGTGTCCATCGGTGGTCTTTGTGGTCCCATGCCAGTGTTTGAGGAACTGCTAAGAGAATCTCAAAGGGTAAAAGGTTAGGTCGCTTGTGCAAGCACATTCTCATGATACATCAGGACAATAGGCAGAGCTTTGGGCCATTGGTGTTGTGTGTCTTCATAACATTCGGTCAGTTTGTTTTTCAAAATGTCATTGTCAATTTAGCAAAACAAGGAAAAAGACACTTAGGCAAACACAGCTTGTCATCAGGCCCATACCACACACCATCCTTAAAGGAGGAGTCATTTGGTGACCATAGCTTGTGCTCTACAGGAGGCAAGAGGAAACAAGTGTGAGGTTAGGTGTGTGTGTGTGTGTGTGTGTGTGTGTGTGTGTGTGTGTGTGTGTGTGTGTGTAGGGACGATGAGAAGCAGCCTTTGCTGCAGCATCTGCTCTTGCATGTCCTCTCCCAACTACGTCATCAGCCGAAGTGTAAGCCACACACTTACAGACAGCTATCTGCTTTGGGAGCAGAATGGCTTCTAATAGGTCTGAGACCTTGTCATGATGTAAAATAAGCTTACCATCACATTTGAGAAATGTTCTGTTTCCACAGGGCGCCAAAATCGTGAACGATCCCAAAAGCATACCTGGAATCTGTAGATGGTGACAGATTTCCCTTAACTAGTTTTCATGCTTCAGTTAAGGCCACCAGCTCTGCTGCCTGTGCTGAGTAATAAGAAGGCAAAAGAGAACAGTTTCATAGTCTTCAGTCACAGCATCACCAGACGGACAATGTCATGTGTCGGGGTCACGTGAGGCTGAACCATCAACATAGAAAATAAAGTCAGGATTGGTCAGAGGTTCATCAGAGAGGTCAGGTCTGGGATTGCAAATGTAAGGAGAGGCAGAAGAGTGGCAGGATTCAAAGGATTACATCGTCGGCAAGTCAAGAAGAATTGTGTGATATCTGAGCCATATCGCTGCAGATAAGTAATATGAGATTTGAAACTGCATGAGGAACAAGAAGTGTGAGTGGGGAGAAGCCCACAAAATCTCTGGAAGCGAGAATGGCACATTGAGAAGCCGCCACAGCACAGAGACAATAGGAAGTGCCTTTGCAACCAGGTCGAGTGTGCAAGAGAAATACGCTACTGGTTTCAAGTGAAAACCGTGTTTCTGAAGAAGAACAGATGCCATGCACCCCTCTCTCTCGTCCACACTTTGGACGAAAGGTTTAGCAGGATTAGGAACCCATAATGTTGGTGTGCTTTATAAGGCTGTTTTTAAACGAACTAATTAATGTTCCTTCAGGAGTCCATGTGAGATGACCAGAGGCCTTCAGATTCTTTGCATTAGTAATGTTTTGAAGAGGACGTTCAAGAACAGAAAAGTTAGGAATGAAATGTCTGCAATATGAACACATCCCTAAGAAAGACATTGCTTGTTTCTTTGTGACAGGTTTAGGTGTATTTACAATGGCAGAAATTCTGGAAGGGGACAAAGATTTACCCTGAGGTGAGAGAATGTGTTCCAGAAATGTGACTTCTTGTTTTACAAACTGGAGTTTGCTGAGTGAGGCCTTGTGGCCTTCAGCGCACATATTTTTTAGCAAGGCAATAGTGTCGGTCACATACTGTTCTTCCACATTTTCCAATAGGGCTGAGCCTCTGGTCAGATCTAAGGTGGACAAACTTCAGGATAATGCAGCATTATTCAGGTGAAGCCCTGACCCATGCACTTGAATGTGTAACGTTTACCGTCCAATAGAAATGCAAACCAGAATTGAGGATCTTTATGAACTGGAACTGAGAAAAAGGCGTTTGACAGATCGACCACAGATAAATAATTTGAGCCTTCTGGGACTTGAGAAATGATTGTGTAAAGATTTGGAACATTTGGAGCAGGTGCAGAAATTGCTGCTTTCACTGCTTGAAGATCCTGGACAAAAAGCCATTCGTCTTGCTGCCATTTTGGACGGATCTTTTTCAAAGGTGAGTCTTCGCAAGGAACGATGACTCCTTTTTCCAAAAGTGATTGAAAAATGGGACGAATCCCCTCAAGAGCTTCTCGTTTAAAAGGATATAGTTTTTCAACAGGTCTGTAATCTGATTTAGGAATAATTGAAACAGGCTCACAGTTTTTGATGAGTGCCACATCATATTTACTGGAGGCCCAAAGTGCAAAGGGAACTTGAACTAGCAGAGGAGAAATGTCTCTAGAGCAGCAGACAGGAAATGCACCGGAAACAGGCTCTTTCTGCTCGAACAGATATGCGCTGCACAGACAGCGTACCTTTTCCTGAAACGACTTCCTGAAACAAACATCAGAATTGGTGAGCGGAGTCTGATCTTAAGTTGTCATACATTTCTTGGCCAAAGGTCCTAAATCTCTCCACCGCTAGTTTTTAGCCTTTCCCAGAGAATTGTGAGGATAAGAATTGTTTACCTGAAACAGTTCGTGTTGTTGATCTGTCAAACCTACCATAGCAGCACAGTCAGTTCACAGTCCAGATTAAATATGATGTAGTTATGCAATCATCAACAAACATCTGATTTAAAAATAAAATAATTTTTCATACTCATCGTTTGGACCTGAATTGACGAGAGCCCTGCAGTGCAGATGTTGTGCCTGCATTCTGTCGGAGAAGGGGTTAATCACACTCGAGGCTGTCTGTGTGATGTCTATTGAGACATCAAGCCTGACTCCAGAAACTGTCTCATGAGTCAAAAGTCGAGTCAGAATCGTCCTCAGTTTGCACAATGTTTGCCCGGCTTAACGTAAGGTTTCTGTCTGTTCCAGGATTATTTTATTTGTTTATTTTTTACCAGTGCTGAAACGTGTGTTTTCATCTTCAGTCCATAAGTCAAGTTTTTAGTTTGTGTCGTCTGTGACTTTAAACTTGACTTCTGCTACATCTCAGAGGAAGGACTAAAGAATCAGTAAGTGAAGAACATTGACCTGATAAAGGAAGTTACTCTGTAGATTCAGATGAACCAGGTACATTTAGATTTTCATTCATTTCAAAGAGCGTCCCATTGATAGAGTAACAATGTAAATGATCATTCACTGTGAAACTGTCAACAGTTTTAGACATTTAAAATAAAACATGTGAAACAAAGAAGATGGTCGCTCACTGAAGACCATTTCAAAAGAAATATGGTCAGTAATAACTCAAGGTTTTGTTTTTTTTAATGACAGTCTGAATGTTCTTCTCTTGATTGACAGCTGAGGTTTCAACATGAAGACGATCTCTGCTGCTTCTGATCACACAAACACTTTTATTTCTTCTCATGAATTTTAAAATAATAAACTCAAACTTCCTTCAGGGAGAAATGGAGGGTGTGTCCTTTGATCACCTGTTGGTATGTTGATGAACCAGCTGAGGTATTTCCTGGTCTCAGTAGTTTGGGCTCAGACTCTGTCCCGTTCTGACGCAGATCTGTTCTCTGTGTTGAAGGTAAGAGACACTTTTTTCATTTAAGTGTAAAGAGAGCTGTAAGCTAACAGTTAGCCACCAGGTTCCTTAGCTACTCTTAGTAAAGTAGGAGTGCAGGGAACACAATTACTCTCAGTTAGTATGCAGGCTATGCTAACATGCTAACAGTACAGTTTTACACAGCAGAGGGAGGGCGTGGCATCTGTTCTCATCAGTTAGGACTTAAAATAATCACTCCATCAGCTCAACTGGTTCCACAACTTCTCTGAAACTGGACGGTTGCCAAGCAACACAAACACTCCTCTGCACCCACAGCAGAGATCAGCACAGACCAGAGACCTTATTATGCAGATCTAGAAGTATGTTTTAATCACAGCAGTGAAATCAGAGTGTGTGATTCTAGTAGATAGATTTATAAAGACAAACTCTGTCTGCTGTAGTTATTCTCTATAATCAGCTCTTATCAATTAATCAATCAACTTTTATTTGTATAGCGTCAACTCATAACAAGTGTTATCTCGAGACACTTTACAAGAAGCAGGTAAAATACCTTACTCATTGTCTGTTAACATTACAAAAGAGCAGGTAAAAAGACCTTACTCATTGTTATGTTACAAAAAGCAGGTAAAAGACCTTACTTATTGCTATGTTACAAAGATCCGGCCTATCCATCATGAGCACTTTAGCAAAGCAGCAAAAGTTACAGTGGTAAGAAAAAGGCAGAAATCTTCGGCCGGATCCCCGGCTCATGACGAAACAGTCTTCACAGGCCTAGACTGCGCCGGGCTTGGAAAGGGATAGGGGGAGAGATGGGATAAGATGCAGGAAGAGGGATAGAGAGCAAGGGGGTGGGGGGAGGTAGACTGTCCATCAGCAATCCGGTGGGGAGGGGAGGGGGTGTGGGGGGGTTGTTCTGGCAGGCCGCCAACCCACGATCCGGTGGTGGGGTGGGGGTTGTTCTGGCAGGCCGCCAACCCACGATCCGGTGGGGAGGGGGTAGTGGTGGGGTGGGGGTTGTTCTGGCAAGCCGTCAACCGACGATCTTGAGGAGCCTAGGAGAGCTCAAGAGCTCCCAGGAAAGTAGGTGGTTAGTGACTGAGATTTATAGATAGATACATGCAGTAATATGATGTACTGTATATGCGGAGAGAGAGAGAGAGAGAGAGAGAGAGAGAGAGAGGAGCTCAAGGTGCCAGTTCCCCCGGTAGTCTAAGCCTATAGCAGCATAACTAAGAGCTGGTCTACACCAGCACCAGCCCTAACTATAAGATTTATCAAAAAGGAAAGTTTTAAGTCTATTCTTAAAAATACAGACTGTGTCTGCCTCCCGGAAGGCGGTTCCAGAGGAGAGGAGCCCGATAACTGAAGGCTTTACCCCCCATAGTACACTTGGAGACTGTAGGTACCACCAGCAGGCCTGCACTCCGGGACCGCAACGCTCTCGAGGGACAGTACGGCACTAGTAGCTCCTTCAGGTAAGATGGTGCCTGGCCATTTAGAGCTTTGTAGGTGAGAAGAAGGATCTTGAATTCTATTCTAGACTGTATAGGGAGCCAGTGCAGAGAAGCCAGGACAGGAGTGATGTGGTCCCATTTCCTGGTTCTGGTCAGTACACGAGCTGCAGCATTCTGGACCCGTTGAAGAGTCTTTAGAGATTTGCCAGAGCACCCTGACAAAAGAGAGTTACAATAATCCAGTCTGGAGGTAACAAATTCATGAACTAGTTTTTCTGCATCACTTTGCGACAGGATATTCCTGATCTTGGATATGTTACGAAGGTGAAAGTAGGCTGTTCTTGAAACTTGACTGATGTGAGAGCTAAAAGACATATCTTGATCAAAAAGAACTCCTAGATTCCTAACAGTAGTGCTAGATGCCAGGCTGATGTCATTGAGGACAGTCACATCACTAGAAAAAGTCTCTCTGAGGTTCTTAGGGCCTAGCACAATAACTTCAGTCTTGTCTGAGTTAAGTAGCAAAAGATTTCTGGTCATCCAGGTCCTAGCTGACATAACTGACTGGTACCATCGGGCTTCATTGATACATAAAGCTGAGTATCATCTGCATAACAATGAAACTGTATGGAGTGTTTCCTCATAATATTTCCCAGAGGAAGCATATACAATGTAAAAAGAATTGGTCCAAGCACTGAACCTTGTGGGACTCCATGGCAAACTTTAGTGTGCATAGAGGACTCATCATTAACATGTACAAACTGAGATCGGTCTGATAAGTAGGATTCAAACCAACTTAAAGCAGTCCCTGTAATTCCAAGCAAATGCTCCAGTCTGTACAACAGGATCCGATGGTCAATGGTGTCAAAAGCAGCACTAAGATCTAACAAGACGAGCACAGACAGAAGTCCCCTGTCTGAGGCTAGAAGTAGATAGTTTGTAACTCTAACTAGTGCAGTCTCAGTGCTATGGTGGACTCTAAATCCTGACTGGAACTCTTCAAATAAACTGTTGTCATGGAGAAAGTCACACAGCTGTTTAGCTACCACCTTCTCCAGGATCTTCGAGAAAAAAGGAAGGTTGGATATAGGCCTGTAGTTAGCCAGAGTTCCTGAGTCCAGAGTAGGCTTTTTAAGTAGAGGTTTGATTACCGCTACTTTAAATGTCTGTGGTACATAGCCTGCCAGTAAAGACATATTGATCATATTTAATATGGAGTTGCTAACTAAGGGAAAGACTTCCTTAAACAGCTTGGTTGGGATTGGGTCCAAAATACAGGTTGACGGTTTCGACGCAGAAAAAATGGAATATAACTCTGAAAGGTCGATTGGAGAAAAACAGTCGAGACTAATATCTGGTCCTGGAACTGTCTCTGCCGTATCAGACATATCTGCACCAGGTAAGGGCAGGAGGTTACCAATTTTGTCTCTGATGTCTAGAACTTTGTTGTTGAAAAAGCTAAGGAAATCATTACTGCTGAGGGCTAGAGGAATACAAGGCTCAATGGAGCCATGACTCTCTGTCAGCCTGGCTACAGTGCTGAAAAGGTATCTAGGATTGCCTTTGTTTTCCTCGATTAGAGAGGAGTAGTAGGCAGCTCGGGCGTGACGTAGAGCCTTCATATATCTTCTATGACTATCCTGCCAGAAAAAACGAGATTCTACCGTTTTGGTCGAACGCCATATTCTTTCAAAATTCCGTGATGATTGTTTCAGAGTACGGGTTTCTGAGTTGAACCATGGAGCCACTCTCCGCCGCTTGACAACCTTCTGTTTCAGGGGAGCAATCGAATCCAGAGTAACTCTCAGCGAATCCACTGCACTATCAACAAACTGATCTAGCTGAGAGGGACTAAAGCTATCGTAAGAGTTTCCAACTGGGTTGAAACACGGTACTGAATCAAAAACAGCTGAAATAGCTTCCTTAAATCTAGCCACAGCACTATCCGACAAACTTCTAGAGAGCACACCTCTCCCAGGCAGAGGTAATTCTAGTAGGACAAAATCAAATGTAATAAAAAAATGGTCTGATAGCAGAGGATTTTCTAGGAAAACTGTAAGGTTATGGATTTCAATTCCATAAGCTAAAACAAGATCCAGGGTGTGGTTAAAACGATGAGTAGGTTCGTTTACACCCTGGGTGAAACCAATAGAGTCTAATAGTGACATGAAAGCTGTGCTCAGGCTATCATTTTCAACATCCACATGGATATTGAAGTCACCTACAACAATTATTCTATCACTGCTAAGGACTAAGTCTGATAAAAATTCTGCAAACTCAGATAAAAACTCAGAATATGGGCCAGGAGGGCGGTAAACTACAACAACTAGAACTGGCTGAAAGGTTCTTGAGACTGAATGTGGAAGACTAAGAACAAGGCTTTCAAAAGAAGAAAAATTCAGCTTTGGTCGAGGGTTAACTAAAAGACTGGAATTAAAAATAGCTGCTACTCCACCACCTCGTCCGGTGTCTCGAGGTATATGAGTATTAAAATGACTGGGAGGAGTGGATTCATTCAAACTAACATATTCATCTTGACACAGCCAGGTTTCAGTCAAAAAAAGTAAATCAATGTGCTGATCTGATATCAGATCATTCACTAAAAGAGACTTGGATGCTAAGGACCTAATGTTCAAAAGTCCGCAGTGAATCTTCCGATCTTGTAGCAAAATCGTATTCGTAGTTTTGATTCTAATCAGATTCTGACGATTCACGCCGTTTGGGTCTGGGCTGGGGGACAGACACAGTACCTATAGTATAACTACAGTTCGATTCAGAATTACAGCTATAGTGACTGGGAGACAGATCTAAGGGAGGCGCAGAGAAGTGTGTAAGACTGCAGCTCTGCCTCCTGGTCTGAACTCTGTGTTGTTGTCAGGGTTTTGGACTAATAACCTCTGCTATGTTTCTAGATAATAGAGCTGCACCGTCCAAAGTGGGATGGATGCCGTCTCTAGCTAGCAGACCAGGTTTTCCCCAAAAAGACTGCCAGTTATCTATGAAGCCCACAAGTTTGCTGGACACCACCTCGACAGCCAGCGGTTGAGTGATGACATGCGGCTATACATGTCATCACTGGTCTGATTTGGGAGGGGACCAGAGAACACTACGGAGTCCGACATCGTCTTAGCAAAAGTACACACCGACTCCACATTAACCTTAGTGACTTCCGACTGGCGTAGTCGGGAGTCATTTGTGCCGACATGAATTACGATTGTATCAAATCTACCTTTAGTCTTTGTCAGCAACTTTAAATGAGATGCGATGTCGCCCGCTCTGGCCCCGGGTATACACCTAACTATGCCCGCTGACTTCGCTAGCTTCACGTTTCGGACTATGGAGTCTCCAATAATCAGAGTTTTATTCTCAGCGGGTGTGTCGCTGAGTGGGGAAAATTTGTTTGAAACGTGAAGTGGTTGGTGGGGAACCGTGTGCTTCGATTTTTGACTATGCTTCCCTCGGACAGTAACCCAGCCACTGCCTCCCGGCTGCTCGGGAGCTACCGGGGGGGAAGCCAAGCTATGTCGGCCCGCACCGGCTACAGGTGGCTGGCTAACTACTGCTGCATACGATGACTCTGACTCAATGGTGCGGCGCCGTCTCTCTAACTCAGACACCCTCGCCTCCAAAGCTAAAAATAAACTACATTTCTTACAAGTATCATTATCACTAAAGGAGGACGAGGAGTAACTTAACATCTGACACGTAGAGCAGGAGAGAGCAGGAGAGGGAGAGACAGAAAAAGAAGCCATTGTAAAGCTAACTGCTAAGCTAAGCTAAGAGTAGGTACACAGTAACACAGTGCAGAGGAGAACAGAACAAGAAATTATGCAATACGCTCACCGTAGTACGCTGCTCTGCTCAGGTGCTGCTCGCTGCTCTGCTCAGGTGCTGCTCGCTGCTCTGCTCAGGTCTTATTGAATGTCTCCTTCCAATCAGACAGCTGTGTCACATTGATCTAACCAATGGGGATTCTTCAGTCTGTTGGGCCACTAGGCAAAAATTCACAGGGGGGTCCTCCGACCATTCATCACCATTATGTGATCAATAATCTGACACCTACAGAAGAAGTGCTCTGTATCAACATTTATTTTCAAAGTTCACAGAAGTATTATTTTCAACATATAAAGAACATCTCTCCCCGATAGTTAAGATTAGACTCGCAGCATTCGGTCATTTACTGTTAGATTTACTGTTCATCTTCACTATCTGCTCCACCACTGCTCCTCTGTTTTCACTCTCAGACGGATAATTCATTTTCCTTATCCTTCAGTGACTTTCATTGACAAACTTTTCACAGGAATAAAGCATGTGACTCTTAGCAGAGCAATGAGAGTGAGTGCTGTCAGATGAGGCCCCCTTAGGATCCCATCAGTGGCGGTGCCAGAGTTTGTTTTTTTGCTGGTGCTATGAGGTTGCTGAACTTTTCAGTGAGGGTGCTCTGAGATTTAAGGTTCCCCATGCCGGTCACCAGTTTAATTTCTACTGCAACACCCGCGAGGCCGTGACACACGCGTGAGCAACATTCTGTGGTAAAACACAATGCTAGATATTCAGCTCATGGGATGTAGATTTATGTTCACAAGCCGATCTACGTAAACACACCTCAGTATGAATATATCATTCAACAAAATGATGCCACGGAAACGGTCGCACACAAGCAGCAAGCAACAGACATATATTTACTTTGTGCACATTTCAGCCTCAGACTCATCACAAACTGATGTTTATTTATTTATTTATTAGCACACATATAAGAATACATCAAAATAGGATTAACAAAAAAAAGGTGTGTCAGAAGAGGTCAAGAAGCCAACAGGCTTATACAAGGGACCTCACCTCTTAAGAGACAAATAAATCAACTAAACAAATCGAATTACACAATTTCAAAACAAAATTAAATATAAACACATATACAGTAACCTATACACGTACTCATACACACACACTTAGACACATACATACAATAGAAAGACTGAGAATGTTAACCCTCTATCAGCTTGTGACGGAGCGGCTCCGTCACTGACTGCAGTCAGCACACACACCAACACACACGCTGACACACACACATCCGCCAAACTTTTCTCTCTGTCAGTGCGCCTATAATCATTCAGTAAATCACACCATCATCCTCCTTTCCCTCTCAGTTTCATAACGCGATTAAGGGTGCACACTTGGAAGCGCTATTTTTGGTATCACACATATATATACAGATTCAGAGTGGTATTACCGTTGGTGCGTTGCATATGCGCTCCGCGGTGTCCCGTTTGTTCCAAACAGAGGCGGCCCATGTCCGCATACTAAATAGGCGGATGGGGCGTGCATAGGTGATCACATGATTGATTGATTAATTAAATGTTTGTTTTGAAAGTTTCGCCACCAATACAGTACAGTGGTGGTACTAAAATATGGATGAGAATGGGTAATTTAGGGGTGAGTGAACCATGTTAATTTAACAGAGTGTAAATTGCTCATTCATGAAATAATGTGTTTCTTTAAAATGTTAGGCAATTTATAACGCCCAGTGGGAGGGGCTTCTTGTGTTTAAAAGAGAGCTGCTTGCTGCTTTCAAGCAGTCTAGGATGGTTACAGTGAAGGTAACATGTTACAGCAGAGAGTTTATTTTTTTGAAGTACAGTTTGTTTGCTGAGTTATGTGGATTTTGTTTTTGGACGACTTTTGTTTTGTAAATAGTGTAAATTAGTGATGGTGAAATGAGGCTTTGTGAAGCAATGAGGCTTTCCAGCCAATTGTATCGCAAATAGATTCATTACTCGAGGCCTCATTTAACACAGTGTATACTAGTGACACCTACTGGTCAAAACAATTTAGAGCAGCCAAATGATTATTGATCACATCACATGCCATTGCATTACTGACATGTTATAGCAAATTGTTCTACTGCGGCAACCAATAAGGATTCACGTGATATTACTTTATAACATACCTTAGTTAATATCATATATATCATAATCATATTATCATTCGGTGATCTTATTTTTTTATGATTTCCTATCAAGATATAGCCTATGAAACAATAATATATATAAATCTATTGTTCAACAAGTTTGAGGACTTATGTTAACTACAAGTCCAGGAAAAAAGGAAGATTGAAAGAAAGAGGGACAACATTATGGGGTTTGATTGGGCAGTAAAAGTGCTTCTGTAGGCTTACTGGGAACAGAGTGCTTGTGTAACTGGGCAGTGAAAGTGAATGTGCTTCAGTGAAAGCAGTGAAATTGAAGGTGCTTTTGCAACTGGGAAGAAAAGGGAAGATTTTTTATTGATTTTTATTTAAAAATAAAAGTTGTTTCATAGTTTTTGTGCTCAGTCGATTCCGTTTTTTGGAAACAATTTCCCCAGCCTTGGAGAACACCCTTTCACATGGTACAGAGGACGCTGGTGTGCACAAGAATTGTAGTGCCAGCTGGTAGAGGTGGGGGTAGACTGTCTTTTCCAATAAAGCAGTACGTCATCTGATCTTGGGAGGTTTGTTTCATTGAGGTAGCGCTGGACCTCAATTGTAGCATCAGCGGTGGCATTGCAGCTTCTTCTGCTCTGATCCACACTGTTGTCCAGCAGGCACCACAGGTTTCCACCTAATAAATGTAGAAAAATACATTATTGCCAGTAATTATACTTCACACGATACGAATATACCAGGACTTATATGTCAACAACAATTCACAAACTGAGCAGTAAACATAAAAAATTACCAGAGGTTGTTGCAGACCCAGCAGCCTGGGTTGAGGTTGATGGTTGTGCTGGTGTGTCTGATGGCAATAGAGGAACATCTGGGGTTTTAATAATGCTGGCACACTCCGCTTTCAGTCGCCTAACTGCCTTACTGGCCTTTGACTGGCTGAGGAACCCAAGACTTTTGAACCTTGGGTCCAGCATGGTTGCCATTGTCATTATGCTCATGGACTCCACATTAACCAAGATTTCCCTAACATGTCTGACCAGGTTTTCAGCTAGTCGGACAGCCATGTCATTTTTCATGTTCAGTGCTTCACAGTTTACAGCATGTTGCAGCATTTTCAGAATTAGTATAACCTTAGAGGCAGACACTCTTTTCTCCTCAGAGAGTTCCACTGTGGCCTGTTGAAATGGGGACAGCACAAGCAGGCACTCTCTAATGGCCTCATATTCCTGTGCATGAGGCGGGGTGAGGTCTGTATTTAGAGAGGCCAGAGCTGCCCCCACTGGCTCTCTCTGACCATACAGAGGCTCAAACATGCTGAAGGTGCTGTTCCAGCGAGTGTCCACCTCCTGTATCATTTTAAGTAATGGTCTTCCCATCTGCTCCTGCACCTGGGTCAGCCTCTCTTTTGCAGTGATGCTTGTCCTGAAGTATGTCACCATCTTCCTGGATTTGGTGCGCAATTCATTAAGGCCAGGGGTCTGATCAAAAGCCTTTCTTACAATCAAATTTAGGGAGTGCGCAATACATATAGCATGCCTCACTTGTAGGATTTTGCCTGTAGCAATCATGTTTGCTGCAGCATCAGTTACAAGGCATCTGACTTTATGCTTAATGCCCCACTCCTCCATGAGGTTGGTTTTCACCTGAGCTATGTTCTCTGCAGTGTGGCTATTGGGAAATTTCTCCACTCCCAACAGCACAGTGGCAAGCTTGTCATTCTCATCGATGAAATGATACGTCACGGCAAGGTAGGCGTCCATATTGATGGAAGTCCACATGTCAGACGTGAGACTGACAGCCACCACCTTCTGCACCTGGGCCTTGGCCTTCTCCTTGGTCTCCTTGTACTTAGCAGCCACCATGGCCTTTAAAGCCTGAGGAAGAGAAGAAGTGTATAATTGTCCAATTTAAATAGTTATGTTGTCATCTGCCCCACACACACACACACACATATATATATATACACACCTGCCTTGTAGGGAGAATGTAGGTAGGGTCGAGCTTTTGGACCAGCTCCCTAAACCCCTCCCTAAAGCACACCAAGCACTTCACCTTCAAATCAAAATAATAAGCCATTGATAATAAATACAGAAAATGATGACAGTGACAGAAATAATAACAACTAATTCAAGCGATTCAGCACAGTAATACATGAAAGCTTTGTAGCACAATGGTTATGGCGGCGCCACCTCGACATAGGGGCCCGAGTTTGGTTCCTGGTACTGCTGAAGAAATGTTTTGTTTTAACGTTTACCTTATTGGGAGATGACAACTCAAAATGCTCCCAAACAGGAGACGTTTTCCTCTTTCTCACAGGCTCCATTTCTCCAAAAAACAGAACCAAAACTCCAACTCTCAACCACGAACTCTCACTAAACAACCAACCAACTAACGCAAACTCACAAGGAGACATGACAAGTGGGTTTCGCTTCCTTTTATCCGAAACACAAACAAATCAATGACGTAGTTCTACTCGAAGTGAGGCCTCGTTTGTCATCGATGACGCGCTTCTCTGAAAATGACACAAGCCTCGATACGGGGCCTCGGCTAGAAAAGCCCCTCCTACTCGACACACGCTTCAAAGCCTCGGTGTCAAACGTAACATCACTAGTGTAAATAGTCTAAACACCATTTTTTTCCTGTTTTTGCATTTTTGCATTTTTGTAAATATCTATCACTGCACTTTGGGAGGCCGGCAAAAATAAAAACACTTCACTTACAGTCTGCGACTACTAGTTTTTGGGTGGATTGAAAGAGGACCCCGTCACACAGCTAAATGAAACAGGCATTGATCTATTAAAAAGGGAGTGAAATGAGTGAGTTGATGGAAAAAAAAGAAAATAAATATATTTTATATATCCAAAAGTTTGACCTCATGGATTAAATGTGAAGACAGTTTCCTTTTAAAAATCTCTGTAGACAAAGAGCCGTTAAAAACATGTCTTTTGGAATTCCATATTTGTACCCCACGATATCTGATGGACAACTGACCGTGTTTGGTTTTATAAAAAGGAAGATGAAGATGATCAATCTGTCTGGTAGAATATGAATGAATCTGGGAATTCAGTTTAAAAAAATGCTGAAATGATGATCGTAAAGAAAAAGGTACGAACATGTATTTATATATAAACACACATATCTGATGTATATTGATATCATAAACTGAAAGAATGTTTCATTTTTTGAAGAGGGGGGCAGATGTTTCTGTTGCGTTGGAGAAAGTTGCCAATCTTACAAACGTTTCTGCAACATATAAAGTTTAAGAAGGTGAGAGGGATAAGTGTTTGCCCAGACGATATTACCATAAATCAAATACGGATAAATCATAGAGTAATATAAGGTAACATACAAGATAAATGAATAAAACTATTAAGTTTGCTGATGATCCCCAAGGACTTCACAATTTTTTTCTGAGTAAATTTAATATGATTTTTCCAATTTAACTTTTCATCCACAAGGATTCCTAAGAATTGAGTTTGTGACACTTGAGAAATTTCATTTCCGTCTATTGAAACTTTAGCATAATCCTTCTGATACCTACTTCCTTTACCTGTGAATATGATGAAATTTGACTTTTTACTATTTAATGAAAGCTTATTAAGTTTAAACCATTTTGCAGCACTCACCAATTCTTCATTTGTATTATTTATGAGGGTGTGTAAGTCACTGTGAGATAAGATCATGTTGGTATCATCAGCAAAAAGAATAGGAGAAGAAAGTTTGCAAGCTAAAGGGAAGTCATTAATATAAATAAGGAATAACAAAGGTCCTAATACAGATCCTTGTGGTACTCCACATGTTACATTAAGAGTGCTTGAAGCACAACCATTGATTACCACATACTGTTCTCTCTCACTCATATAATTGGTCAACCACTTCAGTGTGTCACCTTGAAGACCTTAATGTTGTAATTTAGCAAATAAAATATTGTGATTGACAGAGTCAAATGCTTTAGACAAGTCCAAAAAAATACCAAGTGCGTATTTATTATTATTTGTAGCTGCCTGTATTTTGTCTACGAGCTGTAAAAGTGCCATATAGGTAGAACTGTCCTTTCTAAAACCATTTTGATGTTCCTATAAGATGTTACTTTCATGTAAATGTGTAACTATTCTTGAGTAAATTAACTTCTCGAGAATTTTTGAGAAACAAGGTAAAATGGATATAGGACGATAATTTGTAAAATTTCTTTGATCACCAGATTTAAACAGTGGTATAATTTTTGCTCTTTTAAGCTCTTTCGGGACAACACCAGTGGCCAGAGATCGGCCCAGAGTATGAGTGAGAGGTTCCAATATGTAATCTGATATTTCCTTAATGAAAGAACTTCATGGCCAGCTAAGGTATTTTTTTGATTTTTAATGATGTCACTTACTTCCTTTAGCTGTGGGGGCTCAAAATTTGAGATACAGCCATAACTTTTTTCTAAGTAATCTAAAGGGCTGCCTACCGTGTTGTCAATTCCATTTGAGCGAGAAGCACCTATATTTGCAAAAAAGTTATTAAAGCCACAAGAGATTTCATATGGATCATTAATGAGTTTATCACCATTTAGAAACTGAGAACTCGTGCCTAAAGATTTTTTCTTCTTTTAATTTAGCAGTTGGTTGATAATATTCCATGTAGATTTGATATTATTTGTTGATTCTTTAAACTTCTTTGAAAAGTATATTTTCTTAGCTGTACGTAAAATATGCACATACTTATTTTTGTAAGTTTTATATTCTTTCAAATTAATGGGAGTTGGATTTGTTATATATTTTTTGTATAACTTGTTTTGTTTCATAGAGGATTTTTTAAGACCTGAGGTGAACCAAGGTTTGTGAAAATCAACTTTTTTTTCTTTTATCCTCTTGAGGGGAAAACATTGGTTCAATGAGCTAACAATTTCATTCATAAAAAGGGAGTAGGCTAATTCCGGATCTTTTTCATGAAGAACTTTTTCCCAAGACATGTTTGCTATTTTCAATTTAAAAATGTCCATATTTTTCTTGGTGTATAATCTCTTGTAACTAATAACTGGCTTTTTTGTTTCTTGAACCTTATAAGCCACACAAAAAATTGGCAAATGATCAGAAATGTCAGTATGTAATATACCACTATTTGATTCCCAATCAAAGAAATTTGTAAAAATAGTGTCAATTAGAGTTGCAGTTGTATCTGAGATCCTAGTTGCCATATGAATTAGAGGATAAAAGTAATTTGAACACATTGTATTTAGAAATTCTGCAGTTTGTATATGATTTTCACTTTTAAACAGATTGACGTTAAAATCTTCAACAAGGTAGCAAACTTTACCCTCTTTTGATATGACTTCAAGCACATCTGTTAACTGTTTGTTAAAAATATCAATATCTGTATTGGGTGGACGATAAATAACACCTACAATTATGTTTCTTCCCCCAAGAGAGGGGCTTGACATAATTTCAAGAAATACACAATCTGCGATGTTGGATTCAAAAGTCCCAAGATTACCTCTGCTGATGAACTGGTAATTTTTGTGAATTAAGAGAGATACTCCTACTCCAGTTCTTATTTATCTTGTCCAATGGATAGCTTTATAATCAGAAATATCATACAATGAAACTATGGATTAATTTAGCCATGTTTCAGTTAAAGCTATTATAGAAAACTTGTGATCCAAGCATGAAAGATAATGGTTTAAATTGTCATAGGTTTTGTAATAACTTCTAACATTGATGTGAAAAATGGAAAATGTTTTGGATTTAACAGAAGATGGTAAATTTTTGCATATCGAGTTAAAATCTTCTTCTTGATAGTATTTACATAAATCTGGTCTCTGCAAATAGGTAAGAAAGTTCGAGTCAGGATCGTGTTCATTATATCTATGGCTTATGTTATTTTCTAATGGGGAAAAAACTGAAATTTCATCATTAACATTAATAGGTCTATCTGTTGTAGAAAGTAATTCATCACTGTCCTAACTGTTGCCAGTTAACAACACCTGGACTAACAACATAGACCTAATATTATTTAAATGAGCATGGCATAGAGAGAACTACAAGGAGTCAGATTTTTGCAACTGAATCACCAAATGCATTAAATTCATAATAGGCTATAGAGGGGGGAAATCATGCACTTACCATAGACGTCTTCATAATAAAACAACTCGTCTGTTGTTGTGGTTGACTGCGAAGGCATTGATTATTTTGTTACTGTCCAGGGTCCTTGTTCTTTCAGAGTTTATAGCCAGGAGTGCCAGGTTACTGGTTCGAGAGTCCCCACTGCTGTTTCTTAAGTTGTTCTTCAAACATTGCAGACATGAAAAACTGCACTCACAGCTTACTGATGTGACGGGAAGAGTCAGAGAGATGCATATCAGTTTATATGAGTCTATAAAAGCATCTCTGTAGGGCATCATGAGGGATAGGAACTCCCGTGTACTGGTGATAGCATGGTCCCTTTTCTTCTTTTCTTTACAGTAGCCGTCGAACCTGGAAGAGCTCTGCAGACAAGTTTTCCTCACTGATTCCATAATGACGGGCCATGAGCAGAATTCGTTGTTTGTCTTGAAAAGATGTTTTTTGGGGGCTGAGGGCTGGCACACCTCTGAGTACATCATTGTTGAAAAGCGGCGTTTCATCTCCATTAACAACCTGTCTATAACAGGATAGAAAGAGTGTGTTCTCAGGTCAGATGGCCTTGATTACAGACTGGGCCAGATCATCTGCTGCTTCAAGATCAAAATTGAAGGACTGTATTATTAAATGATCTTTATTGGTTTTTCAAGCAATCAAAGGAAAAACACACATTGACATCACACAATATTCAAAACAGTCAACACCCTGATTTCCAGGTTTCTTCTGAGAGTCTTTCGCCAAAATCATCCTCCCACTTTGACATTAGATGGTTCAAGCTGGGCGAGGCTGTCAACAGTAAGATGTCATATACTTGTGATATAGAATTATGCTCAGAAGGGCCTTCACGGATACAATCCTCTAACCAGCTGATGGGGGTTAGAGAAGAGAATGTTGTAAAATTCTTCTTAACAAAATCCCTGATCTGAAGGTACCGAAAGAAATGAGACTGTGGAATACCAAAACCTGTTACTATCTGAGCGAAAGACATGAAAATATTATCTTTGAACAGATCTGACACCTTGCTCAAGCCCTTTCTAGACCATTGCAGGAATGCTGCATCTAGCATTGATGGTTTAAAAAGTGGATTATTGTTGGGTGGCATGCAGGAAAGGGCTTGCTTTAACCCCAAGTGGGTCCTACACTGTGACCATATCTTTAAAGAGCCTTTAATGACAGGGTTACCTGCCCCTTTAAAATTGATAGGCAATGGGGAGCAGACTAAAGAGCCCAAGTTTGTTGGGTCATTGAGGCTTCTTTCCATGTTTACCCACTCCGGACTGCCATGATCCTCTGGCACTGAAATCCAATGAGCTATTTTGCGTAGATTAGCTGCCTAGTAGTATAACATAACATTGGGAAGACCAAACCCCCCATCCTCCCTCCGATGCTGAAGAAAGATCCTTTTCACTCTGGGGGTAGTTTTATTCCACAAAAAGGAATTTATATATTTATCCAACTCCTTAAAAAAAGCTTTTGATATAAAAATCGGTATTCTTTGAAACAAGAATAAAAATCTAGGCAAAACTGACATTTTCACAGAGTTTATTCTCCCTGCTAGAGAGATAGGGATCGAGCACCATCGTTGGAGGTCTACTTTAGCTCTATCAAGGGCAGGTTTGAAATTGTATTTAAAGAGGTCCCTGTATTTTCTGGTAACCGTTCACAGCTCACTTTAAATGGGTATATACCGAATGTCATTGATTTTGCTAGTTCATTAATAGGAAAGAGCAGGCTTTTAGCAGGATTAACCTTATATCCCGATATTTCCCCAAACTCTGTTATAATGCCCATAACACTTGGGATAGAGACATCAGGATCTGACAGATACAGTACAAGGTCATCTGCGTACAACGCTAATTTGTGTGCCCTCTCCCCCCTTGTAATGCCATACACTTGTTCAGCACTTCTTATTGCGGCCGCCAGGGGCTCCATGGCAAGGTCAAACAGAAGAGGTGAGAGCGGGCACCCTGTCTGGTACCCCTTTTTAAGCAGAAATATTGGGATAACATGCTATTGGTGCGGACTGCTGCCTTGGGGGACGTGTATAACAATCTTATCCATGAGCAAAAGGAGGCACCAAATTCAAACTTCTCCAATACTTTGAATAGGTATTCATATTCTATTCTGTCTAAAGCTTTATGGGCATCGAGGGTAATCAAGACTTCTGCTATATCTGATGCTTTTGTAGAGTAGATGATATCATATAGGCGACGTAGATTACCAAAGAGCTGTCGACCCGAGATAAATCCAGATTGATCTGGGTGTACAATCTTTTGCATGACTGTGTCCAATCTTGCCGCTAGCATTTTAGCTAAAATCTTATAGTCAACCCCTAATAGACTTATCGGTCTGTAGCTTTCGCATTTCAATGGATCCTTCCCTTTTTTTGGAATAACTGAGACAGTTGCCTCTGTCATTGTGGGAGGCAGTGAACCTCTTAGTAGCGCCTCTGTAAATACCTCCTGTAGCAGTGGTGAGAGCTTTGCAGTGAACTTTTTATAGAACTCGATGGGAAACCCATTGGGGCCCGGAGCTTTACCGCTTTTAATCTTACTAATTGCCCTTTGTATTTCATAAATTGAGATAGCTTTATCTAGAGCCTCCCTATCCTCAACTCCTACATTTGGTAGAGTGACTTTGTCCAGAAACTGTTGTATTTTATCTTTATTTGTGGCTTCAGATGTATATAGGTGCTTATAAAAAGATTCAAACGGCTCATTAATCTCACGTTGGCCAATTGTTACGTTACCATCCGCTGTCTCAATCTCTGAAATATATGCTGTCGCTTCTGCCTGTCTTAACTGGTGAGAAAGTAACCTATGTGCCCTCTCTCCAGATTCGTAGCATTTAAATCTGGATTTTAAATAGAGTTCTTCTGCCTTGCCTGTAGACAAATTATCAAATTCCGTTTGCCACCTGACCCTCTCTTTATACAGATCCGCTGCAGGCGAAGCTGCATGTTTTTTATCTATTTAGTTAATTAAAGAAGTTAGCTCTTCCAAGCGTTGTGCCTTTCTTTTGTTCATACTTGCTGTATATGCTATTATCTGTCCTCTGAGGTATGCCTTCATTGTCTCCCATAGATTACCCCTACTGGTGTCTGGTGTATCATTAGTTTCCAAAAAGAAATCTATCTGGTTGGATAGAAATTAAACAAACTCCTCTTCAGAAAGCAAAAGGGTGTTCATCCTCCACAAACGTCTAGAAGGAACATTATCCGGGAAGCAAGGTGACAAAACCACCGCACTATGGTCTGAGATTACTATTTCCCCGACATCGCAAGAATTAACTAGGGGCATGAGTCTCTTATCTAAGAGGAAGAAGTCAATCCTCGAGTAAGATTGGTGCGCAGATGAGAAAAACGTGTAAAATCTGGGGGTGGGGTTTTTGAAACGACAGGGATCAACTAAACCATAAGCTTGAAGTAATGAATTGATATATTGTGCTTAGACATAATTCTACTGGTACAACTTGACAAGTTGTACCAGTAGAATTTATGTACTAATTGATGGTGATTTAATTCTGGTAGCAAAGCAAAAAACAGTTTGAAGCGTAAACATTTGCCAAAATAACTGGTATGTTGTACAGCTTTCCCTGCACAATGACAAATCTTCCGTTTCTATCTGATATTACTTTAGATTTTATGAACTGGATGTTTCTATGTACAAGTATGGCTGTACCCCTACATTTCACGTCCCAACTTGAATGGAAAATTTGTTGAAATCCTCCCCTCCTAAGCTTGGCCTGATCACAATTTTTCAAGTGTGTCTCTTGTAAAAATGTCACCTCAGTTCTCAGTTTCTTAAGATGAGCAAAGATCCTATTGCGCTTCACTGGGTGGTTAGCACCCCGTACATTCCAGCTGGAAAAGATAGTTTTAGGTTGGTTACCTATTCCTGACATATGAAATTGTGTATCATTTTTAGCCTTGTAATGTCTCACTCCACCACTAGAAAAAAAGCTACATTGCCTATAAATGCAAAAGAGAATAATGTATATAGCCAGAATACAAATATCCCAACATCCAAAAAGAAAAACCCAGGCCAGTCCCCGCCCCCCTCCTGCACGCCCCTCCCCAACTGAGAGGCTGCTAGATCATCCAACAGCGCTGTAGCAACTAGCATACAGAAATACCTTACCAATGAGTCTGAGCCTCAACCTGAACTGCCATACATGAGAAGAAAATTGCGTTGTAACTTTCTACCAATATTAACCATATCTCTATTCTATGTAAATGCCCATGAATATGTGCCTGTAATGACAGTAAATTAAGCCAAAATAGTAATAATACTAATGATGCGAATCTAAATAAATGTGATGATGGGATGCCTGTAGAAAAATTTAAATTAAATCAGGTAGCCTACAGATGCCCTTGAAATAAATAGGGAAAGTTCCCTGCTCAAGTGAAATTATAGAATTGGCTCTCACCAACACAACACCATGGTGAATGTATTTTAAAAGTTCAGTATATTGCTCTATACACGCTCTAATATCCCTATTATAAACATTAACAGGGTGGGGTACTGAAGAAAACAGTCAGAGTGCAATACTACCGTCTTACAGACTGGTTGGTCGAATAGAGGTTGATAGTGGCTTTCGAAGAGAACAAAAACAAGAAGAAAAGAGCAGCATTCAACACACAGCTACTGATTTAGCCCCCTCACTTCACTATATTGGCCAGCACATATTCCTTCGCTGCTTCAGGGTCCTTGAAGCTTTTGCGGGTGCCATTAACGGTTATCTGGAGCTCTGCTGGGTACCACAGGCTGGCTTGAACCCCCTCACAGCCGTGCAGGAGTCCTCTCACCTCGCTGAAAGCCACGCGCTGCTCCATTACCACGTCTTTCTCAAGCTGTGTTATGTTATCAGAGTGGTCATTTGTAGCCGCCTTGAGCGAAGCTACCTGTCTTCCCAAACTTGTCGGCTTTTGCTGCTTCGGCAGCCTGTTGCAGTTCTTGTCTCAGCTGGTCAATCATAGCATTCTGACTCTCGGCTTTCTCTTCAATCTTGGCAAGTAACTCGTGCTTTAATTTGTCAATTGCACGGAGGATAGCAGACTCCCCAGTATGTCCGGCTTGCGTGTTAGCCAGTGAGCTAGCGCTAGCCTCGTTGGTCTTCTTCTTGCTCATTTCCCCCCGTCCACGTATCAAAAGTGCCTTTAGGCACTTATTCATCACCTGGCATTAGCGAAAGTTTGATTAAGTCGGTAAATACAGCAGTTCAGGTGAGGAGCTCAGCAAGGACGCGTCTTCACATGTTTCGCCGGAACCGGAAGTCCCCCAAATTGAAGGACTGTAACTGATCCGACATGAATTTGGTTGTTCTGAATACATCCTCGAAAATAACGAGATGCAAAACAAACTTCTCGTCAATGATTGAATCGATAGCTCTTGCCTCTGTCCTCCGCTGCGGATTTGATTGACAGATGACGTCACACAGAGTAGTCTGGATTTCCGGAAGAGTATTAATACCAGATGGTATTATACTGGCATGCCCATCGAGTGTGTTGGGGTTGTATCAAGTCAACTTTGGTTATATTCTTTAATAATTATTTCTAATTATTAATAATATAAATAAAATATCATTAAACTATGTTTAATCTCATTTTGGGGCACCACCCTGTACTCAGGGAAATATAACCAAAATATCACTCAAATCAGTCTCAAATTAGTTATTTAATTACTAATATTATTAATAATTAATGACTATATTTAATAAATTGAAGGCGTGAATCCGTACACAAAGCCTTCGCACCCAACTTATATCACAATGCAAATACACCAGTAATCACAAACAACTGCTCTCTTAAATTATAACAGAATTTATTTAAACAAAGTCTTAACTTAATCAAACAAACAACTATCAGAAACTAATCTAAGCAAACAAACATTATCAAGCAAGGCTTGTGAATGAGGTGTAAATGTGTTTGTGTGTGTGTGTGTGTGTCAACAATGATGCCTAATTATCAGTGGTTATAAAAGAAACATAACTATTTCTGAAACTATTTCTGCCCAGACCAAAGCTCTTACTTGGGGTAACTCCTGGTGATCGTTGCAAAGTTGGTTAGATCGTCACTCTGTTGAATGTTGAATCATCAGATTCAGGCAGGTTTCCTTCGTGGCAGATGTAGGAGGATGGTAGCGGGATTCAGATCTTCGACCAGAGCGCTGCTCTATAGGGTCTTCTGGTTGCAGGAGCCGAGTTCTTTATGTGTCCTTGTGGATTCAGGGATCAGTGGGCTTCCTTCAGCGCTCCTGTCCAGTTGCGTTCAATGACGTCTTACAAAAAATCAAAGGAAAGAAACTCTTCTTTTTGCTCGAACCTGATAGCATCTGATTGCGTCCAAAACTCCTAAAAATATGCCGTGGAAGTAGTCAGCTGAATCCTCTGATGCTTGAATTCAGCATGTGAAAAGCTACCTACACTGAACAACCTCAGCTCTGGAGTTTAACCTATGTAAGTCAAGAGGAGGAAAGGGTTTGTCTCGAATGCTGGAGTCCATCTTGTTGGAGAGGGTATCCTCTGGTGTCGATAGACCACACTTGAAGAGAAAGAGCAATGCCTGGTGATTGCTTTTAAAGACTGGAGCTGCCTGTGGGTTTACCTCAGGCCTCCTCCAATGAGGATAGAGAATTCAGAAGCCCCCAACCCCCCCACTTTTCACACCTATTTGTTAGTTTCTGTTGGGGGGTTGCTGGGCTAAGACCCCTTTGTTTAGTTGCCTTCAAAATCACTTTAGTCAGGCTCGAGACTGTGACCTAGGCCTGAGTCTTTCGTCCCAACCACATGGCTGAGGCCCAACAAGTGTCACATTGCTTCTTGAGTTCTACATATTGTGGCTATTTGTCCAAAAAAACAAATTAAGATAAAATTATAAACAAACCACATCAACTCAACAAACAGCCACTGATGCACCGTTCCAGTAAGGTCTTATGCAGGCAATAAGTTCAATGTCCAGTCGTGAATCTCATGTTTCTTCATTTAATTTAGACATGCAAACATTTCCAACTGCATCCATTGACCATCATCATCATTGACATAAAAAAACCTGTGTCCCTTCCTGGTGCATCACCCAACAGTGACACACCTGGAACATTTAAAGGGTTCCTACCAAACCATGTGCTTGACAAGGTGCCCACTGCCCCCTGGTGTTCACAAACAAATGCACAATAACAAATAACTAGAAAATGTCTGCTACACTACTCGCTGTGCTGTTGGGTTCCTGTTGTTTTTTCATGATTGTGCACCACTGAGCCAGAAAAAAACTTGTAGAGCATTTGTAGTGTCTCAAAAAACTCTGCTGCAGCGTTGACATTATGCACACAGTCCGCTAACACCAAGTTGAGCCTATGTGTGTGGCAATGTATATAAATTGCTTGTGGCACCTCCTTCCTGAACTTTTCCTACACTCCATTGTTACATCCCGACATTACTGATGCTCCGTCGTAGCACTGGCCAATGCAACAGTTTATGTCTATATTACACTGACTGAGCGTAAGTTTGATGCTGCCTAGTAGTGAATCTGAATCTAACCCATCTGCTGGGGTGAAATGCAAAAATTCCTCCTGCACTTTCTCTGTCAATGGCTGCATATATCGAACGATCACTGAGATTTGTTCTTTTTTACTAACATCTTTACTTTCATCCACCAAAACAACAAAGTACTCTGCATCCCTCACCTTGTCACTTATTTCTTTGTGTATAATATTAGCCATTAGAGTAAACATCTCATTTTGGATGTCGTGGTGAATGTATTTGGCATTTGATGGATTGCTGGCTAACTTCTTCTCAACTGTTGCATCAAACATTCGGATGACGTGCAGTAGCTCGGGTAAATGACCTCTATTAGAGGACTCATCACGTCACTGTGGCCTCGCTGTACTATTCCCTGGCAAGCTGTATAGCATAGGCTTTCCACCAGAGCCTTCATGTACCTTTGGTTTTCTTTAACCAAGGCCAAATGTCCCTTGTCAAGCATGTTAACTATTTTTGAGCCACTCGTCTGTTTTGTTTTAAACTCACTCCATGTCTCCATCACAAATTTGTGTCCCACACTTTCATCATGACTCTTCAGAGATGCTGATGCTTTTCACCAGTTGTTGAACCCGTTGTTGGTTAATGCAGGCTCCAAATGAAATCTGTGCCCTCGTTTTAAGAAATGCTGACAAGCAAAGCAAAACACAGTGTCTTTGGACACGTTATATTCTAGCCATGCATACTGATCCATCCAGCTTTTGTTGAATCTTCTCTGCTGATTTCCAAATGGCCGTGCGGGGTATTTTTTAAAGAACTGGCCATCTTAGACCCTCTTGGGGATTATTGCTAATATCATCTGTGCTAGCCTCATCAACAGCAATTGCCGGCAGGTCCCCTTCCTCATCTCCATCTTCCCCCGGAGTTTCTTCTTGGTCCTGGTCAGTGATTACTAGCGTTGTTGTGCTTGTGCCTGACATTACACCTAGGGCTTTATGAGACCTGTCATCATCACCTGCATTAGGTCCATCACCCTTGTCCTGTCCAGGTTTTGATTGAGTTTCTGATTCCACTCGTGGCCGTTTAGGGACTAGAAAACGATCCATGTTGTTCTCCTTTACTAAGAAAATAATTGCGCTCTGGCTAACAGGAGGAAGTGGAGCGAAGGAGGCTAAGGTCAAACGTTCAATGCGGAGCGTGCTGAGCCCATTGACCAAATCACCTGTGTTTGTTTTATGTTTTTAATCTGCCCTATGTTTGTTTTATTTATGTATCTATTCATTTTCAAATTCTAAATTATAATAGTCACACATTAAAATTTTTAAATAAACCACAGAAATTTCTTGGGGGTGCTATGGCTATCCTAGGGGTAGCTACAGCGCCCCCTAGCCCTTGCCTAGCGCCGCCCATGGACTCGATCACACACGTGTCGCTCCTCAAAAAAAATGCCTGAACGCAGCTGGGGAAAAGAACAGCTGGTAGCGCCTGTGGAGCAGGGCTGCGTGTGCATACAGGTGACCAAATCAAATATGTGGGGAAAAAATAGATTCAGGACGCAGCTGCTTTGCTCCTAGATGAGGAGGGGGAAATGTCATAAAAAGTGGAGGTCAAACCTCCTACTTGATTTGATTGGCTGCTTTGACTGACATTGACGAGCTTCTTGATCTGCTTCTTGATCATAAAAGTTGAGAATGTTGAAACTTTTATGAGCACCCAAAAACTGCTTGAAAAATGTATCTCTCTGGTTCTCTGGTTGTATATTGATCCCACATAATAACTTCAACCAGATTTGTACAGTGCTGTGATTCATTGATCTGACATGTTAACTAAAGGTGTCCTCAGATATGATATATATATAATGTATTTATTATTATCATCAAATAATGTGTCATTTACACAAAGCATCATGGAAGAGCAGCTGTCCACCTGCTCAGGTGTTCTGATGCAGACAAGCTCACCTGACTGGTTGTAACATGATGGAGGTGTGTGCAGGTAGATTTGTGTTTGTAGACTGACAGTGAGGTGATGATGATGATGGTGATGATGATGATGATGATGATGATGATGATGATGGTGGTGGTGGTGGTGGTGGTGGTGGTGATGATGATGATGATGAAGGTGAATCAGCAGCTTCCTCTCTTTGTTTCCTCCACAGCTGAAGATCTTTGACTGGATGTGACTACATCAGCTGAACTCCATCAGTGTTGTTGTAGTGACAGAGTGCAGCTCTTCCAGCAGGGGGCGCTCTGCTATGAATCAGTGTGAGGACACAGGGGAGGGAGTCCCTCCCTCTAAAACCTCTCTGTGTGAGGAACATGAAGCTCTGAGGTGAAGATCTCTAACTGTCCATGACTCTTCTACATGTCACAGCTCAGCACTCACATCACTCCACCTTCATCATCATAATCATCATCATCATTAGACGTCCTTTCCTCTGTAGCGTCACCTGAAGCGACATCAGCTGATCGTCGCTCAGCTGTCTGTCAGCTTTAACAGCCGTTTGTGTCCACACAACTACACACTGTGTTCATTATAATAAAATACACACAGGAACAATGTTTAGTCTGTGTACTTTACCTGATAACAAACACCTGCACATGAAGAACAACCTGCAGTCTGCTAATAAAAATAACATACAGATCTTTTCTACACGCAATCAGTTTTAATATAAAATTATTTATTAATTATTTGTCTTTACTGATAATCCGACAGTGAACTCTGTATTTTATAAACACTAAGGATGTCTCAGGATTATTTAAAAAATTTTATTAGGATCATAATTTAATCAAAACAGGATGCATAACATTTTCAAACCTAACGATCATTAATGATCATGATGAATGTAAAACGTGTTTCCTCCCACTCTGTCAGACTGTCATTCTCATCATGATTAAATTAAAAAAGGCAAATAGTGTGAGTGATCATGAAAATAAATATCAGCTGTTCTAATAATGAAGGAGTCGTTTATGATCTTTTGGTTTTAACACTTAACGGGACTTAAAATTAACGGGACTTTTTGTTTGATGGTGAATCAGAAAACAAATCAAATATAAAAGTTGGGGGTGATCGGTCTACACTCTTTAATATTAATTTTATGAAACTGCTTCGTATTTCGTTGTTACTCCTCATGTCAGACACTTTTTTAATCCCAGCTCATCACAGACTCTTTACAAACTGACAGGTGTTAACAGTTTGTTTAAATGTCCGACGGTCCGTTAAGCGTCTTTTTAATGTCTGTCTTTTCGCCGTTATTAAACTCTACTGATGTTGATAAGTTTCACTGAAGTCCAATCCGCTGCAGCGTCCAATCAATGAGTGATATTCGAGACGGAGTCTGTCAGTAAAAAGTCTTCCTGGAAGGCTAGCCTCATGTTTCCTCGATCCTCGCTCCTCGCTCCTTGGTGCTGAAATAAGCGACATGAGACGTCCTTCAACATGGCAGCATGGAACGACTTCCGGTTTAAAGAGCCCATATTATGCCCTCTTTGGGGTTCGTATATTTCATCTATGTACCTACTTTTGTACGTTCACAATAGCTAAAGTTTAAAAAAAGGGTCTGTTTTCATGTACTGCTCCTCCTTGCTCCCTCTACGCTCTGAGTCTGTCAGCTGCACTCTGCTGAGCCCCCACTGTTAGACCCCACGTGGGCCAAGTCTGCTCTGATTGGTCTGCCGATCCGCTCTGTCGTTATTGGTCAGTTGCTCAGCACACTTCTCGGAAATTTCAACATGAGCTGCAGGGCTTGCCACAATGAGCCAATGGACTTAGATCAGTGATCTCACACTGACAATGACACCGCACTGACAAATTTTTATCGAGGGGGGCTAGAACCGAGCGTTACATGCAGCTAATGCTACAGCTAACAGGAGGAGGTAGGAGAAGCCGCTTTTCCGTGGACTTTGAATTTTTGCACACAGATGTGCCTAAACATGCACAGGACACTTGGAAAACACACTAATGGGCATATAAAACCAGAAAAAGCATAATATGATACCTTTAAGCGGGGATCAAGGAGAGAGGAAACGAAAAATAATAGACATGAGAAGTAGCCCATGACTTTTCTCCATGTTACAGCTCAGCACTCACATCACTCCATCATCATCATCAACCTCATCATCATCATCATCATCATCACTGTCTCATCTGCTGCTCACAGTAACTAATAATGTTGTTTGTTTGTATCAGGATGCAGGAACAGAGACCAGACTCTCCTGGACCCAGCTGTGTGTCCATGAAGAGTGACCGGTCTAAACCTCTTATTATTTTCTTTAAAGATGGACTTCCTGCTGATGGAAGGTGAGATCTGAAAACTGAAGTTTATTTTCTTTGTTTTTAGACTCATGTCGTGGTCCAGCACTTTGTAGTGTCATCAGTACATTCAGGTGCTGCTCGGGTGGTCCAGGATTCCGAGTTGGGAAGTCGTTTTTCCGACTTCAGTGTGTTTGATTTAAGTTCGGAAAGTTGGAATGTTGTAACAACAGCACAAACAAGTGTTGATGCTACGTAGAATATCAGTGAAATGTAACTGTTAAAAAGTTATATTTGATTAAAAAAAAGTTAATGTGCAATACGTGAATTAATAAAAAGTATGTTAACATTTACAAAAAGTATTTTGCCCCCCATTTGATGACGATTCTGACATCAAGTCAGGAAGTCGGGCACCTTATTTTTTTCCGAGTTTCCGAGTTGTTGGTCCGACTTGATTAGGTGTTCATATGCATTTTACAACTCGGAACCTCTTTTTTCACGATGTTTCCGACACCACTTGAATGCAGCAGAAGCTTCAGGGGGCGAGGCTTCACAGACCTGCAGGCGAGAGCATAGACTGTAAATATTACTGGACGAACCCTGACCCGTCTGTTACATAGGCAGCAAATGAGTCCAATCGAGGGCCGCATCCATATTGGATTTGCAGTCTCAACCTAACTTTGGATCAAGCTAGCCACAGCAGTAAGGCGGGACCGGCGGGACTTAACTCCGCCCATTCAGTTTGACGTTAGCAGTCCACTTCACAGCGTAGCTAACGGCTAGGCTGCTATCATCCCCTATTCCTGCTCATCCTGAGAAAACTCTATAAACAGTAAGTTAACATTTAACTTTTCTATAACACAGTTAAAACTAATTATATTCAACCCAAATATTTAATTAAAGTCTTAAAACTACACTTTTCTAAATATACAACTATGGTTATTAGTCAGAAAAGTTAGACTTTGTCAGTGTTAGCAGTGCAATACATGAGTAAAGTTTTATCCATAGACTGTAAATAAATATGAGACATCCAGAAGAAATCAATATTACAAAGCATACAGTTCATGTTACTGTTCTGACAAAAAGAGGAATGTCTGTGTTTTATATTTACTGATGTCAACAGCGATGTGGGTGAACATGACAATTGAAAAATAATTATTTTGTATTTATTATAAGACATTTGTTTTCTATAGAACCCTGTGAAGTCATGAGTCTGTGGACAGTGTCAGCTACCTTGTTCAATATTATTCTTGCAGATGTGGCTAATAACAAAAAAACACCCTGAGCTGTCACATGTAGTTAACTGTACATTTTGTCTTGTCTGAGGCATTAATTGAACACCTTTGTATTTCTCCTATAGACACAGTGTGGATTATTGGTGACTTGTCTGTCGAGGTGCCCAGAGAGCTGCAGAGACAGAGGAAGAAACCTGAGCCTCAACAACATCTGCATTTGTTGGTTCTTCTGGGGTTGACTTCTGTTGCTTCTCTTCAACAGCTCGCTGCGAGGGAGGTCTTCCCCGGATGGCCTGAGTGATGTCACCCACATGTTCCTGCATCGATGGCGGTCTCCATGCTTGAAATGCTGTCTCACCCTTACCTTCATTCAACCTAGCAACAGGCTGAGAGCTGGAGCTGAGGCGTGTTTTAAACCTCCTGACAAAACGTTACACCGCACCTGCCTGTCAAGCTGGTCAGCTACATGCCTTATTGTGAATAACTCTTATCCTTCATCAAATCAAACAACCCCCGTACAGTGTGTGTCGATTGAGACATGAGCTAATCAGACCTATTTGTTTGTTTTGTACCAAGCTGTAAACATGTTAATCTCTGCTGTAAAAACAGGCTTTTTGAATGTGGTTTTCCAGATTAAATAAATATTTCTATATAAATGCACTCCTTTATATCTACTTATGAGTATACATTTCAGATTTGAAATGACAAGACTAAAATGTGCATTAATGCTCAACTCAATAGCTTAGGGAAGGAAGTCTACTTTTACACAACTTTTTATTCTTTTGACATTTTTTTTTTTACCAAATACTAATGTAGTTCATTTCTTAAAATGGGATGAAACAGAGTCATTGCAAAATTTGTCATTAAACACAGCCCCATTCTTAAATCAAGATACATGGAGAGTAAATAAAATCAATAACTTGTGAATAAGAATTATTTAGAAATGTAGTCTTCCCAGATCAATATCACATAATATCAACTTCTCCCATCTAAACTGGACAAAGGTTTTAAAATGGGAAGAAAATGGTTTGATTGCAAGTTGTTTGGAGGAGGCCATCTGCTGGCCATCTTCTCTCACCAGAACTTCGACTGTTGAAATGTCATTCTGAAGAAGCTCGAGCATGTGACATGGATCCAGGAGAACATGGACTTTTAGTGCGGGGTCTTCAGGATGACAAAGAAAGAGAGAAAATAGCAGTTATTCATTAAATAATTTTTTTGCTCTCATCTATTTTTCTGTATTCATCTGTGTGTAAGAGTACATTTATAAATTCAACAGTGTACTACCCAGACAACAAAGGTACAGTATTCAGGTAATCAACATCTATTTAAAGTTAAGAAGATAAACCTTATTGTAATCATGCTATTTTCAGCTCTCTCACTCACTTGCACAATGATATTCCACATCAAATTGTCTCAGATTTTGGAGGAAAAATTAAGCAATTTATTGTGGATAGTACTTCATCTTAACATGAAACAAATATAACCTGAATTATTTAAATCATTAACAGGTCCCAACTCTCTGTGCTTTAGTACAGAACATACAGTAGCTCATTTATTATTAACATGAGCTCAATACATGGCTGTATTCTTCAAACTATTTCTTGTACTTATGGCTTTATATCTTATTTTCATTCCATGTTATTTATGTTTTATATTTTATATTTCTACTGCTATATTCTTTGTAAGAGCATCTGTAACGATTAAGAACTATATTAATATCCAGATAAAATTTTCTCTGAACTCATACAAAGTGAATTTTTTTTTAAATTTGGTAACAGTTTGCACAAATCTTAAGACACTACATCAAACATGCAGTGTTAATGTCATCCTCTATAACCTACACAACATATTAGGTTCAGTTGAGTTTAGTTTATGTTACTGACGGATAATTACTACACAAAGTTTGTTTTTTAATGTTGACATTTACGTGGAGTATTACATTCATCATAACGTCAGATAACCATATTTACAGTCTGTGGTTAACCACCGCGGTGAACCTTTAGCTTCTAACATCACACAAACTCTGTCTTTTCAACATCTTAACAACAAACATTTCTAAACCATTGTAAATAATGGGCTACACTGAGTATAGTTAGCCGACTGGTTTACAAGCTAACGCTAAACAAGCTAGGTCCGTAAATATAAATACCGACACAAGAGTAAGCAGTTAATATAACACTACTATATCACTTACCGAAAAAAACTGAAGCATCAACTTGTTGGATGGTCTGTTAACCGCACAGCAAGCCATGTATGTTGTCAGATATGTGTTAAACAAACTCTCCAAACGAAGTAAAAAAGAGGAGAAATCAGACGGATCAAGCTGTTAGCCTACTGACCTGCTGACCTGATAGACAGATGGAGCGCGCAGAGCTGTCAATCAAATCTACCACAACCCTTATATGGGCATAGTCGTTTTCCTTAATAGAATAAAATCCGACAAGTTATAAAAAAAGGTCTTAGTTTAAAGATGGACGTCCTGCTGATGGAAGGTAAGAATTACAAATCAAGTGAATGTTCTGACTCTGTTGTTCAAAGACTCATATCTTGGCTCAGAGCTTCATAATATATGACTTGTTGTTTTCTTGTGTAATATGTCCTGTCACAGAGTTCAACAGGAGAGCTCAGAGGTTCAGAGAGATCAATCAGACCAGCAGAATCCAACAGACCTGGACTCCATCTTTATGGTGTGTTCAACACACTGTTATTTAATATTCTACCATTACAAGAACTAAATGCTAAGTTATTGTTCTGTTTAGAACAGCTGACTTTCAGACTGACAGATGAACCACATGTTGAGTTCTACCAGTTTTTATTAAATATCCAGTGTCTCCTTCTTTTCCAGCTGCTGGAGGAGAACATTGTCACCTTTGTGAAGAACGAGCTGAAGAGAGTCCAGAGAGTTCTGAGTCCAGATTACCCAGAATGCTTAGAGAGTCAGAGTGAGGATGAAGAGCAGCGGAGAAGTTGTAAAGAGGCATTTTTGAAGATCACTCTCCACTTCCTGAGAAGAATGAAGCAGGAGGAGCTGGCTGACTGTCTGCACAGCAGTAAG
The DNA here is from genome assembly GCF_963584025.1 of Labrus mixtus. Lineage (NCBI taxonomy): Eukaryota > Metazoa > Chordata > Actinopteri > Labriformes > Labridae > Labrus > Labrus mixtus. The sequence continues at coordinate 27,429,613 of NC_083623.1, forward strand.
AACATTTGAACAGATTTAGTATTTTAGAAAAAGGACAAAAAGGTTTAAAGTTCCAAACTCAGATAGTCATGTGATCTATATCAGGATCTGTTCATTGATTTCAGTTCTTTCTTTATTCAGGATCAGGTGCTGCAGTATGTCGGCGTGAACTTAAATCTAACCTGAAGGAGAAGTTCCAGTGTGTGTTTGAGGGGATTGCTAAAGCAGGAAACCCAACCCTTCTGAACCAGATCTACACAGAGCTCTACATCACAGAGGGAGGGACTGGAGAGGTCAATGATCAGCACGAGGTCAGACAGATTGAAACAGCATCCAAGAAACCACACAGACCAGAAACAACCATCAGACAAGAAGACATCTTTAAAGCCTCACCTGGAAGAGATGAACCAATCAGAAGAGTGATGACAAAGGGAGTGGCTGGCATCGGGAAAACAGTCTTAACACAGAAGTTCACTCTGGACTGGGCTGAAGACAAAGCCAACCAGGACATACAGTTCACATTTCCATTTACTTTCAGAGAGCTGAATGTGCTGAAAGAGAAAAAGTTCAGCTTGGTGGAACTTGTTCATCACTTCTTTCCTGAAACCAAAGAAGCAGGAGTCTCCAGGTTTGAAGAGTTCCAGGTTGTGTTCATCTTTGACGGTCTGGATGAGTGTCGACTTCCTCTGGACTTTAAAAACAATGATACCCTGACTGATGTCACAGAGTCCACCTCAGTGGATGTGCTGCTGACAAACCTCATCAGGGGAAAACTGTTTCCCTCTGCTCACCTCTGGATAACCACACGACCTGCAGCAGCCAATCAGATCCCTTCTGAGTATGTTGACATGGTGACAGAGGTCAGAGGGTTCACTGACCCACAGAAGGACGAGTACTTCAGGAAGAGATTCAGAGATAAGGATCAGGCCAGCAGAATTATCTCCCACATCAAGACATCCAGAAGCCTCCACATCATGTGCCACATCCCAGTCTTCTGCTGGATCACTGCTACAGTTCTGGAGGATGTGCTGAAGACCAGAGAGAGAGGAAAGCTGCCCAAGACCCTGACTGAGATATATATCTACTTCCTGGTGGTTCAGTCCAAACTGAAGAACATCAAGTATGATGGAGGAGCTGAGACAGATCCACACTGGAGTCCAGAGAGCAGGAAGATGATTGAGTCTCTGGGAAAACTGGCTTTTGAGCAGCTGCAGAAAGGAAACCTGATCTTCTATGACTCAGACCTGACAGAGTGTGGCATTGATATCAGAGCAGCCTCAGTGTACTCAGGAGTGTTCATACAAATCTTTAAAGAGGAGAGAGGACTGTACCAGGACAAGGTGTTCTGCTTCATCCATCTGAGTGTTCAGGAGTTTCTGGCTGCTCTTCATGTCCATCTGACCTTCATCAACTGTGAAGTCAATCTGATGTCAGAAAAACAAAAAACATGCCGGAGGTCTAAAGTATTCAGAGAAAAACCTGACCCAACACATGTATATCAGAGTGCTGTGGACCAGGCCTTACAGAGTCCACATGGACACCTGGACTTGTTCCTTCGCTTCCTCCTCAGTCTTTCTCTAGAGACCAATCAGAATCTCATACGAGGCCTGCTGACACACACACAGAGTGGCTCAAAGACCAATCAGAAAACAGTCAAGTACATCAAGAAGAAGATCAGTGAGGATCTGTCTGCAGAGAAAAGCATCAATCTGTTCCACTGTCTGAATGAACTGAATGATCGTTCTCTAGTAGAGGAGATCCAACAGTCCCTGAGATCAGGACGTCTCTCCACAGATAAACTGTCTCCTGCTCAGTGGTCAGCTCTGGTCTTCATCTTACTGTCATCAGAAAAAGATCTGGACGTGTTTGACCTGAAGAAATACTCTGCTTCAGAGGAGGCTCTTCTGAGGCTGCTGCCTGTGATCAAAGCTTCAAACAAAGCTCTGTACGTGCTCACATAACTATCCAGGTTAAATGTAGTTCTCTTTATTCAGAAATAACAACTATTGTTTGTAATTGCTTTCATTTGTGTTCTTCTGAATCCTCTTCAGGCTGAGTGTCTGTAACCTGTCAGAGAGAAGCTGTGAAGCTCTGTCCTCAATCCTCAGCTCCCAGTCCTCTAGTCTGAGAGAGCTGGACCTGAGCAACAACAGTTTGGAGGATTCAGGAGTGAAGCTGCTGTCTGCTGGACTAAAGAGTCCACCCTGTAAACTGGACACTCTCAGGTTAGTGTGCAGATGATCCAGATTATTCCTCTAAGATCATGTTTTCTTGATTAATCATTTATTGAATGGGCATTGGTGGTGGTATGTGTGTGTGTGTGTGTGTGTGTGTGTGTGTGTGTGTGTGTGTGTGTGTGTGTGTGTGTAGTCTGTCAGGTTGTCTGATCACAGAAGAAGGTTGTGCGTCTCTGGCCTCAGCTCTAAGCTCCTCCCCCCTGAGAGAGCTGGACCTGAGCTACAATCATCCAGGAGAACGAGGAGAGAAGCTGCTGTCTGCTGGACTGGAGGATCCACACTGCAGACTGGAGACACTGAGGTACAGACACACATAAGCTGTCTCATTGTTTCTGAATGATGAACTCTGCTTCTTGTCTGATGCTGGATTTAAATGAAGATGTATGAAGTAGATTCTGATCTGGTTTCTTCCTCCAGTTTGGACCACAGTGGACTGCACAGACTGGATCCTGGTCTGAGGAAGTGTGAGTGTGTTTTCATTTATTTTCATCAGAACACAGTAGCACATGTTGGATGAGGGCTGGAAGTAACACAAAGTGATGATAAAAGTGAGGGTGATGGAAACTCATGAGAGTTTAAATATCACACAGTAAAAAACTGTAAACTGAAATAAAAGTGATAATCCAGAGATTAGAAATTTTGATTTGACATTCATTTTCATAAAGATGTAAATATACTGAGTCTCCAACATCAAGTTCTCTCCTCAAAAACATTCAGACGTGAATCCAGTGATTAAACAGTAAAATCTTTAAAGACAGAAGCTAGGTCTCCTCCTCGTCTTCTGGCTGTGCAGACAGTAAAGGTCAAAGGTCGAGCAGTTCCATGAATTGATCAGTTCTTCTTTTAAACTGGAAGTAACAAAAAGTGTGTGCTGTAAACGATACATTTCTGTTGGATGTAATGAATGGTGATTATCTAATCACTGATTATCACTTTGTATTTCAATTCACAATCATTTCAACACTTCAGATATAGATAGACACACAAACATTTTGACTGCTTCATATTTCACATCACAAGTTTTCATCTCCTCCTTTCTTATCATCACTTTCTGTGACTTCCACCCTCGAGGCTCCTTTCTTTCAATGAGAACAGAAACAGTTTGTGTTGAGAACGATCCATGATGAATGAAAGACAATGACAATGATTGCATTTGGCTCTATTTTCATCAAATCCACCTGAACTTCATCAAATGTTTGTATCTGTTGACAGGACTCGTCACTTTTGAACTCAAGTCAAAAGAAACATTTCAGTCAGAATTGAGTTTCTGTTTTTGTCTCTGTGGATTGAAAGATTTTAGAATTCAGATCAAAACACACAAAGTGAACACAGTGATCCAACTCCAACATATCTGACATTAGAGTCCATGAAGATCAATAATAAATATGTGTTTAGAGTTGATCAGAACAGATAAAGTATCATGAAACAGCTGATTAGTCTGATGGATCACGGTGGGTTCAAACTGATCCTCTTCTTTTAAACCTTTCTGTTCACTGACGGGTCGACACACTAAAGAAGGGCTGGCTCATATGAAAATATGATCACATCATGTTTTAAATATTGATCCTAATAAATCTAAATCAAGATACGTAGTGTGAATATTTGTCAGGATGTGTGCTGAGGGTGCTGCTGTTTACGTCCATAGAAGTGACATCATGACACCAAGGAGGAGAACAGGAGTTCACTTTCAGCTCCACTTTTGGTTTTCTGTTTTTGGATCAGACCTCCACTTTATTTACTGCAGCTCAAACTATAGTTTACAGTGTGAAGTGGGCGTGTCCTTCAGGCTCCTGTTTGTGCTGAATGTGACCTCTGAGGATAGAACAGTTGGAGACAGCAGATGGTTCACAGCTTCTTTGTGCTGCACTTTGATTAGTCAGACAGCATTTCTTTAAAACAACCTTAAAGAATAGTTCACTTCATATGATTCTAAGAAACACATGGTGTCCAAACTTTGAACGTCAGCTCGGCATGTCGGAGCTTTAGAAGCTGAGAAGAGTTCACACTTCCAAATGAATACCCACAGCCACAGGTCAGACAGTGTGCATGTGAATGTAGCTCCCAGCTAACAAGCTACAGGGAGGATTTGAACTAAACACATAATGTGAATGACTTCTCAAGTAAAAAACTCAATAATACAAAAGACATGGAGAACAATGGAGCTCTGGAATCTAACTAAAAGTAATGAAATAAATCTACAACAAAGGAATGATTCTGTTATAAACAACATGAATTATCTGTCTATCTCTCTCTCTCTCTCCTTCACACACACTCATAGATCATGAATGTAAACTATTGTAACTTCTTAATGAATATTTTCAGGAGTCAGTAAGGAGCACTGTCACCACTCACCAAAGCTGCTATCCTTATTAAGACTACATATATGAATCACTATGTAAGGTTCAGAAAGACTTGTTAACATTGACTAATATCTTGTGTTATATACTCCATTGATACTTACTGATGATGGACCTGTCTCTCTGTTGGATGTTCTCCCCCGTAAACCTTGTTCCAGTGCTTGTTCCGAAAATGTAAGCACAGCGTTTCTCAAAGTTTGGGCGTAGTAACACATCTCTGTAACATCTCTGAAGACAAACAGAAGCCGTATCATACTCTGTATTTATGGCTTACTTCAGGTTGAGCCGGTCTAAATATTCTCTAAGACGTTTGGTACGTTTTGGTCAAGACAAAAATGTCAGCGACATGATTCAGGTCAAAGTTCAGGCAGATTTAATAATCATGTGAGAGTAACGTCTCCGCCTCTTCACCTTTTCACACTTAGTGGGGGTCTTCCCACAATGCAATGCGTCATTCAAAATAAAGGTAAAATGCAGTAAAATGCCTGTAAAAAATCAGAACAGAAAATGCCATCATATTAACACCGACTTTTCTTACAGTATATATATGTATCTATATATATACATATATATATATATATATATATATATATATCTGTTAGGCCACTGCCCAAAGCAACACTCATTGGCCAACATTGCCACAACTCCGTGAAAGTTACAACATTTGTTTTCAAACTTTGATTTAACTGCATGTAGTGAGTCAGTCCATCAAGGCCCGATATAACCCACTTGGAAATGTGACATTAATAAATAACTGAATAAATAGAGAATACTTTGTTAAAATGCAAAATAAGTTGGTTATTTAAAAAAGTTACACTTATCTCATTGAGAGTTTAAACCATTTAGACGCTAAAATACATAAATAATATGATCCTTAAAAATATTTACATTTAATTCATTCAGAGTGAGTTAAAAATGTTAAACTGTTACTTTTCTAAAGTTTAATAAAGTTATGGTTGTGAAAAAATGAATATGACACTGCCCCTTTAAGAGACACACGGCTCTCTGCGCGTGTCGTGGAGTGCAGCACAAACAGTGAGCAAAATACTGTGAAAAGAGTTTATTTAAACTGAAAATCAACATCTTCTTGGTGGTTGATTCAAGAAAGTTGTATTGTAGTTCAGCGCAACAGTTTTTTGGTTTTGTTTACTTGGAAATTGTTTGAGGAAATTAACCTTTTTCAGTTGTGTGTGGAGAGTCGACACGGGACACGGGACACAAGATGGCGAGCTAAATTCAAGGACAGCGTTTCTAGGAGATAGATACCACCTTCATAGTGCCAGTGAGGGAATCTGCTACTACGGTTAGACTGTTGGTGAACTTGCTGCCAGAGCGGTAGGAGTGTTGGATCCTTTTTGTTAGTCGAACCAAACTGAGTCAAAAGGAGCTAACTTGAACTGAACAGAATTTGAGAAGAAAACTTTAAACTGAACTTAACCTAAAATTGAAGTTGACATTTATACTGTACTGTCTTCATGATTGTCATTTTGTGAACCTGATATAATTGTGTTTAATTTAATTTTGATATGTGTCACGAATGCGGCTGAACCCAAATGCAGACCAGACAGATAGGGTGTCAAAAAAAGAGTTTTAGTTGGAATATGCAGGGGGATGTGTCCAGGGCTGGGGGTGAGGTAGTGAGCTGGAGGTGGCTGGCTAGTTGGCAGTAGAAAGTCCTGGAGACAAAAAACAGGAGTCAGAGTTGTGGTAGGCAAAAAAGCAACTTCTCAAAGTTTGTTAACAGGACAAATGGAAGCTGAACTTGTGACAAACAAACCGTGAATGGCACAACGATCCAGCAGAGACTGACGCCGTTTTCGAAACCGCGTACTATACTACTAGTACGTACTGATTTGGCCAAAATGCAGTATGCAGTAAGCAGTATGCGAACAAATGCGAGATCTGCAGTATGCGAAATATACCCGGATGTCATACTGATTCGGGAAAAATTTACAGTATGCATCGGACCAGTCTACCTCGCGTACTGTCTCCCAGAATGCAAAGTGCCAGGTCAATATTTACAGTCGTAATGGCGGAGGGCAGCTTGTCTCCTTCTTCTTCTTGCCACATTGTGGGCATGAACCAATGACAAATATGACATTTTCAGATATTTATGTGTCTTACCACCTGAGATGTTCCTGCTTTTTCAACTGTACGATGCATGTGCCACATGTGGACAAGCTGCTGCAATTACTGGCTTGCTCATATGATTACATATTATTCACAGCTGTGTAAAAATTGAACCTGAATGCTTGAAAAATATACTATTATGTTAATAGTATTTTTCATAATGTAATTAAATAAATTACTACTAATAATAGCATGCTAATCATATTTCAACCACAGGTGTTATGTATTAATGACAGAATATATGAGAGATTGTTGACGCTTTTATTTTTATTATTTTAATGAAGCACTTGTGAGCTTATTTCACTACACCGTAGCGGCGTTTACCTCCAGATGGGCCGTTGTCTACTTCCACATTCCAGGACCGGAAACCAGTTTAACCGGACCAAGCATACTGCAAAATAACCGACGACTGGCAGTCATACTACATACTACTGTTGAACGCAGTATGCAGTATGCAGTATGCAGTACATACTGCTTACTGCATACTGATTTAGATAGTAGTATGTAGTACGCGGTTTCGAAAACGGCCTGAGCTGATGGCTAAGTAGTTATTTAAAGATCTAAAATAAAGCTCTTGAAAGTTTGAAATGTGGTTAAAGTCTTACATCATCAAAGTCATATCCAGAATGACAGAGTTTGAATGTCAGTTACACATGAACATAAAACCAATAAGATTGATCTTAAAATGAGAGAGAAACACGTCATATTGTTGGTATGGACATACACCTTTATATTAACCTGCTACATATTTAATTACAGATTATTAAATATGTAATCTTAGAAAACAAAAAATATATAACGTATCATTTGTAGAGTCATTTGACTGTAAAAAAAAGAGAAATAAACGTTAAAATAAAATAAAAGGGGGGGGTTGTTCGTTTACAGATAATGTCATCTTACAGTTTGTTTATTTAAAAAAAACAACTGAAAAATACTTTTAAAATGTCGAGTTATTTAATGTAAAATTAGTATTTTTTTACAGCATGGTAACTACTTTTGAACTTGATTAGAAGTGGATTATTGCATTTCAGTGCTGTCAAACATCATTCAGTGCTGAATATGAACTGTAAGTTTGATTGACTCTCAGTAAGTGTCAGTAAAGTTGTTGATGAATGAACAGATGATAACCTGCAGCTGTGTTGTGTCTCGTTCTCTCCATCAGACGCCTGTGAGCTGGAACTGGACACAAACACAGTGAACAGATCCCTCAGACTGTCTGACAACAACAGGAAGGTGACATATGTGGAGAAGCTTCAGTCATATCCTGATCATCCAGACAGATTTGACTACTGGTCTCAGCTGCTGTGTAGGACTGGTCTGACTGGTCGCTGTTACTGGGAGGTCAAGTGGAGAGGAAAGGTTTTTGTATCAGTGAGTTACAGAGGAATCAGAAGGAGAGGAGTCAGTGATGAATGTGTGTTTGGATGGAATGATCAGTCCTGGAGTCTGTTCTGCTCTGATGAAGGTTACTCTGTCATGCACAATAAAAGAGAAACAAAGATCTCCTCCTCCTCTGTCTCTAACAGAGTAGCAGTGTATGTGGACTGTCCTGCTGGCTCTCTGTCCTTCTACAGAATCTCCTCTGACACACTGATCCACCTCCACACCTTCAACACCACATCCTCTGAACCTCTCTATCCTGGGTTTATGATCTTGTCTCATGGTTCTTCAGTGTCTCTGTGTGGTGTGTCGGTCTGAGAAACACTGCTGACTGAAGACCAGCTGACTCTGTTCATTCTGTCCAGCTGCTCTGTTTCATGGTTGGTGGGCGTGGTAATGGGGGGGTGGGGGTGTGAATGGGGTTTAAATGTTCTACATTATAGAAAAACAATGGACCCCCTTCTGTAATGTCTGTATTGTTCTGATCTCATCAATAAAAATTAAGTGACAAAATAAGATCTGATCATCTGGATTTGATAATCCTTAAATCTGTACCTGGATCAGGGTGATCCTCATCTGATCACTTTAATGTAGCAAGACAGTCTTTCTTCTCTGACATCATCATCAGAAACAATAATAATGCTTGTGCCCTGTTAGCTACTGTCGACAGGCTAACAAACCCTCCTGTGTCAGCAGCACCTGAACTTCATTCTACCAGGGCCTGTAATTAATTTGACATCTTCTTTACTGAAAACATCCAGAACATTAGACAAGCTGACAGTGACTCAACATCAGGATCAGGATATGTGCTGTGTCCATTTAGAACCAGTGTAGGCACAATGACACAGTTTAATCCGATCAACCTTAAAAACCTGGAGGACATAACACAACAATTAAATTCCTCCTCCTGCTGTCTTGATATTCTGCAAACAGTTTTTTCACAAAAGTTTCCCAAGTCATGGCTCCAGATTACAAATTGTAAACATGTCTCTTTCCTCAGGCCTTGAAAACAGCAGTCATCAAGCCACTACTAGAAAAAGAACAATCTAGACAAGACAATAATGAACAATTACAGGCCTATGTCAAATCGTCCTTTGTTAGGACTAATGATAGACAAAGCTGTTAAATAACTTCTTAACATTGAACGACTGTTTGGATGTCTTCCAGTCAGGTTTTGGACCAAACCACAGCACTGACACAGCTCTGGTTAAGGTGTTTCATGACATCCGACAGAACCTCAGTCTTAGTTCTTCTTGGGTAACCGTCTATATTAAGGTCCTTGTAATAAGCTGTAATTACATCAAATCACACTTTTAATACCTATTATTTCATCTATAAAGTTGGCTGCATCTTATAGACCAGTGAGACCAATATACCAGTATAAAATACTCACATGTCGTAATTATCCTGGGCGCAGCAGCCACCATCATACACTGCACGTGACCTGACGTGGTTAAAAATACATCCCCATTCATTGTGTATTGAAAGCTGATAGCATGCTGTACTGGGCAAGACGGTGACACAGAGCAGTCTGGCTGAGCCACTTTTTCACATCTTTTCTCCCTCATGAGGTCATAATCATGCTTTTTAATGGTGGTATATTGTTCTGTGAATAAACCTTGTGGAGGTCTCTTTGATTGAAAGAGTCCTATGTTAAAGTTAAAGAGTGACCAGCGGAGTCGGGCAGAGAGCTCACAAGCCAGGGGTCTGTGCTTGACAACTTTCACTGCAGGCTGAGAGCTCGACTATCGTAGTGTAGCGAGTAGAAGTGCAAACTGCACAAAGTGAAAACAGATGGAACTTAAAGAGCGACACAGCTGTACGCAAGCTCCACATTGTAGACTTCACTCAACAGACCTCCAAAACAGAGTGTGTCTTATATACCGGATTTTATGGTAATAGTTGATAAGTCACTTCTAACACCTTATAAGAGGCCTATAAAGATGAATAAGTATATAGAAGTGTTAATAAAAGCATAATAAACACATTCATTGTTACTGATAAGACACTTTCAGGCTCTTATAAGAAACCTGTTCACAGTTTATATGTCCTTTGTACATTAATAAGATGTTAATTAACATGAAAAAGACTTCATAGTTGTTCATAATAGTATCAAACACATTTATTATTGGCTTGTAAGATATTTATTGGCACTTTATAGAAAGTTGTTGACAGCTTTTAGACCACTTGTCAACGTTAATAGGATGTGAAGTTACATAAATAAAACTACATGAGTTCCTTAGTAAGATGAATGAAGCTCCTTTACAGCTACTGGATCTAAAGTGGGAACAGTGTGGGTCTTATTAAGATGAGGAATGTTTTTGAAAAAGCATTAACAAAAAAGGGGGGTTGAGAAAACATTTCAGTTGTGAAACACAAAATCACACTAGGTCATCTTTTGTGGAGAAAAAAATATTTTAGATTTCATAACTTTCATATGAAATCACTTTCAAGTACATGCTTCAACATCAACAAATAAAATCTGTCTCACTTTCCACTCAAACATATTTTGATGAAAAAAATGCAGTTTCCATATATATTATCTTCGATGCAAAATGTGAAAATGACAAAAAACATTTTGTGTGTAACCAAAAATTAAACACAAACATGAATAAAAATCAATGTATCTTATTACATAGTAAGACATTTAATTCCCTCTCTCAGTGACTTGCATACCTGGAGGGCTAAACTCAGGAAACACACAAACACACACACAGCATGTGTAATGATGGCCTTCAACTACTGACACCCTTTTTCTGTTCTTCAGCTGTAACTGAACACATCTTCTAAAACAGCTGGAAGTAAACATGAGTTAGCCACTGAGCTCAGGCTAAAGTAGGGCGACGATCCCTCATCGACGTTCCAACCAGGACTGAAGGCCGACGATCTCCTTGGTGTGTCAGGGCCTTTAGATATGTAGACATCATTCAAGCCTGCAAGTCCCCTCTTGGCAACTTCTTGAAAAAAAATTAAAAACACATTTGAAGTAATATTATGGTTAAACACATCACAAGTAAATGTGGTATTACTTTTTAAAATGACCAGAAAGAGAAGTCCACACTTGTATAGTATAGACTGGTAGTCCCCTGTTAGTAAGGTACGCGTGTAAATGTGTATGTGTATGTGTGGGGGTGTTTGTGTGTGTGTGTGTTTTGTCCGTGTTTGTCTTTATGACATTGTGGGAACTGAAAAAGGAAAGCCCACTCAGCGTGGGACCCAAATTTTTGTGGGAATCAAAATCCTGTACCCCACAAAAATAACCTCTAATTCAGTGAAATAATTAATAAATAATGCCCTGTGCCGTTTTCAAGGTTTACCCCATTATATACATTTACCGAAGTGTGCTTAGTGTACAGGGGATTTACTCAGTAGGGACAACTAGTGGCTGAAATGCGCATGTGCAAGCAGCCATCTTTGGTGAAGGCTAACTCCGTTAGCTGTTTAGTTGCTAACAATGAGCTACTGTTTGAAGATTGAATGAATTGACTGCAAAGACAGTTACATTTGTGTCAATACTGAGTCATTGCTAACAAAAAAATATTTATTGTAATTTTAGTTAGTATGTTACAATATTCACTCAAGAATATGTTCATATATTCAATATTCACTAACAAAATAAGCTATCTGGCTAAAATAATCTTGTAGCTTCCTTGTTTAAAACTGAGGGCATTCCGGTTGAGTACATCATAAATGTATCATATTGATTCTAGTCAAGTTACAAATGTGTGAAAATGTGAGCCAGAGAAAGATTTTTTAATCCTCAGAACCTTAATATCTAGTTAAACATGCCGTCTATTTATATCATTTAAATGATCGGACATTTAAATGATTCAGTGTGCACCTTCAAATGCAAGTGCATTACTTCTCAGTGAAATATCAAGTAAAGCCTTCACTAGTTAAGAAGTAAAGAAGTTATCTAAGACAAATATATCCACAATTGTAGATGTAGTAAATTAATTTATTAAGATATTAATATTCTAATTTTTCCTCGGGGGCACCACTTCCCATGTTTAACAGAAGAAATAGCATGAACTGTAGTAATTAATTAATCAGTCTCATATCAGAATAGTTAATCATTTAGGAGCATTTCAATCATTAAACAAACACAAAGTTCTAAATGATTACATATGAATTTATTACAGGAATTATGAACAATAATGCAGATTAATGAAGTAAGTTTATAATTTGATGATGATTTTAATATGAATGATTCTGAGGTATGATTTTGATTTTAACTTAATTTATATGGTGGCGTCATAATAGTGAAAGTAACAAATGAAACGATAAACGGTTTGGTAATGATTTAAAAGAAAAAGGTGATTAATAGAATTATGTTGTGAGAGAATGATAACTTGGAGCTACCGATGTGTTGGACAACAACCTTTCTCTAGTCTCGACCGGAACTTCTTGAATGAGTTCGGGGGGTCCTCCAGTCTCCCGTTCGACAACACACACACCGGAGCGTTCTTCCTTTAAGTAGGAGTTCTGTGATTCCCTCCAGGTCGTCCCACTTGGGGTCCTGGGGAAGCGTTGCTGGATGATAGCCGCCTAGGCAGTCTATTCAGGAATCGTAGGCTGGTGGAGAGTGGTTGTTAGCAGCGGTTGAGACTCGTTTCCTCGATCACATCCTGACATCGGCTAGTCCAAGTTGATGAAAATATAGAAAAACTTGCAAAAATTAACTCACTCGAGATAAACTTGTTGGCCAATTCAAGTTAGCTCGAGTCAGATAAAAAAAGGAGTTGCTTACGAAAGATGATGAATTAAATGTAACTTTGAAACACTACACGTAAAGTTTACGTGAGGCGAAAGCGTGGAAAAAGGAAAAACACACAAAGGATGCAATAATCACAAGAGGAGCGATCAGACCAGCAGACCGCTTGACTCTTGAGCATCAAAAATACAAGTTGACGGGACGGGAACACAAAGACAACTGATGAGAAGTTGATTCTGCATCTCTGTCTGGCATAGAGAGGGGCGGGGCCCATCCCACTCTAAGGGGGAGACACTGACAGCTTCTATGTATGAGTTGAATTACTTGATTTTACTTTCATAAACTCAAAGATAATATGTGGAAGATCATTTATGATGTCACCATAATTAAACTAAATATGAGTATTCAGAGTTTCAACATTGTGAGAACAATCTCTGAACATTTAGAAAAATATTCTCCTGTACACATGTTAAATGATCGACGATGGAAATAACCATCATAGATCGATGTTATATAAAAACATAGAACAGATAATATACTTATGTCACCCTTTATTTATAAAACAAACAAATATGATTATACATAGTCTATTATGTTTAAAAGTCAATACTAACCACAAGGTGGCAGTATTGCTCCATCTTACAAATTCTCAGTGGAAATCCATTAACTAGTTTTTACTTTACTTATCGGATGACACAGTCACTTTTCACCTCACAAACATAGATATTTAAACCAGAAATGAAATGGACATTCATTTGACCCAAAATAAGATCTTACAAATTTGAGAAGACCAAAAGTCTCTGTCAGTTTTATGATTCCTTTGACGATCCTCAGACCCCAACATGCGGCTCTCTCCCAGGGATAGCGAGGTGTCTCTTGGTGTGTCAACTGCTCAGAGATTCAGAGACGAAATGTCTGACACTCAATCGTAATTCACAGTCTTAAGATAAACAAAAGAGCCATGAGAAGTGTTCTGGTTCCGGCCACGTGTTTACCTAAGGTGGTTGTAAAACTCTTAAACTGTAATCCACCGTTGTTTGATCCAGCGGGTAACTGAGAGGGGGGTTTTGAACCAGATACCAATATCTCGGCTACATAGATGTGATTGTCATCAGCATTTATGAGTTGTTTGTGTGTGCGTGGCAGACCCTCATGCTTAAATTCTGACGCCATGCCTCTCCAATTAAACACTAAAATGTATTGAAGGTAGTCAAATTGACATCTCACCATCAACAACTATAAACAACTTTCCATCTATATTACGACAATCACAGAGACTATTTGTGCTGGTCAGCATAAAAATGATCAGACAGCTAGGCTAATCGCTGTCTGCGCAGATGTAACGCTAAGTGATCACATTAAACCACACCTTTGAATCTATGCTACTGTGATTGGCTGAATAGGAAGGAGACATCTGATTGGGTACAGACAAGTCCCTGCTGAAAAAAAAGTCTCACAAAACCCTCACAGATGCAGTGAGGCTCACACATGACAAACAGTTTGTAAATGCAGATTGAACAGTTCATATATAAATGTAACAAGATCCAAATGTGTTTTTGATAAAAACTGCAAATACTTTAAAGTATGTATATCATATATTTGTGGATATCTATTACATATTTTTAAAACTATAAATATTTGTGTATGAATCAGAATAATTTATTTAAAATACATTTGTGAATCCTTCTGTGTGCATTCATGAATATTGAGACTGATCTGACTCCATAGTCTAGGAAGACTAGTCAATGATGACCACAAGCAGCCGAACTGTAAGATGAAAAAGATCATGGCAGAGGGCAAACCTTTTTCTCTTTGCTGTGAGGGAAGAGATAACATATGACTATGGACAGGCTGATTGGAGGAAACAGGTTGGTCTACATTGAGTAGCACACACAGGCACTTAAGCACACTGGTGATTAAGTGTGCTTATTTAAATAATTCCCTCATACTACTTTCTTGGGGGTCTGGGTTAATAATAAATAGTGCAATTGCTGATTGATGTTAATAATAACACTGAAATGTGTTTTTTTGTTATGTTTATGTCTATTTGTTTCTGCATACATTGAAAAACAAGCAGAACTAGAGTACATAAGGTTATCAAAGAAAGGTCTACCTACATATTTTCAACTCCTCCCTTCTATATAGATAATGAGAAACTCTGTACAGCCAGTTACAAATGTAATGGGCTTGCCAATACTATGAAAAAAAAACAAAGTTTTTACTTGGCTGAATACCAAAAATAAGTTTGATATTATATGTTTACAGGAGACACACTCAACTCAAAAAGAGGAAGAGAGGTGGATATGAGAATGGATGGGAGCTATCATTTTTAATCATGGTTCAAGAAGTCCGAGGGGTGATGCAATCTCGCTCAGGGAGCATCTAGAATATTCTTTAAACAAGATAGATGGTCGTATAATTATGATGTTACATTTATGTTTAATTAATGTATATGCTCCAATTAGCAATGATCCTAAGATTATTTTTTAAATATGCTCAATATGATTCAGCATTATGATAAACTTATAATTATGGTTGGAGACTTTAATACGGTCCTTGACCCAACTAAAGATAGGACAGGAGACAAGAGAGATTACCAAGAAAAAGAACCTAGTGCTATGTTATGGATGACGTCTGCCATGGATTTAGTTGATTTATGGAGAATAAAGAATCCAGATCTAATGAGATATACCTGCTGAAGAAATTCAATGGCTAGTAGACCAGATCTGTTTTTTATTTCGTTCAATTTGATTTCAAAGATATACCAAGGGTAGTACCCGTAAAAATACTTGTTTTTGTGAGTTAATTCCAGTCACTTTTATTTAACATGTTGGTTATAACATAATGTGACATTAATAGTTTCTGTTGAGTTAGGTGTTTTTACATTGGCCAGCAGGTGGCAGTGTAAAGCTCTTTTGTTGCACATGAAAGTGAAACTTAAAGAAGTGGCTTGAGTAAACAGTCTGAGCTGGTATTCTTGCGTTGCTGCTGAAGTGTGTGCATGGTGCTGATTTACCGACTGCTTGTATGTTTTGCCATCCTCGCCTGTGGACGTTTTCTACACCATAAGTACGGTTGCAGACTGAGTGGTGTAACACAAGCAATAATATCTGAAAAATGTCGCTCTGATGGTCATCTCATTTTATAAAAGATTAATTTTGTTGGGGTTAACAGAGGTAGAGGTTACTGGAAGTTAAATCAATAATTGCTGGAAGAAGAGACATTTATAATTTCAACAAGATTATTCTCTGTTAATAATGGATCAGCAGAGCCACACATTGTATGGGTTTAAATGTGCACTGTGGGGTCATACCATCAAGTATTCTTCTTTTAAACATAACAAAGAAAAAACACTAATGGGGGAATTACAAAATATAAGAATACGCTTGGATGAGAATACATCTGATCAGGTCGAAGAAGGCCAACAATAACTGGAACTGAAGCCAGAAGAGCTAGAAACATAGATTAAATGGATAATACAAAGATCTGAAGCAACATGGATGGAATATAATGAGAAATGCATCAAACACTTTCTGCAACTTCAAAAAAGTAATCTATATATAGGACAAATATTGATCAAATTCTGTTTGAGAATGGAACAGTTGTTACATGTACAAATTATATTCTTCAACCTTTAATGAACTATCACACTAATATTTTTAAGGAGGAAGAATCACAATCACTTCATTTGTCCATACCTGAAGTTATGAAATCCTGCCCTCGTCCTAAAGTTACAGATGAACAGCATTTATTATGTCAAGGTCCAATTAACTCCTATTCCAAGTTGATCAAATCTTACTGGAGGTAATTTGATGATTTGTTTTTCATTCGGTGAGGTAATGCTGAAGATTGAAAATAATTTCAGTTTCAAAGTTATTTCAATATTAATTCTAGAAAGGAATCCATGAAGTTCACTTTGTGTTTTGACTCAGATCATATTTCCTTTCTGGATGTTTTGGTGAAAGCAGCAGCTGTTGGTGAGTAAAGAAGAGCTTCCACCTGAGCAGCAGGAGTGGAGCCACATTCTGGACCAGGAAGACACTAAGCCCCAACACATTAAAGAAGAACACGAGGAACTGTGGAGTAGTCAGGAGGAAGAACAGCTTCAAGGACTGGAGGAGGCTGATAACACCAAGTTCCCCTTCACTCCTGTCTCTGTGAAGAGTGAAGATCATGAAGAGAAACCTCAGTACTCACAGCTTCATCAGAGACAAACTGAACAGATGGAAACAGGAGTTGATGGAGAGGACTGTGGAGGAGCAGAACCAGAGAGGTACTCAGATCCAGAGAGACATTTACAATCAGAGACTGAGGTCAAGATTGAAGACTCTGATGAACCTGAGATTGATGACAGGGACGATTGGCAAGAGACAATAGAAGATCTGTCAGAATTAAACTTGAAAAATAAGAAACTAAAGACTGGTAAGAGACCACATAGCTGCTCGGAGTGCGGTAAAAGATTTAACCACAAAGGGTCAATGATCAAACACATGTTGGTTCATACAGGAGAGAAACCCTTCAGCTGCTGTTTGTGTGGTAAAAAATTAAGTACTAAGGGAAGTCTGACCACTCATATGAAGGTTCACACTAAAGAGAAACGCTACAGCTGCTCTCAGTGTGAGAAAATATTTACCCATAAGGCCAGTCTGACAAATCACATGGCAAATCACAGAGGGGAGAAACCCTTCAGCTGCACTGAGTGTGGTAAAAGTTTTACGCAAAGAGGACATCTGACCACAGTTAGGGCATACAGGAGAGAAACCATTCCACTGCTCTGTTTGTAGTAAAAGTTTGACCGTAAGTGGAATTCTGGCCACACACATGTTAGGTCATACAGGAGAGAAACCATTCAGCTGCTCTCAATGTGAGAAAATATTTACTCATAAGTCTAGTTTGACATATCACATGGCAAATCATAGAGAGGAGAAACCCTTCAGCTGCCTTGAGTGCGGTAAAAGATTTAACTGAAAACATCTTGTGACCAAACACATGTTAGTTCACAGAGGAGAGAAACCCTTCTGCTGCTCTGAGTGTGGTAAAAGATTTAAGCAAAAATGGCATCTGACCACACACATGATGATTCACACTGGAGAGAAATGCTAATCCTGTTCAATGGTAAAACTGAGCGACCACAGTCTGATCAGGTCCAGGTTTATTTCACTGAAAACCTTTAACCCTTAATAAGAATCCTGCAGTCAGAATACAAAATAAAGAAAATCTCAATGACACCTGAACATGCACAGGATTAATTAAGAGTGCAGAGGCCACTGGGCACAAAACTGCTGCAGCCTTTGATCACAAACTGAATGACAACACCTGTAGATGTCATCTGGCATTCTGGATTTACTCAACATATTGTTAAGAAACAATAGAAATGCATTATAGCCTTCAGTCTGTATAACTATAACTAAATATGGTATATGGATAAAAACACTTCAATTGTGTGTATATTTGTTCTGTTATCATTTCTCTCTTTGGCTTCCTTTTTGCTGCTTCACTGCTTTTTATACATTTTCTGCTAAGAGGAGAACGACTCTTCCATTGGTCTTGGCGCTATCCAATTCCAACGGTAACCTGACTCGTCATCAGTCATAAAACTTTTCTTATTTGCAATGAAAGTAACTGCTTTCATTTATTAATATTTCAACTACAAGCAGACTTGTTTATTTATTTAATTAAAAAAAGCGAAGACAGGATACTAGAGTTGTTGGAGTTTTGAACGGCCCCTCTATTCATGAAATGCTAATAAAGTTAAATAGCTGATCTGATTTAGTACCGCTCCCCTTTTAATCACTGTAAAGCGTCCTTGGGTTCCTTGAAAGGTGCTATAGAAATCAAAGTTATTATTATTAGTAGTACATTTGTGTATTGACTGTAGAGACAGGACTGAACTATTTGTGCTGCGATCCATATGTTCGCAGTCGGAAGTGTCAACTGGAACGCCACCTGAAGTCGGAATTCCGACTCGGAAACTCTGAGAAAATCAGAGGTCCTGGGAGGGGCCCTGAAGCGGGAGACAGGGAGAAGGCAAAAATTATTTGATAAATTTGTTTCGGCTCCCACTCCCACCAACACTCCATCTGAGCACCCCGTCACCCCCCTCAACAACCATCAATAACCACTTCAGACCTGTGGCCCTCACCTCTCACCTGATAAAGACCATGGAGAGGATCATCCTCAACAACCTGGTGACTTCAAATCTCGATCCTCTGCAGTTCGCATATCAACCGGACATCGGGGTGGATGACGGCGTCATCTACCTGATGCACAGATCCTGGACTCACCTGGAGAACACAGGCAGCACTGTGAGGGTCATGTTTTTTACTCCTCCAGTGCCTTCAACACCACCAGCTCAGGGGGAAGCTAGAAAGAGCGAGAGTAGAATGTCACCTGGCTGCATGGACAACGGACTACCTCACCAACAGACCACAGTACGTGAGGCTTCAGGACTGTGAGTCTGACATGTTACGGACATTTTATTACACTGTGGTGGTGTCTGCACTTTTCTATGCAGTGGTCTGCTGGGGAGGAGGGAGCACTTATCAATCCAATCATTCGGAGGCAAAACACAGACTACTGGGATTGTATCTCCGCTGGGGAACGTCTGATTATAACATTGCGCTTCTTGGCAACAGGTAGGCAAGCTAGCTATAATTTACAACACTGTCTTTCAGTTTATAGAGAACCACTTTAGTTAATGATACCTGAATCCTGAAGTTTAGTA
Organism: Labrus mixtus; assembly: GCF_963584025.1. Lineage (NCBI taxonomy): Eukaryota > Metazoa > Chordata > Actinopteri > Labriformes > Labridae > Labrus > Labrus mixtus. The sequence continues at coordinate 27,449,134 of NC_083623.1, forward strand.
GCTGTTACTAATGAGTATGATGAATACTGTATTATATAACTGAGTTTTGTGCTTGTTAATAATTACAGGGGAAAGCTTCAGGAGCCTTTCCTAGCAGTTCTGAGTTCAATTATGAAACAATTCGGCAATTTGTTCCTGAAACCTGTGCAGCAATCTACCAGGTTTTGAAAGACAAATACCTGAAGGTATGTCTGATATATCTATTTTTTTTAGATACTTTCATATTTACAGTGCAGTCTGAACGAAATACAGTGGAGTCTATAGGCATTTGGACAGCAACACTTGGCCACACGTCTACAACTCATTGTTGTATACAGTATATTGTTGGGGCTTATGCTGTTTTTCGTCATCGTTTTTTATTATCATGTAAGGTGCCTTGGAGTACCTTTCTAAAGCGCCATACAAACAGAATGTATTCGATTTTTTTTATTATGAAGGGTCTGACTTGAAATATCCTCCGTGGGGTTTTCATTGTATTTTCTGTTTTTTCAGCCCAGACACAGTCGAAGAGTGGCAGCAAGTAGCCGATGGATTCCAGGCTCAGTGGGACTTCCCAAACTGCCTAAGTGCTCTGGATGGGAAGCATGTCAACATTCGCCCCCCCCACGAGGAACTGGCTCAACGTACTACAAGCATACATTTTCCCATAGTGCTAATGGCACTGGTGGACAGCAGTTACAGGTTCCTGTACGTAGATGTTGGTTGCAATGGGCGGATTTCAGATGGCAGAGTGTTTGGGGGATGCTCACTGCAGGATGCTCTGGAGAATAGGACATCCAACATCCCCCCCCCCCTGCACCACTTCCTGCTTCTGACATGCTGGCTCCTTTTTGCATTGTGGCAGATGAGGCGTTTCCCTCGAAGGAGTAAGATCAAGGCGAGGAAGGTGCCATATCCAAACTGCAGGCTATCTGTCAAGCAACGCGTCTTCAATACAGACTGTCACACGTTCGGAGGGTGGTAGAAAATGTCGTAGCCAACTGTTTTTGTGTCTTTCTAACCAGCATTAACATTCAAGACACTACCAAAGTGGAGGACATCACTTTGGCCTGTTGTGCTCTGCAACAACTTCCTGCGGACAGAGAGCTGTGACTTGTACATGGCGGGAATCATTGACCAGGAAGGAGCGGCTCACGACACTATCCCAGGAAGTTTGAGACAAGAACCTGAACTATGACAGGCCTCCCTGCCACACACAACCAATGAAACAACACAGGCCAAGCAGCACAGGGATGAACTATTCAGCTACTTCAATTCTGGTGCTGTGACTTTTCAGTGGGATAAAATATAGGATATATGTGTATGCTTATCATGTATAACAATAGTCATTGGTGTAATTGTAAAACCCTTAACTTATATTTATAATTTAACTTTCAAAACTGGTGTATTTCCATGTAAAATTAAAACTGCCAAAGTCATCCCATTATACAAAGCTGGAGACAGAAATCAATTGACTAATTACAGGACTGTGTCTTTAATCTCTCAGTTCTCTAAAATATTAGAAAAACTGTATGTCAGTAGATTGGATAATTTTATTGAGAAGCACGAATTGTTGATTGAGAGTCAGTATGGATTTAGGTCGAACAGATCTACATCCATGGCATTAATGGAGTTAATTGAAGACATTACCAGTTCCATAGACAATAAGAAATTTGCAGTGGGTGTATTTATAGATTTGAAAAAAGCATTCCACACAATTGATCATCATTTGTTAATCAAAAAACTGGAAAAGTATGGAATCAGAGGGGTTGTACTAGAGTGGATGAGAAGCTACATAAGTAATAGACATCAGTTTGTGCAAATACGGGATTGCAAATCAACATGCTTAGCTATAACTTGTGGAGTCCCACAGGGGTCAGTTTTGGGTCAGAAATTATTTATTTTGTATATTAATGATATATGTAGGGTGTCAAACCTCTTAAAATTTGTGTTATTTGCGGATGACACTAATATTTTCTGTGATGGGGAAAAATTGCAGCAGCTTTTGGAGGTGGTCACAGCAGCAATGAGTAAACTAAAAACATGGTTTGATTTGAATAAATTATCATTAAATTTAAACAAAACCAAACTTGCTGTTTGGAAAACGCTAAATAAATACACACGTAAAAGTAATGATACATAATGTTGAAATAGAAAGAGTGTATGAAAATACATTTCTGGGTGTGATTCTTGATCACAAAATCTGCTGGAAACCCCATATAAAACATGTGAGAGCAAAAGTAGCATGGAGTATTGGAGTGATGGGGAAAGCAAGGCACGTTTTGAATGAAAGAGCACTGTATATTCTGTATGTGGAAGTATGGGGTAACACCTACAAAACCACCTTACAATCACTAAGCACACTACAAAAAAGAGCCATTCGTATATTGTAAACAATGTAGGATATTATGAACACACCAATATACTGTTTTTAAAATTACGCACCTTAAAGTTTGGAGATCTGGTAGAATTTAAGACTGCACAAATAATGTATAAAGCAAAAAATAAACTGCTACCTGTAAACATACAAAAACTGTTCAAAGACAGAGAAGGGGGTTATAACTTCAGAGGGAAACTAAACTTGAAACAGCATTATGCTCGGACCAATTTAAAAAGTATGTGTATTTCCATTTGTGGGGTGGTTTTGTGGAATGGTCTTGACGAAACGATTAAACAAAGTATGAATATAATGCAATTAAAAAAAATGTACAAAAGATATATCTTTGAAAAGCACAGAAATGAGGAAGGAGAATGTAAATCTCACAGATGTTAATGTTAATTTTGTTCTTTTTTTTGTTTTTGTTTTGTTTTGTTTTTCTTAATAGCTCGATTGGAGTATTTTTTTGTATTGTCCGTTTAGTTTATTTTATTAGATTTTGCATTTGTTAATGGTGAAGAATGGGGGTAGGACTTGACAAGCCTAGGCTTCTTCCTATCCCCTTTCGAACGAGTCAAATGTGTATTATATTGAAATTGGCTTTTTATTTTTTATTTTATACAGATTTTTTTTTTCCCATTTGTTTATTCATTTTCATCTATTTTTAATCGTTCGAAATAAATAATAATAATATTTGTTTTATGACCAACAACAGCTGGTGTAACCCACATAACATCACAGGAATTCACTTCGGTCATCACTACATCTGTTTACATTCCACCACAAGCGGACATGGACACAGCTTTATCGGACCTGCATGACGTGCTGTACCGGCACCAAAACAAACATCCGAACGCTGCCCTCATCGTGGCTGGGGATTTTAACAAGGCGAACCTTCAGAAAGTTATGCCAAACTTTTTCCAACATGTCACTTGCTCCACCAGGGGGAACAATACACTGGATCATTGCTACACACCATTCAAAAAGGGCTACAAGGCAACTTCCCTGCCCCCACTCGGTAAATCAGACCATTCTGCCATTTACCTTTTGCCAAGGTACAAACAGAGTATTGTTCACGAAAAGGTGGTGACGAGGCAGGTTAGGAGCTGGAACATCCAGAGGCTACATTGCGAGACGCTCTGAATGCTCTGGATGATGTCGACTGGGGCATGTTTCAATCCAGCTCGAGTGACGTAGACAAGTTTACGGAAGTTGTGACGGACTTCATAGCAACGCTGGTGGACAATGCCGTTCCTATGGTGTCTGTCCGGTTTTTCCCAAACCAGAAGCCATGGGTGGATAAATCTATCCCCACCGCTGTGAATGAGCGGAAAGCTTCATACAACTCGTCACTTCCCACCGGCAGAACGGAGGAATACAAAGCGGCATCTTACAGACTGAGACGAGCAGTGAAAGACGCCAAGCGGAGGTACAGGGACAAAGTGGAATCACAGTTCCAGCAGCGTGATTCAAGGAGCTTGTGGCAAGGACTGCATACAATTACTGACTACAGGAAAAGAGCCCATGTCTCGGTGAGTGAAGACGCCGCTCTGGCTGACGAACTTACTGACTTTTATGCGTGATTCGTGATTAGCACCGCTAATGTAAGCATGCCAATCGATGCAGCCGCTTACTGTGTCAGAGCACGACATGAGGAGGACACTGAGGGCGGCTGTGGCTCAGTTGGTAGAGTTGTCGCCTCTCAACCGGAAGGTTGAGGGTTCAATCCCCAGCTGAACAACATGTCTGATGTGTCCTTGGGCAAGACACTTAACCCTGAATTGCTCCCACTGCTTCAGTGGTAGTGTATGAATGGGATTAGTTACTTCTGATGGATGATACTACATAGCGATCACTACCATCAGTGTGTGAAAGGGTGTGAATGGGTGGGTGTGACATGTGGTGTAAAAGCGCTTTGAGTAGTCGGAAGACTAGAAAAGCGCTATATAAGCTCAAGTCCATTTACCATTTACTGAAAAAAGTGAACACCAAGAAGGCTGCTGGGCCAGATGGTATTTCTGGCAGAGTGCTGAAATCTTGTGCTGACCTGCTAGCTCCAGTGTTTACCACCATCTTCAACCTCTCCCTGAGTCAGTCTGTGGTCCCCACATGCCTGAAAAAGAACATTATTGTCCCTGTACCGAAGAATGCCTCTCCAGCTTGCCTTAATGACTATCGCCAAGTAGCACTCACCTACTGATGAGTCTCTCAAGTGCTTTGAGAGACTCATCAAGATGCACATCTGTTCCTTGCTACCTGAGTCTCTGGATCCACTTCAGTTTGCATACAGACTGAACAGATCCACAGATGACGCTGTCTCCCAGGTACTGCACACCACACTCACCAATCTGGACAGACGGAAGGCGGACTATGTGAGACTGCTGTTCATTGATTTTAGTTCAGCTTTCAACACCATAGTCCCCACCAACCTCTATTCCAAGCTGATCAACCTCGGACTAAACACCTCCCTGTGCGCTTGGATCCTGGACATCCTGACAAACAGATCCCAGGTGGTCAGAGTATTGAGACACACCTCCAGCCCCTGCACCCTCAACACTGGAGCACCACAAGGCTGTGTCCTCAGCCCCCTGCTCTTCACCCTGTACACACATGACTGTGTGGCCACAAGCTGAAGTGGACTTCAGGAGAGGACGATGAGGGATTACACCCCACTGAGAATTGATGGGATGCTGGTGGACAGGGTGTGCAGCTTCAAGTACCTGGGGATGCACATCTCTGAGGATTTAACATGGACAACCCACATAGACAGTCAGGTGAAGAGGGCGAGGCAGCGCCTCTATCACCGCAGACAGTTGAGGGAATTCAAAGTCTCTCTGAAGGTCCTGAAGACTTTTTATTCCGGAGCGTTGGAGAGTGTGCTGACTGGAAACATCACCCAGTGGTACGGGACCAGCACTGTGCTTGACCGAAGAGCCCTGCAGAGGGTGCTGAAGTCAGCAGAACGTACCATGGGTTCAACACTCCCCACCCTCCAGGACATCTTCACAAGGAGGAGAAAAGCCAGGGCAAACAGGATCATGAGTGATTCCAACCACCCAGGTAACACACTGTTTATGTGGCTACCCTCTGGCAGGCGCCTTCAACACATCAAGGGAAACACAGAAAGACTGAGGAAGAGCTTCTTTCCTCAGGCTGTCCGGACTGTTAACTCCACCCTTCTCAGTTAAAAACATAGCACCTCATGGAGCACTGGTAGCGCACTGGTTAGTGCGCCCACCCCATGTATGGAGGCTGTATTCCTACAAGCGGGCGGCCCAGGTTTGAATCCAACCTGTGGCTCCTTTCCCGCATGTCATTCCCCACTCTCTCTCTCCTTGATTTCCGACTCTATCCACTGTCCTAACTCTTGAATAAAGGCACAAAAAAGACAATAAAAACAGAGCACCTCATTAACAAAAACAACTGTTTCACACATTCCAATCTGCACATTACACTTTACACTGTTGTTTACTGTTCATATTTTCTACATTTTTAATATTTTAATATTCTTTTTCAATTTTATAGTATATTTATATATTACTGTATATATGTGTATTAGTAAATTTTTTGTGTTTATTGCATGGCCTTCCGGAACAGTCCTTACATTTCGCTGCACACCTGTATGACGTTGTGACAAATAAAAATCTTGAATCAAACACAGACCAGCTTGTTTCAATGCTTAATGATTTTAATGTAGCTGTAAATAAGAAAGGCGTGAGTCTGAACAGGATTCATGCAGGTAACTTGGCACAGACAGAAGGAAGGTCACGGTGACATTTGTCATCGTCCCAACATTTGTCATCTGTAAGAATAAAAACAAAGGAAGTATTGTTAACCTTATGTATGCGATCTTAAACTTTAGCTTCAATAGGTAACAAACCTAACAACCACAGTTCACGTGTCCTACGACCACTTTGTGGTTTTATAGGTTCTAATAAACAGAGCAGTGAGGGTGACGAGTGGAACTGCAGACACGTAGAGCACTGAACGTACGTTGGAGCGGTTTGGACATCATCAGTCTGAGACGTAAATCTGCAGTAATCTAACCTGAGCTACATCAACAGATGATCTAATGAGGTAATTGTTTGTTGACCGTCCCTCTTTCTCGCTCTTTTGTACAACCTCTCTCTCCCTCTCTCGCCCTCTCTCTCCCTCTCCTGATGATAGGACCCACTTCATCATCACCGTGTCCTGGATGAGCGGACCAGGCTTGCAGCGCCACTTTTAAACTGCTAATCTCCCTCACTATGTAAAAAAAGACATTTAAAGAAAATGTGATACTGTTTATTAAATACACCTCCTGGGGATCAGTTCATATTTGAAGGACACCTTCATTCTAGACAACAAGAAAGCAGAGGAGCTGGACAGAGCTTCTCTTACCATCTGAAGTTATCACTGAAGTTATTACAAGAATAAAAAACTCAAACATGGATGGTGTTGGGGTTGTATCAAGTCAACTTTGGTTATATTCTTTAATAATTATTTCTAATTATTAATAATATAAATAAGATATCATTAAACTGTGTTTAATCTCGTTTTGGGGCACCACCCTGTACTCAGGGAAATATAACCAAAATATTACTCAAATCAGTCTCAGATTAGTTATTTAATTACTAATATTATTAATAATTACAAAGCGTATTGCAGAACGCGGGGGCCTTGGGGCATTTCCCCATGACGGTGCTTCATGGTCTGGGGAGGCGTGGCGCCCTTCATCTTTACTCACCCAGCTCTTTACCGGGTAGTCTGAGGACGTGTGCGCTTTTGTGCCTGGGTCGACCCGGCGGTATCTTCCCCTCTCCTCCAGATCATTCAACATGTCTGTCTCCCTCCTCCATGGGCTTGGTTCAGTCTCCCATCCTTCGTCTGAGGTTTCCTCAGCTGACATGGGGGCTGCAGTACTTATCTGCCTATCCTGAAATCTGGGTACCGTGTCACTTCGTTTCTTCTGTTCGGCCGATTTGCTGCTTTCATGCAGTGTTTTATTCTCCTCCTGCAGGGCCATGCAATTTTCCTGCAAGGTCTTTAGTTTATCCTGCAATCTTTCGAAGTCGTCCCGCAGGATCTGTCCTTCTTCTTGTACCCGGGCTAGCTGTGCCCGGTGTATCTCGTTCTGCACATTTGATTTGCGCTGATAAAGGAGGAGAATTTTGCCTAGAACATATGAAGTTGTGCGTGTTGGCTTCCCAGTTGGTTGATTTGCATATTCAACCAAGCCCTTTAGTTATCTCTTCACATGTGCTGAGGGTGTAGGAGTTCAGACTGTCGAGCTGCTCTATAGGGAGGTGGATAAGATTAGCAACTACGTCTTGAAGGGGTGGATCGTCAGATCCACAGTGAGCCTTGGCCCATAGTTGATGTATGTCTTCTGCATACATTCTGTCTTTATTAGGGGTGATCCTGGCTCTGTGGTTGACAAGATCAACTAGCTCCTCTAATTTCTTATCCCTAATGCTAATTGAATAGCTATATAGGTTGGCACTCTCCTCTGAGGAGAGGTTCGTCAGACCGGCAGCAGTTTCTTGCAGTGCTCCGTCGTCTGATCCAAAAGGAGTCTCAGCTCCCGGCTCACCTAGGGTCTTGGTACACATTTTCGTGATAAAATGGAACCACAGTGAATTACTGTTAAAAAACGCTAAGCTAAACAAAGCTAGATCAACACCAGAGCAAATCTTATCTAGGTTTCACAATTGATCACTGCAGTCTATCCTGGAAGATAAGAGAGGGGATTCACACCTCAAGTCTTCAAAGGAAGGGAGGAACTCACACCTCTCGGACAGCTGGCTATGCGACAATGATGAGGTTACACTCTCATCTGGCCAAATGGCTCTCAAACAACAAGGAGCACCACAATCCTTTAGTAGAATACTTCAGGATCAAAATCTGGATTAATACAACAAATCAAGTTCATTGAGAAAGTCACACTAGCTGCATCCTTGTGTCCAATTGTTGTATGGACACAAAGGGGACAACAGTTATTGCTTTAACTGTTAACCAACAACATACAACACAACTAAGCCACAGCTTGATGTCTGCTTTGCTTAAACAACAAAAAATTTAAAGAAAATATAATTTTCTTCAGAAAGATCCCTTTTAGGATTTAAGTTCGGATTACTGTGCATTTACAGTGCAATAAAGCTGGTTTATTGAAGGCCTCACACGGGGCACCATTTGTTGGGGTTGTATCAAGTCAACTTTGGTTATATTCTTTAATAATTATTTCTAATTATTAATAATATAAATAAGATATCATTAAACTGTGTTTAATCTCGTTTTGGGGCACCACCCTGTACTCAGGGAAATATAACCAAAATATTACTCAAATCAGTCTCAGATTAGTTATTTAATTACTAATATTATTAATAATTAATAACTATATTTAATAAATTGAAGGCGTGAAATCCGTACACAAAGCCTTCGCACCCAGCCTATATCACAATGCAAATACACCAGTAATCACAAACAACTGCTCTCTTAAATTATAACAGAATTTATTTAAACAAAGCAACATCAATCCAAAATCAATGAACTTAATCAAACAAATAACTATTATAAACTAATCTAAGCAAACAAACATTATCAAGCACACCTTGTGAATGAGGTGTGAATGTGTGTGTGTGTGTGTGTGTGTGTGTGAGAAAGAGAGAGAGGGGGGGGAGAAGAAAAGGGGGAGATTGCTTCGTCCCACGTGGTCGCCCTTCCGATGGCACACACCTAACAAAGACCTAATGTGGCCTTAATGTCTAAAAGAGACCGAGTTCGGCCCTACACGATCTGTGTCTCTGAGGCGTCTGGATGGCCGCGAGTGTATAGATCTCTGTGTTTATGTGGGTGTGTAGCCTATGTGCGTAATGGGGGAAGAAAAGAGGATAAAAAGGAGCGTAGAGGAGGAGAGAAATGCGTGCCTGAAGAGGCCGGATCACAGTCCGAATCCCGCACCACAACTCGGAGTAATTCCCTTCATTCACAGAAACAAACCAATGGCCGAATTCAAGTTAATACGGCTTACACTGGCCTTTCTGATCAGAAGAATAATACCCGGTTATAACGCTGTTACGCTAAACACATATAGGACGCAGCGGTCCGAAATGGGAACAACAAGAGTTTGAAACAGGTAAAACTCAGGACGCGACGGTCCAACAAAGATAAAAATTACAGTTTCTGCTTCAATCAATCAATTGTTAAAAACACTCTCTAAAGCTAATTCTGCCCAGACCTAATTAAGCCTCACTTGTGAATCGCTTTGCCTGCGATCGGTGAAGGAAAAAGGAGTCCGGCGATAAAACAGATCTTCTGTCTGTCCTGGTGTAGAGGCGTCTGATGGCGGCGAGGGTCCCTTACGGCAAGAGCGGCTTCGTTGGTTCTCCGTCGAGGGGAAAGATGTCCGTTGATGTCCTTTCGTTGCAGGACGGAATAAGGCCGTTATCTTTCTGATAAACTGTTATAGCCTAACGCTCTCCGAGAAACTGAGATGCGTTCACTGGACAATCCGAGCTCGGAATTTGGAACACTGCCGGCCGCGGATTACCTGCGCGCCAAAACTTAAAACAAAGGAAGATTGTTGCAGAAAACAGGAGGTGAGCTTTGGTCTCCGAGCACTTAAGTCAGCGCGTGGAAAGAGAGAGAACAAGGGGAGTCTCAGAGTTTTATCACCTGGCCGCCTTCCTGTGGGGTCTCCCTCAGGTTCCGGTCCCCCCTTTACGTCACACGTAGGTGTGAAGTACCGCAGGGAATTCTGGGATAAAGAGTCCTTTTGGGCCTCTTGGTGATCTTAAAGGCCCAAGTCCATGGTTTGACTGTCCTAAGCCTGCGTGGCCCAACAATGGTAACATCTAACTATTCTAAACCCTAACTGGATTAACAGACGTCTCTTTGAGGACATTTAGACCACTCAGAAACCCCTCCAAGTGTGAGTGAGGAAGAGAAACTCAGACCTGCTGTGACGCAGGAAGTGTGACGAACAAGTTAAGAACTAATATAGCAAACAAATTGTGCCAGGTTTTAATGCGTGCTGTAGCACCCTCAGCACCCCTACTTCCTGCGTCCCTGTTTATGTTCTCTATTTATCTTCAAGGAGTGTGGTTGACATTTACCTCCATGATTCATCTGTAAACTGATTCATCTGTAAACAGATTAACATTTACCTCCATGATTCATCTGTAAACAGATTAACATTTACCTCCATGATTCATCTGTAAACAAATTAACATTTACCTCCATGATTCATCTGTAAACAGATTAACATTTACCTCCATGATTCATCTGTAAACTGATTCATCTGTAAACAGATTAACATTTACCTCCATGATTCATCTGTAAACAGATTAACATTTACCTCCATGATTCATCTGTAAACAAATTAACATTTACCTCCATGATTCGTCTGTAAACTGATTAACATTTACCTCCATGATTCATCAGTAAACAGATTAACATTTACCCCCATGATTCATCTGTAAACAGTGCTGCTTGAGTCGATTGTTTGGCTCTCCTCTGCACCAGTACGAAAAGCCGAAAGGGGAACCATCACTCCAGAACCACATTCCCTCCTGAAGAAACAAAACATGTAATATTAGAACATTAAAACATTTCAACTCTGCTTCATGTGATGGTAGAAAGCAGTATGCAGATAAAATAAGTTCTTTATTGTTGAACACATGAGTCCCCCAGAAAGTTTGTTAACTGAGTATAAAGAGGAATGGTGTCTTAGTACTTAGTTCTTTCCCAACCACCACCATCTTTATTCTTTTTAGAACCGAGAAATCTTGTACATGAATTTCATGATGTGTTTTTATTCCTCTCCAAAGGCCACTTCCACTGAGCATGGTTAACCCTAATCCCCCATCATTTCACATATAATGCTCCAAAAACACAAGCGTCAATGTCGAGAGGTTGATGTCACTTTGAGTATTTCTGTGACACCAGGTGAAGTAACATATTATGTTTTAATATTATTAAAAACATGGGCACAGAGACTCAGATAAACATCAAATATGTAAAGAGAAGAAAACTGGAAGGGAAAACTGAAAGTAAAATTAAAAACTATCATCAGACATCAGGAGGGAAGAGGAAGACATTTCATACTGAGTGTAGGAGCAACTTTTAAGTTTAGTTTATTTGCATTATATTTCTTATTAATTTTGTGTGTGTGCCCTCCATAGGTAGCGAGGCGCATCTTTAAGTAAGAGTGCACAGTGCACCTGGGAGGAAGACAGGTCACGACACATACCGTCGTTGACCGCAGGCTCAGCAGTCGTGTTTAAATATAGGAATTACATGTTTGTCCGATCATTTGAGACACTACATATACTTTTTTGGTTTACTTTGATTTGCAAGAAAACTATCAGCAACTTTAAACATCAACTCTCACTGGATTAATTTGGATTAAGTCTGCACGTTTGATGAACAGTTCCCGTTTCTTCCAAAGTGTTAAAAAAAGAGAAGATATTGTAGAGGTTACAGGATAAACCTAATTTTTGGAGTTTTTGCTACTTCACTGGAACATTCTTTAAATGTCAATGTGTGATGGCTTGAATGATCACATCCTTTTTCATCCTGATGGATTCAGCTTCAGCTCAGAGTTGGTCTAAATTGTGTCAGTGATCAGAATGAAATACCTCTTCACTGTCGGAGCCTCCGAGCCATGCCTCTGGATGTCTATGAGTTCTGTCAGAGATCATCTTCTTAATGCCATGGTACTCCTCTGCTGTGTGTACAGATGCAAGGTTTGCCCCCAAGGACTGACAGTTCTTCTATGGGGATAAACATCATCAAAATATTAATACATTTAATAATGATAGATGCCAAGTCCAGTCAACTAAACTTAAAAGCACAAACTGCAGTTTCATTATTACCTCAGCACTGGCCCAACTCATGGTTCTTGGAACAAAGAGAAAACAGCGATCGATGATCTTATTCCAACCACCGGGGCAAGGTGTTTGTCCATCTGAAAACACGTTTAGATACACGGAAACATTGAGACTCCAAGACAACAAAGGGTATGTTTTTTTAAAGCACATTTTAAACACAAAGAAACGTCAAGCAATGGGTGAACAGATTTGAAGTCAGGTTGGAAAGAGGTCGGGGTTAGAGGACAGTTGGTTCCAATTTCTGAAGCTGGTAGAAATTTAAAATCTGAGAAATGTTTGAAAAAGCGTGACAAATAGTAAAGAAATGTGTTTACCGTCATGAATCGGTGCCACAGCGTCTGAAAGAGCTGAACAGTTAAACAAAGCAGTGAGTCCTCTTACATCATTGAATTAGTATTTACATGAGAAACACAGCAGGTATAATCTTTGTTACTTACCGGCAGTGTGGGACAAGCTACTTGTAACATGTAGTGAGTGAAGCTTTGAACACTCCACATACATTTAGCTTCACTACATTAAAGCTACACCAGGACAGGTGTAGCATGCTAAGCTACAGAAACACAGCATGATCGATGAGCTTTATCTACAGGACTTTAACCTCTGTCTGCTTTTATTTGATTCTCTTTTCATTTTCTGTTGCTGTCTTCTTGGTTTCATCTTTTTCAAACTCTGATTGTGACGTCTGCTCTTGAGATGGTTCTGTAAAAATCAGCTTCTCTCACTTATTTACTTAATTACATACATTTCCATTAAATAGGCCAGCTACTGAAAATGAACCTCACTACCCATTGATAGAGGTAACTGACAAACTGTTAAAATAATCAAACAAACAGAAATAAATGAAAGTACAAATAGGAAGTGGCTGAAGTTGTTGTCATATCCAAGATCAAACTCTTCCACTGTTTTCATATTTATTGTGCACCGCTGCCCTCCGGTGTGTTCTGTAGTTAGCTGCAGATTCATTTCTAGCTGGTGTTTGCAGATTGACCTTTCTGGTTCACTGCATAGTGGTTTGTAATGTTGTAATTGTTTAGGGATCACCTGAATGTGAGTCCTCAGAAGGTGAACTCGTGCACCCCTGTCAGCACTAAGACCAGCAGCAGGATGTGGGCTTCAAGGATTAGACAGTGATTATGTCACCATCACACAGAGGTAGATTACTGGCTTCAAATACTCCCCCATGTTCTGCTGGCGTCTTCTACTCATCCTTAATAATATGATTTTGGACAGTGACAGAGCGCTCTGCTGATATTCATGAGTAAAATGAGGAAAACGTAACTTGTTTGGACGGTACCGCACTACTCAATTGATAAAACAGCTAAGGTACTGAAAAGCTATTTAATTCAGAAACACCGACGCCACCACAAAGTTTCTGAAAGTTCAACTACAGAAGTCCCGACACCGCTTACCGGCAGCTGAGGTCAGAGCCAACACGCCACAAAGAAGTGCAGACACAGTCAGCGTCTTCATCGTGGAGAGGATGCAGATGTGGATATAACCTTTAAAAAAAACAAAACAGAGAAATTGATGTCAGAATGAAATTTAAAAAAGAAGACAAGGTGGAGGACAGAAAGCAAACCCAACCTGTTGGAGGAACGTGTTTTCTTCTTCCTGTGGTGAATGTAACTGCTGAAAAAGACCTGCTCTTATATGCACTGAATTATCTACCCGTCAGTCTAAACACATGTTTTATTGGTTTACTCTGCCAGGGTTCAGGGTGGATAGTCCAGCAGCTGGTTCAATAATAGTTCCTCTATAAAGAGTTATCAGATTTACAGCCGGTCAGGGTCATCACCTCTCAAACTGATGTTTACTTTAAAGGTGAATCTTCTGGGGACTGAAGCAGGAGGAGTGAAGCGTGATAATATGTCACCTGAAAGCTATGAACATAATGGAAGATATTGTAGAAAGTTTAATGATTACTCTAAAATAAAACGAGTATCCCATGTCAACTTGTGTCACTCTCACCAACAAGCAAAGTGCATACTGTACACGTAGATGTAGAAGAGCTGTGATTGATTGATTGATTTACAACTATATAACACTATAACAACTTTCTAACTTCACGTCTGCAATAACTCTGCAGGCCCACAAAAACATACATACATATGTAAATAGACAGATATAAATAGATGTACTTAAAAGAAAAATAAACTGGAAAATAGTTCAACTTTTAAATGTCCAATTTTACTGTTATGTCTTTTTCTAAACTTGTGTAAAAATATGATTTGGAGTATAAAGGAAACTTTTGTAAGTTCTTTAATCAGACACAGTATCAAGGGCAAATTAATTCAGAATAAGAATCCTGTGAGTGAATTTTTGAAGTTACCCTGCATGTCACCCAGATCAGCTGGTCTCTACAAACTCTTCAGTTCAGTTCAGAACTTTATTGTCCCTCGAAGGGAAATTTGATTTACAGCAATGGACGAACAACACAACAGATAAAAGGACATAGGACTGTGAACACAACAGTCTCTCTGCCAAATGATTCTCAGATTTGTACATTTATCTTTTTGTAAACCATTAAAGTGGGGGAAACAAAGTGGATCTTTAGCCAGAATCCATAACGAAGGTGAGAACTTCCAGAGCTTATGGGGCCACTTTGTACATGTAGTACCATTGGTGCATTGTAATGTGGTTACTCATCATCAATGCAGTCTGTTTTGTTTGTTTAATGTTAAAATAAAACAAAAAGTTGAATTACAACAAAAATGTCCAACTTTACAGGAAGCGTTTAAATATTTATGAAAGATTTAATTGTTCCCTGAAGCTCATTTCTTTATTCATGACAACTACGCAGGTTAATTTAAATACACATTTAAATCATATTAGGGCTGTAAGATCATATCTGAGTTATGTTTAATATAAGATATCTGTGAGTTATGTTTGATATAAGATATCTGTGAGTTATGTTTAATATAAGATATCTGTGAGTTATGTTTGATATAAGATATCTGTGAGTTATGTTTAATATAAGATATCTGTGAGTTATGTTTAATATAAGATATCTGTGAGTTATGTTTAATATAAGATCATATCTGTGAGTTATGTTTAATATAAGATATCTGTGAGTTATGTTTAATATAAGATATCTGTGAGTTATGTTTGATATAAGATATCTGTGAGTTATGTTTGATATAAGATATCTGTGAGTTATGTTTAATATAAGATCATATCTGTGAGTTATGTTTAATATAAGATATCTGTGAGTTATGTTTGATATAAGATATCTGTGAGTTATGTTTAATATAAGATATCTGTGAGTTATGTTTAATATAAGATCATATCTGTGAGTTATGTTTAATATAAGATATCTGTGAGTTATGTTTAATATAAGATCATATCTGTGAGTTATCTGTAATATATATATAATATCATTTAGGGCGAGGCTGTTCTGAGTTACAGGTGGCTGCTAGCTGTCTGTTTGGCATGATTATTTTAAATCCTAATGCTAACAATGCTACGATGATAATTACAGAGAAAGGATTAGCGATGACTATGATAAAGACCACATCTCTGGCCAACATTTGTTGAACATGTATTTATTAACCACCACTCCCAGCTACACCCTGAACACCAACATGGTCTCACCGTTTTACACCTCAAAGCTGTCGGCCTCTCAGCACGTCCTCACAAGGGTCACACCAGCACATCTAAATGAAGCTGACTTAAATGAATAACCAATAGAATATCAACACAACCTTAATAGTAAGCTCAATTTTTTTTCTAGGTTTTCATGAACTGATTATTCAAAATGTCTGCAGAGAAAGGAATTCATTAAATAAAGGTTTGGTGAAAGACATTTGGCTGTTATATGTATATATATAGGATATGTATAGGTGTATGTACATATATATATATATATATAATAACATTATGTACACTGTGCGTGTACTGTATATATATATATATATACGGATGGATTCTAGCTAATCAGCGCATCTCTTCTCATTAACTGAGATTAATGTATGTTGTACATGGTCCCTGACAAACTAAACAATGGACACTCACATGACAGAATCATGAAGAAGTAGTGCTGACGTAATCACGATTCCAACCAAGCCACAGACAGGCAGGTGCAAGATCGTGAGTCCTGCCCACCCAGACAAAATGTAAGGGGGTAAATATGAAGGTAGATATGTTGCAAAATGTGAGAGCTTGTAGAATGAGATGTGAGCTTGTAGAATGACATGTGAGAACTTGTAGAATGACATGTGAGAGCTTGTAGAATGACATGTGAGAGCTTGTAGAATGACATGTGAGAGCTTGTAGAATGACATGTGAGACCTTGAAGGAAAAAAAAGTGAACTTGTATGTAAAAATCATCATTTACTCAGATTTTTTTTCATAACTTGTGCCTATTATATTTTACAACCACAACTCTCCAATTACAACTTCTCAAATCTGCAGCTACAACAGCAGATTAAGGCAGACGTTTCACAGTTTTGATAAACTTCAAATAACCAAAAATGACGATGCAGCTGGGAGCGCAAAGAACTGAATGTCTGTCCAACGCGCCAGTGACTATAGGCGGAGTTAGGGACCGTTGTAAAAGTGCAATACGGCTCATTTCAATATTCAATAACTTCTTTGTTTTTCAACATAGACATCTCAATCTACTGCTATTATAGAAGGTGACAGCCCTTAACATTTCAGACCAATTAATACAAAATAAAAATAAATAAAAATAAAAATAACTCTGCAAATCATCATTATCAATGACATATTGCCTTAAATAAGCACATTTCAAGGTTATAATCTCAATAGATTTCTAATTTTTGATTTTATTGACATCAAATCACCTCTCATGTGTCCTGGACATCCTCTCCCAACGTTCACAGCTCTTAGTTAGTATAGGAGGCCTTTAAAAAAAGCCTTAATACCATTATCAAGGGCCTGTCGCTTTAAATATGCAATTTTCAAGGTTGGAATATTCCTTCAAGGTCTCACATGTCATTCTACAAGCTCTCACATCACATTCTACAAGCTCTCACATTTCGCAACATATCTACCTTCATAGGTAAAAAGTGAATATATCGGTTGTAATGCACCAATTTAAAAATAGGCTGGCAGAATGTGCATACTGTTTGGAATTTGGGATTGGGTGGTTAGTTTACAGCTGGCATGAAAATTCATAATCTCAACCTTGGGTCTCTCGGTGTCACAAGACACAGACACGGAGAGTGTCAGAGATTGTAACTGTAATCACAGAGGTCTCACTCGTGTTACATTCAAATGCAAATCAACTCGTTCATGTTTTTCAACCAATTTGTGTTCAGATAGTTAAAAATTGTGCTGAGATTGTTTTTACAACACTTATTTTTTCATAAACGCATTGAGAGACTATAACAACAGATTTAGCCACACACTAATTTCCCTCTGCAGTGAGCAGTGACTTTAGTGAGAGGAAGTCACCAACCGAGGAGAGTAAGAGATGTCTGTGCGTCCCTGCCCTGACTGTAGGTGAGTCTCCAGCATCATTTGGAAGTGCCTTCTTGTGATTGGGTACAACTGTTTAGCATTATGCTGTAGTTACAGGAGGATTGATTGGTTGATATTTTCTTTGTCTCTCCTCCTCAGTTACTGTTTGAATAACACTTCTCTTTGTATATATAGGCCATTATAACAAGTCCTGCTAATGTGTTTTTTTTATTGTGTTTCAGTTCTAAACTCTGGATGAAGACTTTATTTGTGTTTTTGGTAAATAAGTCCTTCCTAAAAATCACTCAAATCATTTAACTGAATCACTAATGAATCTTCAGTACTTTCAAACTCACTTTTGTTTTAAAATAAGTACATGGATATATATGTTTTTCCAAACACACAAGCCCCCCCCCTAATATTGTACCTGCCCACCTGGGGCTAGAACGGGACCTGAAACCAAACCTTGAAATTCAGATAGTTTTTTTGTTGTCTTGTCTTTTAAACTGAAGACTTACCTGTGAAGTAATCATTACTATCCCATAATATCTCCTGATGACTGAAACACCTGACTTAATGCTTTAATTCCTGTATAATAGTAAGTGCGTTCTGTTGGTGATTCAGTAAAGGGAGACGACAAACAGTTTTATTCACTGCTCAGTTAGCGAAGGTGTCACACCTAATCCTGCAGACATACTCTTCTTCACCTTCATTGTATCACCCAACCCTTTATGGAGTCTCACTGCGCCCCCTAGTAGACTGAAGGTGTAATTACATTCACAGTATGCAGAACAAACCTAACCAGCTTCTTGTATGTGTTAACATATCAAAATGTATGAGTGATATTTCATCATGAATACATGCAGCTAACCCTAACCCATTAACCGGTTAATACCCATTGGCCTTGACCTAACCCAGGCATGGGCAAACTACGGCCGCGGGCCATATATATTGGGCTTTTTCATCCGGCCCGCCGAACTTGTCCAAATTATATTATTATTAAATTAAATTTCATTATAATTAAACCTTGTTCGTTTTCCCCTGTGATGCCCGCGTTTCCCCAATAGATAGCACTTCAGAGTGTGGTGTATTATTCCCCTCTTCCCTTTTTCCGCTTTGCCCTATGAACCCGTATGAGCCCTTCTGTAAAAATGAGCGGATCAAAGAAAAGAAAAGTGGACAGTGAATGCCGAGTGTTTAATACGGAGTGGACAACTAAATATTTTTTCACTGAAGTCCGATCAAAGGCTGTATGCCTGATATGCCAAGAAACTGTCGCAGTTTTCAAAGAGTACAGTATCAGCCGTCACTTTGCTACGAAGCATGCTAACTACGCTAGCAAGCAGTCCCCGCAAGAACGGGCGGCTGCGGCTCAGAGGTTGAAGGATAATTTACAGACTCAGCAACATTTTTTTCACCAACAAACTGCGATTCAAGAGTCAACTACCAAGGCAAGTTTTTTGCTGGCATTCAAATTAGCAAAGGCTAGCAAGCCTTTCTCCGAAGGCGAGTTTTTAAAAGAATGCGTGGTAGAGACAGCAGGTCTCTTGTGTCCAGAGAGCCAAGGCCAGTTTGAAAAAATCTGTTTATCACGCAGGACTCTGACTCGCTGTGTGGAACTGATTGACGAAGATATAGCCAGCGAATTAAACAAAAAGGCTGAGTCCTTTAAGTTATATTCACTAGCGCTGGATGAAAGCAATGACGTAAAAGACACTGGTCAGCTCCTCATTTTTATCCGAGGGATTAATGACAGTTATGAGATAACGGAGGAGTTTTTGACCATGGAGTCCCTAAAAGGAAAAACGCGAGGAGAGGACTTGTATAACCAGGTCATGCTGTCATCGAGAGAATGAAGCTACCTTGGAGTAAACTTGCCAATGTCACAACGGATGGATCGCCAAATTTAACTGGAAAACATGTTGGGCTGCTGAAAAGAATCCAGGATAAAGTGAAAGAGGAAAACCCTGACCAGGATGTTATTTTCCTTCACTGCATCATCCATCAGGAATCTCTGTGTAAGTCTGTATTGCAGCTTAATCATGTCGTGAATTCAGTTGTAAAACTTGTTAACTTGATACGAGCAAGGGGACTTCAGCATCGTCACTTTATTATGTTCCTGGAGGAAACTGATGTGGATCATCAGGACTTACTGTACCACTCTCGTGCCCGCTGGTTAAGTTTGCGCAAAGTGTTTCAACGAGTGTGGGAGCTGAAAGAGGAGATCAGCGCATTTTTGGAGTTAATGGGGAAATCCGACAAATTTCCTGAGCAAAGCGACAAGAACTGGCTTTCTCCAGACTTTAATGCACTGGCAAAAAAGGGAGATCAACAACACTGTTCCCACTGAAACTGAACGTGAGTTTCTCTACTGTGTTTATTAAAATTTAAATTAATTAAATTAATGCATTTGGAAATCAATTTGTACAATGAGCCTTGCATATTCATGCTTTGCTACCTGTTAAAGGCCAAATCCTTTCATGTAATGGCTTTTACATGTCATTTATATTAGTTCACACAAACACTCCATCCATCTGTTCCTGGCCCGGCCCCTCTGTCAAATTTTATAACCCATTGTGGCCCGCGAGTCAAAAAGTTTGCCCACCCCTGACCTAACCCCTTAAAGTGATCGTTCAGTTACGTCAGTTTACATACTCATGAGAAGCTTCACAGCTGTACACAGCTGTTCAACATTTAAAAGAGCCAATCATTGATGTTTTCAATCAGTGACTCTTCGTCCATGATAAAACAATCCGGTCTATGTTAAGGTCTTCTTTTTGGAGAGCTGATTTGAAAACCAGGGAAAATGTTGAACTGGATCTTAGTTTTCAATTATATTTAAATGTAATAATTCTCTGAAAAAACAAGGATGTGGACCCAGTTGCAGATGATAAAAATACAAATCAGGAGGAGAAACAGTGGAATGAAGGTAGGTAAAAAAAAACAGGACCACAGGTAGGAAGACGTAATGAACTTCCGGTTCCGGGTCGCTGCTCGTGCGGAAGACCGGCCGGCTCACAGAGCAGTTATTTAGCATTTATTACGTTTTTCTACGGTTTATTATTCTTTAGATATATTGCTTTCCATTGCTTTCCAGAGGACACACAGGAAGGTTGTGTTTTATAACTTTTGGCCGCTACTACACAGAAGCGGACTTTCTTTTTTCCCACGCTCGTCCTCTCGTAGCCCTGCTCTTTGTTTACAACCGTTAACACCACGACAAACGGACTACAGCACACGGCAGTCTTCTTCTTCTTTCTTTCTTTTATTTTTTATACGCTTCCATCTATCATCCTGGCTAATGTATGCTCCCTCAATAAAACGGACGAGTTACAGGCCAACATTAACCACATGCATGAGTACAGGACCGCCTCTGTTCTTGCTTTTACTGAGACGTGGTTAAATAAGAACGACGATGATAACACGCTGCACGTTGATGGCTTCTCCCCCCCTTTAAGACTTGATCGAGACAGTGAGCTCACTGGGAAACAACATGGCGGCGGCGTATGTCTTTATGTAAACACATGCTGGTGCTCGACGACCGTCGTGAGGGAGAAACTGTGCACCTCGGACATTGAGCTTCTGGCTGTCTCCTTTCACCCTTTCTATCTCCCCAGAGAATTTCCACAGCTTTTTCTCATCCTGGTTTACATCCACCCAGAGCTAATGCAGCCACAGCCACTGAACACATCACAAACTTATTAAATACACTGGAACTCATATCACCGGACTCTCCCAAATTCATCTTGGCCGATTTCAACCATTGCTCTCCTGAAAAAGCACTAAAAGGCTACCAGCAGTACATTACATGCAGCACCCACCTGGGGAAGACACTGGATAAATGCTATGGTTCAGTTCCTAACACATACAGATCTGTTGCTCTCCCCCCTCTTGGCTCTGCTGACCACCATGCCATCCTGCTTGCTCCAGCATATACGCCTGTAATAAAGAGGGTTAAGAAAGTTGTTAAGCATTCTTACACTACAGGGATGCTTTGAATCCACTGACTGGGATAACCCCCTCCAACAACATTAATGAGCATGTGGACACTGTTTCATCGTACATCTCCTTCTGTGTGGACAACATCATCCCCTTCAAAACAGTCACAATCTACCCCAACAATAAACCTTGGATCACAAAAGAGCTCAAGGAGGTCCTCAACAAGAAGAAAAGGGTCTTCTTCACCGGCTCCGAAATGGAGAAAAAGGAGGTAAACAGAGAAGTCAAGCACGCCATAAAAACTGCCAAACTCAAGTACAAGAACAAAGTGGAGGAAAAATTCACACAGGGGAACCTCCGCTCAGCTTGGCAGGCCCTCAAAAACATGGCTGCTGTGAACACTGCTGCTACCAACATCAAAACCATCGACGTTGCAGGCAGCAGCTCTACTTCTCTCCCCAACGATCTCAACTCATTCTACACCAGATTCGAGAAGGACAACACCACACAGCTGGAAGAAACAGTGTCCATGCTCAAGCCCAGTGACTCTGCACTCACCTTCAGCAGAGAGGATGTGGTGAGAGCCCTCAGGAGGACAAGGGAGAGCAGCTCACCTGGTCCAGACAACATCAGTGGCCGCATCCTGAAGCACTGTGCCGAGCAGCTAGGGGGCGTGTTTCAGACCCTGTTCCAGAGCTCTATGGACAGCAGCACAGTCCCCCAGCTGTGGAAACACTCCACAGTTATCCCCATCCCCAAGAAAAGCCCCGCCAAATCACTGAATGACTTGAATTGAATTGAATTGAATTGAATTGAATTGAATTGAATTGAATTGAATTGAATTGAACCGACACAGAAGGACGGAAACACAGAGGGTGCTTCTGAATTCTAAAGTGCCTACACAATAGTAGACAGTCCCTTCTCTCCGTGCTGTATCCTGTTAGATGTTTAGATGTTAAATAGGGAAACCACAGATGCCACTTTGTGACAGGCATGTACTGAAGGACATAACAAGTGACCTTTCTCACCCACTGCACTCCCAGTTCAAAGTGCTTCCATCAGGTCGGCGATTCAGACTGCCAAGAGCCACACATTTTTTTTTATAAAGAATAATTTGTACCAAATGCAATAAAATTATTAAATTCATAAAGGAACCCCCCCCCCCCCCCCCCCCCTTCTAACTGCACATTGTTTTTATGAAATTACTGTTTTTAAACCTATAACTTTATGAAATGTATTACAACTCTGGCTTATTATTATACTAAATTATCATTTTAAATTCACGAACCATGCTGACTGTGATGTTGTCGAGGACTATAGGCACTCTCCTGGTTCCCTGCTGTGCTTGAATGTTGTGTTGTTTGTCATAACGTTCTTTCTGTCTTGTTCTTGTGAAGCCATAACGTTCTTTCTGTCTTGTTCTTGTGAAGCCAAAGACAATTTTCCACTTTGTGGACAAATGAAGTTATAGTCTATTCTATTCTATTCTAGTACTACTGTTCAGAAGGCGCCCACAGTAGGCCGATATTAGTTCCTACTTCATCTGATTCATTCAGTCCCGCCTCATGTTATTGACACTCCACCTCAGATGTGATCTGCATGATGGCTCATTAAATATAACAAAACTTCACAGTAGAGGAACTTGGGCCCCTAAAAGTTGAGAGACCCCTACCCGAGGTAGAACAAAGAACAACCATATCTTACATATGATTTATATGATGACACTCAGAGTTTATATGATGACACTCAGAGTCAACCCGCTGCTTTCAACAATATTGTCACCTATGACATTGTTTCTATTTCATTCTAAAAAATTAAAGCATTGTCTTGACATCAGTTGTGAAATATTAATGAACTAAAAAACAGTATTGATATATATAACCTTAAGTTCTTAGAAATTAAATATACTTCATATAGTCTATTTGTATATCGGCTATACAGCCTGTTGTAGTTTTTTTAATGTATTTCAGTCATATAAAGATGGTGTGTAGTCACCATATCTCCTGCTTTTAAGAAGAACCCTAGTTACTCCAGAGGATATACTGGATGAAGGGATAGTTTTTATAATACCCTAAATATGATAAAGTGTTTAAAAAAAGCTACAATAGCTATTTTTATTGAATGATTTATCAGGCAACCAATGGAGTTGGGATACAAAACAATTCTTATGATGGCGTAAATGTGTGTAAGGTAAATTAGGATAACAATCATGCAAACATGTTTATAAAAAACTTCTTTGTACACTTATTTTACCTCATTATATATAATGACATTTGATTTTCAATGCTAATTACATAGGATGATTTCCACTTTTAGACAAAATAACTGTGAACCTGAGAGCTTAACACCTTGCAAATAAAAACCTTTGTGTCAAACTAAGCATCCCCTGGGGACAAAGTTTGACCTCTTACCTCCCAGGAGCTTTAAGAAAACAATTTCTGCAGAAAATAACCATCAACAAAGTCAACCAACCAAACATCACAAACAAATCAAGGCATCACAACCAAATCAAGACACCACAAATAATCAAGACACCACAACTAAATCAAGACACCACAACCAAATCAAGACACAATATCTAAATAAAGTCATAACAACCAAATAAAGACACCATAACTACATCAAGACATCACAACCAAATCAAGACATCACAACTAATTCAAGACACCATAACCGAATCAAGACACAATAACTAAACCAAGACATCACAACAAAATCAAGACACCATAACTAAATCAAGACACCACAACCAAATCAAGACACCATAACCAAATCAAGAGACAATAACTAAATCAAGACATCACAACAAAATCAAGACACCATAACTAAATCAAGACACCACAACAAATCAATCAAGACACCACAACCAAATCAAAACATCACAATCAAATCAAGACATCACAACTAAATCAAGACACCATAACTAGATCAAGACATCACAACTGAATCAAAACATCACAACTAAATCAAGACACCACAACAAATCAATCAAGACACCACAACCAAATCAAAACATCACAATCAAATCAAGACACCACAACCAAATCAAGACACCATAACCAAATCAAGAGACAATAACTAAATCAAGACATCACAACAAAATCAAGACACCACAACTAAATCAAGACACCACAACCAAATCAAAACACCACAACCAAATCAAGACATCACAACTAAATCAAGACACCATAACTAGATCAAGACATCACAACTGAATCAAGACATCACAACCAAAAAAAGACACCACAACCAAATCAAGACATCACAACCAAATCAAGACATCACAACTAAATCAAGACACCACAACCAAATCAAGACACCATAACTAAATCAAGGCACCATAACCAAATCAAGAAACCACAACTAAATCAAGTCATAACAACCAAATAAAGACACCATAACTACATCAAGACATCACAACCAAATCAAGACACCATAACCAAATCAAGACACAATAAACAAATCAAGACACCACAACCAAATCAAGACACCATAACCAAATCAAGACACAATAACCAAATCAAGACATCACAACTAAATCAAGACACCACAACCACATCAAGACACCATAACTAAATCAAGGCACCATAACCAAATCAAGAAACCACAACTAAATCAAGTCATAACAACCAAATAAAGACACCATAACTACATGAAGACATCACAACCAAATCAAGACACCATAACCAAATCAAGACACCATAACTACATCAAGACATCACAACTAAATCAAGACATCACAACAAAATCAAGACACCATAACTAAATCAAGACATCACAACTAAATCAAGACACCACAACCACATCAAGACACCATAACTAAATCAAGGCACCATAACCAAATCAAGACATCACAACCAAATCAAGACACCATAACCAAATCAAGACACAATAACCAAATCAAGACACCACAACCAAATCAAGACACCATAACCAAATCAAGACACAATAACTAAATCAAGACATCACAACTAAATCAAGACATCACAACAAAATCAAGACACCATAACTAAATCAAGACACCACAACCAAATCAATCAAGACACCACAACCAAATCAAAACACCACAACCAAATCAAGACATC
Source organism: Labrus mixtus (assembly GCF_963584025.1). Classification (NCBI taxonomy): domain Eukaryota; kingdom Metazoa; phylum Chordata; class Actinopteri; order Labriformes; family Labridae; genus Labrus; species Labrus mixtus. The sequence goes on from NC_083623.1 coordinate 27,474,804, forward strand.
ACAACTAAATCAAGACACCATAACTAGATGAAGACATCACAACTGAATCAAGACATCACAACCAAATCAAGACACCACAACAAAATCAAGACACCATGACTAGATCAAGACACAATAACTAAATCAAGACATCACAACAAAATCAAGACACCATAACTAAATAAAGACACCATAACCAAATCAAGACACCATAACTAAATAAAGACATCACAACCAAATCAATCAAGACACCACAACCAAATCAAAACATCACAATCAAATCAAGACACCACAACTAAATCAAGACACCACAACCAAATCAAGACACCATAACTAAATCAAGACACCACAACCAAATCAATCAAGACACCACAACCAAATCAAAACACCATAACCAAATCAAAACACCACAACCAAATCAAGACATCACAACTAAATCAAGACACCATAACTAGATCAAGACACCACAACCAAATCAAGACAACACAACCAAGTCAAGACATCACAACCAAATCAAGACATCACAACCAAATCAAGACACCATAACCAAATCAAGACACAATAACTAAATCAAGACATCACAACAAAATCAAGACACCACAACTAAATCAAGTCACCATAACCAAATCAAGACACAATAACTAAATCAAGACATCACAACAAAATCAAGACACCATAACTAAATCAAGACACGACAACCAAATCAATCAAGACACCACAACCAAATCAAAACATCACAATCAAATCAAGACACCACAACCAAATCAAGACATCACAACTGAATCAAGACACCATAACTAGATCAAGACATCACAACCAAATCAAGACACCATAACTAGTTCAAGACACCATAACCAAATCAAGACACAATAACTAAACCAAGACATCACAACAAAATCAAGACACCATAACTAAATCAAGACACCACAACCAAATCAAGACACCATAACCAAATCAAGAGACAATGACTAAATCAAGACATCACGACAAAATCAAGACACCATAACTAAATCAAGACACCACAACCAAATCAATCAAGACACCACAACCAAATCAAAACATCACAATCAAATCAAAACACCACAACCAAATCAAGACATCACAACCAAATCAAGACATCACAACTAAATCAAGACACCATAACTAGATCAAGACATCACAACTGAATCAAGACATCACAACCAAAAAAAGACACCACAACCAAATCAAGACATCACAACTAAATCAAGACACCACAACCAAATCAAGACACCATAACTAAATCAAGGCACCATAACCAAATCAAGAAACCACAACTAAATCAAGTCATAACAACCAAATAAAGACACCATAACTACATCAAGACATCACAACCAAATCAAGACACCATAACCAAATCAAGACACAATAACCAAATCAAGACATCACAAATAATCAAGACACCACAACTAAATCAAGACACCACAACCAAATCAAGACACAATATCTAAATAAAGTCATAACAACCAAATAAAGACACCATAACTACATCAAGACATCACAACCAAATCAAGACATCACAACTAAATCAAGACACCATAACCAAATCAAGACACAATAACTAAACCAAGACATCACAACAAAATCAAGACACCATAACTAAATCAAGACACCACAACCAAATCAAGACACCATAACCAAATCAAGACACAATAACTAAATCAAGACATCACAACAAAATCAAGACACCATAACTAAATCAAGACACCACAACCAAATCAATCAAGACACCACAACCAAATCAAAACATCACAATCAAATCAAGACACCACAACTAAATCAAGACACCACAACCAAATCAAGACACCATAACTAAATCAAGACACCACAACCAAATCAATCAAGACACCACAACCAAATCAAAACACCAAAACCAAATCAAAACACCACAACCAAATCAAGACATCACAACTAAATCAAGACACCATAACTAGATCAAGACATCACAACTAAATCAAGACATCACAACAAAATCAAGACACCATAACTAAATCAAGACATCACAACTAAATCAAGACACCACAACCACATCAAGACACCATAACTAAATCAAGGCACCATAACCAAATCAAGACATCACAACCAAATCAAGACACCATAACCAAATCAAGACACAATAACCAAATCAAGACATCACAACCAAATCAAGACACCATAACCAAATCAAGACACAATAACTAAATCAAGACACCACAACCAAATCAAGACACCATAACCAAATCAAGAGACAATAACTAAATCAAGACATCACAACAAAATCAAGACACCATAACTAAATCAAGACATCACAACAAAATCAAGACACCACAACTAAATCAAGACATCACAACCAAATCAAAACACCACAACCAAATCAAAACACCACAACCAAATCAAGACATCACAACTAAATCAAGACACCATAACTAGATCAAGACATCACAACTGAATCAAGACATCACAACCAAAAAAAGACACCACAACCAAATCAAGACATCACAACCAAATCAAGACATCACAACTAAATCAAGACACCACAACCAAATCAAGACACCATAACTAAATCAAGGAACCATAACCAAATCAAGAAACCACAACTAAATCAAGTCATAACAACCAAATAAAGACACCATAACTACATCAAGACATCACAACCAAATCAAGACACCATAACCAAATCAAGACACAATAACCAAATTAAGACATCACAACCAAATCAAGACACCATAACCAAATCAAGACACAATAACTAAATCAAGACATCACAACAAAATCAAGACACCACAACTAAATCAAGACACCATAACCAAATCAAGACACAATAACTAAATCAAGACATCACAACCAAATCAAGACACCACAACAAAATCAAGACACCACAACTAAATCAAGACACCATAACTAGATCAAGACACAATAACTAAATCAAGACATCACAACAAAATCAAGACACCATAACTAAATCAAGACACCACAACCAAATCAAGACACCACAACTAAATCAAGACACCATAACTAGATCAAGACACCACAACCAAATCAAAACATCACAATCAAATCAAGACACCACAACTAAATCAAGACACCACAACCAAATCAAGACACCATAACTAAATCAAGACACCACAACCAAATCAATCAAGACACCACAACCAAATCAAAACACCAAAACCAAATCAAAACACCACAACCAAATCAAGACACCACAACTAAATCAAGACACCATAACTAGATCAAGACACCACAACCAAATCAAGACAACACAACCAAGTCAAGACATCACAACCAAATCAAGACATCACCACCAAATCAAGACACCATAACCAAATCAAGACACAATAACTAAATCAAGACATCACAACAAAATCAAGACACCACAACTAAATCAAGACACCATAACCAAATCAAGACACAATAACTAAATCAAGACATCACAACAAAATCAAGACACCATAACTAAATCAAGACACGACAACCAAATCAATCAAGACACCACAACCAAATCAAAACATCACAATCAAATCAAGACACCACAACCAAATCAAGACATCACAACTGAATCAAGACACCATAACTAGATCAAGACATCACAACCAAATCAAGACACCATAACTAGATCAAGACACCATAACCAAATCAAGACACAATAACTAAACCAAGACATCACAACCAAATCAAGACACCATAACCAAATCAAGAGACAATGACTAAATCAAGACATCACAACAAAATCAAGACACCATAACTAAATCAAGACACCACAACCAAATCAATCAAGACACCACAACCAAATCAAAACATCACAATCAAATCAAGACACCACAACTAAATCAAGACACCACAACCAAATCAAAACACCACAACCAAATCAAGACATCACAACAAAATCAAGACACCATAACTAAATCAAGACACCACAACCAAATCAATCAAAACACCACAACCAAATCAAAACACCACAACCAAATCAAGACATCACAACTAAATCAAGACACCATAACTAGATCAAGACATCACAACTGAATGAAGACATCACAACCAAAAAAAGACACCACAACCAAATCAAGATATCACAACTAAATCAAGACACCACAACCAAATCAAGACACCATAACTAAATCAAGGCACCATAACCAAATCAAGAAACCACAACTAAATCAAGTCATAACAACCAAATAAAGACACCATAACTACATCAAGACATCACAACCAAATCAAGACACCATAACCAAATCAAGACACAATAACCAAATCAAGACATCACAACCAAATCAAGACACCATAACCAAATCAAGACACAATAACTAAATCAAGACATCACAACAAAATCAAGACACCACAACTAAATCAAGACACCATAACCAAATCAAGACACAATAACTAAATCAAGACATCACAACAAAATCAAGACACCATAACTAAATCAAGACACCACAACCAAATCAATCAAGACACCACAACCAAATCAAAACACCAAAACCAAATCAAAACACCGCAACCAAATCAAGACATCACAACTAAATCAAGACACCATAACTAGATCAAGACATCACAACTGAATCAAGACATCACAACCAAATCAAGACACCACAACAAAATCAAGACACCACAACTAAATCAAGACACCATAACCAAATCAAGACACAATAACTAAATCAAGACATCACAACAAAATCAAGACACCATAACTAAATCAAGACACCACAACCAAATCAATCAAGACACCACAACCAAATCAAAACATCACAATCAAATCACGACACCACAACTAAATCAAGACACCACAACCAAATCAAGACACCATAACTAAATCAAGACACCACAACCAAATCAATCAAGACACCACAACCAAATCAAAACACCAAAACCAAATCAAAACACCACAACCAAATCAAGACATCACAACTAAATCAAGACACCATAACTAGATCAAGACATCACAACTGAATCAAGACATCACAACCAAATCAAGACAACACAACCAAGTCAAGACATCACAACCAAATCAAGACATCACAACCAAATCAAGACACCATAACCAAATCAAGACACAATAACTAAATCAAGACATCACAACAGAATCAAGACACCACAACTAAATCAAGACACCATAACCAAATCAAGACACAATAACTAAATCAAGACATCACAACAAAATCAAGACACCATAACTAAATCAAGACACGACAACCAAATCAATCAAGACACCACAACCAAATCAAAACATCACAATCAAATCAAGACACCACAACCAAATCAAGACATCACAACTGAATCAAGACACCATAACTAGATCAAGACATCACAACCAAATCAAGACACCATAACTAGATCAAGACATCACAACTGAATCAAGACATCACAACCAAATCAAGACACCACAACCAAATCAAGACAACATAACCAAATCAAGACATCACAACTAAATCAAGACACCATAACCAAATCAAGACACCATAACCAAATCAAGACAGCACAACAAAATCAAGACACCACAACTAAATCAAGAAACCATAACCAAATCAAGACACAATAACTAAATCAAGACATCACAACAAAATCAAGACACCACAACTAAATCAAGACACCACACCCAAATCAAAACACCACAACCAAATCAAAACACCAAAACCAAATCAAGACATCACAACTAAATCAAGACATCACAACCAAATCAAGACACCACAACCAAATCAAGACAACATAACCAAATCAAGACATCACAACTAAATCAAGACAACATAACCAAATCAAGACAACATAACCAAATCAAGACATCACAACTAAATCAAGACGCCATAACCAAATCAAGACACAATAACTAAATCAAGACATCACAACAAAATCAAGACATCACAACTAAATCAAGACAACATAACCAAATCAAGACAACATAACCAAATCAAGACATCACAACTAAATCAAGAAACCATAACCAAATCAAGACACAATAACTAAATCAAGACATCACAACAAAATCAAGACACCATAACTAAATCAAGACACCACAACCAAGTCAAAACATCACCATCAAATCAAGACACCACAACTAAATCAAGACACCACAACCAAATCAAGACATCACAACTAAATCAAGACACCATAACTAGATCAAGACATCACAACTGAATCAAGAGATCACAACCAAATCAAGACACCACAACCAAATCAAGACAACACAACCAAATCAAGACAACACAACCAAATCAAGACATCACAACCAAATCAAGACACCACAACAAAATCAAGACACCATAACTAAATCAAGACACCACAACCAAATCAAGACATCACAACTAAATCAAGACACCACAACTAAATCAAGACACCACAACAAAATCAAGACACCATAACTAAATCAAGACACCACAACCAAATCAAGACATCACAACTAAATCAAGACATCACAACCAAATCAAGACACCATAACTAAATCAAGACACCACAACCAAGTCAAAACATCACCATCAAATCAAGACACCATAACCAAATCAAGACATCACAACCAAATCAAGACACCACAACCAAATCAAGACATCACAACTAAATCAAGACACCACAACCAAATCAAGACACCATAACTAAATCAAGACATCACAACAAAATCAAGACACCACAACCAAATCAAGACACCATAACTAAATCAAGACACCATAACTAAATCAAGGCACCATAACCAAATCAAGACATCACAACCAAATCAAGACACCACAACCAAATCAAGACACCATACCTAGATCATCAATAAAAAAGATTGCAGATGGCAAAACCTTACGCAGGCATCAAAATCAATTGTACATTTAGCGTCTGATCAACATTGCCCTGCCTCCAAAGATAATAGCCCCCTTCGGATTCTCCATTCATATAATCTATTCTAAGACAAATGACAACATATAACCAAACACACAACTTTTTTGTTTAAAAATACATTTAGCTATGTTCTATTGTCTGTGGCTGGATTGCCTGTAGATGGTAATGCCTTTTCCTTGCATTTTGATGTATTGGCTGCATGTGGTTATTGTGTCAGTATTGTCTACTTTTTGTTGCCTTGCCTTTATTTTGCTGTATTTGATTGTGTTGAATGCATTTCTACAATTCTACAATTTATTTAGCAGACACTTTTATCCAAAGCGCAACGTACATCAGAGAGTAAGTAAAACAAAAACGAGGATCTAGAGAGGAGAAAAACGATGTCAGTATGTGCAAATGAACAGCTTTAAGTCAGATCGGACACTAATGCTTACAGGCAGTGCACAGAGGCAAAGCACAACATTGACAGCTGTTCTTGGGAGCTCAATCAGTATAGAAACCATCTTAAAATCATGTTTATCAAACAAAAACCATTGTCATTACCATCATCATCAATAATAATTAGGTTATGTTGTCTTGATATGGTTGTGTTGTCTTTGGTTGTGTTGTCTTGAGTTGGTTGTGTTGTCTTTGGTTATGGTGTCTTGATTTGGTTGTGGTGTCTTGATTTAGTTATGGTGTCTTGATTTGGTTGTGTTGTCTTTGGTTGTGGTGCCTTGATTTGGTTGTGTTGTCTTTGGTTGTGTTGTCTTGATTTGGTTGTGTTGTCTTTGGTTGTGTTGTCTTTGGTTATGTTGTCTTGATTTGGTTGCGGTGTCTTGATTTAGTTATGTTGTCTTGATTTGGTTATGGTGTCTTGATTTGGTTATGGTGTCTTGATTTGGTTATGTTGTCCTGATTTGGTTGTGTTGTCTTTGGTTGTGTTGTCTTGATTTGGTTGTGGTGTCTTTGGTTATGTTGTCTTGATTTGGTTGCGGTGTCTTGATTTAGTTATGTTGTCTTGATTTGGTTATGTTGTCTTGATTTGGTTGTGTTGTCTTTGGTTGTGTTGTCTTTGGTTATGGTGTCTTGATTTAGTTATGGTGTCATGATTTGGTTATGGTGTCTTGATTTGGTTATGGTGTCTTGATTTGGTTATGTTGTCCTGATTTGGTTGTGTTATCTTTGCTTGGTTGGTTGACCTTGTTGATGGTTATTTTCTGCAGCAGTTGTTTTCTTAAAGCTCCTGGGAGGATTGTTTTGGTTGGTTATGGAGCTCACTTAAACTTACACTGATATCGTGAAATGGTTTACAAAAGCAAACAAGACCTTAAGATAGAATATATTTTCTTCTGTGAAGTCAACATGTTTGCATGAATGTTATCCTAATTTACCTTACACACATTTATGCCATCATAAGAATTGTTTTGTATCCCAGCTCCATTGGTTGCCTGATAAATCATTCAACAAAAATAGCTATTGTAGCTTTTTTTAACACTTTATCATACTTATAAAATATCGTATTATAAAAACTATCCCTTCATCCAGTGTATCCTCTGGAGTAACTAGGGTTCTTCTTAAAAGCAGGAGATATGGTGACTACACACCATCTTTATATGACTGAAATACATTTTAAAAAACTACAACAGGCTGTATAGCCAATATACAAATAGACTATATGAAGTATATTTAATTTCTAAGAACTCAAGGTTATATATATATATCAATACTGTTTTTTAGTTCATTAATATTTCACAACTGATGTCAAGACAATGCTGTAATTTTTTAGAATGAAATAGAAACAATGTCATAGGTGACAATATTGTTGAAAGCAGCGGGTTGACTCTGAGTGTCATCATATAAATCATATGTAAGATAGAAAATGTGAGACAAAATGTATTAGGAATAACTATAAAATGTTTAATTATATATATATTACAGAATACAATTATATTGTGTCTTGTTGTTAAGTCTTAATCAATTGTTTGTGGCCACCTCCTCCCACATACACATCCATAGAGCCCCATTGTACCAGAATATTTTTATACAACTATCCATTTCATAAACTAGACATGTTAAAGTTATGAAAAAATATGGTTGTGCTTTGTTCTACCTCGGGTAGGGGTATCTCGAAAACTAAAGCCTTTTTTGGGGGTTTGTTCCTCTACGTAAACAATTTAACAACTTCACATTTGAAAGGCGCATGAACCAGCCGCATCCATCCTCTAAAAATGAACTCATCCCGGCTTTCTGCTTCCTGGAAGGAAATCCAAAAGTGGTTTACAATGTCCTTGATCCATGGAAGAATATCAGTCTGACCTGATATAATCCCAGCCTTTGAACAAATTACACATACATCAATTTATTTTAGCAAGTCTATTTTCATTGCCATTCAATTTCAATAACATAAACAAGTAGTACAAACATACTATAAAAACAAACAGTAACACCATTATCAACTGGAATGAACAGAATGATGTCATCTGGGTTTTTGTCACTAACCGATTGGAGTCTCTTTGTGAGATTTTTAGCTGCATGCCAGATGTCCAAGGGATGAACAATGCCATGGTCCTGGTACCTCCCTTTCTCTGGATCTTCAATGAAAAACAAACACAAACAATCACATAACACCAAATTCTCCCGATTTTCTATGGTCTGGAAAACTTTGCTCTAACTACATTACAATATATAAACAATGTACATGCATTGTTTGTATATTTTTAACTTTTAAAACTTTCACATACAGACATTGTAGATGTAAGCAACACAAAAATTCCCTCAAAATATATACTCACCCATTAGGGCTGCTATCTGTAAGTGTGCATCAGTCACAATCTCCTTGATTTGGATCTTTTCAATTAGCTTGTCGAAATGTCTTTAATGTAAACATCTCTTCCGGTCAGTCGCTCTCTTATCGTCAGTCACAACACTGACGATGTCCATGGTGTCTAGCGCCATTGTTGTATAGGTACAGTACTGGGCACAGTGACCTGCAGAAAGAAATAAGAATTATATGAATTATTGATGTCCTAGCATAAAACATGGATACCGAACACAGTACAGAGACATTAGCAAACTCAGTAAATTACCTGGCGAGTCCATTCTTCCGTCAGCTGAAAAACAGAAACGAGCAGGTTAGCAGGTGCCTAGCTGCTGCAACTGTGCACTTTTTCCAACCCCTAAATAATGTAAATTTCAATTAATCAATGTAGTTTTAAACTTACCAAGGGCAACAACGCTGTCTTTTGTGCAAAGTCTGTCAATTATTGCATCCCTCTTCTCCTCCCAAAACTCCTTTACAGCATCAACACAGTAAGAGTCTTGTATGGCAAAGAATGTTATGGGTGCTACCATACCAATGTTCATGAACTGGAAGAGGAGGGCAACCTTAGTGAAGTTATTGCCAAACAGCAATGTTGAAAGCATGAAATCTCTTCCTTGCATCCCATACTTCAGCACTGGCTGGCTGTTCCACCTCCACAGTTTATGTCCACGTGTGCAAAACTATATAGACAAAAAAAAACACGAGTCAACTCTATGAAAAATATTTGTAATAATTCTCAACCAAGCATGTTGAAAACAATAATTCAACATGCAACTATTACACAACTGTGCACAAGAAGGTAAGATTTACAAGGTGAGTGTGCAAGAATACAGTTGTAAGACTACTGGTTAACTACGCTGTAATATAAAGTGGGTTAGCACAAGCTATCAATTCAAGTATTTAGTGGTTGTGCAGGCTCTTATGCATGCATAAAGTGCAGTGTGGAATGAGATGAATTACCCAGTGAAAGCAGCTTCATTTGAAATGGTGGAACACCATCACACTCTGTGCCTGTGATGCAATCGCTGTAATTGCACTTCCGGATGGATAGCTGGAGGAAGGTGGCCAGGCTAGTTAATGAGGTCACTCTCAACAGCAACTTTTTCTAGACCAGGGAAGGAGGACGTGTCAGATGCATGTTGCTCTAGGTCATCCAGAATGTTTGGCTCATGTGATGGTACAGTCTCATGGTCATGGATGTCCAGAACAGCCTCTTCCAGTCCAATAATGGGAAGCCTATCAATGGCCTTTTGAATTGCACTGCTAGCACTGTGGTAGGCAAAATATGAAAATGTAATGCAATGTTTTACTTTGAAAGTCATCACCAACTGACGACTGAGTGAATCTTTCCATGTCTGAAACACTTAGCTGACAAACATGGCCATCATTACATTATTACAAAGCTTACTGCACACATATTTGTGGGACATAGTCAATATCAGAGAGGTCTAAGGCCAGTTCTCCCTCCAAATCAATCCTGCAAGCAAAAAACTAATACAAATGTACACACTCTTACATAGCCATGCATGATATGATCATGATTTTTTGTTACTTACATGCTGTTCTCAAGGCTGTTAGCTTGTTCTTCATCCACTAAAACGGAGTCTTCAAGAAGGTCCATGGATTTGACGCTGTACAGAAATGAAGTATAAATACATAATACATAAAAACAATCACAGTTTAGAATCACTGAAGGGAATTATTAGTTCCCATAATGGTGTATTCTCTAACTAACACATTGGTGTTAAGTGTAGGGTCAATAAAAGCAGTCATTGTTCTATCTCTTCACATGCTTCCAGCTTCAGAGGAGACACCCATCTCAACCTGACTACTTCCACGGCATATTCTTAAGAGTTTGGGGCACAATCAGTAACTATCTGGTTGGAACACAGAGACTTTCTTTAATTCCTTCAACGTCATTGAACGCAACTGGACAAGAGTGCTGCAGACAGCCACCGGTACCTGAAGAAGAATACAAAAGAAACTACTCCTGTGACAAGAAAGACAATAGAGCAGTGCTCTTGTTGACGATCTGAATCCTGTTGCCTTTTCCTCTCTACGTCCGCCACGAAGGAAACCTGCCTGGATCTGTTGATTTTAACATTCAACAGATTCGTCCATTTAACGACTGCAACATCAGCAAGGAACAGTCAACTTTTAAAAATGTTTCCCCAGGGCAGGCCAGCATAGATGTTGAAGAGGGCATGGTCCTTAGACACTTCCGTAGCGTCAAGGAAGAGGAAAAGGACCTGATGGAATTGGAGGGCGCATCCTTAAGATGTGCTGTAGAGCTGGCAGGGATTTTCTGTTTTATCTTTAAATTGTCTCTCCACATCCACAGAGTTCCTTGTTTATGGAAAGATTCCATAATTGTACCTGTGCCCAAAAATCCTTTTCCTAAAGCACTCAATGACTTTAGACCTATAGCGCTTACCTCTCTTGTAATGAAGTCATTTGAGAAAATTGTAAAGGACTCACTTTTAAAAACTGTGGCAGCAAATTTAGATCCCTTACAATTTGTATCTAGGTCAGACAGGGGTGTTGAGGATGCAATGGGCACTTTGTTAAATACAGTCCTGACACACTTTGAGGGGCCTAAGACCCTCACACGCCTAGTTTTTATTGATTTCTCCTCAAGACCATCCACAACATTGACAGTGGTCAGTGCTGGCTGATGGAATTTTTAACAAGAAGGTCACAGGGTGTGAGAGCAAATGGCATCGTATCAGATGTTCTTTATTCCTCTACTGGATCACCCCAGGGATGTGTCCTTTCTCCCCTTTTATTTGTACTATACACAAATGAGTGTCAAAGCAGACATGAGAACCGGCACATCATCAAGTTCGCAGATGACTCGGTGATCGTTTCCCTCCTGAGCACTGATGACCCAGATCACGGCCCAGTCGTGAGTGAATTCACAGACTGGTGCAGGTCATCCTTCCTGGACATTAATGTCCTAAAGACTAAAGAAATCACAGTAGATTTCAGGAAAAATCCCTCTGTCATTTCCCCTGTTTTTATTAACAACCAGGCTGTTGAGGTGGTGCACCAATACAAGTACCTGGGGACTATCATCGATGACAAACTCACCTTCGAGCTCCAAACTGAAGCTGTTTGCAAAAAAGCTCATCAGCGTGTGCACTTTCTGAGGAAGCTTAGGAATTTTGATGTTGACAGCACTTTTATGAAGATGTTTTATTCCTGTTTTATTGAATCAGTTTTAACTTTCTGCATGGTGACCTGGTACGGATCACTCAGCATCAAAAACCGCAACAAAATGCAGATCATTGTTAAACTGTGTGTCAGAATCACAGGATCGTCCCTTTCTGACCTTTCTCATTTATATAAAACAAAATGTCTTAAGAAAGCTCAGTCAATCTTGGCAGATCAAAGTCATCCTTTGTCCAAGGATTTTAAGTTGCTGCCGTCAGGCCACAGATTCAGCCTGCCAGCATGCAGGACAGAGAGGATGAGAAATTAATTTGTTCCTGCTGCCATCACCTTTTTAAACCACTATCTGTGTTGCCTCTGTTTCTGATCTATTGTATTTATTTACTGTCCTTTCTATGTTGTTTGCTCATTTCGGGCTGTATGTATGTGTGTGTTTTACTGCTGACTGCAAAACAAATTGCCCTCTCGCAGGGATAATAAAGACAACCTTGAACCTTGAACCTTGTTTCATGAAGTCCTCATTGAACATTTACTACAGAAACAACCCCACCTAACAATGCTTGTTCCTATGAAAGGGTTAATATGTTCACATTTCTTGGTGTATGGATAAGAGACTTATTTGGAAAACTCATGGAGAAAAAATCATCTGTAAATGTGAGAAAGTGAATAACATCCTCAGAAGTCTAGCAGGAAGCGTGTATGTAAATCAGATGCAGGATGAATATATGCAGGTTTTCACAGATGGGTCCAAGGATCCAGTCTCAGGGAAAGCTGGGTTTGGTATGTATGTGGTTAATCTTCAGATCTGACAGTGTCCACATATCTGATCATTTGTCTGTTTTTACTTCTGAACTTTTGGCTATTTTATGGGCCATATGGTGGGTTGTGGAGGTTCAACCTCCAAAGAGTTGAATCTGTTCTGACTCGGCAGCTGCCTTGTTGGCATTGAAAGAGGGTTCTTCAGCATCTGGTCCTGATTTGGTTCAGGAGATCCTCTGCTGTTTACTTCAGGTTGAGAATTTGGGGTGTCAGATTCAGTTTTTATAGGTACCAGGTCATTCAGGGATTGAGGGGAATGAAATCTCTGACACACTTTCAAAGGAGTCTCTCTTCAAACAGTGTATTGAGATGAATGTTCCTTTGGGGAAAGGTGAATGTTATAGTGTTTGTAAAGAAAAGTTAAAGTGTCAGTGGCAGAGAGAATGGGATGAAAAGAGAAAGGGCAGGCATTTTTTCTCTCTGCAACCATCAATAAAAAGGAAAAGGCTACTGCTAAAATGTTGTAGAAAGGATGATGTAGTTTTAACTAGGCTGAGGTTAGGACATTGTGGTCTGTCCAGTTATTTAAAGGTCATCAGTAAACACCCTGATGGTCTGTGTCAGTGTGGAAAGGAGGAAACAGTCCGTCATCTTGTCTTTGTTTGTGTATAGAATGAAAGAAGTCAGTTATTCAGGGAGTTATCTGACCTGGGACTCTCATCTTTCTCCTTTAAGTCTATATTTTCTATACAAACGTTCAATCTGTTGGGGGCGCAGCTCTTAGATTCTTACATGCTACTGGCCTGTATCAGAAGATATGAATGTAGTACACACTCCTAGACTGTGGGGGGCAGCATTACACTCTACAGTGTACAGTCTGCTGGAAAACTAATAGAAGAAGAATAGAGGATGTAGAGTTTATTTCCGTCTCTTTCACAGATACCACGTGTGTCTGTAACGTTGTGGGTTATCAGAGTATCAGAGTAACGTCAGTGTTGAGTTCTTCTTCTGTGACTCTTGGATGTGTGTCAGATGTCCGGGTTTCAGGATCTTAAAGATTTCTTCAGACGGCGGCTGCTCGCTGCGGTTATCAGAGATATATCAGAAACAACAACATGTGGATACGAAGAGGAGCTCCACCGACAAAGAAAAGTGCTGGATGTGATTTTAACACCTGAAATCAAGCTGCAGAGAGCAGGTAGGTTTTCTTTCCACTGCTGGAAACGTGTTTCCTGCTCATAGCCTTTGGTCCATAGACGCACACAGCACAGTGTTAGCTGCAGCTAGCTCCTGCTAACAACATCATTGACTTTACTTAAAGACTCTTTAGTCTGGACCTATTGAATCCACCAACGGATCTTTGTGTTCATTTTAGTACTTAAAGTAGGTATGATTATTAAAGATACGTTTTAGAAACACATCCGTTACTGAGTAAAGGCTGAGGCTCCTCTAACTTCAATCAGGACCGGAGATAAACGCAATCAATTTCAAAATAAAACCGGGCTGTACTTCCGGTTTAGCGTTTCATTCATATATAAACTCTTTTACGGGAATTCATGCAAAATGGTCGAGATGAACAGGAGAGTGAATTAGTGCAGAGAAATATGCTCATGGAGTCTGCAGTTAAGGCTCTCTTCTTAGAAAAACATCTCATACAGACTTTAAATATTTCACTGAACAATATAAGTTCAAGTAGCATTATTTAATATTTCTTAGGTGTGGATTAAATGCTGCACCATGTTGGTTGTGCTTAAGGATGCAGAAATGCAAAATTTTCTCTAATCGATTACTCTTCCCGTTGTTAAAGCGAGTACTCGAGTAATCGTTTTGTAGTTCTTTTCTTTCTGTGATTCTTTCCCCCACGGGAGGCCCCGCCCCCAACTATGACGCGATGCCGACTGTATCTATTCATTAATTTGAATCTTAGGGATTTTAATAATTGTTAGTAATAGGCCTACTTTGTATTAACGTTCAAATTAGGACATTTCTTACTTCAACAGACAGCAAACCTCAAATAAAACTTCACACAGACGTGTTATGACCGTTTTAACACTTTATTATAATTAGAGTAGTGAGTGTGGTGAGCGGACGCGCAGACATCAGTGCGCACTCATCGCACGTTGAAGCTGTTTTGACAGCAACATTGTGTTAACAAAGACTACAGTCTGCAGTGTAGAGCACACTTTACTCTGGGAAATGAAGTTACAATAGAACAGGTGAACTGTTTCATCTTTCTCCTCTGTGCGTAATGACTCTCGCTCGTCCGTCCGCTGTGAGCTATTTCTCCCTATAAGGTTGTTCCGTTTTGTAGTTATTAAAAGAATAATCATCTAAAATTCTAAAATATAGGAAAACATCTAGTTATGCTGCTCTGTCCTGGATGATCAATCGTCTTTGGTTTGGCGGGGTAAAGCGGTAATCGCAAAGTGAAAGTTTATGGAGATTTTGCGTGCTGCCCTCGTTGCAGTGACGGTGAGGTTCGTGGCTGGTGAGGCACTGACTTTACAGATTTACAAATATATGAATCCATTTATAGAGTAGCTTAAATTCACCATTCAACTGGCAGCTTGCACATTCTGGTTGTGTTTCATATCTCATATCAGCATTATTTACACACACACACACACACACACACACACACACACACGTAGAAGTAAGGTGCATATTTAGCCAGGGAAGAATGTTACATTTATAGCGCCTCAAATGTTTTTCCATTACAATTCATACTCATTCAATAAAAAGTGTAGACATATACAGCGGTGTATTCATGGTCTTACCTTTACTTGTAAATGAAGTCCATTCACCTATCCTTCTGGACTAAAATATTCTTTGTTGTAAAAGTCCTCATTATCTTCTTTTAGTTTTAAAAGTCTTCCATTATTTATCACTTCACATTTTGATTGAAAGTTCAGTTTTGAGAAATCTTTAAGTTTACATATAAAATCTTCCTCTTCCATTTTTGCAATCAGAGTGAAATTTTCAAATAAAAATTCTGCATAGTAGAGGATCAACATCAAACCAAGCATAAACTCTTGGCCTTATGAGCCTCACGCAACCTGACACACGCCCCCTTCAGGTGAGGCAGAGGTACTGGCTGACATCATGCTTTTTCAGTGCAGTTTTATGTCAAATTAGACTAAATATGTTATAAACACATGTGAAAAACATGAATTATTCTATGGAAAGTGAGGACGTATAATAAAAGAGATCAGATTTTTTACAGATCAGTAAAAAAAATATATATATTTATTTTATTTAATCATTATTTGTTTTTTTACTTTTGATGATGACAGGTGAGGCAGCTCCTGACCGCACGTCTCGTTGTCCTGGTATTGAACATTTTGAGAAACAAGAGCGTTTGATACTCTGACAGGCTACATAATAATGGAGTGTCTGTAAAAATGATTAATTATGGCTAGAATGTTTCAAAGAATAACAAATAGTAGTCCTATTGTTATTGAAACATTTACATCCGTTTTGTATTCTATAGGTACGAAACTATTCCATTGTGTAAAAAAATGTTTGTGTGGGCGATCACAAACCGAGGTTATAAAGGCAGGATGTGGCGCAGGGGAAAGTCAGGAGAATCAAAGTGCCACGGGGGAAAATAACGAAAAGTGAAGCGCCAGGAAAACGTTACTGCAGCTGCTGTTATGTTCATAGTCAGTGTGGTAAATGGACTTGAGCTTATAAAGCACTTTTCTAGTCTTCCGACTACTCAAACCGCTTTTACACCACATGTCACACCTACACATTCACACACTGATGGTAGTGATCGCTATGTAGTATCATCAGAAGTAACTAATCCCATTCATACACCACCACCACCGAAGCAGTGGGAGCAATTCAGGGTTAAGTGTCTTGCCCAAGGACACATCGGACATGTTGCCCAGCTGGGAACAACGATGGGAACGACGACTCTACCAACTGAGCCACAGCCGCCCGTTTAAAGTGTTTCATGGTTGTTAGGTGGGGGTTATTTCTGTAGTAGATGGACAATTATGAAAACGTGAAACAGACTGTGGATCATCTTACATTTATTCAGCGATGGTCAGACAACACAGAAACACAACACACATGGCTGACAAAGTGCAGACCATCGCTGACCCATGCTGACCAAGATCTCACAATCATTGGCAAAGTGGCCATCATGGGCAAAATGGCCAAGTCTTCATCACACAGTGTGGCTTATATTCTGCTAGAAGGTACAGCCCACAAATTCCTTTCTATTTAGGTATATCACTATAAAACAATAAAGATGCCATGACACTGATTTGTATATGTAACAGATGTAGACTCTCTGTCTAGCAAACAGTTGTTGACAACATACGGTTGGCTCCTATCCAAACATAGATCTGCTACAATTTACATGTTTCACCATATAAGGTTACAGCTTCAGACATCCAAAAGAAGAATTACTGTGAGATGGTTGACACAATTTAAAGATATGTCCACAAAATTATCAAGATAAATGAATCCATGAAAATTCGTACTAACAATGGTATTATGAAAGTGTCTGAAAGATAGACCGGCGCTTTGTTTGTCATCTATTTTCTTGTGCACCTGAAGTCTTATTTCTGTTGGCTCCTTTTTTTCTGTTTTGAATTAGGCCTATCCTAGAAGCCACAATGCAACAAGAAACATTTACAAAAATGTGGACTACAAAACCATTATCGATTACAATTTTTTTGTTACCGATTATTATTTAATGAACGAGTACTCGTTTGCACCCCTAGACAGGGAACTACACAAATAGCACAACTTGTTCTATTAGTGTAGTTCTCTGTCTTCTTGTAATATCTGCACACAGTTTTTGTCAGTTTTGTGTGTGTGTGTGTGTGTGTGTGTGTGTGTGTGTGTGTGTGTGTGTGTGTGTGTGTGTGTGTGTGTGTGTGTGTGTGTGTGTGTGTGTGTGTGTGTGTGTGTGTGTGTGTGTGTGTGTGTGTGTGTGTGTGTGTGTGTGTGTGTGTGTGTGTGTGTGTGTGTGTGTGTGTGTGTGTGTGTGTGTGTGTGTGTGTGTGTGTGTGTGTGTGTGTGTGTGTGTGTGTGTGTGTGTGTGTGTGTGTGTGTGTGTGTGTGTGTGTGTGTGTGTGTGTGTGTGTGTGTGTGTGTGTGGATAAGCTAAATGTTTTTTGCACATTTGTAAATACTGTTTTTATATTCTTTTCGGTGTATTGTCCATGCAGCAATTTCCCAGCATCCGAGACAAATTTCTCCCTAGGGAGACGAATAAAGAAACCTTGACCTTGAGATGCATAGGATGTGAGCGAACGTAGCGCACGAGCACAAAATTTCACAAAGACTGAGAAATTATTTATTATTAATATTTCAGTCTGTTTCTTTTAATACAGTACAAGAACAAACACAGGTTTGCACAGTATCAGTATGTTTACAGCATTAACAACAGAAGTAAGCCAAGTACACCATTTCTAAATAACATGGCTACAATTGCGAGTTACTTGGTGGGTGGAAGCATCAAAGAATGCTGTCTGTTTTTAAGGGTGGCAAATCGGTCTATCACTCTGTTGTGACTCATATGCTGAAGCGTGTCTTTTTCAATTGACATGACTGCAGGACTGTGGAAGTCTTTTCTGACCCATAGTTTGACGCAGCCAGGAGTGCAGCCGACGCAGTGCACTTAAGGACCTTTCACATGAGCAGCTGCATACAGGCACTGTTAGGGCAACTTGTATGGTTGCCTTCAGAGAGGGAAACATGGCTGAATCAAGGAGGTTGTGCACAGACAACACATCTTTGGGTGAACATCCAGCCTCTGTTTTCCGGGCAAGAAAGTTTCTGGCCACCAGAACCTCCTCTGTTTTCAGGTCAATGCTGTAGTGTTTTGCAAGTTCATTCAAGTGTGATTCACTCAAGAAGTTCTCACAGTTAGGACTGCATGCCTGGATGCCTTTTAGTAGCCCTGCATCTACACTGCAAAATCTTTGCTCAAGCTCGCCAACCATCCTATCCACACAAGGGAAAAGTAACTCTCTTTACAATGAGTTGTTCAATTCAGTGTGTGAACCTGCAGTTGCCTCCAGCACAAAATCCTGCATTTTCCTCTGTTTATTCCTTGTCTTGGCAACTGGTTCAGGGATACTGTGGGTGTGGCACAGGGCTTTGGTTCTCTCATACAGCTCCGTGGCAAATGCATCTGTGCGTTTGCCCTTAAGTGTGTCACACACTTCTTGTTTGCAGATCAAAGCCTCTGCCAGGTCTAAAGTCTCTTTCTGAAGGAGCTTGTGGAGTCCTTCAGTTACAGACAGAAGTGACTGAAACATCAGTAGTGCATAGACTGCTGAGAACTTACAGAGCTTTGCTCTGAGACCAACAGCTATGGGGGATCCAATGGCAGAAAGGCACTCCAAAATGGCAGACAATGTCTCAAGAACTGCACTGATTGATCGCAACTGACATGCCCAGCGAGTGTTTGAAAGTTGCACAAGCTCAATTGTTGTCAATCCAAGCCTTGTCTGAGCCTCCATGAATTTATGATGACTCCCTAGGGAGGTGCTGAAGAAGGAGTACACACACAGCCTCTGGGATGGCCTTGCAAGTATGGCACAACACTAGGTTAAGTTCATGAGCATAACAATGCACATAGATAGCTTCAGGACGTTTCTCTGTTTGCTAGTTGCCTGGTAGCTTTTCCATGCAACGACACTGTCCTTATGTGTTTGTGCCATCTCATGCTTGCCAAAGATGACTAAAGCTTTCTTCCAGTTCTTGCAACCACTACTGACCAAACTATCATGTCTGATGTTTTTGCCAAACACTCTACATGGGAAGCAGAAAGCTGTATTCTGGTTGACTGAATATTCTAACCAGTTGCTTTCAAACCAGCTGTGGTGAAATGCTCTCTTCTGCGTACCAAAACTATCTTGTGGGTAGCTCTTCAGCTTTATCTGTCTGGTCCCTGTGTCTTTGTCACTTAAATCAAACCATGTAGTGGAGTGAGTTGCTGCAGCTGCTTCATCATTTTCACTCTCTTGCTCTGTTTGCTCTCCTTCTCTCTCTGTGATAACTTGATCTTCCTCTGCCTCTTGATCCATCTCTGGATCAATTCAATCACTCAATCAATTTTTATTTGTATAGCATCAACTCATAACAAGTGTCATCTTTAGACACTTTACAAGAAGCAGGTAAAATACCTTACTCATTGTCTGTTAACATTACAAAAGAACAGGTAAAAAGACCTTACTCATTGTTATGTTACAAAAAGCAGGTAAAAGACCTTACTTATTGCTATGTTACAAAGATCCGGCCTATCCATCATGAGCACTTTAGCAAAGCAGCAAAAGTTACAGTGGTAAGAAAAAACTGCCTTATTAAAAGGCAGAAATCTTCGGCCGGACCCCCGGCTGTTCTGGCAAGCCGTCAACCGACGATCTTGAGGAGCCTAGGAGAGCTCAAGAGTTCCCAGGAAAGTAGGTGGTTAATGACTGAGATTTATAGATAGATAGATACATGCAGTAATATGATGTACTGTATATGCACAGAGAGAGAGGAGCTCAAGGTGCCAGTTCCCCCAGTAGTCTAAGCCTATAGCAGCACAACTAAGAGCTGGTCTACACCAGCACCAGCCCTAACTATAAGATTTATCAAAAAGGAAAGTTTTAAGTCTATTCTTAAAAATACAGACTGTGTCTGATCCCCTTGCTCTCTCTGACTTGACCTTGCCTGTTGATCTTTTTCTCCCTCAGCATCTCCTTTTGCCTGACCCTTCAAGATACATTGAAACACAATGATTTGAATTAAGGCATCAGCCCCCCTAAAATAGGCCTAATGACGCCAATGGTGTGCAAGCTAGGTTTTTATTTGTCAAACAGGGAGCACTTGGTTCATTAATTAAATGGGACTTTCTGCTGTTAGCTGGGGGCTGGACCTAACTAATTGTTACTACTAGCAGTGATGAATACTTACTTTCTTGAAAAACTTTCTTATATCCATTCTTCTTCATTCACGTTCTTCTCCTCATGCTGTTCTAGTCGGCTCTATGTGCTTGAAGGTACACACGCTGCAGGTACCGAGTGCAAGCAAGGTCGCAGGGAAAACGTGGACTGGATTTTCAGTGATGTGGGCGTTCTCTTTATGAACAAGTGGAATGGATTGGATAACAACGCACTGAAGGGCGTAGAGAGCTCTCTCTACCTTAAACTATGAAGTGAAGGGAAACTGACAGATTTATGATCATATTTAAGTGAATAATGACAAGTTACATGATTATTTATTTAAACTCATATTCTGGCCACTTTATATTGAATTTGTCGGCACTTTGTAAAAAAAAAAAAGAATAAAAACACCAAATTATTTAGGGGGGCTTCAGCCACTGCTTCTCACCTCTTTCATCTTCTGTCTTGGGGAAGACAAAATGCTTCCACACCTCTGATTTAAAAGATGGTGGTGCGTCCTCAGTTTCTAAATCTTGCTCTTCATCTGCCGACCACCTCTGATCTACAGACGCTCACCATATTATTAAGATTAATTTTTCAGAGTACAGATGTGAACCGTGACTCCTTTGAATCGATTTTCAACTGCCTCACGATGAATCTTTACATCCCTTTTTAATTTCCTTTGCAAGTCACAAACTGTTTAATTGATCAACTGAACAAACTACTTGTGATAGGATAATACTTTATTGATCCTCAGAGGGGAAATTCAGGCGTTGGGGAAGCACACATTAAAGTAGAAGAGGTTCATACAAAATAAAAAATGTAAACACATTAGATAAGATAAATATGTATAAAAATATACAAGTACAATATAAATGAAGTTAACTATACAGGGCATTAAGACATTATGTGCGGAGAATGTTAAGATAAAGTGACTTGGTCTGATTGATAGCAGCACGTTATGTAGCAGCTGTGAAGAGAGGCAGTGTTTAATCACTGAAATGAAGAGTGCAGTTATATAACATAATGTAGTATAATATAGTGTAATGTAATTATATGAAATATACAGTATATGGATGCTAAATAATTTGGTAACACTTTATATTAAGGTGCTTGTAATAAGCATTAATAACAGGTAATAAGATGTTTATTGACATTAATAAAACTTTATTAGGTTCATATTAATGCCTTATAAAGGTTAATAAATACTTATGCACTTATTAACAGCTCAGTGGGAACAGGGTCCAACTTTCAAGTAAATGCAGAAACAAAAAGGAGGTCTATTGAACTTCCACTCAAACAGTTTTTGAAATGCTACTACAAATACAAGCATTATCTTTAACGTTAACTGTAAACAACATTATGAAAACATTTGGTGTGTCATAGCTACCAACATATCTGATCAAATTCAGGGGAAAAGCATAGTTGTTTTCAACTAGGGGGAGACCTAGACCCACTATTTGAGCTCACTGGGGAGGGGGTTGTGTCAAACCTATTGAAAAATAGGTTCAACTCAGCAGCAGATACTGGGTCTCCTTTAATTCTGGGTTCATGCTGCAGCCCGTCATCTGCTTCATGCCATTCCACACCTCCTTTGAGTTGTTCTGTCCCATCTTGTCCTCTATCTTCTCCTTGTAGTTGTTCTTGGCCTCTCTCAGCTTCTTCTTTAACTCCTTTTGGACAGCCCTGAACTCCTCATGATCCCTAGTCATGAAGGCCCTCTTCTTTCTGTTGAGGAGAGCTTTAATGTCTTTAATGATCCATGGTTTGTTATTTGAGAAGCAGCAGACCTTTTTGGTAGGGACTATAGTGTCCTCACAGAAGAGTAAATAGTCTGTAATACAATGAGAGAGACCTTCAATGTCATCTCCATAAACAGTTCCCAGTCTGTGACATTGAAGCACTCCTGCAGGGCCTCCTCTGTGTTCTTAGACCAAACCTTCAAAGTCCTTGTGCTGGCCACCTGCTGCTTCACCAGGGGTCTGTAGGTGGTCTCAAGGTGGATCAGGTTGTGGTCTGATCCCCCCCAGAGGGGGGGAGAGAAGAGGATCTGTATGCTCCCTTCATGTTGGCATACAGGAGGTCCAGGGTTTTCTTCCCTCTTGTAGCACAGTCCACATATTGTTTTAAGTTGGTCAGGATAGAGGAGAGAGAGACATGATTAAAGCCCCCGCTATAGTTGCAAAGTTCTGGGAAATTTCAAAGTTAGAATCTTTCCATGGGAATAAACGGGAATAAACCAGGAATTTAAGAAATTGCAGGTTGGCCCTTAAAGGAAGAATATCCAATTTTTTGATCCAGTAGATGTCTCCCTTGAGCACCTGCATGAAACCAAAACAACTCGAGCTGCATTGTTGTGTTAGCATGCTAATGCTAACGCTCTTTATTATGCTTGTATCTTCACACTTCATGTAAATTTATACTAAATGATCTAGAAACGCTTACGTGACATTCAAATAATCAGTGAGTACAGTATGTTATTCTTCTTTTCTCTGGTCCCTCAATTAAACAACTTTTATACTCAAGGGGCGGAGCCGGCTGTCCCGTCATCTAAACATGCTGTAGCTACGGCTCAGACAACATCACAGACAGTGGGACTCGGGTGTTACACCCATTGTAGACAGTCATGACTCACAGAGTTATTTTCAGAGGATATATTTGATTTCTGCTACATTTAAGTGTGAAAAATCACATATTCTTCCTTTTAACAGGACACCTAAATATAGTTGGGGAAAATGGGATGCTGGGTTTGTAGTCCCGGGATCAAAGTGTGGATGACGTCACTCGTGCTAGCAGCTACAGCTGATGGTGGGACGTAAACAAGCGTGTGAGAACTCCCCTGGAAGATAGTACGGGCGTAACCCTAAACCCTACGTTCCTCATGATTACCGACAGTAGAAAGGGTTTACATTTCCTGTCTCTTTCAATCCTCGCCCAGACTTTAGCGCAGGCTTTCTTCCCTCAGGGGACACCTCTCCATAACTCCTCAGGGATGCTGCTCCATGCCTGTAGCTCAATAGTTCCTCACGAGTGTACGTGATCATTCCAACAGTTAAAAAAAACTCCCGTAAGAAACACGTAATAACGCAACTAAAACGCTGCAGCAGTGCAAAACAATCAACACAGTTAACACAGTTAAATTAAAACAATTAAACAGTACAAAATTACTCAATAAAAGTAAGAAAATAAACCACATACGGAAAAAGTGAGTCGTAGCTGCTGCAACAGGCTGCCGACTCAGCGCCTGGAAGGGCATACTTGTGGTTGGTTTTAGAGTTTGAAAATACATTTTATATATCATGCTACAAGTTTTAGTCTTGTTACAAAACAATCAACCTTTGTAGCAGCAGCGCTATGAGGACAAAAAGTGAACGTACAGCCCCGGCCTAAATCAAAAATGAAAGAAACAACACATCATACTTCCCTAAGTCAAATGTCCTCAAAGTAACAGTACTTTGACCTGAGTAGAGTATTTGAGTTCTCTTTCCACCTCTGGCTTTTCAGTTGTATCTTTGCGACACAAACTTCAGGCCACCCTCTGCATAAGTCAGGGCCCGAGTCAAAGAATATGGATCTGTCCCGATCTGTCCTGGCTTGTTAAACTTGCAGCACGTCATGTTACTTAACTCAACATCAGATGGATCTATGCAGGTCAGAGGGTTCTGTTGACAGAGGGGACAACAAGTTAAAGACAGGAAGACAACTTTCACCCAGGTAAAAGACAGACGACTTGTGAAGGATGTCCATCTGTCCTTCATTGATCTCATCCACTGTGACTGACACTGCTTCTGCTGAGAGAGTTACTACTCATTTCATAGCCGTAGAAGCATTTCAAATTGAGATAGAAAAATCCTACAAACCAAGGTAGAAAGGTCAGGAGGTTCCTGTGGGGCTGATAGTCTCTAAATTCATTTGAAAGCACACTGTTTCAACCTCATTGACAGCGCAGTGCGCCAGCTTCACTGTAGATCAGCTCACCCAACAGCAATCTCTCTCCCAACTATCGTAACAGATAATCCATTCATTTTCTTCAACAAAATTAAAATGACATCATCCATAGCAACAAGTACACAGGACAGATATAGATGTAGCATTAACTTATCATACTGTTCTTGATCATGTCAATTCAAATATTAAAAGTAGGGCTGTAAATGTTAATGCGTTAGTCACAGTGAGATTAAGTCTGAAATTAATGAATGTTTTTTTAATGACAGTAGCTGCAGTGATGGAATGACTTGTGGGCAAGGAGCCACAGGTCGGATTTGAACCCGGGCTGCCCGCTCTCCAGGACTTAATGAGGATGAGGAGAACCCTCAGTCCTCACAGCCTTAGGCTACCGGCGCCCTCAATTTTTTTACACAACCTCTTCAGAAGTAAAATAACCTAAGCTTAAGACAAAATTACAAAATAAAAGCATTACAAATTTTTTAAAATGCAAAATAAGTGAAATCCAAACATGATTAAAATGTGATTCATTCCAATTAACTCTTCATTTTCAGTGATTAAAAATGAAATCATTTGACAGCCCTTATTAATATTAAAAAATCACTCTAAGTACCGTTAATGTTTGTTTACTGTGTCCTGCAGATGTCCAGCAGCTGTTGGTGAGTAAAGAAGAGCTTCCACCTGAGCAGCAGGAGTGGAGCCACATTCTGGACCAGGAGGACACTAAGCCCCGACACATCAAAGAAGAACATGAGGAACTGTGGATCAGTCAGGAGGAAGAACAGCTTCAAGGACTGGAGGAGGCTGATACCACCAAGTTCCCCTTCACTCCTGTCTCTGTGAAGAGTGAAGATGATGAAGAGAAACCTCAGTCCTCACAGCTTCATCAGACACAAACTGAACAGATGGAAACTGGAGCTGATCGAGAGGACTGTGGAGGAGCAGAACCAGAGAGGGACTCAGATCCAGAGAGATGTTTACAACCAGAGACTGAGGTCGAGACTGAAGACTCTGATGAACCTGAGACTGATGACAGTGATGATTGGCAAGAGACAAGAGAAGATCTGTCAGAATTAAACTTGAAAAATAAGAAACTAAAGACTGGTAAGAGACCACATAGCTGCTCGGAGTGCGGTAAAAGATTTAACCACAAAGGGTCAATGATCAAACACATGTTGGTTCATACAGGAGAGAAACCCTTCAGCTGCTGTTTGTGTGATAAAAGATTAAGTAGTAAGGGAAGTCTGACCACTCATATGATGGTTCACACTAAAGAGAAACGCTACAGCTGCTCTCAGTGTGAGAAAAGATTTACCCATAAGGCCAGTCTGACAAATCACATGGCAAATCACAGAGGGGAGAAACCCTTCAGCTGCACTGAGTGTGGTAAAAGTTTTACCCAAAGAGGACATCTTGCCACACACATGTTAGGTCATACAGGAGAGAAACCATTCAGTTGCTCTGTTTGCAGTAAAAGTTTTACCCAAAGAGGAACTCTGGCCACACACATGTTAGGTCATACAGGAGAGAAACCATTCAGCTGCTCTCAATGCAGAAAAACATTTACTCATAAGTCTAGTTTGACATATCACATGGCAAATCATAGAGGGGAGAAACCCTTCAGCTGCCTTGAGTGCGGTAAAAGATTTAACCGAAAGAAGGTTATGACCAGACACATGTTGGGTCATACAGGAGAGAAACCCTTCAGCTGCTCTGAGTGTGGTAAAAGATTTAACCGAAAAGACCTTGTGACCAAACACATGTTAGTTCACACAGGAGAGAAACTCTTCAGCTGCCCTGAGTGTGGTAAAAGATTTAAGCAAAAATGGCATCTGACCACACACATGATGATTCACACTGGAGAGAAATGCTAATCCTGTGGAATGGTAAAAGTGATCCAAAGGAATCCAAGTTAACAACATCACTAATGTGTATTCATAAGTATGTATTGACTAACAGCTGTTATAAAGGGATATAAGACAAATCTACTGACAGAAATCTGTCTCTACTTTTTTGACATTTATGTTTTGTTGCTGACATATGAACCAGTTAGTTGGGAGCAGCTATAACATTTGAATTGAAAGGGATTCAATGAAACAGTTACAGTGTAAGGATCCTTCTTCTCTTGATGTCTTCTCTTCTTTCTGTCACTCTGTTTCCTTTGAGGCCTCTGTGTTGGGTAGTACAAGTTCTTCAGACAGCTCATGTGTAACCTTGTAATAAATAATCTGATGTAGAATGAGAAATACTTTCATCTACTTGTGTTATTTTGTGTGGAGTGTCTAAAGCAGGGATGTCAGACAGCAGGTTTCATCTGGCCCGTGAGACGTTTTGGGAAGAAGGAGGAAATGTATTGAAAAATATTTTGAGATTTTTCAAAAATGAACTATTCGTAATACGTATTTTCCCCAAATTGTAAATGTAAAATGAGCAACATAAAGGTTGATATCATGATAGGAATATTAATTAAATGGGGCACTTTGAACTATCTTCTCAGCAGGGAGTATCACGAGCTGCTCCTGCATTACGCTGGTAATACATCACACCTGAGAGAGGTGACACAGAATGCAGGTTTTCAAGAGAGATCGAAGGAGCAATATTTCTTTCGTTTTATTTGCTCACAAGTTGCCAGAATTTTATCAAAGCTACGGGACATCAGACCGTAAAACTATAACTATTACTGAACATTTCATTCTTATACAAAAACGATATCACGCATAGGCTACCCGATCATACAGAGGTCCGCTGGTTTAACCGTGGAGCAGAGCTAAAACGCTTGCTTGAATTGCGCACGGAGATGGCACAGATTCATGGCGCATAAAAAGTCAGTGACAGAGTTAGATTACGATATTGCGGACACGAAGAAGAACGGACTGCCAGACTCATGAAATGTCATTTAACTGAGTTTACTTAGTTGAAAAACGTGCACTCCACATGGAGCTGATCAGACTGCAGTGCAGTCTCTCTCTCTCTAATGCACTGATCCCAGGGCAGGTAGAATAATCTGTGTCAAAGTTTCTATAACCTTGAACAGCAATATTTAAATATAATATAATAATGTCAAACAAAACATAATTATTGATATTTTCTTCTGTAATGTGGTACATTTAAATATTCCCATGTGCCAACATGCAGTTTGCAATGACAGTTAACCCCTCTGCTTAATGTTAATGTTAAAGTTTTCTATACAATCCTACATTAGCCTATATAGCCATGTGTTGAGTTATAGTGATGTTGGCAAAATTAGTCCAGCCCACATGAGGTCTCATTTTAACAAATCTGGCCCCCGACCCAATAGAACTTTGACATCCCTGGTCTAAAGTCTCTTTGGTAAAGAAAAGGACTTCAGCAGATCCTGATGCAGAGTGACCACAGTCAGATCAGGTCCAGGTTGATTTCACTGAAACCTTTAACCCTTAATAGGAATCCTGCAGTCAGAATAAAAAATAAAGAAAATCTCAATGACACCTGAACATGCAATGGATTAATTAAGAGTGCAGAGGCCACTGGGCACAAAACTGCTGCAGCCTTTGATCACATACTGAATGACAAAACCTGTAGATGTCATCTGGCATTCTGGATTTACTCAACATATTGTTAGAAGAAACAATAGAAATGCATTAGATAGATACTTTATTCATCTCCTGGGGGAAATTCAGGAGTGTCCCATAGCTCACAAGTTAGAAAAAATAGAACAGAGAAAACATCAATATTAATTTAAAACTGCATAGATATTAACAGATAATTAAAATATGTAAAGTCTTTATATTCCTTAATGCTTCTTATAATGGCACAAATCACCAGGGTGTTAGGGAGAGAAACAAGAAAAAGGCAGACAGTAACGTTCCACCCACAGCTCATGAGCTGCTACCATTGGCCTGTGTGTTAAAAAGCCTAATGGCTGTGGGGACAAAGGATCTCCTGAACCTCTCGGTCCTGCAGCACAGTGAAATTAGACATCCAATGCAGCTACTTCTCCTACCTGCCATGATGTCATGAAGAGGATGACTAACATTGTCCAATATATTCTGTCCTTTCTTTCGCACGCATCTCTCCACCTCAATCCTCAGTAAGTCCCTACACTTGCCTAAAACTGAGCTAGCCTTTTTTATCAGCTTGTCAAGCTGCCTAGTGTTCTTGTCAGTCATGTTGCCCCCCCAGCAGATCACATAAAAAAGAACACTCTCCACAACTGACTGATAGAACATCTCCAACATTTCACTGCACACATCAAAAGACCTGAGCCTCCTCAAGAAAAAGAGTCAGCTCTGTCCCTTTCGGTAGACGGCGTCAGTGTTCACAGTCCAGTCAAGTTTATTGTCCAGATGCACACCTAAGTATTTATAGGTTTGCACCACTTCAATGACTTCCCCTCTGATGTTAATTGGCTGAAAGGGGGAGTTGGCCCTGCGAAAGTCCAAAACCATCTCCTTCGTTTTCGCAGTGTTAAGCAGGAGGCCATTGTTATCGCTCCTGTCACTGAAGGCCGTTATCAGGTCCCTGTACTCACCTTCCTGCCCATTCCTAATGCACGCCACAATAGCCGTGTCATCAGAATATTTCTGAATATGGCAGAATTCAGATTTTTGTTGGAAGTCAGCCTTATACAAAGTGAACAGGAATGGAGCTAGCACAGTCCCCTGAGGAGCCCCCGTGTTGCTAACCACCGTACCAGAGACACAGTTCCCCAGCCTGACAAACTGTGGTCGTCCTGTCAGGTAATCTGTGATCCAGGCAGCGAGAGAGGAATCCACCCCCATCCCCTCAAGTTTGTGTCTTAGAAGAGGGGGCTGGATGGTGTTGAAAGCGTTTGATAAATCAAAGAACATAATCCTCACATTACTACCCAGCTCCTCCAAGTGGGAGTAGGCCCTGTGGAGCATGTACAGCACAGCATCATCCACTCCAATATGCTGCTGGTACGCAAACTGTAGAGGGTCCATTGAATGTCCAACCTGTTGTCCAAGACCGCGAAGAAGTAGCAGTTCCAGTGTCTTCATGATGTGTGAAGTGAGAGCCAACGGCCTATAGTCTTTTATCTTGTTTGGACGGCCTACTTTAGGTACCAGTATGAGACATGATGTTTTCCAGAGAAGCAGAACTTTCGCCTTCTGTAGACTTAGGTTAAAGATCCACTGGAGGGGTTCCGCCAATTGGGCTGCACACTCTTGAAGCAGTCTCGGACACACCCCATCAGGACCAGCTGCTTTTCCAGGTCGCAGCCTCTGAAGCTCTGACCTCACATCATCCATTGTGAAGAACAGGGGAGGGGTCCCAGGTGAGGGGGAAGTTGCAGCAGCAGTGTGAGGAGTGCAGCTGTGTGGAGGAGAAAGGGAGAGGTGTCTTGCAGCTTAAGTAGTGGTGGAGTGAATGGGTGAGGCTATATCAGCTGGTGCTGGACACACACTAGCCACCATGTGAAACCTGTTGAAAAACTGGTTGAAGACATTGGATTTATCAATATCATCATCACTAGTGGTAAATTGGCAGTTCTTTTTACTGTAGCCAGTGATGGTTCTCATTCCCCTCCACACCTCTTTGGTGTCATTATGCTGCAGCTTCCTCTCTACTTTCTTTTTGTAGTTTGTCCTTGCCTGCTTTAATTCCCTCTTTAGCTCATGTTGCACACTCTTGAGCTTCACCCTGTCTCCATCCCTAAAGGCCTCTTTTTTCTTGTTAAGGAGTTTCTTGATGTTACTTATGATCCAGGGTTTGTTATAGGGAACGCACCATACAGTCCTTACTGGTATCACAGTTTCCCAGCAAAGATGAATATAGTCTGTGGTGCATTCAACTATTCTGTCCATGTTACTGTCCAAGTTGTTCCCCTGTGACTCCAGCAGTACACTCCAATCTGTGCGCTCGAAGCAAGTCCCTTAAAGAATCACTAGCCTCTGGTGTCCACTTCCTGAATGAGTGAATGGTTGCATGCTGACTAAGTACACAGGGTTTATAGGAAGGCTGAAGAAAGACCAGGTTGTGATCTGATCTGCCTAGTGGTGGTACAGCTGAAGCACTATAAGCCTCTTTGATGTTAGCATACAGCAGATCAAATGTCTTATTTCCCCTTGTGTGACAGTCAACAAACTGTGAAAAGCCAGTCAGATTGGAGTTGAGCTTGACATGATTAAAATCTCCGGATATTACGATGAACGCATCTGGGTGTTGACTCTGTATTCTTGCAACAGTTTCATTGATGACGTCACATGCCACCATAGCAACCGCTCGTGGTGGAATGTAAACAACAATGGCAACGATGTGAGATAACTTCCTCGGTACATAATACGGTCTGAGACCAACTGCCAAAAGTTCAATATCCTGACAGCACAGCACACAGAACCAGGCCCTCACCCTCACCTTTGCACTTTACACTCGCTCTCGCGTCTCTATCCACTCGTACCATAGCAAAGCCAGTTAAGTCGACAGAAGTGTCCAGAATGTTATTGTTCAGCCAGGTCTCCGTAACACACGAGACTACACTCACTATGTCCCTTGGTTTTTCACAAGTGCCTCCATCTCTTCACATTTGTTGGACAGGGAGTTGACATTCCCCATGAGGATTGAAGGTAGGACAGGCTTAAATCTCCAACTCCGAGCCTTACGTTTAGCCTTAAGCTTAGCTCCAGCCCGACATCCGCGGTATGCCTTCTTAAGCTCAGCCGGGATGTGATGACTTACTCCACGACTTGTCTGTTGCAGAATAAGGAGGTCCTCTCTCGAGTACACTAACCTTGTCATTATAATCATTGTCAGTCAAGACGACAAAAATAATAAAATTATGCCGCTGCCACTCGATACGACGCATAGCAACCAGGAAACTATATCATATCTGATATACCGTTAAACAGTTAAACTACTTTTACTTGTTGTATTTTCCTTTTTATTTGTACTACATACCCATTTTTCCACTTTAGTGTGGAGTCCACCTGCAAATATTCACACAAAGTTGTTAAATCTAATCTCATAGGCTCCTTCTCAAATGTTGGGTAGATTGTTGTTGGAGTTAAGTTACACTACACCTCATGTTGTGAACAAATAAGACAACATATATACAGTTATTAGATCAGTTACAATTACCATCAACAGGGCAGAGACATGATTGGAAAAACTATGAATTGGGGAATTCACACAAACTTGCTACAGCACAAACATGTAAGAATATCAGTTTAAGAATATTTCTGTGAAAAACATGTGAATGTACAAAAAATGTAGATACTAAGAAACAGATTTCAAAAATAAAAAATAGATCAGCTATTTGAAAAAAGTGTAGTCCGTAATATTCAGTGCTGCTCCAGCAGACCACTCCATACAGGATGGCTGATGCCACGACAGAGTCATAAAAAGTCCTCAGGAGTGCTCCCTGCACACCGAAGGACCTGAGTCTCCTCAGCAGATGATGTCTGCTCTGGCCTTTCTTGTAGAGAGCTTGAGTGTTAACAGTCCAGTCCAGCTTATTATTCAGGTGAACACCCAGGTACTCATAAGAGTCCACTATGTCAATGTCCTTTCCCTGGATGTTCACCGGTGTGGGAGAAGTGGGCCTGTGCCAGCTCTTTGGTTTTACCAAAGATGGTGGTGGTTGATCTGGAGGCAGTTCCGCTGGCACCAGTCCACAAAGTCCAGGTTGAGTTCTCTGTACTCCCCCTCGTCCCCATCAGTGATAAGGCCGACAATGGCAGAGTCATCAGAGAACTTCTGCAGGTGACAGTTAGGTGTCTTATGGGAGAAGTCTGCAGTGTACAGGGTGAAAAGGAAGGGAGCCAAGACGGCCCCCTGTGGGGCCCCTGTGCTGCAGATGACCCGGTCAGACACACAGTCCCATGTCCTCACAAACTGTGGCCGGTTGGCCAGATAGTCCAGGAGCCAGGATGTGAGGTGCAGGTCGACTCCTGTGTGTTCCAGCTTGTCCCTCAGAAGCATGAGCTGTATGGTGTTGAAAGCACTGGAGAAATCTTAGAACATGATCCTCACAGTGCTCCCAGCCCTCTCCAGGTGTGAGAGAGATCTCTGCATGAGGTAGATGACAGCAACATCCACCCTGATGCCTGGCTGATAGGCGAACTGCAGTGGGTCCATTGATGAGCTCACCAGGGGGCGCAGATGGTGAAGGACCAACCTCTCCAAGGTCTTCATCAGGTGTGATGTCAGTGCCACTGGCCTGTAGTGGTTGAAGTCCTTGGGGCGGGAGATCTTTGGCACCGGTACCACGCAGGATGTCTTCCAGAGCTCTGGTGCTCTCCCCAGTTTCAGGCTCAAGGTGAGGTGGGGGTGGTGCAGTCAGCAGCGGGGGCAGGCGGTGGTGGTTGCAGCAGAGTGGAATGGGTAGGGGGAGGGGTGGATGGCTGTTCAAATCTGTTGAAGAAAGTGTTCAGGTCATTCACCCATTCCTGATCCCTAACCAGTTCAGTGTTGGAGTCCTTGTGACCTGAAATGGTTTTTCAGGCCCTTCCAGACTCCACTGACATTCTTCTGCTGCAGCTGTTCCTCCATCTCCCTCCTATAGATGCGTTTCCCCTCCCTGATCTTCCTCCTCAGCTCTCTCTGCACATATCTTCATCTCCTCCTTGTCTCCTGACCTAAAGCCCTCTTTTTGTCCTTAAGGAGGACCTTTATTTCAGGAGTAATCCACGGTTTGCTGTTGGCAAAACAACGTACAGTCCTGGTGGGTACGGTGTGATCCACACAGAAATTAATATAGTCTGTAATGCAGTGTGTGAGACTGTCAATGTTCTCCCCATGGTCATCACAGAACACTTCCCATGCAGTTGTCTCCAAACAGTCTGTTGGGCCACGCAGGCTTAGGACAGTCTGTGCCTTTGAGTTATTTACTGAGATCACAAAGAGGCCTAAAAGGACTCTTTATCCCAGAATCCCCTGCGGTACTTCACACCTACGTGTGACGTAAAGGGGGGACCGGAACCTGAGGTAAACCCACAGGCAGCTCCAGTCTTTAAAAGCAATCACCAGGCATTGCTTCCTTCTCTTCAAGTGTGGTCTGCTGACACCAGAGGATACCCTCTCCAACAAGATGGACTCCAGCATTCGAGACAAAGCCCTTCCTCCTCTTGACTTACATAGGTTAAACTCCAGAGCTGAGGTTGTTCAGTATAGGTAGCTCTTCACATGCTGAATTCAAGCATCAGAGGATTCGGCTGACTACTTCCATGGCATATTTTTAGGAGTTTTGGGCGCAATCAGATGCTATCAGGTTCGAGCAAAAAGAAGAGTTTCTTTCCTTTGATTTTTCGTAAGACGTCATTGAACGCAACTGGACAGGAGCGCTGAAGGAAGCCCACTGATCCCTGAATCCACAAGGACACATAAAGAACTCGGCTCCTGCAACCAGAAGACCCTATAGAGCAACGCTCTGGTCAAAGATCTGAATCCCGCTACCCTCCTCCTACATCTGCCACGAAGGAAACCTGCCTGAATCCGATGATTCAACATTCAACAGAGTGACGATCTAACCAACTTTGCAACGATCACCAGGAGTTACCCCAAGTAAGAGCTTTGGTCTGGGCAGAAATAGTTTCAGAAATAGTTATGTTTCTTTTATAACCACTGATAATTATGCATCATTGTTGACGAGGCGTCACATTCTGTTTATTATCTGTTGTAAGCTGCTGCATTTGTTTTATTGTGATGAACTGCTGTGTTCACCTATGTATGTAATGCTATGCTAGTTTACCTTCAGTCAACGGCTTTCACAATCAGAAAGACCAGTGTACCCGCCATTGAATCAAAGTCCGGCCACTGGCTTTCTGGTGTTTAAGTAACAGTTACTGAACTCAGCTCAGAGAGCTCAAACTATTTCAAAAGGTAACCACACGGCTTCCTTTGTTGTCCACCATTTTGTCCACATGTGACGAAGTCACATGGTGCATTGTCTCCCTCCACCATCTTGTTTTCTCTCTCTCTCTCTCTCTCTCTCTCTCTCTCTCTCCTCTACACACACACACACATTTACACCTCATTCACAAGGTTTGCTTGATCATGTTTGTTTGCTTAGATTAGTTTATAATAGTTATTTGTTTGATTAAGTTCATTGATTTTGGATTGATGTTGCTTTGTTTAAATAAATTCTGTTATAATTTAAGAGAGCAGTTGTTTGTGATTACTGGTGTATTTACATTGTGATATAAGCTGGGTGCGAAGGCTTTGTGTACGGATTCACGCCTTCAATTTATTAAATATAGTTATTAATTATTAATAATATTAATAATTAAATAACTAATTTGAGACTGATTTGAGTGATATTTTGGTTATATTTCCCTGAGTACAGGGTGGTGCCCCAAAACGAGATTAAACATAGTTTAATGATATTTTATTTATATTATTAATAATTAGAAATAATTATTAAAGAATATAAAGTTGACTTGATACAACCCCAACAAGTCCTTAAGAGCCTCTTCCGTCTCATCGGACCATCTTTTAACAGTGCGGGTGACAGCTGGTTGTCTGTGTACCAGAGGTTTGTACACAGGCAGGAGGTACACCAGGTTGTGATCTGATCGTCCAAGGGGAGGGAGAGGAGATGAGGTGTATGCCTCCTTGGAGTTGGCATAGAAAAGGTCCAGTATTTTATTGTCTCTGGTGTGGCAGGTGACATATTGTGTGAAGGTGGGCAGGGTAGAGGAAGGAGAGGCATGATTAAAGTCCCCAGTAATAAGGAAGAGGGCCTGTAGGTGCTGTGTCTGCAGCCTGTTTGTTAAAGAGTGCAGGACATCACACGCCGAGCTGGTATTAGCAGTTAGTAGATGAAATATTAATGTTACTTTCATTGCAAATAGGAAAAGTTTTGTGATTGATGACGAGTCAGGTTACCGTGGGAATTGGATAGCGCCAAGACCAATCGAAGAGTCGTTCTCCTCTTAGTAGAAAATGTATAAAAAGAAGTGAAGCAGCAAAAAGGAAGCCAAAGAGAGAAATGATAACAGAACAAATATACACACAATTGAAGTGTTTCTATCCATATACCATTTAGTTATACACACTAAAGGCTATAATGCATTTCTATTGTTTCTTCTAACAATATGTTGAGTAAATCCAGAATGCCAGATGACATCTACAGGTGTTGTCATTCAGTTTGTGATCAAAGGCTGCAGCAGTTTTGTGTTCAGGTGTCAATAGCCGTTTTCACATATGCACTCCGGATAATATCTAGATATTTACAGGAGGACTTCTCCGGAGATTCTCCTGAAGTAGCCGTTCACATATGCTCCTCACAGCGGGGGTCTATCCCTGTCAGAGGGGAGGGCGCAAGGGGGATTTCCCGACGTAAGACATGACGTAAATAAACAACGCGGAAGTAGCGGCCGAAGCAACAGAGTCCGCTACACAACGTTATAATGAGAATATTTGCCTTTATATCAATGCTATGTGTAATCCAATGGAATGACAACATCCACAAAAGAGTGGAGAACAACATACTGATGAACAGAAAACAGAATGCAGACGTTTAATTACATGCACGGAGATCGTAGTGGTCACGGGCAGACACTTTAGGTGGTCACTATATAAACGTCATTCTCTTCCCAATTGAAAATCTCCGGAGTATATTCGGTTTCCGTATGTGTGAAGGGTTATTGAGATTTTCTTTATTTTGTATTCTGACTGCAGGATTCTTATTAAGGGTTCAAGGTTTTCAGTGAAATCAACCTTGACCTGATCTGACTGTGGTCGCTCTGCATTAGGATCTGCTGAACTCCTTTTCTTTACCAAAGAGACCTTAGACACTCCAAACAAAAGGTCTGAGCAGACTCTGCCAATAACTTTCCTTAAAAACGCAGGTGCCGAACTGTCTTGTTCAGTTGTCTTTTTGTTCGAGTTCTTCTTGGTTTTCAGTCTCTTGTTTGTCTCCATTCTGTCTTATGTCTAATTTCTTGCCATTTTGTCTTTAACGTGTGAACTATTTCATTTTCTTTATGTTTGACCTATGGATTCTTCTTCTGTAAACTGTTATCTCCTGTCTACTTTTATTGTGTCCTGTCTAAGTTTATTTTGATAGAACCAAACCAATGAGATCCAACCAAGCCTTCACAATCAGTTTTGATGCAGCGAACCAAAACTCTTGTCTGTCAGCAACAGTGACAATACCTACGTATTTAATGATATTATTGATGATGATGACGATGGTTTTGTCTCTGTGCATTGCCTGTCAGCACCTGTGTGTCCGATCAGACTTAAAGCTGTTCGTTTGCACTTACTGACGTTGTTTCCTCCTTTCTAGATCATTACTTGTGTTGTTCTTACTCTCTGATGTATACATGTGGACTACTGGACTGCTAGTAGGTCCTCAGTATTAACAGCCACATGAGAAGTCCTACAGGAGAGACACCAGACAACAGTGTGTCCAGAGAAGCAACAAAGTGTTGAACCGTTTAATATCTTTCATGTCATGTTTCTTTTTTTTACATAATAAAATGGAAAGCAGTATCGATAAATATTGCTGTCAA
The DNA here is from genome assembly GCF_963584025.1 of Labrus mixtus. Classification (NCBI taxonomy): domain Eukaryota; kingdom Metazoa; phylum Chordata; class Actinopteri; order Labriformes; family Labridae; genus Labrus; species Labrus mixtus. The sequence goes on from NC_083623.1 coordinate 27,512,615, forward strand.
GAATTCTAACCGTACCATCCCTAGATTTATAACTCCTGTGCAATGGTAAAAGTGATCCAAATGAATCCAAGTTAACAACATCACTAATGTGTATTCATAAGTATGTATTGACTAACATATGTATAACTGTTGTTATAAAGGGATATAATTCTAAGATTAAGATTTACTTCATTGATCCCCGCAAGGGGAAATTTCAGTTTTTACACTCTGTAGTCATGCAACATACACATAGGCTGAAGTATATACACACATGCACACAAACAGGATCCTATGGACATGCACCAAGGGAGAGATGTCAGAGTGACGGAGCGGCCCACGGTGAAAGTTTTGAAAGTTGTTTTGACGGATTAACAAAATAAAACAAAAAGTGCTTCACAAAAATACACGCAATAAAACGTTGGTGAGTTATAAAATTATAAATAAAAATTGATTAAATTAAATAAAGCAGGACATGAATAACTAATCAATCGTTAAAAAGGTCTTCCTATAAAAATGTGTTTTGAGCGAAGATTTAAAAACAGGCACAGAGTTTGCCAGCCTAATTTCTTCAGGTAGAGAGTTCCAGAGCTTAGGGGCAAACACCCAGTCGCCCTTGGTAACCAGCAGAGATCTCGGAACGACTAATGGAAGTGCTCTTGATGATCTGAGATCTCGGCTTGGAGCATGTGTCAAACGTTCTGTGATGTAAATCAATCCTGTATGTAACAGGCAACCAATGGGGGAAGGAAAGGATCGGGGTAATGTGGGACCTGCGATTTGTAAGTTAAGGTTAAGGTGTGAATCAAATGTAGATTTTATATTGGGTGCTAGAGGACCAAAAAGTGGCTTTAATTTGCTTGCTATGTGATTGGGGCTAAAGAAAATGAGGCCTCCACTAAATCGTTTAAGCGGCTAATATTGTCTGACTTTAAAAAAAGACAGATGTATTTGTGTATCATCAGCATAACAGTGAAAAGGGGAGACCCCCTCAAAGTTATTTATAATATTTCCTAGTGGGATCATATAAAGGGAAAACAAGACTGGACCAAGGATTGAGCCCAGAATTGAGACTAGAATTTTATGATCAATGCAGCGGAGGTGACGGAGGCAGGAAGAAGACGAGCGCGGTAGTTTTGAAAGTTGTTTTGACGGATTGCATAAACTGTACTCTGACTGTAGCATCATGTCTACTTCCTCCGATGGGTATAATGGGAATGATATGGAGTGGATGATATCTCGGTCTACGAGAATGAAAAGGGCACATAGAGATAGACAAGAAAGAGAGAAAAGCTGGTCTGATGTGAGTAAGTCAAGGCCTAGGAGCAACAAAAAAATCAAAAAGCAGTCAGAAGAGGATCAAATGAGTGGAAAGTAATGATGGAGTTTAACCGGGATGGTGTGCACTATCATCCAATTAAACTTACAAGAGCAATCAAGGAAGAAATCGGGAGGATCAAATCTGCTAAGTAAGAAAGTAAGAACGGAGGGAGGAAACAGTAGGAATGAGAAGACAACTCAGTCCAAAATCTAAATAAAGTACAAGAAAATCAAGCCCAAATCAATATGGTTCCCAGCACCTATGTGTTGCGACCTAGAAATATTTGTATGCAATTCAATTTGACAGAAGAAAGCATACTACACTATAAGTTAGAAAGTACTTTATAAAATATTATTTTACATTTGTTTAACTTTTTAATTAAAAAAACATACAGGTACTGTAATTTTATGTTAGTTTACACAGAAATTAAAACGTTGTTATTAACTCTTTTAATTTTAGGTTTGATATATGACGTCATCGGCCTGCGTGCAGAGGTGACGTATATAGTCGGGGTCGGGGTCAAGGAAGAATGCGCATGTATGCCGTTTTTGTTGTGAGGACCCGATGCTTCTTAAGAGAGATGATCATAAAAAAAATACAGCACCGGGAAGAATAAAGTTGCCAAACGGAAGACAGAGTCCTGGTCTTTTCATGGGTGCAACATAATTTTGGTGTTTCCGCCCGGTCTGATTGTTTTTTCAACCAGAAGAAGCAACGAAAGACACAGCAAAAAGTCCGCGAACGGTGACAACAAAGAGCAGAGACTAACATGGCCGCTAACTCGGCATGCTAACTGATAAGCACTGCACTGTTTTCACACAGCAGAGAAGGTAGGAGATGACCGAACCACCGAAAATTTCACCTGCTTGGGAGGGTGTGTTGGATGGGATAGAAGAAAAGCTGCTTTCCCTTTCTCTCCATAAATACAAAGTTTTCTTTCAACTGGGCTTCGCAGGGTACCGGTTCAGCTCAGCAGTTAAAGGTCCCCCCCACTCAGAGGCTAAAGTCCTCAACACAGCAGCCACAAGTCTTTGACAGGTGTCCGTTGTACAGGTGAACAATGGGCTGCCACCTCCACCATTATATATGTACTGATGACACTACAACGTGCTGGACCACGACATGAGTCTTAAAACAAAGAAAGTAAACTTCAGTTTTCAGATCTCACCATCTATCAGCAGGAAGTCCATCTTTAAAGGTTATAAAAAAATCTTTAGACTGGTCACTCTTCATGGACACACAGCTGGGTCCAGGAGAGTCTGGTCTCTGTTCCTGCATCCTGATACAAACAAACAACATTATTAGTTATTGTGAGTGTGGCACCCTGGGTATTTTAGTAGCTAAGACTATGCCTGTGATTATTGGTTATCAGTTATATTATTACATTGGTGCCCCCCACTATTATTTTTCTGGTTAAATGTCATTAAGATGATTTGTGTGACTTAAAATAGGAGGGATTCACCTGCTTAGGCTGTAAGTACCTGCAGGGCAATAGTCATTGTGGCCAGTAGGTGTCAGTAGCAGCATTGATATGTCAACAACTGGCGCTGTTCCCTGTGTATTGCAGGAAGTAAGCAGAGTTGTATCGCATCAGACAGTCTGCAAAGCAGCGCTATATGCCGATTCTCATACAAGACTGTCTTTCTGTTCTGTTTGCAGGTGAGAGATAAGTACACAAGCAGCGAAAACATTTAGTTTAAGTACATCTTCATGTGTTTAGTAATGTTTGCATGTTAGAAATGTTGTTTATGTCAAATAACAGGAAAGCTAACTAGCGCTAGCATCGGTAGCCTCCTTTGACGTGAAGCGCGCTAGCTATGTTAAGCAGGATTCGTACACAGGTTTAATGTTTGTAAGATACCATATGCATTGTTGGTTCACAGAAATAGTTATTTGTGAAGACAAATTAATATTTGCTGTCAAGTGTTTGTTATGTTTGGAGACTGATAGCAAAGTTATATTGTTTAGTCAGTCATTTGTAGCTGTTCCCTGTGTATTGCAGGAAGTAAGCACAGTTGTATCGCATCAGACAGTCTGCAAAGCAGCACTATATGCCGATTCTCATACAAGACTGTCTTTCTGTTCTGTTTGCAGTTACGAATGCTGTAAATAAAAACACCTTTCTTATGGAAGCCACATTGTCATAATTCAGTGTGCGTAACATGAGCAGCAGATGGGACAGTGATGATGATGATGATATCTTCACCTTAGAACTTCATGTTCCTCACACAGAGAGGTTTTAGAGGGAGGGACTCCCTCCTCTGTGTCCTCACACTGAGGCATTTGCATTTAAGAGTTATTACATCTTCATATGAAACTTTTCAGAATCTTCACAGTTAAACTGGTCGTCCATGGAGCTTGACTGGGACAAAAATAAACATCCCTGTATTTGGACTGGACCCTCCAATCCGTCCTGTGATCCATGAACACACCATCCTTTCAGCCCCCTGACATGTACACACTGCAGTATCCCCCAAAACCACCGTGAAGCTGAACAGTTAGCACCATGGACAAGAGGAGCACTGGTTACTGTCTCTCTCTTTTGACTGATCACACACTTATCCCCCTCCACCTGTGGCTGCATGTTAGTAGGTACTGCTGCAGAATAATATAGTAGTCCTACTTTCGATTCCTTCCTTTCTTATAGATAAGTTTTGTGATTAGGTAGTTTAGGGGGAGGTGCCGAGAGCGACGGCCCATTATGTGGTTGGCTCGGCACTTTCCCATATTTTGTTCTGTTTAGCTGGATCTCTTTGTTTGTTTTCTTATTTAGGTCTACTGACGGGGGGCGTAAGATCCTTTAAATAAAGCTCAGGGTTCAAACAGTTAACGTTGTGTGGCGTCCCTTTTTTATTTGTTCTGGTCTCCTCCTTTTACGAATCATTTATGGTTTAACTTAATGTACGTCAAGGAGGTCGTAACAATCTCAAACTGGGAAATTATGGAAAATGATCCAGGTACAGATAGCACCGTTAATCAATCAAAAAGTTCAGCTTTTTTTTTATAATGGGAAACAATAATCCTTTTCAGATTGTTCCCAAAGAGCCCAAGACATCACAAGGAGCCTAGCAAAGATGATTGTTGCTGACTTGCAATCTGTTTCAATGGTTGAGGATACAGGGTTCCATAATTTCATGTGGTTTCAAGGTGGTTGAGCACAGATACAAAATTCTTTGTAGAAAATCCTTGATGTCTTGTGAAATTCCAAAGCTATATGAGCAAGTCAAATCAACTCTAAAATACTTCTTAGAGTCTGCAAGCAGTGTGGTTTTAACAAGTGATATGTGGACAGCAAGAACAGCTGAAGCTTATTTGACAGTGACAGGACATTTTATTGACCAGAATTGGGAGATGCAGGCTTGCACTCTTGAGACACTCCAAGTAGCTGTACAGCACACAGCAGACAATATAACCGAAGTCATCACAAAAATCTCTGATGACTGGGGTCTGTTCAAGAGAAGGGGGGTCTTAATGAAAAACAATCTCAGTGAAGCAGCGAAGGACTTTGAATTGAATCATATAACAAAGTTTGGGAGGGTGGAAAGTTTCCACAAAGTTGGAAAGAGGCGGTCGTAGTTCAATCCCCAAGCCAGGAATAGATTGTACACATCCAGGGCATTATAGAGCGACTGCTTTAACGTCCAACATCTGCAGAATAATGGAGAAAATGATAAATGAGAGGTCAACATATTATTTATAAAATAAAGGATACAGGTCTAAATAGCAGAGTGGTTTTAGAGGATAAAATACCATGGATCCAGCTTCATGTTTGGAACAGGACATCAGGAAGATAAACAGGAAATGTCTGGTATCAGTATTTATAGAGAAGGCGTATGATATGATGTGGAGAGAAGGATTGTTCATCAAACTTTATACATCAGGACTCAAGGGTAGGATTTATAGATGGATCAAGAACTTTTTATTAGAAAGAACAATACAGGTAAGAAGAGGAAAGAACTCCTCATGAACATTTGTGATTAAGGATGGAATGCCTCAAGGCAGCATAATAAGACCTTTCACAGTTATGTCCACATCTATACACATGCATCAAAAATACAGTTGGAGTTTCATTTCTTGTTCCAGAGCTTCAGGTCAAAGTTGAGAAAAGAATCAGTGAGGGGTTATCAGCAGGGGAAATGATCACTCTATTATAATCAGTACAGTGGATAGAGGATACAAGAGCACTGAGATCAGTCATTTGTTCAGATTCAAGTTCCTCACTCATCAGTTTACGTTCAGACAGCAGACATTTAGAAACCAAACAAACACTATACAGAAGTCAAATGATGTTTTTATGGGTACCTGCACACATAGGCTTCAAAGGAAATGAATTATCAGACAAGGTGGAAAATGAGGCTACATTAAATACTCAAACTGATTTGATAGTTAGGATCAGTAGAACAAAAGTGAAGAGCATTATCAAACAGAGACTGAAGGAAAGGTGGCAAAAGAAGCAGTGGGAGGAGGAAAGGAAAGGACGATGATTTTACAGAATCCATAGGAAGGTTGGAGAAATGAGAAGTGCAGGAACAAATAGGAGAAATTAAAGAATGATATCTAGATTCAGATTAGGACACACTGGATTAAATAACACATTGTTCAAAACAGGAAAACATAATACGACTACTGTGGACAAGAGGAGACAGTGGAACATGTCATTTTACACTGTCAGAAATAAAGTTTCAAAAGAGGACAGATGATGGAAAACCTGAAAGAAAGTACATTTAATAAATATCTTACAAAAGAACTCAGAAAATGAAGCTGTAGGATTTTATTTAAGAACCTTAGACAAACTCAGTTGATTGAGAAGATATAATTATTATTATTAGTTAAAGAAATTTATTTTTGTTGTTATTGTTTTTTATTTATTTTATTTTAGTTATTGTTATTATTGATTTTTCTAATAGTCATAGGTATTCTGGTCCACACTCCAGTAGGTGGTGGTAATGCGCCTCAAAGCTACCCGCCAATAAAAAAGAAGAAGAGTCAGTATCGTGACAATAAACAGTTCTAATAATCTGAGTGAGGAAGCAAAAAGGTACAGGGACAAAACAAAATTTGAAAATATTGAAGCACTGAGCAAGAAAAATCATGTTGAGGATGAGATTAGTGTACCTTTTACAATGGGAGAGCTAACAAAAACATTGGCTAAGTCTGGAATGAGTGCTCCAGGGAAAGATGAGATATGTTATATCATGTTAAACCATTTAAGTACAGAGGCACTTAGCAGATTGTTAATGTTGTATAATAAGGTATGGGAGGAAGGGAGGTTGCCAATTAGCTGGAAGGAGGCAGTGATTGTTCCTATAAGGAAACCAGGAAAAGATCCAAGCAATGGCCAATCGCCTTAACATCACATGTTTGTAAACTGATGGAGCGCATGGTAAATTAAAGAATGGTGTACTATCTAGAGAAAAGAGGGATGATGGCAGAATATATATGGGTTTAGAAAAGGGCGAGGAATTATGGATCCAGTGGTAAGCTTAGAAGACGTTGTAAGATAAGCTCAGGTTACAAAAGAAAAAGTAGTTGCAGTGTTTTTTGATGTTGAGAAAGCATATGATATGCTTTGGATAGAGGGACTTTTGATTAAGTTACATCTCATGGGAGTCAAGGGAAGGATTTTTAATTGGATAATGGATTTTCTGAACAAGAGATCAATTCAAGTAAAAATAGGTGATGAAATATCTAAAAAGTATGTTGTAGAGAATGAACACCACAGGGAAGTGTGATAAGTCTGATTTTATTTTCAGTTATGATAAATGATATATTTGATAATATCCCAACAGATATAGGAAGATCATTGTTTACGGATGATGGAGCATTGTGGAAAAAAGGAAAGCATATACAATTTATTGTAAATAAAATTCAGAAAGGGATCAGTTTAGTTGAGAAGTGAGGTTAAAGTGGGGATTTAAATTTTCTGTGGAAAAAACAAAGATCATGTTCTTTTCTCGAAAGAAAATTGGGGAGAATATTGGTTTGACATTGTATGGAAATAAGCTAGAATGAGTTGACTCATTTAATTTTTTAGGGGTATTTTTTGATGTCCGGTTGACATGGAAGGAACACATGAGGAATATTGTTGATAAATGCAAAAAAGTAATAAACGTAATGAGATGTCTTGTAGGAATGGATTGGGGAGCTGATGTTGCTGCCTTAAAATATATATATGTGGCGTTAATTAGAACTAGGATTGAGTATGGGAGTGTGGTATATGGATCTGCAGCAAAGACAACACTTGCAAAGTTAGAAATTATTCAGGCACAGGCTCTTAGGATATGTATTGGGGCAGTGAAATCATCTCCAATATGTGCACTTCAGTTCAGTTCGTTCAGTGAACCGCCTCCGAGTCACTCTCTTCCTCTCAGTACGTTCAGTGAACAAAACACTGACTGAACGTGAACGAGCGAGACTGCGAGTCACCAGCCTCAGTCACACACACACACACACACACACACACACACACACACACACCACACACACACACACACACACACACTCTAGACCGTAAGAGTCACTCAAAGCCCGCCCTCCCTCCTCTCCTCAGTCAGTACAGTGAGAGAGACACAAGACGGGAGAGAGGAGAGCGCAACTGAAGTTGAGAAATGAATGACTCTTTTCAGTAAGTGATTCAGTTCAGTTCGTTCACCCAGATGAATCGTTCGCTTTGAACGAATCGTTCACGAACTACACATCACTAGTTTCAGAGCACTGCAGAGCAACCTTTTGAAAGTCTCTTTTTTGTCACACTTTGAGAAGAAAACTTGGTTGTAACTCAGTCTCAAGCTGCATTGTACTGAGACAAAGTGAAAAAATGTCTGCTAAATCATCCAAAGGAAGAAAAAAATCTCTTTTAACCACGAGGCCTTCAAGTCCTACTCCGACCGCGGCCTCCACTGAAAAAAGTCCCCGGGGAGAAGCAGACTCAGCTGCGGCCGCATCTACGACGGACACAGAGTCTTTTCACAGTGAGCTTCTGTCCTCCCTGCGCAAACATTTGATAGAGACTCTGAAGATTGAGGTCCGGGCTGTGTTGGAGAGTGAAATGGCAGTCATTAGAGCCGACATTACTGCAGCCAGGTCCGAGCTAAAGGAATACAGAGAGTCCATTACATCCGAGCTGTCTACGTTGAGTGTCACGGTAAAAGGTATGGAGGAAAGCCTGTCTGCATGCACTGATGACGTTTCACATTTACAGAAAGAAGTCTGTCTCTATTTCTCTTCATCCTCTCTGTCTCTATTTCTCTTCATCCTCTCTGTCTGTATTTCTCTTCTTCCTCTCTGTCTCTATTTCTCTTCATCCTCTCTGTCTCTATTTCTCTTCATCCTCTCTCTCTATTTCTCTTCATCCTCTCTGTCTCTATTTCTCTTCATCCTCTCTGTCTCTATTTCTCTTCATCCTCTCTGTCTGTATTTCTCTTCATCCTCTCTCTCTATTTCTCTTCATCCTCTCTGTCTCTATTTCTCTTCATCCTCTCTGTCTCTATTTCTCTTCATCCTCTCTGTCTGTATTTCTCTTCATCCTCTCTCTCTATTTCTCTTCATCCTCTCTCTCTATTTCTCTTCATCCTCTCTCTCTCTATTTCTCTTCATCCTCTCTGTCTCTATTTCTCTTCATCCTCTCTCTATTTCTCTTCACCCTCTCTGTCTCTATTTCTCTTCTTCCTCTCTGTTTCTGTATTTCTCTTCATCCTCTCTGTCTCTATTTCTCTTCATCCTCTCTATCTCTATTTCTCTTCATCCTCTCTGTTTCTGTATTTCTCTTCTTCCTCTCTGTTTCTTTACTTCTCTTCATCCTCTCTCTATTTCTCTTCATCCTCTCTCTATTTCTCTTCATCCTCTCTCTATTTCTCTTCATCCTCTCTCTATTTCTCTTCATCCTCTCTCTCTCTATTCATCCTCTGTCTCTATTTTTCTTCATCCTCTCTCTCTCTATTTCTCTTCATCCTCTCTCTCTCTATTTCTCTTCATCCTCTCTCTCTCTATTTCTCTTCATCATCTCTGTCTCTATTTCTCTTCATCCTCTCTGTCTCTGCATTTCTCTTCATGTTCTTCACAAAAGGCGATGAGCGTTTAAATTTCCTGTGTTCCTGAACGCATCAGAATCGATCATGCGATCTCTATTGTAATAACAAGCATTTTAAAAGTTATTTTCTTCTCCTCTTGAGGACAGACTTGATAAATCTTGACTTTTCATTTCTTACAAATCTGCACTAGGATGTTGTTATTTCTTCAAACTTAATTTCAGTTAATTGTGAATAAATGACGAGTCAGTATCTTTTTCAGGCTCATACAGCTGACGTGAGCCAGCGTGAGACCGCTCTATAACTTTACATTGATTTTCTTTTATTGGTGAAAAACATGAAAATAAAAAGTGCCATTTGGACAAAAGTAAATATACAAAAAATGACAATAGAAATGTATGGGTTATGTAGAACAAGTGACGGGTGGGAGTGTGAGGTGGGGGTCCTTAGTTTGAACAGCACTACTACTAATCATAAAAGAAGCAAAAAATAATATTAAAAAGAAAAATAGAAATGATAGAATAATACTAATGATATAATAGTATAGTGTAAAGCTACTTTATGTTATGATGTGGAATCAGCTCCCACTGGTGGTAGGGTTATAATTAAGAAGGTTTAAGAATGGGTCCCATGTTTCAGTCAAGGCCAATATATTGCTTCTCTGAAAGGCCGTCATTATTTCCATTGTTATAAATCCTGTTAGAAGGTTGATCCACTGGTTGATGTGTAATTATTGCTTGGATTTCCAGTTTAGAAGTACTGTTTTCCTGGTGATAGTTAGAGATATGAGCAGAGGGTTTCTGAGTTTGGTCGGAGTGTCTAATTGTCTCCGAGCAGGCAGAGGGATGGGGATGTTGGGATTCTGCAATCCAAAATGTCTGAAAGTTGGCTTGTGTCCAAAAGTTTTGAACTGGCTGACATGTCCAGGTTGTGTGCAAATAATCATGTGTGTTGCCTAAATTGCATTGTGAGCATATTTCTGTTTGATAAGCTCATTTGAAACATTTATTTTGTAGGTGGATTGTTTTATATTGAATGAGTTGTAGGTTAGTATTTTTTGTCATAACTAAAATATATTTTTGCAGATCTGTTTCCAGAAGTCAGGGTCAGGATGGATATCTAGGTCATTCTCCCATTTAGAAATGGGAATTGTTATGGTGTCACCTGTTTTGGTTAGAATTTTGGAGAGCTCAGAGTTTTTTTTTTCAGAGTCCGCAATCTTTATGAAATTTTTTCTTAATATAGGGGGAGTTAATGGGTTGTTAATTATATTTGTCTTTGATTTCATGGTTGAGCTGTTGATAGTGTAGAAATTGATTATTACCTACCCTGTACTCCTGGATTAGTCTTTGGAAAGTAATGAATTGATTATTTTCAAACAGGTGATGAAGGTGTGGTTCCATGTGGGAAAGTGAATGGGGGTTTTGCCTGCCAGAAAGTCTGGGTTATGCCAAATTGGTGTGTACTTGCATGGTGTTAGTGGTGATTTGGTTATTCTGTTAGCTCTCCACCAGGCTGCCAGAGTTGTTGAAATGACGGTGTTCTTGTAAAGACTGTGTGTTTTAATTGACTGGGAGAGAAAACTTAAATCTTTGATCATTATATTTTGGCACTGAGAATTTTCTAGATCTATCCATGAATTATTGTGTTGGAGTTGTTGTATCCATTTGATAATGTACTGAATCTGATTAGCCCGCCCTGGGTTTTTTCTCTCTGTAATGTTGAGTGCGACTCTAGGCTTTTTATTTTTCCAGTAGAATTGGTTGGTGAGCAAGTCAAGAGATTTAATACCTAGGTATCTAATATTACATTGTGAAAAGGGAGGAGTTGGTTTTGGGTTGCAGAATCCCAGGCATCTGTAGATAGTATGGTTGTTATGGTTATTCCAATGAATTGTGAAGTTTGAGATTTTAGAGGAGTTGTTGATCAGGTTAACTGTTTCCTGTAATGATGTGTTTGGGTTTTGTAAGAATAATAATATGTCATCTGTGTAGAGGCTAATCTTGTGTGTTGAATCATTACTCTGAATTCCTTTTGATTTTGTTGCTTTGTCGTATTGCTGAAGCTAGAGGTTCAATGAAAATGGCAAAAAGAGATGGTGAAAGTGGGCATCCTTGTCTGGTTCCTCTTTGAAGTGTGAATCTCTGTGATGTGATACCATTTGTGGTTACTGTGGCCACAGGTGTGGTGTAAAGATTTTTTATCCAATGGATGAAAGACTCTCCGAAACCGAGCTTCTGAAGAGCGCTGAAAAGAAAAGTTCAACTAACCTTATCAAAAGCTTTTTCAGCAACTATGGTTTTTTCTTTTGTTTTTTTGGGACAGATTGATGAGATTAATTGTCTGAAGCATGATGTTGTTTGATCCAGGTGAACCAAAATCTTCTGATGAAGAAGGTTCTGGACTGGCAGTATATAAATTACTGTAAAAAGATAAAAAGGTTTTATTTATTTCATAATGATCCTGAACAGTTTCCCCATGGGCATTTATTATCGATAGAATCATCGATTTTTATTTTTTCTGTTGTAATTGTTTTGATAAAGTTGTTGCTATGTTGGAAATTGTGTTTTTTTGTGTATGATAGCTTCAAGCTGTGCTTTTGTGATTCTAAATTATAACTTTTAATTTCTCTTCATCTCCTTTGTCTCTGTGTGTTTCTTTATTTCACCGTCTCCACTTGTAGGAATCTGTAAGCTTGTGTTAATGACACACTCCAGACTCCTGTTCATTGACTTTTCTTCAGCGTTTAACACCATTCAGCGGATTTTGATTGCTGAACGGCTAATTCTTCAGTTTAAATTTGAGCCTAGCTTGATTGGTTGGATTATATATTTTCTGACCAATAGGTGGCAGTGTGTGCTTTCTAACCAGCTCTTTTCTTCTACTGGCTCTCCTCAGGGTTGCTGTCTGTCAGTCCTTCTCTACATTATGTACACTAATGAGTGTCACAGCAATCACAGTAACAGACACTTTCTGAAATGATGACACTGTCGTTGTTAGCCTTCTTGGGGGGGGAGAGCAGGGTCATGGGCCAGTTGTGGATGACTTCGTAACTTGGTGTGATGAATCGTTTCTCCACTTAAACTTGTCAAAAATTAAAAAAATGATCATGGATTTTAGAAAATCCCCACCAAGCCAAACACCAACTGGTATTAAATCAGCTGACATTGAGATTGTGGACAGCTACAAATATCTGGGTGTTGTTCTGGACAATAGGTTGTGTTTAGAAACTCATGTCGATGCTACCTCCAAGTTCTTTTGAAGAAGAATGAAATCTTTGAATGTCTCTTCTGAGATGAGGACTCTCTTATATAAATGTTTTGTTGAATTTGTTTTAAATGTTTCGCTGCATGGTATGGAAGCCTGATCTGACCAATAAGAACAGACTTGGGAGAGTTGTTAAAACAAGCAGCAGAATCTCAGGGAGGAGTCAGGTTGGGCTTTTGACCATTTCCAACCAGCAGGTCCTGAGGACAGCTAAGACTATACTTGATATCTCAGATCACCCGCTTCACAGTGAGTTTGACCTTTGACCCTCAGGTCGTTGCTTTAGAGCTCTTGTGAGGAAGACTAAAAGACTCTGAAATCTGTCTCTACTTTTTTGACATCTATGTTTTGTTGCTGACATATGAACCAGTAAGTTGGGAGCAGCTATGACGTTTGAATGTAAAGGGTTTATATGAAACAGTTACAGTGTAAGGATCCTTCTTCTCTCCTGATATCTTCTTTCTGTCACTCTGTTTCCTTGGAGGCCTCTGTGTTGGGTAGCACAAGTTCTTCAGACAGCTCATGTGTAACATTGTAATAAATAAACTGATGGAGAGTGAGAAAGACTTTCATCTACTTGTGTTCTTTTGTGTGGAGTGTCTAAAGTCTCTTTGGTAAAGAAAAGGAGTTCAGCAATTCTGATGCAGAGCGACCACAGTCAGATCAGGTCCACGTTGATTTCACTGAAAACCTTTAACCCTTAATAAGAATCCTGCAGTCAGAATACAAACTAAAGAAAATCTCAATGACACCTGAACATGCACAGGATAGACGTTCTGCTGTTGATTGTCTGTGGTTGCTTTCTGCAGTGTTCATTGTTTTAAATGTTCTTTGATGTAGGAGACTGAAGGAGAGTTTGTCTCTATTTAAAGTCAGTGTGAGTGACCCTTCTGGAGAGAACCATGTCTGATGTCTTCTCTCCGTTATCACATCAATTAAAGGTTCCTGACTCATCACATCATATTCTTATTTATTTTGAGAACTAGCAATTCTCATATTTTTGGATGAAATTTAATAATTTTATATAATAAAATAATATATTATTATTACCAAAATAATATTTCCTGACTCTTCGCCTATTCTGCACTAGAAGCGGATGGCATTCAACGCATTGAAGACCCGGCTCCGCCGTGCAAACGTGAAGTACGGGATGTTTTACCCCGCAACATTGAAAGTGGACACTCGAGATGTTGGGAATGGACATTTGGTATAAAAACACAAGAGAATATTCTTTTTACTCACCTGTACATACCCGTATAGATTTAATGCTGATACCCTTTTCTAAGGTACATCAAGTCACCTGCTTAGGATGTTTAACTATTCTATAGATACAGGGAGGCTTCCAGAATCACTGCAGCAGGCCCTCAACTGTGTAGCTCATATAGGCCTATTTTGATCCTACCCAGTAAATATAAAATATTCTCTAAAATCCTTGCTTTACGACTTGAAAAGTTATTCCTGACTTCATAAACATGGATCAAACAGGAGTTATTTAAAATAGATCCTAAATTGTTCATGTAGGAAGATTCTTTAATATTATTCACAGCTCTAAACATGTCAAAAGTCTGTGCATCGCAGTTTCACTTAACGCGGAAAATGCTTTTGACCCCTTGATCCACTTGAATTTACAGCTGCATTTGATACTGTTAATCATGATATAATGATTCAAAGACTTCACGGTTTAGTTGGCCTATCAGGCCCTGTTCTCGACTGGTTCACATCTTTTTACAAGACAGGAAATTTCACATTTCTCTAGGCAATTTTAAATCCAAAGAAAGGTTTTCTCTGGGGTTCCACAAGGATCATTCCTTGGGCCGCTGCTTTTTAATCTATACATGCTCCAATTTAGTACAATCATGTAGAAACAAAATATATCATTCATATGCTGATGACACACAGGTATACATTTCACTTTCATATGATGATCTTAGCTCTATTGGAAAAACTTACAGATTGTATAAAAGATATGTTTTAAAACTCAACACAGAAAAGACTGAATTACTCATTGTTGTTCCAAAACTCAGAGACAACATATCCATGTCAATGAAATACAGTGAGCAGGCCAGAAATCTTGGAATTATTTTAGACTCCTACCTTAGCTTTGAAAATCATATTCCTAACATTACCAGAACAGCATTTTACCAAGAGCATATAAACACTCAGATTCTTCATATCCCAAACAGACGCAGAGAAATCAGTCCATGCATACAGACAAAATATGTTTATTTATTTGAAAATAGAGGCCAGTGTTTTTGTTTATTATGAATACAAATGTTTTCATTGAGCCAGCTGTTGTCTGGCCTGAAGCCCATCCTTTGGTGACACAGACTGAAACTGAAACCAAAGAGAGAGAAAATTAATCAAACATTAAGAAAGATTTTGGAAGATGTTTAATTAAAGATGGGGATAATTGAAAAGAGGGAAAACATTGTCTTACAAAGGAATCACTTATAGAATAGAACAGCTTGGTCATCCAAAGTCCTGATAAGGATGGTGCTATTGTTATCATGGATCGTGAGGCATACGATGGGGAAACTCAGAGACAGTTGACTAATGCCTCCTTCTACAGAAAACTAAAAATAACCATACACAAGATTTCAAAGTATGCATCAGAGATAAATTGGGATTCCCTCCTGGTAATAGGAGAAATCACAAAACAAGAACACAACTTCAAGGCAGTTGACTCGGCCCATAGTTGCAGCCATCCTCATCCTCACCACTGCCGACAGGCAGGCCTTATGTCTCAGCTGCTGGCAGCGGCGGCCAGCAATATAGCAATATAGCGGTGAGAAGGTTGTTGCCGACAGGCCATTCTTGTGTCTCGGCTGCTGCGGCTAGCAACGGCCCCAGAAGCATGATAGAAAACACCCTCCCTCCCCAATCCCACAATAATGAACAAAGAGATGTTGACAGGACGAGCGTAGTGTGCCTTCGTTGTTCGGCGGATTTTGGGGTACGTCACAGGCAACACGTCCAATTTATTAAAGCACTTGAAAAGGCACCACGCGAACGTAAACATCACTGCAACTAGGAAAAAACAGACAGCCTTTTGCTAGTAATTCTGAACAGGCCAAAGCTATAAGAAATGCCATTGAAGTTCTTACATCGACAGAGGGAAATATTAATAGTTCTGCGATGAAACTATACTGTCACCCAGATGTGATAAGGTTTATTATGTGCTCAAAGGGCATTCAAAAAACTGTTGGCTTAATAAACTAAAAGGTCAGTGTAATTTAAAAGAAATATTTTTACATATAGGCTATATTAATTACTTCATTTCATTCATTTCGTTTATTTATTGGAGACTCTTTTGGTTGAAGGATGCAGCATAAGTTCATTTTATGTTTGTTTTTTTTATACATTGTTTAATTTAAAATATTATTAAAAAGTAACCTGAGCAGGTGTGCAAGTCTGAACTGTCGATGCTGCACTTAACCCAATGTGTAAAAGCGAAATTCTAAATGTTCCTAATAAAGAAAAAATAGAGTTGCATCAGGTCCCTTTACTGTACCAAAAATGTACCGAACCGAAGCTTCAAAACTGAGAACTGTACCGAACCAAAATTTTTGTGTACTGTTACACCCCTAGTGATTAAATATTGTTTCTTTCCATGTTGCATTAAGTACTCAACATGCTGAAATGTGTCTTTCTCTGATGTCTACATTTTCTCAAAGTGGATGGTTCTATACTGTATTTTGGTGTACTTCAATATGCTGTGGGCTTGATGTTTACATTATATCTATCTTTAAACTTGAGTGGCACAAAATTCCTTTGGATCAGTTTTACCATTGCACAGGATTAGCATTTCTTTCTAGTGTGAATCATCATGTGTTTGTTCAGATTTCCCTTAGAAGTAAACCTTTTACCACAATCAGAGCAGCTGAAGGGTCTCTCTCCTGTATGAATTAGTATGTGTTTGGTCAGACTTGTTCTTTGGGTAAACCTTTTACTGCATACAGAGCAGTTGAAGGGTTTCTCTCCTGTGTGAATTACCATGTGACTTGTCAAAGTAGACTTATGGCTAAATCTTTTCTCACACTGAGAGCAGTTGAAGGGTTTCTCTCCAGTGTGAATCTTCATGTGGCTGGTCAGATGCCGCTTTCGGTTAAATCTTTTCTCACACTGAGAGCAGTTGAATGGTTTCTCTCCTGTGTGAATTAGCATGTGACTTGTCAAACTAGACTTATGGTTAAATCTTTTCTCACACTGAGAGCAGTTGAAGGGTTTCTCTCCAGTGTGAATCATCAAGTGGCTTGTCAGATGCCCTTTTTGGTTAAATCTTTTCTCACACTGAGAGCAGCTGTAGGGTTTATGTCTTGTATGAACTAACATGTGTCTGGTCAGATGCTGTTTTTTGTTAAATCTTTTACCGCATTCCGGGCACCTATGTGCTCTCTTACCAGTGTTAAGTTTCTTATTTTTCAATTTTAATTCTGACAAATCTTCTCTTGTCTCTTGCCAATCATCACTGTCATCAGTCTCAGGTTCATCAGAGTCTTCAGTCTCGACCTCAGTCTCTGGTTGTAAACATCTCTCTGGATCTGAGTCCCTCTCTGGTTCTGCTCCTCCACAGTCCTCTCCATCAACTCCTGTTTCCATCTGTTCAGTTTGTCTCTGATGAAGCTGTGAGGACTGAGGTTTCTCTTCATCATCTTCACTCTTCACAGAGACAGGAGTGAAGGGGAACTTGGTGGTATCAGCCTCCTCCAGTCCTTGAAGCTGTTCTTCCTCCTGACTGCTCCACAGTTCCTCATGTTCTTCTTTAATGTGTTGGGGCTTAGTGTCCTCCTGGTCCAGAATGTGGCTCCACTCCTGCTGCTCAGGTGGAAGCTCTTCTTTAATCACCAACAGCTGCTGGACATCTGCTGGACACAGTAAACAAACATTAACGGTACTTAGACTGCACAATTAGACTTCTGGGTGCTGGGAGTCGGCAGCCTGTTGCAGCAGCTCTGACTCACTTTTCCTATTCGTGAGGAACTACTGAGCTACAGGCAGGAAGCCGGTGTTCCACCTACACGCGTCCCTGAGCGGAGAGGTGTCCGCTGAGGGAAGAAAGCCGGGAGTCAGTGAGAGGATCGAGAGAGACAGGAAAATGAAACCTTTTCTACCGTCCTAAATTACGGGGAACGTCAGGTCACTTGGCAAGAAAATGGATGAACTTACAGCGTTAGTAAACAACCAGCGTGTCTACAGGAGAGCTGGGACGACGCTTCGACGTAGTCGACCACATAAATTCGACGACATGAATAATTTGCGTCGACGTGTCGTCCCAAACAACTAGATTGTCCCACACTCCAGTTCAGTGGTGGCGGTAATGCACCAGAAAGCTAGTCGCCAATCGCTATAGACACTAAAACGGAAGAAGAAGAATTCACACAACAACAACAACGGCGGCGGCATGCAATAACAGCAGCGCGAGCACCGAGGAGAAACTCATAGCCAAAAAAGTCACGCACACGGTCATTAAATTCAGCTGGCGTACCACACGAGTACGACAGCAATGAACGGACATTTGGAGTGAAAACACCCGGGAGCTCTGTGTCAGGATGGCAGCAAAAACTGTAAGTTCTGTTTACTTTCCCACCCTGGAATGTGCGATTATCAAACATTGATACAGAATGTGTTTTAGTAGTAAACATTACGTTACACTGTTGATTTGTTGTCTATAAATACATCGCTACTAACGTTTAGCATCGTTAGCTGTCCGGACATGTTTATAACATGTTTGCTTATACCGGACGGATGATTTATACCCCGGCGTCGCTTGATAAAATATGACAATATTTTTATATATATATATATATATATATATATATAAGAGACAACTTTTCTGTTTGCTAGGCTGTCATGTGATGTAGCCGTTTACTCTTGAAATTTCACGATCCAGCAACTAGTTCCAAGTAAACATGCATGAGACTGACAATTGTAATTACATCAATTCTTTTTGAAGTTAAGCCTCTAAAATGGCTTAACTTCCTATGTCAACCCTTTGTTATTGCACTTCAACACTTTGTCATTTTCTGTTGACTCTCCGCTTAGTTTCAATCAGTATTTTCTTCCATTCAAATCTCACCTAGCATTTACTCACTGGTTGGAGAAAGGACTTAAAACAATTGTAGATCTCTGAAAAAATAAATAATCATTCTGCATCTTTTAGAGAGCTGAAAGAAATGTACTCCCTTCCACAAGCCCATTTCTGTCTTTATTTACAAGTCAGAAGTCATGTTAAGAATAATTTTAAACAATTTTAAAGTTCTCTAGTGAACACTCATTTTATGAATTAATGTTGCAACAGCCTGAATGGAAACATCTCATCTCAAAATGAGTTTTGTTGTTTTCTAATACGACTCCTGCATCATCTGATCACATCAAAACTGGCTGGGAGGCGGCCTTCAACACTAATCCTTATGACTCGCTTGGCTTGCTTTTAAGTGCTATAGACTTTGAGTTCACTTTGACACCTGCCCCTATACTTCAATGACAGAACTTAAAGCTTATTTTGGACTGTTGAACTTTTACAATAAGTTCCTACCTAACTCGTCTACCTTACTGGTGCCTCTGCATAAGCTGCTGGAAAAGGATGCACTGTGGTCTTGGGGGCCAGAGCAAGGCTTTCAAGCAGTCAAAAGAGCTTTTGCAATCAAGCAGTGTTTTAGTACACTATGATGAAAATAAAGAACTGATATTGTCACGTGATGCGTCTCCATGCGGAGTTGGAGCAGTGCTAGCTCAGCGTATGATGGAGAGGAGGAACCAATCGGATTTGCATCACGAACACTTGCAGCTGCAGAAGAGAAGTATTAGCCGGCAACATCCGCCGTTCTGCTGCCAGGCTGTAACAGCCAATCAGATCATCACCTGATGACGCCTGTGGTTCGTGTTGTCTTACTGAAGAAAAACGCACATTACAACAACTTAAGATGCTATGCTACTACCTCAGCTACACAGCAGCTGGAGGCGGAGCAGTTGGCAAACAATGTAGCCTACATTTCAAACTTTTTCTTTCTTTGTTTATTTCAATTCATGTGGTGTGCAGGGCATAGTTTTGTCATTCAGTGCGGTATTTAGGACCCGTCACGTTTGTTTAAATATGTAGGATAGTTTGAAGGAAAACACGATCATTTTAAAGCTGCAGTACGATATTGCTGTATTTTCAATCTGGAAACACTGTAACGACATACAATACACTCACCGTAGTACGTAGTAGAGACCTCCATCTTAGCATCATCGTGGTCTTCAATCTCCGAGCTACTGCGGGCTGAAGAGAGCTTCTTCTTCGTCTTCATGCTGCAGTTTCCGGAGCACTTTATGGATAAAGCGTCAGTATGGTGTATTAGAGATTCATACGATCACATAGAATTGAGTTGGAAGGTAAAGTATGCAGACGAAGCTAACAGAAAACATGCTGCACCCGGTCCACCATCTTCTACTTCTTCTTCTCTGGGAATTTTTGGCGGATCGCAAACAGATTAAAGGTGCATACCGCCACCTACTGTTCAAGAGTGTGTATCATCATGTCACTTCCCTTGTCTAGACTTTAAATTCTTCCTGCCACCTTTGTGTAATATAAGAATGAATAAAGAGCCCTCCTGACAGCTCTTATCTCCTCTCCTTCTCCCTCTGTGTCCAGTATTCCTCTCATATTTCATTCACGCCCTGTAGCTCTGATTTTCTCTTTCAATCTCTCTCTCTCATTTACATACTTATTACAATGTAATAATATATGTTCTACATTTTCCTGAGTTCTGCATCTTTCACACTCATCCCTGTTCCTTTTCCCCAGTATAAACATTGTGTCATTCAGCCCAGTATGACCTATCCTAAGTCTCATTATGATCATTTCCTCCCTTCTATTCCTTTCTTTATAGCTCTTTGTGACGACTGATTTTTGTTTTTTAAACAAACCCCTTCCTTTCTGATCCTCATCCCATCTTTTCTGCCATATTTCTGTTCCCTTGTTTTTTAAATCACTGGTTTTCCTTCTCCTTTCCCAAGAGGGATTGAGACTGCTCTTTCTTTGTCCAGTGCTCTTGGATTGGTCTTGGTGCTATTCAATTCCCACGGTAACCTGACTCGTCATCAATCATAAAACTTTTCTTATTTGCAATGAAAGTAACTGCTTTCATTTATGAATATTTTAACACAACTACAAGCAGACGTTTATTTATTTCATAAACAAAGTGAAGCCATGATGCTAGAGTTGGTGGAGTTTTCAGAGCACTGATGGACTTTGTTGCAATATTGGGGTATCAGGAACTGATTTAGTACATTTGTGTATTGACTGTAGAAACAGGACTGAAATATTTACTCATGAAACAGCGACTTGGTTTGTTTCCTTTTTTTTTTACCATAATAGGATTTCCTGATTGTTTTTTTCCATGGCGACATATAAACTGACAGGTTTCCATGTATTCCAAAGTAAACATTCTGTCCTTTGGTCCTTTGACACATCATTCCAGAACCCTTGTAGCTCATAACAACCCCAGATTCTGTGGTCAGTCAGGTCAGTCTTGTGCATAGACAGAGCATCGCCTATCACCACTGCTCCACAGTCATGAGTTTCTTTTGACTCAACTTCTCTGATCAGCTGACATGAAGTGCAGACACACAACTGAAAGCTTAGAAGGTAAGATGGGTTTACCCAGGTAAAGGATTTTCATCCCTTCACTTATCAGGACTTACTTCTTCAAATGTTAACCATCAAAAACATTTCTTATATGCCACAAATCATTTTGATAGGTTAATATGCCATGACTTTAACGGTGCATTAGTATGTGTAGTTATGTTAAAAAGTTAAACATCTTTTTACTTTGACCTACACTGGACATGTTTTTCACAGAAGTGTCCTTAAACTGATACTCTTACATGTTTGTGCTGTAGCAAGTTTGTGTGAATTCCCCCAATTCATAGTTTTTCCAATCATGTCTCTGCCCTGTTGATAGCAATTGTTACTGATCTAATAACTGTATGTATGCTGTCTTATTTGTTCACAACATGGGTTGTAGTGTAACTTAACTCCAACAACAATCTACCCAACATTTGAGAAGGAGCCTATGAGATTAGATTTAACAACTTTGTGTGAATATTTGCAGGTGGACTCCACACTAAAGTGGAAAAATGGGTATATAGTACAAATAAAAAGGAAAATACAACAAGTAAAAGTAGTTTAACTGTTTAACGGTATATCAGATATGATATAGTTTCCTGGTTGCTATGCGTCGTATTGGGATGCAGCAAGTCCTTGTAGCTCCGTAGTTAGTGTATGTTTTTCTATCGTTATTTTTATTATTTTTGTCGTCTTAGTGTGTATTTTTGACTGACAATGAGTACAATGACAAGGTTAGTGTACTCGAGAGAGGACCTCCTTATTCTGCAACAGACAAGTCGTGGAGTAAGTCATCACATCCCGGCTGAGCTTAAGAAGGCATACCGCGGATGTCGGGCTGGAACTAAGCTTAAGGCTAAACGTAAGGCTCGGAGTTGGAGATTTAAGCCTGTCCTACCTTCAATCCTCATGGGGAATGTCAACTCCCTGTCCAACAAATGTGAAGAGATGGAGGCACTTGTGAAAAACCAAGGGACATAGTGAGTGTAGTCTCGTGTGTTACGGAGACCTGGCTGAACAATAACATTCTGGACACTTCTGTCGACTTAACTGGCTTTGCTATGGTACGAGTGGATAGAGACGCGAGAGCGAGTGTAAAGTACAAAGGTGAGGGTGAGGGCCTGGTTCTGTGTGCTGTGCTGTCAGGATATTGAACTTTTGGCAGTTGGTCTCAGACCGTATTATGTACCGAGGAAGTTATCTCACATCGTCGCCATTGTTGTTTACATTCCACCACGAGCGGTTGCTATGGTGGCATGTGACGTCATCAATGAAACTGTTGCAAGAATACAGAGTCAACACCCAGATGCGTTCATCGTAATATCCGGAGATTTTAATCATGTCAAGCTCAACTCCAATCTGACTGGCTTTTCACAGTTTGTTGACTGTCACACAAGGGGAAATAAGACATTTGATCTGCTGTATGCTAACATCAAAGAAGCTTACAGTGCTTCAGCTGTACCACCACTAGGCAGATCAGATCACAACCTGGTCTTTCTTTAGCCTTCCTATAAACCCTGTGTACTTAGTCAGCATTCAACCATTCGCTCATTCAGGAAGTGGACACCAGAGGCTAGTGATTCTTTAAGGGACTTGCTTCGAGCGCACAGATTGGAGTGTACTGCTGGAGTCACAGGGGAACAACTTGGACAGTAACATGGACAGAATAGTTGAATGCACCACAGACTATATTCATCTTTGCTGGGAAACTGTGATACCAGTAAGGACTGTATGGTGCGTTCCCTATAACAAACCCTGGATCATAAGTAACATCAAGAAACTCCTTAACAAGAAAAAAGAGGCCTTTAGGGATGGAGACAGGGTGAAGCTCAAGAGTGTGCAACATGAGCTAAAGAGGGAATTAAAGCAAGCAAGGACAAACTACAAAAAGAAAGTAGAGAGGAAGCTGCAGCATAATGACACTAAAGAGGTGTGGAGGGGAATGAGAACCATCACTGGCTACAGTAAAAAGAACTGCCAATTTACCACTAGTGATGATGATGTTGATAAAGCCAATGTCTTCAACCAGTTTTTCAACAGGTTTCACATGGTGGCTAGTGTGTGTCCAGCACCAGCTGATACAGCCTCACCCATTCCCTCTACCACTACTTTAGCTGCAAGACACCTCTCCCTTTCTCCTCCACACAGCTGCACTCCTCACACTGCTGCAACTTCCCCCTTACCTGGGACCCCTCCCCTGTTCTTCACAATGGATGATGTGAGGTCAGAGCTTCAGAGGCTGCGACCTGGAAAAGCAGCTGGTCCTGATGGGGTGTGTCCGAGACTGCTTCAAGAGTGTGCAGCCCAATTGGTGGAACCCCTCCAGTGGATCTTTAACCTAAGTCTACAGAAGGCGAAAGTTCTGCTTCTCTGGAAAACATCATGTCTCATACTGGTACCTAAAGTAGGCCGTCCAAACAAGATAAAAGACTATAGGCCGTTGGCTCTCACTTCACACATCATGAAGACACTGGAACTGCTACTTCTTCGCGGTCTTGGACAACAGGTTGGACATTCAATGGACCCTCTACAGTTTGCATACCAGCAGCATATTGGAGTGGATGATGCTGTGCTGTACATGCTCCACAGGGCCTACTCCCACTTGGAGGAGCTGGGTAGTAATGTGAGGATTATGTTCTTTGATTTATCAAACGCTTTCAACACCATCCAGCCCCCTCTTCTAAGACACAAACTTGAGGGGATGGGGGTGGATTCCTCTCTCGCTGCCTAGGTCACAGATTACCTGACAGGTCGACCACAGTTTGTCAGGCTGGGGAACTGTGTCTCTGGTACGGTGGTTAGCAAGACGGGGGCTCCTCAGGGGACTGTGCTAGCTCCATTCCTGTTCACTTTGTACAAGGCTGACTACCAACAAAAATCTGAATTCTGCCACATTCAGAAATACTCTGATGACACAGCTATTGTGGTGTGCATTAGGAATGGGCAGGAAGGTGAGTACAGGGACCTGATAACGGCCTTCAGTGACAGGAGCGATAACAATGGCCTCCTGCTTAACACTGCTAAAATGGAGATGGTTTTGGACTTTCGCAGGTCAAACTCCCCTTTCAGCAAATTAACATCAGAGGGGAAGTCTATGGAGGACTAAAAGTGCCAAAATGAAATATATAAATATATAATTAATTTAATCATTAAATGTGTCATCAATTATTCAATATTGGAAATAAATCAACAAATATATAAATAAATATATAATTATTTAATTAATTAAATGCACGTGTCATTAAATAATTAAATAATTATTTAAATGTGTCATTAATTATGTAAAATTGGTAATATATAAATAAATAAATAAATAATTTATGAAATACATAAATAATTAAATAAATGTTTAAATAATTATTTAAAATGTTAATTAATTCTATGTAAAAACACATCTATTTATTCCACTATTTATTTAATTATTTCATGTTTCCTGCTCCAGCAGTGCATCATGAAATAATTGTATCTGTCATCCTGTCCCATCAAACTCAGTGGGCGGGATTAACGCTGATTGAGTCACAAACCATTGCTTTGGTCTGCAGGGTTGCCAGACTAGGCGGTTTCCCGCCAAACAAACAAACAAACAAACAAACAAACATGGCAGCAATCACAGAGGATCTGCATGAGCTCTCAGATATTTTAGACCTGGCAGAGAATGTTGACGCTGGGATTTCGGACCCTGAACATGTGGCTAGCAAAGCAGAGGGATTTATTGAAGTTCTTGGAGTTATTTCCGGTCTCTCTGACCAAGATATTGACAGAAGAGTGTTCGCAAACTAGAAGAAGTTCTCCAGCGCTTCTCCCGTACTGGGCCGCAACCATAGACTGTAAAAATAACAACACCGCAACACACACACGGACCAGGGCGCCCGGCTTTTGACATACCCACTGCCGTTCTAGAGCATCATGTCCGGTGTGGGCTACCAGCGAGTGAAATTGCTGAGAGGTTTGGAGTTTCGAAGAGGACAATCAGAAGGCACATGAAACATAGTGGCCTAAGGTATTCACAGTTAAATTCACGGATTTTATTAAGATTATTAGTAGTGTACTGGCGATGTCATTCATTTTAAAAGGTGTTAAGTGAAATGTAACATTTTGTTTTTTGGTCTGCGCAGAAAGACAGATCTCTACACACCTGTTGCTGATGAGGAGTTGGACCGTATTGTAAGCGAAGTCCACAGAAGCCATCCAAACACCGGCTACAAGCTAATGCGTGGACATTTGAATGCTAGAGGTGTGCATGTTCCAAGTGAGTACGATCCGAGCCCAATATGAATAAATATAAATAACCATGAACTAGGCGCAAGGTCAATGAGAATATATATTGTTAAGGTAAGGCTCATGTATGTATTCTTTAGCAACGTAGCGGCTGATATATCTGAAACTCATTTCCAGGGTAAATCCAGATTTGTATCCTGTTATTATGAAGTTTTATATATCATGTTGATGATAGATTACGTGAACTCTGGTCATTTTTGAGACTGTGGTGGTTTTGTACTGGATTTACAAATTTAAATCCATGGTGTTGCCATTTATTACAACACCCTAACCCTAACACTATCAAAATACTCATGAATATTTGAAACTCTGGTATTTTTTTTCAAGTATTTCTCAGTTAGATTTGAAGTGTTTTTTTAAATAAATAGAGACGTCTGCGGCTGCATGTAATAAGACGACGGCAGTATTCTGTTCCTGGCCCAAACTCTTTATGGCACATAGATGGTCACCACAAGCTCATAAGGTATCAGTGATATTAGTTGATAAACAATGCAACTTTCTATAGATGTCCAAAGAAATTATCACATTAAAGCTTTTTTGTGTTCAAAACTGTCTGACAGGTGGACATTTGTTGTCCATGGTGGGTTGGACGGATTCAGTCGACTGGTGGTCTACCTGAATGTGGCTGGCAATAATAGGGCTAGCACTGTCCTACAGAGCTTTATCAATGCCGTTCAGCAGTACGGGCTGCCGTCAAGGGTATGGTCTGATAAAGGAAGAGAGAATTCAGACGTAGCAGAATTCATGATCAGGAGCAGAGGTACCAACAGGAACTCTCACATCACAGGCAGAAGTGTACACAATCAGCGGTAGGTACAATATCTGTTTGGCGACTACTTGTACACAGTGGTGGACAAAGTACTCAACTCCAGTACTTGAGTCTCGTGGTCAAATCTTACTCAACTACAAGTAAAAGTTGCTCGGTCAAGATTTTACTCAAGTTAAAGTACTAAAGTACTTTTAAAAATACTTAAGTATTCAAAAGTACAAAGTGCATTTTCTAATATCAGTGCATTGCTGTATTGTTTTCTCAGTGCTTATACAGAACCTTGTAACTCTCTGAAACCACCTAATGATGTATTGACTTACAAGTCTATAGAAACACCTGTAAAAACGTCAGCATAAAAATGCAATCAAAAACAATAAGGACAGCTATTGTCATTTAAATTTTTTTATTTAAATATCCCCACCCAAAAAAAACAGGAGGGCCTTTTTTTCTCTCTACACATTCACTGTGGGGGAGTTGCAAGTTTACTGTTCAGTCCATTACTGCGAACAAACTACAACTCTGCTTTCAAGAACTCATCATCCAGTTGAACCACTTGGCTACATGGCAACATAACCCTTGCCTTAATAAAATCTGTAAACCGCCCTGCATTTTTCCATGTCTGTGGAAAGTGATGGAAATCCCTAAAAGATGGTGCACATTTAGTCTCTTTCCGCAGCTTCACCTGCCATCTCCATTGCCGCGTTTTGTTTGAATGAAGGCGGGAGAGCTTGCTACACTGAGCGTTGATGACGTATTTCCAAATCCATCCCATGTGTGAGCGGTGACTGTGATTGGTTCCCTTCTATGAGGAGCACAGCGTGTGGCCAATTGCATTTTAGAAAAGAAAAACACCAACAGCTGACTACAAAGCTATGCTGAGCCTAAAAGGAACCAGTAACGACAAGCTTCCTAGAAATGTAGTGGAGTCGAAAGCACAATATTTGTCTTGTAGTGGAGTGAAAGTCATAAGTTTCCAAAAAAACAAATACTCAAGTAAAGTACAGTACTCAAGTAAATGTACTCCGTTACTGTCCACCACTGCTTGTACAAACCATAGCAGCTCAATGTATTTTAAAGCTTGAGATTATACATTAATTAACAATTTGTCAATTGCATTCTAATTGCAGAATAGAGAGGATGTGGAGAGATGTTTATGAGCATGCCCTAGACCTCTTCTATCAGATCTTCACTTCATTGGAAGATCAGGGAACACTCAATCCAGACAACGAAGTCCATCTTTATGCCCTGCACCGGATCTTCCTTCCCCAAATTCAGAGAACCCTCAGCTCCTTCAGAGATGCTTGGAACTTTCATGGACTTAGAACTGAAAGGAATCAATCACCTAATGAACTCTGGAGAAGATACAGAGAGCAAGGCCCCATGGAGGATCCTGCAGAGGTTAAAAAAAATATTGTAGTTTTACACTATTATTGAAACCTTTTGAAAAATATATAAATATTTTGTAGGTCAGGAGATACAGGTGTTTGTCACTGATGTTTCATTAAAGTATCACCTTTAGCAGATTTATTTTTCCTCAAATTTCTTAGAAGAAACATTTCAGACAGATGATAATTGGACCCACTATATTTTAATAAAAGGGTTTCTGTTATCACTTCGTTCTTGTTTTTGAACGAAACATGAGAATCTCTTCTGTCTCCTGAGCTCTGACAGAACAACATCTGAGCAGCAAAGTCTCTTATGGTGCCTAAAACTTAATTTGTCACCAACATAAGGACCAATGATCAATCCCATGAATCTTGTGTGATGACATGTCATAGTAGTTTAAACAATATGTCAATCAAGGTTATCTTCTGTTCAGGTTTATGGAGACTATGGGATCGACTGGAATGGGCCTCACAATCAGCATGGAGACACTGTCAGTTCCTGAGATTCAGATGGCCCGTGAGCTCTCAGATGAAGAGGTTGCCATTTTGCCAGTTTCAGGAGTTTCTTTAAATGATGCAATTGGATCATATTTGGAGACAGTGTAAGTTTTGTCAAGAATCATTGGAGACTGATATCTTAACCAGGCCTTTTATTTTATTTAGCATGTGCAAATGTCACTCATGAATTAGTGAACTTGATTTGTCAATAAAAATCTGAAATAATATGCTGTTTTAATGCAAATAAAACCAATTTGTCTAGCATAAAGAGATATTTCAACCTCATGTAGCCAATGACAACAGGCACGGACAGCAAGGTGATGCACATTGAAGTATCAAGCAATTGACAGAAGAGCAACAACAAAGCAGTATCATTTTCAGGGAAAGAAAATACTGCACTGTATTTTAAATGTTAGAAAAACACTGAACTCACTTCACTCAAATTGACCTTTTCTACTGAATAAAAGCATAGCAACATCATTGCTTGAAAATACTTAAACAAGACCAAATCCAGTGTGTGCACTGTCTATGGCAGAAACAAGTGCTTCCTCGAAGTCTTTGTAGGTGTTGTAATGAGCTGGCAGCTTCAGTGTTTCAAAGCATGTGGAGGATGATGGAAAGGTTCCCCCGGAAAACTCCACTTTGAGTTCTGGACGGAGCATTTCCCAGCCGACCCAGAATTTCAGCAACTGGGCCAAAAGTCAGAAAGTGGATTAAGAACACAGTTAGTGCACTGTAACTGTTCAGATCCCTATGCATTTCATATATTCTACAGTGTTAAGTGAGATGTTTATGGGACATAACAAATCGCAAAATAAGATAGCTATACCTGCTTCAATGAACAGCCGTAGAAAACCAGTGATGTGGCACTTGCACTCAATGTCAAGTTCTTCATCATCATCACTGTCCTCCACAGGCCATGTGATTTTGTCTAGGAACATCTGAAAAAAAAAAGTTTAAAAATTATTTTGGTGTCTAGGATAATTTATAATTCAACACTGATGAAAAGGAATATAGATTACAGTCTTGGTAATTGAGAAAATATCCAGCTCAGTAAATTAGACAATAAGATTTGCACACACATTTATTAATATTTAAAGTATTGTTAATAAGTTGGATGTACTAAATCACCTGGGGTACAAACTGCATTCCTGCCATTTTCGGAAAAAGAAGTGGGACAACATCTGGCCTAGATGTCGGCAGGGGCCATAGCATCACATCTTTCAATCCCTTTCTCAACTGTTTAATTTGGCGCATGGTCCTCCCGATGACCTACAAGAAAGGCCAAACCCATATTACTGACCAAATATTAAAATTTTACAAAAGTTGGCACAGTAGAAAGTGTTTATAAAACTCTAATGCAGTGCTTAAGATGTATTTTTCCCCAATTATATCCTTCCATATTGCAACACCAAACCACTCCCTGCCCAGATTACAAGTTAAAGAGTGTTTAGGTTCTGTAATAATCCTGCCTGCAGTTCCAATTAGTTTGTGATTGAAATACAGATGTGCAAAAGAAATGCAGACGTGATAGAATTGCTTAGCTTGAAACATGTTGATGGATAAATGGGGGATGAGTTCAATTTCAGAAGGAGAATTCACAAAATCAGCAGGAGAAACTCACCGCGTGTACTAGAAGTTTGTTATGTAGCCACCTCTGATTCGTTTTAGTGACTGCTGGGAGATCCCAAGACAGGGAAAGATCTGACACTGTGTCCTTCTGTTCCTGAGTAAGTTCTTCAAGTTCAAGCTAGAATTTAGATCATACAAGGTTTTACACCTGTCCAGGAATTTTGCAAGGCAAAGGTTTTTTTGTTTGTGTGTTACATACTATTGTTATAATACTCCTGATGTGCAGATCAGGACAGTCCTCAACAACAATTGTTGCCATTTCAGGGTCCCCATTGAACAGTACATGAATAACAGCAGGACTTAATCCGGTGACATGGGGGCCATCATGCAAAAAGGAGTGGGCTATCATCCTTCCTGCAACCCGGAAGAGGTTGCTCTCAATAAGCACCTCTGATGCAGCTGGAACGAGATGGTCAGGCTCACCTTCAAATAGCAGAGTTTGGCCCACTCCTCCTGTAAGTACCAACAGAGCAGGGGTTAAAATCAAACAATTATCTTTTAAAATGCATGACATTAACCTGAATAGTAGCACATTTACCAAGATTCATTCTGAATCCAAACTGGAGTTTGGATATTATTGTTGTCAGAAAGTACCGCATCACTCCCTGTCCAACAGCAGCATCACCTAAAAAAAAAAAAAAAAAAGAATACTGTATACTGTTAATAACACACTGGAAACAAGCTGTAACAAGGCTATAGGTGCTTGACAAGTTTTAGGAAGGAAGGACAAACACATTAACTGTTATGCAGACAGCATGAACAGCCAATGCAGATTATCATATAATGATTAATATCAGTCAAATTACCTGATGGGACCAGTAAACCACTAATACCATTCCATATAAGACATACAATTGATATTAATGTAACATATATATTTATATTATGAACTCTATTCTACTAACCATCAAGGGTACAATGAAGTGGACATGCCCATTCCTGTTGCTGTTTATAGAATGAGAGAAGTGCCCGTTCCCTGTCCTCCTCACTCTCCCTTACATCCATTTTCAGTTTAAGAGGCTTCCCGGTTGCATGTTCACTTAGTAGATTATCTTTGAAAACTTGGGCAGCCAGAGTTGGTTCTTTAATAATCTTCCAGTCTAGACAAGAACAAAAATAAATTTAATTACTTTGCATGTTAAATGCAGATAACCTCTCCCAATCAACAGAAAAGGAGGAACACCTGAAAAATGTAACAGAATCCAACAGCCTTTTAATAGATACTAGGAAAGTCCATTTCTACTTCACTTTCATCAGAATGATACTTATTTGCTGTTTTAAGTCAACCAAGCTTCACTTAGATGTGGAGTCTGTGTAAATGTGTTCTGTTGAACTGTATGAGGAAGTGTTTCTAAGGTTCTACAAAACAGCAGTGATAATGGCATGTCTTATAGTCGTTATTTATTATGGTTAAAAGGTGTTATTCTTCTATTGACTGAGTTCTAATTATGCACAATATTATAGCATTCCTACTGTGATGACACAAACCATTGTCAAGTTCTTTAAGATCAATCACTACTGGTTCTACTTCACTCTCTACAGATGTTTCAGGCCTCACTGGAACGCTGTCCCTGTCAGTGGGTGGCTCTCTATCATTTTCCTCACCACGGTCTCCCTCTCCTTCTCTATGTCTTTCCTGCATGGGGGTCCTTGAAGTTCAGAGAATTTTATAGTAATTTCCTCTCATCTGTGTGCACAAAAACTAAAAAGAAATTTCTTATTGAAAAATTAATATGTATATATATATATATATATATATATCTTTAACAAGTGCATACCCATCACAGTTAGCTCGGTGCAGTTTCATTTCAGAGAAGGTCACCTCCTTCTGACAAGTGATACATGAGATGGCTGGACCAGAGGCATGTCCCGAGCTTTCCTAAGAACAACAAATCTGTTAAGTATTGATTAAAACTCCACAGTGCAATTTATTTTAACTATGTATCAAATGGTGACAATGTAAATTTCCATACTGAATCAATGGGTAGGTCCTGTTGAAGTGGGTGTATGTAAATTGTAGCCTGTCCAATTGTTGTAGATGGATCTTTTAGATAGGCAAGGGTGTATCCTGTGCTGGGACATTGAAGAAGTCCAAGATTTCGACTGCGAGTAGATCCTGCAATTTTTAGAAACTCAAAGCCTCCCCCTTCTTGCAGCTTTGGAAACACCTCCATCAGTTTATTTGTTACAACCATGGGATCGTTGTCATTTCCTGTAAATATACATAATGCACATTAACTCAAATACCAAAAGAAAAGAAGAGAATCACGTAATTAAAGTTTGAGTCTAATATGTAAAATAGGTGAACACAAATGGCAATAAAATGAAATTAAAAATACAACTCCTACTAATGTCAGGACTCAGTGTTTTGCCAAATTTCTTGTTTCAGACCCACCTGAAAAGATCACCCTTTGTTCTCCAAGTCCTGAAGCAAGAAGGTCTGCTTTAAGCTGAATGCTTGGAACTTTATCAGCCTTGTTGTCAGCCAAACAACAGAAAGTGTGTGTGTAGCTTCTTCGGATGACTTGGCTCCGTGCTGGCCGTCTCCTGGCACCGCCGCTGTTGTTGTTGTTGTTGTTGTTGTTGTTGTTGTTGTCGTTGTCGTTGTTGTTGTTGTTGTTGTTGTTGTTGTTGTTGTTGTTTTGTTGTATGGAGCAAAGAGCCTTGCTACTTCGGCTGCAACAGAGAAAATGTTACAGCTGCCATGATCGCCACTCAGCTAAAACATCCTTAAGTCCCTGCTTAGAGTAATTTCAACGAATGTCACTGATAAATGTAATAAAGACAGCAAACAACAACTAAAAAGAAATAACTAATAATACTCCAACTTAAGGGCTGCTGACATGCTAACACCATTCTGCCGACTAGCTAGCTTCGTTTAGAAGCACATCTGGCTATCCTTACCTACCTTGAACAGGTGTACGTGGTGTAGCGACAGGTATCTGCTGTACCTGTGCTGCCGGTGGAGTTCTCCTCAGAGCTTCTTCAATCAAA
This sequence comes from Labrus mixtus, assembly GCF_963584025.1. Lineage (NCBI taxonomy): Eukaryota > Metazoa > Chordata > Actinopteri > Labriformes > Labridae > Labrus > Labrus mixtus. The sequence goes on from NC_083623.1 coordinate 27,545,370, forward strand.
TTAGCTGCTTCTCTTAGCAGCTCCGGAGAGGTTTTGGACATCCTGCACCTAACACTTTGCACCAATGGCGAGGTGTACGGGTAAGGTGATTGATCCGTCTTCACTTGTATCATCAGCAACTTTTTTTTCGGCGACAAATGAAGAGCGTACCGAAACGAATATACGGATGAACACTGCCACCTAATGTATCGGAGTGCATTCACTGCTTCAATCCATGATCGATCTGTCATGACTTGCTTTGCTGAGTAACCAATCAGATGTTAGAAACTTTGACGAGCAGCAGTGACAGATAAAATTATTTCATGATGCACTGCTGGTGTAGGGACCATGAAATGATTAAGTAAATAGTGAAATAATTAAATAAATAGTGAAATAATTAAATGTGGTTTTACATAAAATGAATTAACATTTTAAATAATTAATTAAACATTTAATTAATTAATGATGTGTTACATAATTTATTTATTTATATATTACCAATTTTAAATAATTAATGACACATTTAAATAATATTTAATAACACGTGCATTTAATTAATTAAATAATTATATATTTATTTATATATTTGTTGATTTATTTCCAATATTAAATAATTGATGACACATTTAATGATTTAATTAATTATATATTTATATATTTCATTTTGGCACTTTTAGTCCTCCATAGAAGTCATTGAGATGGTGCAAACCTAAAAATACTTAGGTGTGCATCTGGACAATAAACTTGACTGACAAGAACACTAGGCGGTTTGACAAGCTGATAAAAAAGGCTAGCTCAGTTTTAGGCAAGTGTAAGGACTCTCTGAGGATTGAGGTGGAGAGATGCGTGCAAAAGAAAGGACAGAATATATTGGACAATGATGATATGTTAGTCATCCTCTTCATGACATCATGGCAGGTAGGAGAAGTAGCTGCATTGGACGTCTAATTTCACTGTGCTGCAGGACCGAGAGGTTCAGGAGATCCTTTGTCCCCACAGCCATTAGGCTTTTTAACACACAGGCCAATGGTAGCAGCTCATGAGCTGTGGGTGGAACGTTACTGTCTGCCTTTTTCTTGTTTCTCTCCCTAACACCCTGGTGATTTGTGCCATTATAAGAAGCATTAAGGAATATAAAGACTTTACATATTTTAATTATCTGTTAATATCTATGCAGTTTTAAATTAATATTGATGTTTTCTCTGTTCTATTTTTTTCTAACTTGTGAGCTATGGGACACTCCTGAATTTCCCCCAGGGGATGAATAAAGTATCTATCTAATGCATTTCTATTGTTTCTTCTAACAATATGTTGAGTAAATCCAGAATGCCAGATGACATCTACAGGTTTTGTCATTCAGTTTGTGATCAAAGGCTGCAGCAGTTTTGTGCCCAGTGGCCTCTGCACTCTTAATTAATCCTGTGCATGTTCAGGTGTCATTGAGATTTTCTTTAGTTTGTATTCTGACTGCAGGATTCTTATTAAGAGTTAAAGGTTTTCAGTGAAATCAACGTGGACCTGATCTGACTGTGGTCGCTCTGCATCAGAATTGCTGAACTCCTTTTCTTTACCAAAGGGACTTTAGACACTCCACACAAAATAACACAAGTAGATGAAAGTCTTTCTCACTCTCCATCAGTTTATTTATTACAAGATTACACATGAGCTGTCTGAAGAACTTGTGCTACCCAACACAGAGGCCTCAAAGGAAACAGAGTGAGAGAAAGAAGATATCAGGAGAGAAGAAGGATCCTTACACTGTAACTGTTTCATATAAACCCTTTAAATTCAAACATCATAGCTCCTCCCAACTTACTGGTTCATATGTCATCAACAAAACATAAATGTCAAAAAAGTAGAGACAGATTTCTGTCAATAGAATAGTCTTATGTCCCTTTATAACAGCAATTATACATCTGTTAGTCAATATATACTTATGAATACACATTAGTGATGTTGTTAACTTTGATTCCTTTGGATCACTTTTACCATTGCACAGGATTAGCATTTCTCTCCAGTGTGAATCATCATGTGTCTGGTCAAATTTCTCTTAGAATTAAACCTTTTACCACACTCAGAGCAGCTGAAGGGTTTCTCTCCTTTATGAACTAACATGTGTCTGGTCAGATTTCCTCTTTGGAGAAAACTTTTACTGCAAACAGAGCAACTGAAGGGTTTCTCCCCTCTGTGAATTGCCATGTGATATGTCAAACTAGACCTATGGGTAAATCTTTTCTCACACTGAGAGCAGCTTATTGCTTTCTCTCCAGTGTGAATCATCATATGTCTAGTCAGATTTCCCTTAGAACTACACATTATACCACACTCAGAGCAGCTGAATGGTTTTTCTCCTGTGTGAACTAACATGTGTTTGGCCAGACTTCCTCTTTGGGTAAAACCTTTACGGCAAACAGAGCAGCTGAAGGGTTTCTCTCCAGTGTGAACTAACATGTGTGTGGCCAGATGTTCTCTTTGGGTAAAGCTTCTACTGCAAGCCGGGCAGCTGAATGGTTTCTCTCCAGTGTGAATAATCATGTGTCTGGTCAGAATCCCTTTTCGGTTAAATCTTTTACCGCACTCCGAGCAGCTATGTGGTCTCTTACCAGTTTTTAGTTTCTTATTTTTCAAGTTTAATTCTGACAGATCTCCTCTTGTCTCTTGCCAATCATTACTGTCATCAGTCTCAGGTTCATCAGAGTCTCCAGTCTTGACCTCAGTCTCTGATTGTAAACATCTCTCTGGATCTGAGTCCCTCTCTGGTTCTGCTCCTCCACAGTCCTCTCCATCAACTCCTGTTTCCATCTGTTCAGTTTGTCTCTGATGAAGCTGTGAGGACTGAGGTTTCTCTTCATCATCTTCACTCTTCACAGAGACAGGAGTGAAGGGGAACTTGGTGGTATCAGCCTCCTTCAGTCCTTGAAGCTGTTCTTCCTCCTGACTGATCCACAGTTCCTCACGTTCTTCTTTAATGTGTTGGGGCTTAGTGTCCTCCTGGTCCAGAATGTGGCTCCACTCCTGCTGCTCAGGTGGAAGCTCTTCTTTACTCACCAACAGCTGCTGGACATCTGCAGGACACAGTAAACAAACATTAACGGTACTTAGACTGATTTTTTAATATTAATAAGGACTGTCAAATTATTTCATTTTTAATCACTGAAAATCAATAGTTAATTGGAATTTATCACATCACGTTTGGAATTCATTAATTTAGCATTAAAAAAAAGTTTTGAATGCTTTAATATTGTAATTTTGTCTTAACCTTAGGTTACTCTACTTCCTTTTTGGATAGAAACCTACCTTTATTTTGAAAGAAAATAAGGAACTTGTTGTAGACTGAAGATACTATATTAACTTAACCATGGAAAAAAGGAACTTGTTAAAAGTAAGTTGAGAAACAATTCATCACACCAAGTTACAAAGTCATCCACAACTGGCCCATGACCCTGCTCTCCTCCCTCAAGAAGGTTAACAACGACAGTGTCATCATTTCAGAAAGTGTCTGTTACTGTGATTGCTGTGACACTCATTAGTGTACATAATGTAGAAAAGGACTGACAGACAGCAACCCTGAGGAGAGCCAGTAGAAGAAGAGAGCTGGTTAGAAAGCACACACTGCAACCTATTGGTCAGAAAATATATAATCCAAACAATCAAGCTAGGCTCAAATTTAAACTGATGAATTAGCCGTTCAGTAATCAAAATCTGCTGAATGGTGTTAAACGCTGAAGAAAAGTCAATGAACAGGAGTCTGGAGTGTGTCATTAACACAAGCTTACAGATTCCTACAAGTGGAGACGGTGAAATAAAGAAACACACAGAGACAAAGGAGATGAAGAGAAATTAAAAGTTATAACTCAGAATCAAAAAAGCACAGCTTGAAGCTATCATACACAAAAAAACACAATTTCTCATCCAACAACTTAAATACAACAACTTCCAATATAGCAACAACTCAGGAAAATATTTATCAAAACAATTACAACAGAAAAAATAAAAATCAATGATTCTATCGATAATAAATGCCAATGGGGAAACTGTTCAGGATCATCATGAAATAAATAAAACCTTTTTATCTTTTTACAGTAATTTATATACTGCCTGTCCAGAACCTTCATCATCAGAAGATTTTGGTTCACCTCGATCAAACAGGCTTCATAAAAATTATTTTGCTTCAGACAACACCCGCAGACTTTTTAATCTGATCAATCTGTCCCAACAACCAAAAGAAGAAAACATAGTTGTATCATTAGATGCTGAAAAAGCTTTTGATAAGGTTAGTTGAACTTTTCTTTTCAGCGCTCTTCAGAAGCTCGGTTTCGGAGAGTCTTTCATCCATTGGATAAAAAATCTTTACACCACACCTGTGGCCACAGTAACCACAAATGGTATCACATCACAGAGATTCACACTTCAAAGAGGAACCAGACAAGGACGCCCACTTTTACCATCTCTTTTTGCCATTTTCATTGAACCTCTAGCTTCAGCAATACGACAAAGCAACAAAATCAAAAGGAATTCAGAGTAATGATTCAACACACAAGATTAGCCTCTACACAGATGACATATTATTATTCTTACAAAACCCGAACACATCATTACAGGAAACAGTTAATCTGATCAACAACTCCTCTAAAATCTCAAACTTCACAATTCATTGGAATAACCATAACAACCATACTATCTACAGATGCCTGGGATTCTGCAACCCAAAACCAACTCCTCCCTTTTCACAATGTAATATTAGATACCTAGGTATTAACATCTCCGCCGGGCTATCAGAACTTTTCACCCTCAATTACACCCCAATTATTTAAATAATTCAAGAGGACTTCAAAAGATGGACAAAACTCCTGCTTTCTCTGATAGGACGTATTTCAACAGTTAAAATGAAAATCCTTCCCCAAGTTAAGTACCTCTTCTCTATGCTTCCCACAACCTCTACAAACAACTGGTTTAAATCTCTTGACTTGCTCACCAACCAATTCTACTGGAAAAATAAAAACCCTTGAGTCGCACTCAACATTACAGAGAGAAAAAACCCAGGGCGGACTGGATGCTCCAAACATCCTATATATTTCCTAGCTAATCAGATTTAGTACATTATCAAATGGATACAACAACCCCAACACAATAATTCATGGATAGATCTAGAAAATTCTCAGTGCCAAAATATAATGATCAAAGATTTAAGTTTTCTCTCCCAGTCAATTAAAACACACAGTCTTTACAAGAACACCGTCATTTCAACAACTCTGGCAGCCTGGTGGAGAGCTAACAGAATAACCAAATCACCACTAACACCATGCAAGTACACACCAATTTGGCATAACCCAGACTTTCTGGCAGGCAAAACCCCCATTCACTTTCCCACATGGAACCACACCTTCATCACCTGTTTGAAAATAATCAATTCATTACTTTCCAAAGACTAATCCAGGAGTACAGGGTAGGTAATAATCAATTTCTACACTATCAACAGCTCAACCATGAAATCAAAGACAAATATAATTAACAACCCATTAACTCCCCCTATATTAAGCAAAGAAATCATAAAGATTGCGGACTCTGAATCCCATTTCTAAAATGGGAGAATGACCTAGATATCCATCCTGACCCTGACTTCTGGAAACAGAAGATCTGCAAAAATGTATTTTAGTTATGACAAAAAATACTAACCTACAACTCATTCAATATAAAACAATCCATAGATATACATCGCTACAAAATAAATGTTTCAAATGAGCTTATCAAACAGAAATATGCTCACAATGCAATTTAGGCAACACACATGATTATTTGCACACAACCTGGACATGTCAGCCAGTTCAAAACTTTTGGACACAAGCCAACTTTCAGACATTTTGGATTGCAGAATCCCAACATCCCCATCCCTCTGCCTGCTCGGAGACAATTAGACACTCCGACCAAACTCAGAAACCCTCTGCTCATATCTCTAACTATCACCAGGAAAACAGTACTTCTGAACTGGAAATCCAAGCAATAATTACACATCAACCAGTGGATCAACCTTCTAACAGGATTTATAACAATGGAAATAATGACGGCCTTTCAGAGAAGCAATATATTGGCCTTGATTGAAACATGGGACCCATTCTTAAACCTTCTTAATTATAACCCTACCACCAGTGGGAGCTGATTCCACATCATAACATAAAGTAGCTTTACACTATACTATTATATCATTAGTATTATTCTATCATTTCTATTTTTCTTTTTAATATTATTTTTTGCTTCTTTTATGATTAGTAGTAGTGCTGTTCAAACTAAGGACCCCCACCTCACACTCCCACCCGTCACTTGTTCTACATAACCCATACATTTCTATTGTCATTTTTTGTATATTTACTTTTGTCCAAATGGCACTTTTTATTTTCATGTTTTTCACCAATAAAAGAAAATCAATGTAAAGTTATAGAGCGGTCTCACGCTGGCTCACGTCAGCTGTATGAGCCTGAAAAAGATACTGACTCGTCATTTATTCACAATTAACTGAAATTAAGTTTGAAGAAATAACAACATCCTAGTGCAGATTTGTAAGAAATGAAAAGTCAAGATTTATCAAGTCTGTCCTCAAGAGGAGAAGAAAATAACTTTTAAAATGCTTGTTATTACAATAGAGATCGGATGATAGATTCTGATGCGTTCAGGAACACTGGAAATTTAAACGCTCATCGCCTTTTGTGAAGAACATGAAGAGAAATGCAGAGACAGAGAGGATGAAGAGAAATAGAGACAGAGAGGATGAAGAGAAATAGAGAGAGAGAGGATGAAGAGAAATAGAGAGAGGATGAAGAGAAATAGAGAGAGAGAGGATGAAGAAAAATAGAGACAGAGGATGAATAGAGAGAGAGAGGATGAAGAGAAATAGAGAGAGGATGAAGAGAAATAGAGAGAGGATGAAGAGAAGTAAAGAAACAGAGAGGAAGAAGAGAAATACAGAAACAGAGAGGATGAAGAGAAATAGAGATAGAGAGGATGAAGAGAAATAGAGACAGAGAGGATGAAGAGAAATACAGAAACAGAGAGGAAGAAGAGAAATAGAGACAGAGAGGGTGAAGAGAAATAGAGAGAGGATGAAGAGAAATAGAGACAGAGAGGATGAAGAGAAATAGAGAGAGAGAGGATGAAGAGAAATAGAGAGAGAGAGAGAGGATGAAGAGAAATAGAGAGAGAGAGGATGAAGAGAAATACAGAAACAGAGAGGATGAAGAGAAATAGAGAGAGAGAGGATGAAGAGAAATACAGACAGAGAGGATGAAGAGAAATAGAGAGAGAGAGGATGAAGAGAAATAGAGACAGACTTCTTTCTGTAAATGTGAAACGTCATCAGTGCATGCAGACAGGCTTTCCTCCATACCTTTTACCGTGACACTCAACGTAGACAGCTCGGATGTAATGGACTCTCTGTATTCCTTTAGCTCGGACCTGGCTGCAGTAATGTCGGCTCTAATGACTGCCATTTCACTCTCCAACACAGCCCGGACCTCAATCTTCAGAGTCTCTATCAAATGTTTGCGCAGGGAGGACAGAAGCTCACTGTGAAAAGACTCTGTGTCCGTCGTAGATGCGGCCGCAGCTGAGTCTGCTTCTCCCCGGGGACTTTTTTCAGTGGAGGCCGCGGTCGGAGTAGGACTTGAAGACCTCGTGGTTAAAAGAGATTTTTTTCTTCCTTTGGATGATTTAGCAGACATTTTTTCACTTTGTCTCAGTACAATGCAGCTTGAGACTGAGTTACAACCAAGTTTTCTTCTCAAAGTGTGACAAAAAAGAGACTTTCAAAAGGTTGCTCTGCAGTGCTCTGAAACACGATACTGACTCTTCTTCTTCTTCTTCTTTTTTATTGGCGGGTAGCTTTGAGGCGCATTACCGCCACCTACTGGAGTGTGGGCCAGAATACCTATGACTAGTAGAAAAATCAATAATAACAATAACTAAAATAAAATAAATAAAAATGTACACCCAAAAATAACAACAACAAAAATACATTTCTGTAACTAATAATAATAATTATATCTTCTCAATCAACTGAGTTTGTCTAAGGTTCTTAAATAAAATCCTACAGCTTCATTTTCTGAGTTATTTTGTAAGATATTTATTAAATGTACTTTCTTTCAGGTTTTCCATCATCTGTCCTCTTTTGAAACTTTATTTCTGACAGTGTAAAATGACATGTTCCACTGTCTCCTCTTGTCTACAGTACTCGTATTATGTTTTCCTGTTTTGAACAATGTGTTATTTAATCCAGTGTGTCCTAATCTGAATCTAGATATTACAGCTATTCACTGTTCCTAAATTAAGTGAAAGTATATATTCTTATTTTTTAGATATTTTGGGGATACATTTGAATATTAGATTATGTTCGGTGTATTTTGATTATTATTGTTTACATTTAGTTATTTCCATTTGTTTATTGCTACTTGGGGCATAAGGGTGGAGTCTGTACATGGGTGTGTCTATATAGCCAGGTAGCCAGGTGAGACTCAGGTAGGCACCTAATGGGTTAATGTTTTTTTACCAGGAAGCCAGGACGTAATGGCAGGATGACAGGGCAAGAGAGACAGCAGCATTTTTTGTTGTTTGTTGCCTGCTTGATGTCTCTGGATAAAATAAACCACCCTGAAACCTTCAATCATCACCTGGACAATGGACTTATTCATATATCCTGTGTAAGTTTTGCCCTCTAGGTGCCTCAGTGGCTTTATTATGAGTTTGTGTTAAATTTATAATTTGTTTGGAATTTTTGTTATTTATAGACTATAGATATCACCACTACACTAGATATCATTCTTTCATTTCTCCTATTTGTTCCTGCACTTCTAATTTCTCCAACATTCCTTTGGATTCTGTAAAATCATCGTCCTTTCCTTTCCTCCTCCCACTGCTTCTTTTGCCAACTTTCCTTCAGTCTCTGTTTGATAATGCTCTTCACTTCTGTTCTACTGATGCTAACTATCAAATCAGTTTGAGTATTTAATGTAGCCTCATTTTCCACCTTGTCTGCTAATTCCTTTCCTTTGAAGCCTATGTGTGCAGGTACCCATAAAAACATCATTTGACTTCTGTATAGTGTTTGTTTGGTTTCTAAATGTCTGCTGAACGTAAACTGATGAGTGAGGAACTTGAATCTGAACAAATGACTGATCTCAGTGCTCTTGTATCCTCTATCCACTGTACTGATTATAATAGAGTGATAATTCCCTCTGCTGATAACCCCTCACTGATTCTTTTCCCAAATTTGACCTGAAGCTCTGGAACAAGAAATGAAACTCCAAATGTATTTTTGATGCATGTGTATAGATGTGGACATAACTGTGGTACCCATCAATATAACTCTGTATGATGTGTGAGTTAACATGACACATCCTTGTTCTTCTTTTCCAGTAATGTGAGATCTACTGTGGCACCAGGCAGTATCCAGGGTTGTATTTCTGGTAATGGTACTGTTGGACTAATGTTCCATTGATCAACTTTAAGTTCTGCTGCTTTCTGTGTCACTGTCCATCTGAAGCTGTTTGTTTCCTTCCTCTCCTTTTCCCAACAAGGTTTGAAAGTTCCCTGTGTTGGATGATCTGGACTATGGCCCTGCTGTAAATGAACCCAGGAAGTCACTGACAGCTGAGTCCTTCTCATGTCTAAAGGCATGTCTCCCATCTCCACCTGTAATGCTGCTGTTGGGGTTGTTTTAAAAGCACCTGTACACAGTCTGAATGCCTGATATTGGATAGTATCTAGTGTTAGAGCCATTTGTGTGTTCAGTATGTATGTGTGCTCTGTGGTAGTTCCTTGTGGTCACAGTAGGGGGCACATTCACTTTGGTGTTGGGAAGGTTACAAGTAGAAGAAGAGTTAATCACGGACAGGTGAGCAGCCCACCGTGAGAGGCACACAGTTTTTGACCGCAGTTAAAATGTATCGTGAATGGAACATTTATCCTGGCTTTGTTGTACATTCAAGTTATAATGGAATAAGTGTATGTAAACGACCAGAACATGTATTGTAAATGAACGATTCAGATAAACCCGTTTGAGTGTGACAGCACGGAGTTAATTGAATTATTGCCACGAAACACGGAAACAACGCGTCAATTAAGTACGGTAGGCTATCAGCCCCTCAGTGGCTCAAACCTTTGAAAAGCAAGATCAAGCCACTACATCTAGTTTTTTAAGAGTCTTGGTGCTGATCCATATACAATACAACCACAATCTAATACTGATCTTATTCATGATGTATATATGGCTTTTAGAGCAGTCTGCCCCCCCCCCCCCCCCCCCCCCCCACTCAATTCCAACTAAACCCCTCCTAATATTTCAAACTGTCTGAACATGCAGCCCATGTAATCCTCTCATCAAACCATAAACCACGCCTTCTCTATAAATACTGATACCATACTTTCCCTGTTTATCTTCCTGATGTCCTGTTCCAAACATGAAGCTGGATCCATGGTATTTCATCCTCTCCTAAAACCACTCTGCTATTTAGACATGTATCCTTTATTTTATAAATAATATGTTGACCTCTCATTTATCATTTTCTTCATTATTCTGCAGATGTTGGACGTTAAAGCAGTCGCTCTATAATGCCCTGGATGTGTACAATCTATTCCTGGCTTGGGGATTGAACTACGACCGCCTCTGTTCAACTTTGTGGAAACTTTCCACCCTCCCAAACTTTGTTATACGATTCAATTCAAAGTCCTTCGATGCTTCACTGAGATTGTTTTTCATTATGTAACACATCTGATCCTCGCCTGGTGCTGACATTTTGGTTTTCTTCAGAGAGCGGTTGAGTTCTGTTTTTGTAAATGGCCTGTTTAGTATATCATTGAAAGTAGAGAAATGGTCGTAGATGTTCAAGATGTCAACAAGCTAATCTTTAGTAGATATAGATAGAGCACTTATGAGATCAACACTAGATTATAGATGTATTGTATATAGAGCAGCTACTAAGTCAGCATTGCAGAAAGTGGACAGATTACAGTACAGAGCACTACGTGTATGCACTGCAGCTATTAAGACAACCTCCATTAATGCAATTTTAATAGAAGCTGACGAGACACCTCTAGAGCTAAGGAGAGAAAAACTCACACTTCCTTATTGGGTACAGCTCAAAGGAAGTGGAGAGGAAAACCCTGCAACAAAGACTATCCAGAATGGTTGGGAATACTTCATGTTCCAGAGGTGAAGGTTTGGGTGGACAAGGAATGAATGTTCAAACACGTACGGGATAGAGGCCTTAGAGTTCACCCAGCACACTCCAGTGAGTAGTGTTCCTCCATGGCTGTACACTGAGCCAAAGATAGACATGAGTGTTTACCTGAGGAACAGTTGTTTCAGTTACCTCAACATGTACACAGATGGGTCAAAGAATGAGCATGTGTGGGAATAGGAGTGTACATACCTGAATCTGAATCTCCAAAAGATGATCAGATCAACTATCAGTATATACTGCAGTATAGAGGCAGCCATGATTAGTCTACAGTGGGTGGAGGAGGTCAGGACAGATAGAGTGGTGGTGTGCACAGACTCTCGAGCTATCTTAGAAAGTATTCAGTCATTAAACTCAACCAGAGAAGATTTACTCATAGAACTTCATCACTCATGTTGCTAAGACTTCACAGGGGTGGTATAGATGGACCGTTTTGTTTGGTTTCTGCACATGAGGGAGTGACAGGAAGTGAGTGTGCTGACTAACTAACAAAAGGGGCACTGAACAAAGAAAGAGCAGTCTCAATCCCTCTTGGGAAAGGAGAAGGAAAAGCAGTGATTTAAAAAACAAGGGAACAGAAATATGGCAGAAAAGATGGGATGAGGATCAGAAAGGAAGGGGTTTGTTTAAAAAACAAAAATCAGTCGTCACAAAGAGCTATAAAGAAAGGAATAGAAGGGAGGAAATGATCATAATGAGACTTAGGATAGGTCATACTGGGCTGAATGACACAATGTTTATACTGGGGAAAAGGAACAGGGATGAGTGTGAAAGATGCAGAACTCAGGAAAATGTAGAACATATATTATTACATTGTAATAAGTATGTAAATGAGAGAGAGAGATTGAAAGAGAAAATCAGAGCTACAGGGCGTTAATGAAATATGAGAGGAATACTGGACACAGAGGGAGAAGGAGAGGAGATAAGAGCTGTCAGGAGGGCTCTTTATTCATTCTTATATTACACAAAGGTGGCAGGAAGAATTTAAAGTCTAGACAAGGGAAGTGACATGATGATACACACTCTTGAACAGTAGGTGGCGGTATGCACCTTTAATCTGTTTGCGATCCGCCAAAAATTCCCAGAGAAGAAGAAGTAGAAGATGGTGGACCGGGTGCAGCATGTTTTCTGTTAGCTTCGTCTGCATACTTTACCTTCCAACTCAATTCTATGTGATCGTATGAATCTCTAATACACCATACTGACGCTTTATCCATAAAGTGCTCCGGAAACTGCAGCATGAAGACGAAGAAGAAGCTCTCTTCAGCCCGCAGTAGCTCGGAGATTGAAGACCACGATGATGCTAAGATGGAGGTCTCTACCGAGAGCTCCAAAAGAAAAGAGCCTTTCTCAGCAGCGAAGAATCCACCAGCAACTAAAAAGAAGGACACTGACTCAGAGGAAGGTAGGGAAGGAATGAACGAAGTCCTGGACGCAATAAAACAGCTAACTGGAAAAGTGGACACGCTAGGTACACAGATACAGCAACACTCACTTATGCTAGCTAACATAGCTAAAGCTGTTGAGTTCAATGCGGCAGAAATAAAGGACTACAAAGTCCAGATTCAGACCACAAGCCGAGAAGCTTCAACTTTAAAGGTGAACAATGCAGAGTTGATGAGAAAGAGTCCTGGAACTCACTGCTGTCAAGTTAGCCCGCGTTTGATTTTTGCTGCTCATTTATCTGCTCCTTTACGGTAAAGAAGAAGAGAGTCGTGATGTGTAGTTCGTTCAAAACGAACGAATCATCTGGGTGAACGACCTGAACTGAATCACTTACTGAAAAGAGTCGTTCATTTCTCAACTTCAGTTGCGCTCTCCTCTCTCCCGTCTCGTGTCTCTCTCTCTCTACAGACCGTAAGAGTCACTCAAAGCCCGCCCTCCCTCTCCCTTTCATGTCAGTGATACTACTGACTGAACCAACAGGACGGAGTCGGTCGGGAGCTCTGTGTCGCTAAAGCCCGCCCATACTTCTCCCTCTCATGTCTCCAAAATTGAGGAAGTAGCAAATATATTATTTAACATTTATGTGTCGCGAAAATGTATGTGCTTTTTATAGCTGCTGTCAGTTTGCAAACGGCTTTTAGATCCAACTCAATTTCACTCAGCTGACTGTTTTAACATCCACTAACGATAGTGTTTCAGTCAGTACTGTGTGTGTGACTGAGGCTGGTGACTCGCAGTCTCGCTCGTTCACATTCAGTCAGTGATTCGTTCACTGAACAAACTGAGAGGAAGAGAGTGACTCGGAGTCGGAGCTCTCGTTCAGTTAACGAACTGAACGAGAGCTCCGACATGAATCACTGAACGAACCATAGACTGTAAAAATAATGGACGGGACAAGGTCCCCGGTCTAGTGAAGCTTTTATTTTTAGAGCTCCCCCTGCTGACTGGCTGCAGTATAGGTCATAAACCCCGCCTCCTCAATGATAACAGACGGGATGTGGGTCAAACTGTAAAGTTAAAATACTCGTCACATCATTTTTTTCCAAACCTAAACTCTGCTGTGATCATTAGTTATTATCACCCTACATTGTGTTCAAGTGCTCTTTTTTCTGTGAAGTTTGTTTTAAATAAGTTATTTGAGGTTGAAAAACGGGATTTTACGTCATATTTGACGATGATTGACAGCCGCCGATCTTGCGTAGCTCTGTTTGTGAATAGCAAAAGTTACGTAGTGAAGGAAAGCCGAGACGCCATTGAATTTTTCCGTTCAGTTTTTTCGTCTTTTTTGAGCTGGCAAAATGAGTTGTTCTGCAGTAAACTGTTCTAACCGACCTGTTGGATCTAAGGGATCTTTGCAGTTTTTTCGGTAAGTAAAAAAAGTGTGATTTATGTGTCATTGGTTAAAGTCGTTATCTAGCTAGCTAACACATAAGCAGTCTAAGGTTAGCTGAAATGTTGTAAAGCTAGGTTACTTATCCGGCATGATTTATCTTTTTATTTTATTTTTTAAAATGAGCAAACCTAATAACTGACATGCTATGTTTCTTGATATTGTTATATCATTATTGTGATTTAAATTGTATTTAGAACCAAGAATCGTAATATAAAATCCGCTCACAGATGAGGTTCATTGACTGTACAGTTATTTTACAGCAAAAATAAATACGTCTGGTAAAGTCTCAAAAAAGTATCTAGGACAAAAACAAAGTCAAATAATTGTAATCTGTCCTGCATCATTACTAATGTGTACATGTTTACAGTCTGAGTGATAAGTGGACTATACAGAGAGTAACAGGTTTTACTTTCACCGTGAGGACTGAAATTCATAGTACTATATACGAGGGTAGAATATTTCTCTATGTATCCAGATAAAACTAAAGGTAAGATCTGATTTAATATAACTGTTACTGATTTAAGAGACTAACTGAAACGTGAACACAAACATCAACAACCTGCGGTGGTGTAATGTAATATTAACTGAGCATCATGCTGCTTAAACGTGATAAATATTCTGCATTGTCTTCCACACACACTAATTCAACAGTCACAAGTTGATCATATTGTAAATTTAATGACGCTCATTGAGAATTTGTACTAAAAATTGACAAAACCTGACAAACACTGCGGTGATTGTGACTGTATCTGTATTTAACACCTTTGAAAGGAAGGTGTTAATGCAGGAGATCAGTGTTACACACAACATGCTGCTGTTATTGTAGTTAGGAGGAGACATAGGTACAATAAAAGAAGACATAAAGATCGCGTTTTTCCCCACACATGTTAATATGTTTTAAATGTCATGCATTTATTTTTGATTTCGCTTCAATAATCGTTAACGAAGAGTAACACCATGATTAAACTACAGGCTATTGTTGCCTTTTTATAGCCAAAGAAAGCTGAACATCCACAGCCTCTGCATTCAAAAGAATTTCAACATTTACATTTATTTCATCCTATTTCCCTCTTTTCACCAACATTATATTTTAAACTGAGGATTTCCTTTTTCTCGGGTCTCTCGTCTCTCCCCCAGCTCGCCCCCCTCCGGTGTGCTCCTCTCTATAATGCGCTCGTCTCCTCCCTCTACAGCCCGCTGCTGCTACTCTGTAGGACGCTTTGATTGGGGCACCTCACCAATAAAATACTATTTTATATTTTATAAACAGTTTGCCACCACACTGCACTTTTACTCTCCAAAGGCATATGAGTATGTGCGTGACAACTTTAACAAAGCTTTACCACACAGTCACACCATCCACACAGCTGATCCAGGATTTACTGTAGCATCTTTTAAAGCACTAAGAGGTCATGTACAGGCAAACAGAGAGAAGGGAAAAGAAACAATCTGTGCTCTCAAATAACAAAGCAGTCTCAAATCTTTTTGACGAATTACAGCTAAAAAAAAATCTACTTTGCATACAGTACATCCTCTGATAAATAAAGTGAAGTACTTTGATTGCATTTCTGTGGTGTTCCTGTAGGTGACCTTGAAGCAGCCAGACTGAAGCAGCACGTTGTGAAGGTGGACGCCATCATCTTGTCTTTGCAGCGCTGATTCTGAAGAGAACGCCTTCACATAGGACTCAAAGGTAAAATGATCTCTCATATGATTGGACCGTGTTATTGTAACCGCTATCAGCATCAAAGTAATTTTAGTAACAATTTATAATCCTTCTTAAAATGTAAGGAAGACTAGCAGAAGATTTTAACAGCCTCTGTGATTCTGCAAGAACTTCATGTTTAAATTGTTCTTCTTTCTGTCTTCAAGGAAATCAATGCCCAAAGGAAACAGCAGTCCAGACTCTGATTCCAGCTCCGGTGAGGTTCTGCACACAAATCTGATTATATGAGAATATTTAACATTAGTTTAATTTATCAGGCTGGCCCATGTGATGACAGTTTAAAATAATCTTCAATAGAAAGTGGCAGGAACACTTTTGTCTTAAAACATAAATTCATGAAGCTGATCATATTATTGGATTCATCATGTCTTATTATATATTTTGTTTTTCCTCTTAAATAGTTCTCCTGTCTTTAAAACAAACTTTAGAAGCTGAAGTTTAGCAGAACCTGAGGACAGATCTGATTTCAGGTCTGAGGCAGAAACATCACAGTAAAATTCATTATACTTTACATTTAACTCCATGATTGTTTTTCTTTACTACAGAAGATGCCCTCAGATTCAGATCCATCAGCAACCCCTGACAACATGGAGGACTCGTCCCCTGAGCGTTTCCTGTCCTCTCTCGATGGAGTTCTTCTCAGCACAACATGCCAGACTGTTTGACAAGTCTGTGATTGAATAAATGGAAATGGAATATCATGCGTATCTTGCTATGCTTATTGGCTTTAAATGTTTAGTATTAAATAAGTTTGAAGGCCATTTATCTCAGACCGGCTGTGACAAGCTGAACTCGTCTGTAAGCTTTGCTGTTGTCTTAGCTGTTGTTGGTCAAGAAGAAATTAATGTCAGTTCAAGGGCTTTTCAAATGTGAGCTATAAACTTAACTGCTAAATTGATTTACTGTGACCAACACGTTGTAGTGCTCCAGTTAATCAGATTGTTTGACTGTTAAAGCAAATCCAACACAACCCTCCAGCATCTGGCCTTTCAAACACAGGGCAACATCATGGAAAGAAAAATAAATTAAATATTGACCAGGATCTCTGTGTTTTATCTGAGGATGACTATGGTAGCCTTCTCACTGTTCACTGTCACAAAGCACCAGACTCTGTCCACCTTCTTCAGTTGTGCAGACGTTGATCAGCTCCTCTGGGTGATGGCAGAGAGGACTCTCCATCTGGGAGAGCTGCTGGTGTAAGGTCATTTCTACCACAGTGGATGAGCAGGGCATCTGGCACAGCTCTTAGTCCAAGCACAGGTGAAAGAAGGAGGAGGTTCCTTCAAACTATGTGACCCCAGCCTGATCACTGTAACAGGTGTTCAGACGAAGGTTGAAATTAGTTATTTTTAGTTTCTGTTGATTGTAAATGGAAAAGAAAACATCACCTTTCTATTTAACATTTAGCTGGTGTATGACTCAGTGTGATTTTATTTTAGAAGACTGTATTGTTAACAATAGCTTGTTTTTACAATCCTCTTATGAAACTTAAAAAACAATCACAGGATATAAACTTTTAACAGATGATTTTAACTTACACTTCACCACTGTGGAAGATGTCAGACCAGTTGCTTTTATCTCTTCTTTGCCTAAATGAAGATACAAAAAACAATTGATTTACTGTTCAGTTAAATATATTAGAAAAGCAGACATGAATCACATTACAGACTATCAGTTTCTAACAAAATACAACATATCTTACCACCTGTAGCCTACGGTCTGTGGTGCTAACCTAGCTTAAATATAGCTTAAATATAGAACGATTTCGTTAAAAACAGAGGACCCAGCAGCCCACATATTTTCAATAATGATCAAAATACCCTACTGCGCAGACTCTGGCTCCAAATGACGTCAAAATCGCAAGATGGAAGCGCCCCTAAGCGGCATATTTTGGCTTCAAGAACGTTGAGTGGGAACAGCTACAGTGCGCGCCCACTGGAACGAACTGAGAGGAAGAGCGGAGCTCTCGTTCAGTGAACGAACTGAACGGGAGCTCCGCCTCCGAGTCACTCTCTTCCTCTTCGTGTACTGAACGTACTCAACAGAACGGTCGGGGAAAATAAATGTGATTGTTTTAGCAGCTTTCAGTTTGCAAACTGTAGCTTTATCCAACTAAATTCTCAGCTCATTGGTTTATTATTCACCACCGGCTGTTCTCAGTATGATCGCGAGCAGAACTAAACGTCCGGCCATGTTTCAGCTGATTAAATTCTGATTCGCAGGCAGAGCTGCGGAGAAGTACTGAACGATTCGGTGAACAAATCTTTTGAATGAATCACTTTACTGAACTGATTCTACCGATTCAGTACACTGACAAGAACTGCTTTTCACATCACTAGAAGAGAGTCGCTCTGACCCATGTGACACTGGACTGAAAGTAGATACTTCAAAATAAAAGCACAGCAAAAGATTAGATAGATTGAGTTCAATGTGATTTTATCTGTTTTAATCTCTTGATAGGTTTGCAAATAATTTCAGTAAACCATGAAGACATTGCGGTGGCCCTGAAGGTAAACTGTTTAAATATTTAATAATTGTGAAATATGTGTGATATTTAATGGAACACAAAAACATTTCAAAAAGACATAAAAACATTTTTGGCTTCGGGTGTTGACCGCTGACAGGAGAGTTTTAGTTTGTGAAGACAGGATGCCTGAAAGTAAATTTTCCTAAGAAGTGGATACTTGTTGTGCAGATAGAAATGTGTAGTAGTCCAGGACTTGGAGCGCCTGGAGCATGTAGGACTCTTCTGCTTAGTTGTTCATAGTTTGGAGTAAAGGTCATCACCTGTGTTCACCTGCATGAGCGTTTACGTGCCGTCTTGTTCAGAAACAGTTTACGTGTCTCGATGATGCGTGGAATGCCGTTGTTATGGGCAAACGTTGAGCGAGTAGCACTTGTTCTTTTAGTTATTAGACACCTGCAGCGGTCTCATCTGATCAGATACGATCAGTGCGTCTCCACATAAAGGTAGACACGGTGCTCATGTCAGCAGCAGTGCTGTAACTTAATTTACAGGTGAAATCTCCTGAGTGACTGCGAGGCTCAATGAGTCTCAAAACATTTATCTTTATGTATAACTATTATGTTTTATTTGAACTATTTTACAAGCAAAGGTTAAGGCTAAGCTAAGTTTGCTAGCTAGTCAAAATATAGCAAACTACTTGCAGCATTCAGGTGACTTTTCAAGCTTCTTGTGCCACCATGGTAGGCACACTGCCTTTGTCTTCACTAAATTTAAAGTGTTCCCACACAGCTTCGTCATTTTGTCTTCCCTTTAACTGAAGTGTGACGCTGACTGACCGCGGTGAGGATAGGAATATAAGGTACCCCCCCCAAAAAATATGGGAATATTCGGGTCCAGCCCTAGAAGGATGTCCATCTTTCCTTCATTGATCTCATCCACTGTGACTGACACTGCTTCTGCTGAGAGAGTTACTACTCATTTCATAGCCGTAGAAGCATTTCAAATTGAGATAGAAAAATCCTACAAACCAAGGTAGAAAGGTCAGGAGGTTCCTGTGGGGCTGATAGTGTCTAAATCCATTTGAAAGCACACTGTTTCAACCTCATTGACAGCGCAGTGCGCCAGCTTCACTGTAGCTCAGCTTGCCCAGAGCAGATCGGCCTGAAAACCACAGGTAAATTTCGTCCACGGCTCGTGGTCGTCTCACGAGAAGTTCATACCGCTTTACAGCACTACTGCAGTCAGCAGCACTTATGCTATGAAGCGGCGAGTTACTTAGCCCGTCTCTGTGCTGTTTGATACAATGGCTGAGTCTAAGAGGAAAAGTACGGTGACGGATGAAGCTTAGAATAGAAAATGTGAGCGTGATCGAACAAGAAGCCGGACCAGAGGAATTATTGTGGTGCGTTCCAGTTGATCTTGTAAGTGGGAAATTCCCAGTTCCCAGTCATAAGTGTCAACTGGAACGCCCCCTGAAGTCGTAATTACAACCCCGGAAACTCGGATTAAAAAAAGTAGCCAGAGTTTGGATCCAATATGGCTGCTACGTGCGTCGAAAGGGATGTTTAAGCTGTAACTGTTGATTTCATTAGCAGTTTAGTCGTCTTTTTTTGTAATTAAATCAATCAGACCGATGGAATCGTGCAAGTTCTCTCTGTGGAGGTGTTTCATGTCATTTTCGGTCAGAAACTATCATGTAGTGTGTTTTTATCGTCTGGTATTAGCGAACAAAACAAAGTTACTCCTTGGACGCGTCCATGTTGCTTTTCCGACTTGCAACTGGAACACAGTTATCTCGGGTGTGACGTCATTCCCACTTCCGAGTTCCGAGGTAAATGGAACGCAGCATTAGAGAGGCTTTTACACGTTGGAGAGAGCTTCAAGAAACAGTGGGCTGCAAGTCCAGCACTGGGCTTGTAATGCTGCGGACTGGTGAGTAAATATTTTTTCTTTGCATCATCATTTTAGAGTCGTTTCACCAAAAAAACATTCAGTCTATCTCCACAGGTTAGGGTTAGGGTTAGACCAGAATGTCAGAATAATGTTACGGTCCCCTGATGATAGAGTTAGCGACGCATGCTAACGTTATTTGTTGGAGATTTTTTGTGCCTTTATTGTAGAGATAGGACAGTGGACAGAGTCAGGAATCAGGGAGAGAGTGGGGAATGACATGTGGGAAAGGATACCACAGGTTGGATTAGGACCTGGGCCGGCCGCTTGGAGGACTACAGCCTCCGTACATGGGGCGCGCGCACCAACAACTGCGCCACCAGCGCCCCATTGTTGGAGATATTTGGGCAGATTATGACTGATGCACGGCGAGAAAAGTTGTCGACCCCGTTAGTAGTTGTTTGTATGCCAAGTCATCCCATGTCAGCAGAAGTTTAGCCTGTAGCATGATAATACAGACATATTGCATATTGTCAAGGTTAAGCTAGCTCTTCTTGCTCCTTATCTGAGCAGGGCGTATGCAAACGTTCTCGCAGTTCAAAAGTTTCGCCCTCATGTTGCTGTTGAAACTAACGTTACTATACATACTCTGCACAGTTATATCAACCAGCATAATGACTTCAAAGTTTATTCCAGCTTTCTAAAAAGGCGATCAACCTACAACCCTGCCAGAGTCTTAAAGTCAGACCGCCACAGGTATGTTTTTATGGAGTAACATTATCTAATCAATTACGGTCACTGAATGGTAAGATGTAATATTCTACTTGTCTTTTGATTCAGGAATGATGTGTTTGCTGTCCGAGGTGTTCAGCCACTGAATGAGGAAGAGGAGGAGGCTGATGTCTTATAATATAGGTCAGTTTGACTTAAATCTGAAACACACAAACACATTGTAGTGTTGAATAGTAATAATCTAATTGTATGTCTTTTTATACTCTGGTTGCAGCATGAACTCCCTGGATGAAGAGGAGGCCCATGACTTTGAATATTGTATTTGACTTTACTTGTACTATTTGTTACAGATCCAGAGCGTGGCAAGTACAAGGAATAAGGGTCTCAAACATTCACTCGACATCTGGCATGCTGCAAAGTATTTGGGTAAAAAGCTACCTCAGGTGAGGCTTCTTGTTCTTACTCTCATAACTGTTCTCTCATTTGTTTTCTAAAGATTGTGTTTTTACATGTTCAAACTTTATTGTATAAGGAAGAAAAAGAACATTTCACAGCAGCACATGTTCTCATCTTGTAATTAGGCGTACACAGTGAAAGACCAATCGTCAGTCATGACCTCGATGAACCACTTCTGGTATTTCTCTAAACAAGCAACAGCAGAAGAGCAGTTCAAGTATTGTTGGTATTTGTGTAGCACCAAACCCAAACTCTTATTTGTTGGTATGCTCATGCTGAAAGGGAAAAATAATGTGTTTCAAGGACTTTATAATAGGTATATAATGATTTTTAAAAATATATATTTTGCAGATATTAGAAATTTTATTACCTTCAGGTGTGACTACAGTCATGCTTGTATTTGTAATTATTTTTATACAAACACGTTCTTTTTTTTAAATCGACAATGGCTGCATCATTGTTGTTTACGACCATTGCAAAATGTATTTATATTGTGACTCTTTATCGCTCCAGCTGATTTTCAAGCTGAGGACTCTGCTCACCTTTATGTTATTTGGTGCAGTATGAAGTGGAAGTGAGAAGTATTTCACTAACAGAGCAGGTTTATTTCTGTCTGCCTTTTCTACCCAACAGGACAACTTCAGATTTGGAGAACTTTCAAAAGCACACCCTAATGTATGCAGAGAAGCAGTTTGGTCACACCTGTATACAGAACACTGACCGTGCTTACAGCTACTGATTAAACCCACCAGAACTGCCGACTTCCTGCTCGAGACCGTGATGGACACAAGATGTAAGTATTTAGTACAACAGTTGTCTAACATACAAATGTATTGTTGCTGTTTCCTAAACAGTTTTGAAAATATGAAACCACTCTAATACACAATTCTATTATTGTCCAAGGTCCTGAAGTTGCTGCAATAAAAATCCAAGAGCTAGAGTGTGAACGCCTTGAAAGAGATGAGACTACGGTCAATAATGCTGATGATCCACAGGCACCACCCACAGCTGAACTTTACTCACATTTCACAGGGAGAAACTGCTCCTAAACTTTCTGTTGGTCTGTATCTACAGCTGTGCATGATCAGAGCTCAGGTCCATCATAACATAGCTCCAAGATGGTGTAGACCCCCCCCCCCCTTTCATCAGAGCTCAGGTCCATCATAACAAAGCTCCAAGATGGTGTAGAACCCCCCCCACCCCACCCCTCCTTCATCAGAGCTCAGGTCCATCATAACAAAGCTCCAAGATGGTGTAGAACCCCCCCCACCCCACCCCTCCTTCATCAGAGCTCAGGTCCATCATAACAAAGCTCCAGGATGGTGTAGAACCCCCCCCCCACCCCTCCATCATCAGAGCTCAGGTCCATCATAACAAAGCTCCAGGATGGTGTAGACCCCCCCCTCCTTCATCAGAGCTAATAAAAACCTATTTTATCTTGATCTCTTTAGCTTTTCCTTCATATTATATCATCCTCTTTTATTATTACCTTTGATATATTTTGCATCACAACGCTCAGGGAGATTCTTTTTGTTGTCATTGTTCTGCCCAATGTTGATCGCTTGATTCTTGAAACCTTGATAATGTTTTTGTCATTATGTAAATATGAATAAGAAGATAGAACTAAAAATCAGTGGGCAATGAATGAATGAAACCTTTATTGCCCCTAGGGGAATTTGCCTTGCACAGAGAGCTAAAAAACACAATACAAACAAACATTCACAGGACAGCACACAAGAACACATAAAAAAACACTAAAGTATCACATGATTCAATGAGGGATTTCAGCAAGTTAAATAAAGTGCAGAGTG
This sequence comes from Labrus mixtus, assembly GCF_963584025.1. NCBI lineage: Eukaryota > Metazoa > Chordata > Actinopteri > Labriformes > Labridae > Labrus > Labrus mixtus. Next base: position 27,568,495 of record NC_083623.1, read on the forward strand.
CCGAGTTCGTCCTGTATAATCAGTTCTTATTAAGCAGCTGAACACTGCACACAATTACTAATTGTTATAACCATTACCAGTACAGGACAATTACAAGTACTAAATGCAATCATAACAATAGAATGGAAGAAAAGGATATCTGTTTTATTATTCAAACAAAGGTCAAAACAAAAGACTTCAAGGAACTCAACATACAAACTCAACTTGAAATTGCACAAAAACACCGAAAGCAAAGCCACAACAGGTATTTACAAGTCTGTCAGACACATTTTTTACACAAGGCAGCACACCCTGAAGCCAGGATACTGTCCTTTTGGCAATGCATCTCTGATCTTCCAGATGCAGCAGCTTTGATTCATAACTCTGTTCCCCTCTCCCAAGCAGCCATGCTATCATATCACACATTGTCTATATGCTGCAGGCCTGTGATGCTGCTCCACTCCGGGCTCCTGCTCATCACTGATGGCGATTTGAAGTTTAGGTTGAATCCTGGAATAAAAGGAAAACCGATTTTGAAAAACAAAAACCTCATGCATAAACATCTTATGGGAGACGCTTAAGGCTGTAATCAGAGGAGAAGTAATAGCATACACTGCAACGCAAAACAAAATCAGAAAGATTAGACGGGAGCAACTCTTGGATTCGATACGTGAACTAGACCATAGATACTCCATATCAACCTCACCTGAATTATATAAAGAAAGATACTCAATATAACCTTCTATCAAGACAGAACTGAGCAGCATTTACTTAGATCCCGAGGATTTGTGTATGAGCACGGTGAAAAGGCAGGTCGACTTCTGGCCCATCAGTTGAAATGTAGATCTGCTGCTCAACTCAAACCAAAGATCCGAAAAGCTTCTGGTGAGCAAACAGTCAACCCAGTTGAAATAAACAACACTTTCAAAACATTTTATTCTAATTTATATACATCAGAATTCCTGAAGGACGATTCAGATATGCTTGAATTTTTGGACATCTTAGATGCTCCTTCCATAGATCCTATAAGAGGGATGACTGAGACGAGCCCTTTATACTAGAGGAAGTAATCAATTCAATCACAGCAATGCAAAGTGGCAAGGCTCCCGGACCTGATGGCTACCCAATTGAATTTTATCAAACATTTTTGTTCAAGTTAGCCCCTCTTCTCTTTGATATGTTTGAGCACTCTCTGGATCAGGGGGCCTTGCCACAAACACTGTTGGAAGCATCTATCACACTTTTATTAAACCCAGCAAGGATGCAAATGAATGTGGCTCTTATTGTCCAATATCACTCCTGAACGGAGATGTGAAGATTTTGGCCAATCTTCTTGCTTCTAGGTTAGAAACTGCTGTGACAAACATCATCTCCACAGATCAAACGGGTTTTATCAGGGGTCGTCATTCTTTCACTAATATACGCAGGCTCCTCGGGGTCGTCCACTCCCCATCATCCTCGGAGACCCCAGAGGTGGTGCTCTCCTTGGGTGCGGTGAAGGCGTTAGACCGAGTCAAGTGGCCTAATCTGTTTGCAACACTGGAAAAATTTGGATTCCGACCAAAATTCATATCATGGATTAATTTATTATACACTTCATCTAAAGCATCATTAATCACTAATATGCTGTGCTCTAAGCCTTTTCCTCTTTCGAGGGCTAAATGACAGGGTTGCCCTCTCAGTCCGCTCCTCTTTGCTTTGTCCATAGAACCTCTTTCTATCATGCTAAAGGTCTCACAGCATTTCAAGGGAATTCAAAGGAAAGATATAGAACATAGAGTGTCCTTATGTGGACGACTTACTCCTCTACATTTCGGACCCTGTGCCCCTAACATTGTGAATATGCTACTTCGATTTGGCAATTTTTCAGGATATAAATTGAACCTCTCAAAAAGCGAGTATTTTCTCAGTTAACAACTAAGCCCTTCAAATTGTAGATACCAACTTACCCTTTCCTCTTTCCAGATCAGTATTTAAATATTTGGGAATTAATATAACTTGCACGTTATCTGGCCTTTATGACAAAAATTATGCACCCTTGATTAATAGCTTAAAATGGACATCCAGAAATGGAGCGTGCTAAATTTGTCCCTTACAGGCAAAATTGCAAGTGTTAAAATTAACATACTGCCCAGATTTATATATCTGTTTCAGAATATCCCGGTTTTCCTCTCAAAATCCTTTTTCAGACTTATTGACAAGTTGATATACTCTTTTGTGGAGTAAAAAGCATCCCAGAGTTCGGAAGACGCTTCTCCAGAGGCATAGAGCAGAGGGGGGATTGGCCCTACCCAATCTGATGTATTATTACTGGGCGGCAAACCTACAAAAAAATTGTGTATTGGATCAAGGCCCCAAATACTGACTGGTGCCTATCAGAAGCGAATACCTGCATATCATCATCACTACCTGCACTAGCAACTGCTAAGTTATCTGTGTCTCCCAAAAAAGTATTCTTTATGCCCTATTGTTATGTCCACCCTTAGGTTATGGTCTCAATTCAGACAAAATTTTAACATGACAGATTTTTCTATTCATGGTCCCATCTGTAATAATCACATGTTCCTTCCAGCCAAATCAGACCCTGTCTTTGCCCAATTGTAAAGTGCAGGCCTCCATAGATTTAGTGACCTATTCCTCGGAGACACTTTTGCCACTTTTAACGCCCTTTCCACCAAATTTAAATTACAGTGCTCTAGCCTTTTCCGATACTTCCAGGTCCGTCACTTTGTTCAATCTATTAGTCCATCTTTTCCCAATCTGTCACCAAGTACACGACTAGATGTTATTTTGAAAATCGCTGCACATCTTAAGGGTCTGATTTCAAATATCTACAATACTATCATGTCATCCAATATTGTAACACTAATGTAGACGAAACATGGGATCATTGTCACACAGAAAAAGCAGACCTGACTCGCATGTTCTGGTAATGTAATAGGCTGAACAATTTTTGGGCTACTGTATTTCAAACTATCTGAAGCATTTGACAAAGATATTCAACCCACTGCTGAAATTGCAATTTTTGAAGTCCCAGGGGAGGACATATTGATGACAAACAAGATTAAATATATTTTTGCCTTTGCGACCTTGCTTGCTCGGAGAAGGATCTTATTGGGCTGGAAATCGAAACATCCCCCCAAAAGCTTCAGCTTGGATGAGTGACCTGATGCTTTTCCTTAAATTGGAAAAGAAGAAGTTTTCTATTAGAGGGTCAACCCAAAAATGTCATACAACATGGGACCCTCTAGTTTTTTTATTTTGAAAGGCTTAACCCTTCCCAAAAATTAAATTCAACAAGAAACAGCATCTTGTCCTTCATGGAGCACTTAACCCTATAATGCCTGACCCAAGAAATAATGGTCAGAATATTCTAATATTTTGAATCTGAAGTCTTAATTTGGTCCTCTAACAAAATGTAAAATAATTTTTAAAAATTGCAAAATTGCATATGTTTTTTTGTTTGTATTCACATTTGATACATCGGGCATAACACAAATTTACTCCTTGGCCATCTGTAACATCTGCATCATTATCTCTTCAAACAGCTGCCTTTTTCCCCGGGTGGGAAGAGAAAATAAAAGGAAATGCTTGTTGTCAAATGTTTGTTTTTCTTTTTGTTAAATAAATATATGCATAAAAAAGCAATTCATAAACAGAGTGATCTAACGTAACTTATTACATATATTTATAATATTGCCCAACTAGTTAGTATTATGATCCGTTTCACGCCTCTAGGGAAAGCATCTGCTAGATGACAGAATAAACATCCCTGCAGATATTATTTATAACAGATTGAGACACAAAGTGAGTCTGCATCATTACTGGTGTCATCGTTGTCTCACATTTAGCAGCTTTACTGGGAGCAGAAAGTCAACATAAGTTATGTCTCCGGTTTGCAGACAAATAGATAAATATATCCATCCAACATTGTCTCCAAAAAAAGTATAACCTTACAAACCGATCTATAACTAGAATGGAGCCTATAGGCTACGTGCAGCCATTTATCCACGGCCAATAGTTATCATGGTAACATTTGAACACACCAAACAACGGGCTATAGGCATTCAGGTTTTATGAAAATATGGTAATATTGCTGTACCTTTAGAGTCGACATGGTTCTTTATCTTCTCACAGCGTCTCCTCACCCTCTGCTTGTCAACAAATGCACGTTGTTTCAGAGAAGTAGTCGTAACAGTTTTATGACAGTGCAGTTGCAGTCAGAGACCTGCTGTTGGCGTCAAAGTGCACCAAAACTGAAAAGTTACATATTTAGGCTTTAATAATCTAATCTTCAGTCGACCAAAAGTTCCTTATTTTCTTTCAAAATAAAGGAAGGTTTGTATCCATAAAGGAAGTAAAGTATCCTAAGCTTAAGACAAAATTACAAAATAAAAGCATTAAAAACTTTTTTTAAATGCAAAATAAGTGAAATCCAAACATGATTAAAATGTGATCAATTCCAAGTAACTGTTGATTTTCAGCAATTACAAATGAAATCATTTGACAGCCCTTATTAATATTAAAAAATCAGTCTAAGTAATGTTAATGTTTGTTTACTGTTGTCCTGCAGATGTCCAGCAGCTGTTAGTGAGTAAAGAAGAGCTTCCACCTGAGCAGCAGGAGTGGAGCCACATTCTGGACCAGGAGGACACTAAGCCCCAACACATTAAAGAAGAACATGAGGAACTGTGGATCAGTCAGGAGGAAGAACAGCTTCAAGGACTGGAGGAGGCTGATACCACCAGGTTCCCCTTCACTCCTGTCTCTGTGAAGAGTGAAGATGATGAAGAGAAACCTCAGTCCTCACTGCTTCATCAGAGACAAACTGAACAGATGGAAACAGGAGTTGATGGAGAGGACTGTGGAGGAGCAGAACCAGAGAGGTACTCAGATCCAGAGAGACGTTTACAACCAGAGATTGAGGTCAAGATTGAAGACTCTGATGAAGCTGAGACTGATGACAGTGATGATTGGCAAGAGACAAGAGAAGATTTGTCAGAATTAAACTTGAAAAATAAGAAACTAAAGAATAGTAAGAGACCACATAGGTGCTCGGAGTGCGGTAAAAGATTTAACCGAAAAGAGCATCTGACCAGTCACATGATGATTCACACTGGAGAGAAACCCTTCAGCTGCTCTGAGTGTGAGAAAAGATTTACCCAAAAAGGGTCTTTGACCAGACATATGTTAGTTCACACAGGAGAGAAACCCTACACCTGCTCTGAGTGTGGTAAGAGTGTATCCCAAAGTGGAGGTCTGGCCACACACATGTTAGTTCACACTAGAGAGAGACCATTCAGTTGCTCTCAATGTGGAAAACGATTTAGAGAAAAGGGGACTCTGAAGAGACACATTAAAGTTCACACTGGGGAGAAAGCCTTCAGTTGCTCTGTTTGCAGTAAAAGTTTTACCCTAAGAAGAAGTCTGACCACACACATGTTAGTTCATGCAGAAGAGAAACCATTTAGCTGCTCTGTTTGCAGTAAAAGTTTTACCCTAAGAAGAAGTCTGACCACACACATGTTAGTTCACACAAGACAGAAACCCTTCAGTTGCTCTATTTGCAGTAAAGCATTTCATCAAAAAGCAGCCCTAACCCAACACATGTTAGTTCACACAGGAGAGAAAGCCTTCAGCTGCTCTGGGTGTGGTAAAAGGTTTAGTTCTAAGGGAGAACTGACCAAACACATGATGATTCACTCTGGAGAGAAACCCTTCAGCTGCTCTGTTTGCAGTAAAAGTTTTACCCGAAGAGATAGTCTAGTCACACACATGTTAGTTCACACTGGAGAGAAACCCTTCAGTTGCTCTATTTGCAGGAAAGGTTGTACCCAGAGAGGAAGTCTGACTAGACACATGTTAGTTCATACAGGAGAGAAAGCTTTCAGCTGCTCTGAGTGTGGTAAAAGGTTTAGTTCTAAGGGGGAAGTCACAAAACACATGATGATTCACTCTGGAGAGAAACCCTTCAGCTGCTCTGTTTGCAGTAAAAGTTTTACCCGAAGAGATAGTCTGACCAGACACGTTAGTTCACACAGGAGAGAAAGCCTTCAGCTGCTCTGGGTGCGGTAAAAGGTTTAGTTCTAAGGGAGAAAAAAAGTGATGATTCACATTGGAGAGAAACCCTGTTTGCAGTAAAAGTTTTACCTGACGAGATATTCTGGCCACACGTTAGATCCCACATGAGACAGCCTTCAGCTGCTCTGAATGTGGAAAACGGTTTAGAAAAAAATGGGACTCTTAAGATACACAATAAAGTTCACACTGGGGAGAAAGCAATCTGCTCCTCTCAACGTGAAAAAAGATTTACCCATAAGTCTAGTTTGACATATCACATGGCAATTCACAGAGAGAAACCCTTCAGCTGCTCTGAGTGTGGCAAAAGGTTTTGTTCTAAGGGAAATCTGACCTGGCACACGTTAGTTCACACAGGAGAGAAACCCTTCAGCTGCTATTTTTGCAGAAATGTTTTTACCTGAAGAGGAACTGTGGCCACACACGTTAGTTCACACTTATCTCCCCTCTAAATTAGGCAAAAGAACACAAAACACACTTTGTAATAACCGTCAGCAAATAGCTCAATGCTATATACTAGGACTCCTGCTCATAAATTCAACATATGACCACTTACGCTGCACTGCTGGTCAGTCTTTCTCCCAGCGTGGCAGCTAACACACAAACACGACACGTTTTCCTCAATCTACAAAAATCGTCATAAATACACAATCGTTTTTCTTCAGCCTTACTCTGTAAACTTAAATATAAATATTTATGTTATCTTTATCTCTTATTTTGAAGGTTAATACTTCTATAACAAGAATAAAGAGATGAACTGAAAGAGGACAGCCTTGTTTAATCCATTCATCTCTAAACCTTTGATGATATCTCGTATTTTGAAGGTTAATGCTTCTATAATAAGAATAAAGAGATGAGCTGAAAGAGGACAGCCCTACCTGACACCTCCAGAAAGTTTCATCGGGTCAGAAATGTGCCCGTTGTTTATAATTCTACTGAAGGGATTTTGATATAGTGCGTGTACCCATTTAATAAAACTATCACCAACATGAAAGTATTGTAAACACTGATATAAAAACTCCCACTTAACCGTATCAAAGGCTTTTTCAAAGTCAGCTATAAACACCAAGCCAGACGAATGATTCTTATCATAATATTCCATTATTTCAAGAAGACGCTGAAGATATCATCTCCTATGAATCAACCTTCCAGAAAACCAGTTTGATCAAAATGTATTCATCGTTGAATCACCTGCTTTATTCTAAGAGCAACACATTGAACTAAAATATGAGCATCACAGCACAAAGGTGTCTGGGGTCTCTAGTACCACAGGTTGATTACGCTCACACACAACTTGTAAACGCCTTGATTAAACAAGTTGATAACGGACACGTTACACAAGATTGAATCATCAGTGAAGAGCTTACTATATGTAATGTTTCACCATACCGCGTTCATATTTTTTGTTTGTTTGTGAGAACCCATCACACCAATTAAGACAGACAACCATACATGTTTCATATAACACTAGGAACATCCAATTAGATATATATATGACACGACTCTCTTTCCAACACCTGCTAACGAGGCTGCTCGATCAACTTCACTTGGATTGGCCTGATTAATTCTCTTTGGCAAATTAACTTGCCAAGCAGGGGATATGTAGCCGTCAGCAGCCACGTTTTACAACCTCTCTTAATGCAGGACTCAGGACTGTGGATTATCATCTGGGTTACTTTTTTACCAAGAAACAAAGAAACTGATCAATGATTTAAGTCTCCCTCTCAGACAGGCTCTGGAAGACAGGATATTATGAACTTTTACAACACCTGGAATAAACAATCTAGCGGAAACAGAACACTCTGCTATCTACGAATTGACCCCAAAGACATGAACTATGACTGAAACCAGTCTCTGCAAAGTCGTAAAATTGACCATCTGTTGAAGGACTGCTGAAGAGCTGAATTAAACCACAGCTTTCAATTCTGCATCAAATGAACATTTATGTCTTTCTTCATCTAGATATTTGTAATTGTCACATTGAATGTATTATAATCATCTTTTTAAACTCAAAATCTGATCTTCAGAACAGGAATAAGAGTTATAATAGTTTTAGGAATTTGACGTGGTGCGCTATTGCCATCTAGTGTTAGAATATCCATGAATACATAACCTTCATAATTATACATTTAGACGTGTTATAAAGCATACTCTTTGATATTAGCTATAGAAGGTGTTATTTAAAGACACCAATTTATTTTCCTACTTTATTAATATGTCTTATTAAGAATGTTGACTGTATAACATGTTTTTGTTCACCTACAGGCTGGGATTAACTGAGGATGTTCCCAGATGGTGTGATTTTTCATCTCAACATGAATCTGATAGAAATGTTTGTCTAAATATATGACGTGAACCTACATCAACGTGGATCTGATAGAAATAATATCGAAATGAATGTATGGTGACGTATATATGTTTAGATTCTTATTCTTAATCTTATTGAGTAAACTCGGTTTATTTTAAGCAATTGTCCTCCGGTCAGAATGGGAGTCACCCGGTGCCCCCTTCTAAATCTGAGGTTAAATACCCCCCCTCTTCTCCTGCAGACCCCCCCTCCTCTCATCCAGCTGATAAGAGTTCACACTGACCTCAGATCTCCAGTTTTAGTTTTTAGTTTAGTTTTAGTTTTGGTTGAAGTTTAGAGCTTCAGCTCTTGCTCGCTTCTCTCCGGACTTCAGTTCGAATCACTTTTAAGTTTGTGCCGTAGAGACAAGTCTCTGCCGAACTTTTATTTTCACGCGCAATTTTTGGAAACATCAATTCTTTCTGGCTCAGGCAAAGCTTTTGAACTTTCTTCTCTAAAGTCTTTGCTCTTCAATTTTGAACGTCAATTCCTTAGTTTGGATTCATTGAGATGGCCATCAGGTTAATCTGAATTGGAAATCGACGTATCAAAAGACTCTTTAATATTTTTCCTGTTGGATCCTCTTGGAGCTTCCGAGACGATGGCTGAACCAACGTACAATCTCCATTCCAGCTGCATATGCCGACCAAGATGTTAAGACATCTAATCTGGCCCGTGGACCTCTCTGGGCCTGAAAAGAACCACTTGCCAGAGACTGAAACGCGGGACCAGCCGGCGGAGTTTAATCGAACACATCTCACAGTAAGACTGCTGGTGGCAAGGGGTGTTGGAAGATTAACTCATGAGTCGTGTCTATTCAGAGCCCTCCTTTAAATCCAAATAGAATCCCAAAATTTGTTTATCAACTTTTTCCTTTTTGACCATTTTCTGATGAAGTCATTCAAACAACACCGCGTCTTATCTCATTACTAAATATATAATATCACCATACATTATAATTGCATTATCCCGATCGTAATAATCATATTCTTTATCTGTTTCATCTGTACATTATTGTTTACCCCCTTTTTATATTAAATTTTACACATAAAATTCAGGACTTTGTCTGTATGTTTTCTTGTTTAACATTTCCAGAACTTACTTCTTTCAAGATATGAAACTGACTGATTCATTAATTAACTTATACCATTAAAGTTATTTTCTTCCTTTAACAGGAAGTGGTGCCCCCTTCTAAATCTGAGGTTAAATAAAGGCATAACATCTTAATAATTTAATTACGCTACATCTTATATGTTGTAATTCCTCCATAAGTGTTTTTTCTCTGTTATGTTTAAAAAAAGAATACTTGATGGTATGACCCCACAATGCACATTTAAACCCATACAATGTGTGGGTCTGCTGATCCATTATTAACAGAGAATAGTCTTGTTGAAATTATAAACGTCTCGTCTTCCTGCAATGATTGATTTCACTTCCAGTAACCTCTACCTCTGTTAACCCCAACAAAATTAATCTTTTATATAATGAGATGATTATCAGAGCGACATTATATCATTGCTTGTGTTACACCACTCACTCTTCAACCGTACTTGTGGTGTAGAAAACGTCCACAGGCAAGGATGGCAAAACATACAAGCTGTCGGTAAATCAGCACCATGCACACACTTCAGCAGCAACGCAAGAGTACCAGCTCAGACTGTTTACTCAAGCCACTTCTTTAAGTTTCACTTTCATGTGCAACAAAAGAGCTTTACACTGCCACCTGCTGGCCAATGTAAAAACACCTAACTCAACAGAAACTATTAATGTCACATTATGTTATTACCAACATGTTAAATAAAAGTGACTGTATTAAAGTCTCCAACCATAATTATAGGGTTATCATAATGTTGAATCATATTGAGCATATTTAAAAAAAAACGTAGGAACCTTGCTATTTGGAGCATATACATTAATTAAACATAAATGTAACATCATAATTATACGACCATCTATCTTGTTTAAAGAATAATCCAGATGCTCCCTAAACGAGATTGCATCACCCCTCTGACTTCTTGAACCATGATTAAAAATGATAGCTCCCATCCATTCTCATATCCACCTCTCTTCCTCTTTTTGAGTTGAGTGTGTCTCCTGTAAACATATTATATCAAACTTATTTTTGCTATTCAGCCAAGTAAAAACTTTGTTTTTCTTCATAGTATTTGATAACCTTATGTACTCTAGTTCTGCTTGTTTTTCAATGTATGCAGAAACAAATAGACATAAACACAACAAATAAATACATTTAAGTGTTATTGTTAACGTCAATCAGCATTTGCACTATTTATTATTAACCCTGACCCCCAAGAAAGTAGTACGAGGGAATTATTTAAATAAGCACACTTAATCACCAGAATAAGACCTGTGTGTGCTACTCAAGGTAGACCAACCTGTTTCCTCCAATCAGCCTGTCCATAGTCATATGTTATCTCTTCCCTCACAGCAAAGAGAAAAAGGTTTGCCCTCTGCCATGATCTTTTTCATCTTACAGTTCGGCTGCTTGTGGTCATCATTGACTAGTCTTCATAGACTATGGAGTCAGACCAGTCTCAATATTCATGATTGCACACAGAAGGATTCACAAATGTATTTTGTGATTTATATATGATTGATTCTATCCACGAACCTATTTTTCAATGTACACATACATATTTATCATTCTATATAAATGTAAAAAATGATGTTCACAAACTTCTGATTCGCACACAAGTATTTATTGTTTTAAAAATATGTAATAGATATCCACTTTAAAGTATTTGCAGTTTTCATCAAAAACACATTTGGATCTTGATACATTTATATACGAACTGTTCAATCTGCATTTACAAACTGTTTGTCATGTGTGAACCTCACATGAGTCTCACATCGGATTAAATTGTGTCATGGTGCCTACACTGGTTTTAAATGGACACAGCACATATCCCTTTACATCTCAGGGAAACTTCTCCTCTCTTATGAAATGTGTGTGTGTGTGACTGGTTGATTTGTAGTTTACTGTTGCCATCATCTGCCCAGGGACAACAGATGGAAATTAGCTAGTTAGCTAAATCTGGTACAAAGCATCTCTTCTATTCTGAGACTAATGTGTTTTTTTGTCCCTGATTCAAATAAAAGATTAAACGAAACTAAACTAATATCCTGATCCTGATGTTGAGGTACTGTCAGCTTGTCTAATGTTCTGGATGTTTTCAGTAAAGAAGGTGTAAAATTAATTACAGGTAGAATGAAGTTCAGGTGCTGCTGACACAGGAGGGTTTGTTAGCCTGTCTACAGTAGCTAACAGGGCACAAGCATTATTATTGTTTCTGATGATGATGTCAGAGAAGACAGACTGTCTTGCTACATTAAAGTGATCAGATGATCCGGCTCACTTTGATCCTTTTTGGATCACCCTGATCCAGGTACAGATTTAAGGATTATCAAGTCCAGATTATCAGATCTTATTTTGTCACTTATTTTTTTATTGGTGATATCAGAACAATACAGACATTACAGAAGGGGGTCCATTGTTTTTCTATAATGTAGAACATTTAACCCCCCCCCCCCCCCCCCCCCCCATTACCACGCCCACCAACCATGAAACAGAGCAGCTGGACAGAGTGAACAGAGTCAGCTGGTCTTCAGTCAGCAGTGTTTCTCAGACCGACACACCACACAGACACTGAAGAACCAAACCAGAACCAAAACCCAAACCCAGGATAGAGAGGTTCAGAGAATGTGGTGTTGAAGGTGTGGAGGTAGATCAGTGTGTCAGAGGAGACTCTGTAGAAGGACAGAGAGCCAGCAGGACAGTCCACATACACTGCTACTCTGTTAGAGACAGAGGAGGAGGAGATCTTTGTTCTTCTGGTATTGTGCCTGACAGAGTAACCTCCATCAGAGCAGAACAGACTCCAGGATTGATCATTATATCCAAATATACATTCATCACTGGTTCCTCTCCTTCTGATTCCTCTGTAACTCACTGATACATCAACCACTCCTCTCCACTTGACCTCCCAGTAACAGCGACCAGTCAGACCAGTCCTACACAGCAGCTGAGGATGGTATTCAAATCTGTCTGGATGATCAGGATATGACTGAAGCTTCTCCACATATGTCACCTTCCTGTTGTTGTCAGACAGTCTGAGGGATCTGTTCACTGTGTTTGTGTCCAGTTCCAGCTCACAGGCGTCTGATGGAGAGAACGAGACACAACACAGCTGTTGGGCCACGCAGGCTTAGGACAGTCAAACCATGGACTTGGGCCTTTGAGTTATTTACTGAGATCACAAAGTGGCCTAAAAGGACTCTTTATCCCAGAATTCCCTGCAGTACTTCACACCTACGTGTGACGTAAAGGGGGGACCGGAACCTGAGGGAGACCCCACAGGAAGGCGGCCAGGTGACAAAACTCTGAGACTCCCCTCGTTCAATCTCTTTCCACGCGCTGACTTCAAGTGTTCGGAGACACAAGCTCACCTCCTGTTTCCTGCAACAATCTTCCTTTGTTTTAAGTTTTGGCGCGCAGGTAATCCGCGGCCGGCAGTGTTCCAAATTCCGAGCTCGGATTGTCCAGTGAACGCATCTCAGTTTCTCGGAGAGCGTTAGGCTATAACAGTTTATCAGAAAGATAACGGTCTTATTCCGTCCTGCAACGAAAGGACATCAACGGACATCTTTCCCCTCGACGGAGAACCAACGAAGCCGCTCTTGCCGTAAGGGACCCTCGCCGCCATCAGACGCCTCTACACCAGGACAGACAGAAGATCTGTTTTATCGCCGGACTCCTTTTTCCTTCACCGATCGCAGGCAAAGCGATTCACAAGTGAGGCTTAATTAGGTCTGGGCAGAATTAGCTTTAGAGAGTGTTTTTAACAATTGTTTGATTGATGCAGAAACTGTAATTTTTATCTTTGTTGGACCGCCGCGTCCTGAGTTTTACCTGTTTAAAACTCTTGTTCCCATTTCGGACCTCTGCGTCCTATATGTGTTTAGCGTAACAGCGTTATAACCGGGTATTATTCTTCTGATCAGAAAGGCCAGTGTAAGCCGTATTAACTTGAATTCGGCCATTGGTTTGTTTCTGTGAATGAAGGGAATTACTCCGAGTTGTGGTGCGGGATCCGGACTGTGATCCGGCCTCTTCAGACACGCATTTCTACGCTCCTCTACGCTCCTCTTCTATCTTTTTTTTCTTCCCCTTTGACTAACACACACAGAGATCTATACACTCGTGGCCATCCAGACGCCTCAGAGACACAGATCGTGTAGGGCCGAACTCGGTCTCTTTTAGACATTAAGGCCACATTAGGTCTTTGTTAGGTGTGTGCCATCGGAAGGGCGACCACGTGGGACGAAGCAATCTCCCCCTTTTCTTCTTCCCCCCGCTCTCTCTCTCTCTCACACACACACACACACACACACACACACACACACACACACACACACACACACACACACACACCCCGTCCACAAGCCGTGCTTGATAATGTTTGTTTGTTTAGATTAGTTTATAATAGTTATTTGTTTGATTAAGTTCATTGATTTTGGATTGATGTTGCTTTGTTTAAATAAATTCTGTTATAATTTAAGAGAGCAGTTGTTTGTGATTACTGGTGTATTTGCATTGTGATATAAGCTGGGTGCGAAGGCTTTGTGTACGGATTTCACGCCTTCAATTTATTAAATATAGTTATTAATTATTAATAATATTAGTAATTAAATAACTAATTTGAGACTGATTTGAGTGATATTTTGGTTATATTTCCCTGAGTACAGGGTGGTGCCCCAAAACGAGATTAATCATAGTTTAATGATATTTTATTTATATTATTAATAATTAGAAATAATTATTAAAGAATATAACTAAAGTTGACTTGATACAACCCCAACACAGCTGCAGGTTATCATCTGTTCATTCATCAACAACTTTACTGACTCTTACTGAGAGTCAATCAAACTTACAGTTCATATTCAGCACTGAATGATGTTTGACAGCACTGAAATGTAATAATCCACTTCTAATCAAGTTCAAATGTAGTTACCATGCTGTGAAAAAATACTAATTTTACGTTAAATAACTCGACATTTTAAAAGTATTTTTCTGTTTTTTTAAATAAACAAACTGTAAGATGACATTATCTGTAAATTAACAACCCCCCCCCCCTTTTATTTTATTTTAACGTTTATTTCTCTTTTTTACAGTCAAAGTACTCTACAAATGATACATTATATATTTTCTGTTTTCTAAGATTACATATTTAATAATCTGTAATTAAATATGTAGCAGGTTAATATAAAGGTGTATGTCCATACCAACAATATGACGTGTTTCTCTCTCATTTTAAGATCTATCTTACTGGTTTTATGTTCATGTGTAACTGACATTCAAACTCTATCATTCTGGATATGACTTTGATGATGTAAGACTTTAACCACATTTAAAGGTAAGTTTTCACTTTAGTTTCCCTTTTTTAGGTTCTTTATTTTAGATCAGACCGGTCTGTAAATATTTTGGTTTTAGGTACAAAGTCTGTACCTATTTAAAGGTTTTAAGTCTCTTTTCTTTGTGAGTTAACTCTTTTCTTCCTCCTTTAACAGGTTAGAAAACACACATATTGTCACAGTACCTGCTCCTTGACTATATATATATATATATGTATATATATATATATATATATATATATATATATATATATATATATATATACATATATAGTCAGAAAAGTCTGTGTTGACGGCATTTACTGTTCTGATTCTTCACAGGCATTTCACTACATTTTACCTTCAGTTTTGAATGACGCATTGCATTGTGGGAAGACCCCATTAAGTGTGAAAAGGTCACATGATTATTAAATCTACCTGAACTTTGACCTGAATCATGTCGCTGACCTTTTTGTCTTTGATACCAAACGTCTTGAAGAATATTTAGACCAGCTCAACCTGAAGTAAGATATAAATACAGAGTATGATACGGCTTCTGTTTTTCTTCAGAGATGTGTTACTACGCCCAAACTTCTTCTGTCTGTGTAACGGAGTATTTGTCACATTGTCACTCTGACACTGAGAGCTGCTTATGATGAGAAACGCTGTGCTTACATTTTCAGATCAAGCACTGGAACAAGGTTTACAGGGGAGAACATCCAACAGAGAGACAGGTCCATCATCAGTAAGTATCAATGGAGTATATAACACAAGATATTAGTCAATGTTAACAAGTCTTTCTAAACCTTACATAGTGATTCATATATGTAGTCTTAATAAGGATAGCAGCTTTGGTGAGTGGTGACAGTGCTCCTTACTGACTCCTGAAAATATTCATTAAGAAGTTACAATATAGTTTACATTCATGATCTATGTGTGTGTGTGAAGGAGAGAGAGAATTCATGTTGTTTATAACAGAATCATTCCTTTGTTGTAGATTTATTTCATTACTTTTAATTAGATTCCAGAGCTCCATTGTTCTCCATGTCTTTTGTATTATTTAGTTTTTACTTGAGAAGTCATTCACATTATGTGTTTAGTTGAAATCCTCCCTGTAGCTTGTTAGCTGGGAGCTACATTCACATGCACACTGTCTGACCTGTGGGTATTCATTTGGAAGTGTGAACTCTTCTCAGCTTCTAAAGCTCTGACATGCCGAGCTGACGTTCAAAGTTTGGACACCATGTGTTTCTTAGATAATGAATCATATGAAGTGAACTATTCCTTTAAGGTTGTTTTAAAGAAATGCTGTCTGACTAATCAAAGTGCAGTACAAAGAAGCTGTGAACCATCTGCTGTCTCCAACTGTTCTGTCCTCAGAGGTCACATTCAGCACAAACAGGAGCCTGAAGGACACGCCCACTTCACACTGTAAACTATAGTTTGAGCTGCAGTAAATCAAGTGGAGGTCTGATCCAAAAACAGAAATCCAAAAGTGGAGCTGAAAGTGAACTCCTGTTCTCCTCCTTGGTGTCATGATGTCACTTCTATGGACGTAAACAGCAGCACCCTCAGCACACATCCTGACAAATATTCACACTACGTATCTTGATTTAGATTTATTAGGATCAATATTTAAAACATGATGTGATCATATTTTCATATGAGCCAGCCCTTCTTTAGTGTGTCGACCCGTCAGTGAACAGAAAGGTTTAGAAGAAGAAGAGGAGCAGTTTGAACCCACCGTGATCCATCAGACTAATCAGCTGTTTCATGATACTTTATCTGTTCTGATCAACTCTAAACACATATTTATTATTGATCTTCATGGACTCTAATGTCAGATATGTTGGATTAGGATGACTGTGTTCACTTTGTTTGTGTGTTTTGATCTGAATTCTAAAATCTTTCAATCCACAGAGACAAAAACAGAAACTGAATTCTGACTGAAATGTTTCTTTTGACTTGAGTTCAAAAGTGACGAGTCCTGTCAACAGATACAAACATAGACATTTGATGAAGTTCAGGTGGATTTGATCCAAATGCTTTGTTGAAAATAAAGCCAAATGTAATCTTTGTCATTGTCTTTCATTCATCATGGATCGTTCTCAACACAAACTGTTTCTGTTCTCATTGAAGGAAAGGAGCATAGAGGGTGGAAGTCACAGAAAGTGATGATAAGAAAGGAGGAGATGAAAACTTGTGATGTGAAATATGAAGCAGTCAAAATGTTTGTGTGTCTATCTATATCTGAAGTGTTGAAATGATTGAGAATTGAAATACAAAGTGATAATCAGTGATTAGATAATCACCATTCATCACATCCAACAGAAATGTATCGTTTACAGCACACACTTTTTTGTTACTTCCAGTTTAAAAGAAGATCTGGTCCATTCATGGAACTGCTCGACCTTTGACCTTTACTGTCTGCACAGCCAGAAGACGAGGAGGAGAGCTAACTTCTGTCTTTAAAGATTTTACTGTTTAATCACTGAATTAAAGAGAACTTGATGTTGGAGACTCTGCATATTTAAATAATTATGAAAATGAACGTCAAATCAAAAATGATTTCTGCTGTTTTTAAAGTTGACGAGCTCCACGAGCTCAACCAGGAGAAGCCGGTCAGCAGCCGACATCAAAACCATAAATGTCAAAATCACAAAAACTGCATGTTATAAACGATACATTTCTGTTTAATGTAATGAATGGTGATTTTCTAATCTCTGGATTATCACTTTTATTTCAGTTCACATTTTTTATTGTGTACTATTTCCACTCCCATGAGTTTCCATCACCCTCACTTTCATCATCACTGTGTGTTACTTCCAGCCCTCATCCAACATGTGCTGCTGTGTTCTGATGAAGAGAAATGTAAACACACTCATGTGATGATCAGGTGCTATTACAGTTGACCAGAAGGTGGTGATAGTGGTTAATCATAAAAGCTATGAGACAGAGTTAAGTTGATAGCCGAGGTAGAAGATGTATGCTAACTACATGTTACCGGCAATAAACAAGAGATTCGTAAACTGACAAAGGACTAATATTCTTTTGCAAACAACGAACAAAACAACTCACACTTCCTCAGACCAGGATCCAGTCTGTGCAGTCCACCATGGTCCAACCTGGAGGAAGAAACCAGATCAGAATCTACTTCATACATCTTCATTTCATCTTCACGCACACACACACACACACACACACACACACACACACACACACACACACACACGGCTATAGGCTTCACATCCATTGTACCATTCTCAGCTGTTTTACCAGTAACATCTAGTCATAACCATGCAGCTGAACAGAATCGACTTAATAATCTGATACTAATCAATATTTACTCTGGTGACAAATAGTGAAGGTAAGACAGAGCGTGAGATCAACACACAGACTGCTTTGACATCAGCAGTGATGTAGAAACAGTTCTGAACTGTTTCATCTGAAGAAAATCTTCTTTAGTTCTTTATTTTCCAAGAATTATCCATGGTTTGTTTGTTAGTGTGGAAAGAACTTCATATTTAACTTTCTTTAGTCCAGTCCAGCTTCCTCAGACTCAAAGACTGGGAGCTATAGAACCAGCTCAGAGATTTACACTATAGCAGCATAACTAGGAGCTGGTCTACACCAGCACCAGCCCAACTATAAGATTTATCAAAAAGGAAAGTTTTAAGTCTATTTTTAAAAATACAGACTGTGTCTGCCTCCCGGACCCCGACTGGAAGATGATTCTAGAGGAGAGGAGCCTGATAACTGAAGGCTTTACCTCCCATAGTACACTTAGAGACTGTAGGTACTACTAGCAGGCCTGCATTCTGGGACCGTAATGTTCTCGAGGGGCAGTACAGCACTAGTAGCTCCTTAAGATAAGATGGTGCCTGGCCATTTAGAGCTTTGTAAGTGAGAAGAAGGATCTTGAATTCTATTCTAGACTGTATAGGGAGCCAGTGCAGAGAAGTCAACACAGGAGTAATGTGGTCCCTTTTCCTAGTTCTAGTCAGTACACGAGCTGCAGCATTCTGGACTAGTTGAAGAGTCTTTAGAGACTTACCAGAGCACCCTAACAAAAGAGAATTACAATAATCCAACCTGGAGGTAACGAATGCATGAACTAGTTTTTCTGCATCATTTTGCGACAGGATATTCCTGATCTTGGATATATTACGAAAGTGAAAATAGGCTGTTCTTGAAATTTACCTGATGTGAGAGCTAAAGGACATATCTTGATCAAATAGAACTCCTAGATTCCTAACAGTGGTGCTAGATGCCAGGCTGATGTCACTAAGGACAGTCACATCACTAGAAAAAGTCTCTCTGAGGTTTTTAGGGCCTAGCACAATAACTTCAGTCTTGTCTGAGTTAAGTAGCAAAACATTTCTGGTCATCCAGGTCCTAACGTCCTTAAGGCACGTTTCTAGCTTACATAACTGACTGGTGCCATCGGGCTTCATTGATACATAAAGCTGAGTATCATCTGCATAACAATGAAACTGTATGGAGTGGTTCCTCATAATATTTCCCAGAGGAAGCATATATAATGTAAAGAGAATTGGTCCAAGAACTGAACCTTGTGGCACTCCATGGCTAACTTTGGTGTGCATAGAGGACTTATCATTAACATGTACAAACTGAGATCAGTCTGATAAGTAGGATTCAAACCAACTTAAAGCAGTCCCTGTAATTCCAAGTAAATGTCTAGTCTGTATAATAGGATCTGATGGTCAATAGTGTCAAAAGCAGCACTAAGATCTAACAAGACGAGCACAGAGAGAAGTCCCCTGTCTGAAGCTAGAAGTAGATCGTTTGTAACTTTAACTAGTGCAGTCTCAGTGCAGAAATATAGAAATCCAAATCTCTAACATGAGAATAAAGGGGAGGTCTGAGCAGACTCTGCCAATAACTTTCCTTAAAACAGCTGGTGCTTAACACTAGGACCGCCAACATTCTAGAACCCCCTCCAAGCGCCGCAGCCGTCTGTGAGACGGCATATGTAATTTAATTGTTTGTGCCCACAGAAGCACACAATAATGCATTTGTTTTGATGAATTTACGAGAAATAATGATAAATCCAACTTACTTGTATGTACAAACCAAATATCACAGCATAAGGCAGGATTGGTAACCTTTTAAATGTTGCATGTCAATTTACAATATTTGTCGGCTTTTTTAGTGCGCCATTTTTTTTACTGCTGCTCCACGTCTCCCGTTGCTAAAACACATTCTACAATAATTAAACATACATAACTTTTAGTCTATTATATTTTTGGTTATATTAGGCTTTGCATTTGAATAAAAGCACTGCAAAAAAAAAAAGAGATAAACACCAAAATAATGAGAGGAAACTTTTTTTATTGAAGCTCCTCCTCCTCTACAAATGGGTTTGTTTCCCCGTCATTGAGGAAATTTGAACAACACACATACGCACGCACGCCACCCTCCTTCCCACTCACAGGGTGCTTGCACCCCTTGCAGGAGACAACGGTGTTATTCTTCTATTAGTGCGTGTTGGTCTGACACTGCCTCCTTTTCAGCTCTTGTGGATGCTGTGGCTCCATGGGCACCGACGTCAAACTGTCCTTGACACGCAGGTGTTCCTCTCTAAGTTGCTTTGCCAGCTCAAGAATGAAGGCTCTTCTGGGGATGGTGTTCAAGGTGCATGCCTTGAATAGGACATGGGCGTTTATCGCAGCCATGTCCAGAATGTTATAAAACACAGCGACAGGCCACCTTCGGGTTCCCCCTTTTACGGTGTACTGCCGAGCATCTGGTCCAGCACATCAACCCTGACCTGATGGTAATGAGCGGAAATTGAGTACGTTTGTAATGATAATAATAATAATTATTATTATAATAATAAAGTAGCCTGATGAAATGATTAAGTAAAATAATAAAATAGCTTACCTTCATGACGTTATAGAAAGTGACAGTCTCTGGCTTTTTCTTTCTATCACTCCCAATGGAGACAGTTGGGTGCATGGTGCTAAGAAGTGCAACACTTTTTTTTGGTGGAGCACCGGGTGTTACGCCGCTACACAAACCCACAGCTAAAAGCTATCCTTGAGCCTGACTCTTAAGGCCAGTGAGCCCGTGACTTAGTGCCTCTCCTTATGTGTTGCGTTAAACATGAAGGTATATCCTGCCTTACCTGAATGTGTGCAACTGTCCTGTCTGTTTGAGGGGTGCGTGTAGGTGACTCACCGCCAAGATCCTTGTTCATGCTGCGACCAGCACACTCAGACAGCCGATCCACAGAGTCATTTGGGTGCGATCTCCTCCACCAGCCCGCGCTCTTTCATATCAGTTTAGAGCAGTAGGAAATTAAATAAAATAGAGATAATAAAATAAGCAATAACATAAGCAATAAGTACCAGTAGGGCTACTATAATAAGATATATGCAAGATAAAGCAATATTTACATTATGAATGTACAAGATGAACTGTGTTAAACAGATATTGCACAGTGTAAAGGTGTAAAGATATTGCACAGTGTATTGACCAGTTTGCAGACAGATTGCACAGTTTCAGAGTTAAATAAATATGTCCAGGTTAATAATCCAGTGTCCGGGTGGGTGATTCTTAAAGGGAGAAGTTATAAAGTCTGATGGCCACAGGCAGGAATGACCTCCTATGTCATTCTGTGGTACATCGTGGGGGAATCAGTCTTGCACTGAATGTGCTCCTGTGTCCGACCAGTACACTGTGGAGTGGATGTGGGACATTGTCCAAGATGCTACGCACCTTTGACATAATCCTCCTCGCTGACACCACCATCAGAGAGTCAAGCTCCACCCCGATAATGTCACTGGCCTTGCGGATGAGTTTGTTGAGTCTCTTGGCGTCCGCTACTCTCAGCCTGCTGCCCCAGCTTGCCACAGCAAACAGGATAGCACTGGCCACCACAGACTCATAAAACATCCTCAGCATCGTTCTGTAGATGTTAAAGGACCTCAGCTTCCTCAGGAAGTAGAGGCGGCTCAGGCCCTTCTTGTAGACGGCCTCTGTGTTCTTAGACCAGTCCAGTTTATTGTCAATATACACTCCCAAGTACTTGTAGTTATCCACTCTGTCCACACTGACCCCCGGAATGGAAATAGGGGTCAGCGATGCCTTTTTCCTCCTTAGATCCACCACCAGTTCCTTTGTCTTGGCCACGTTGAGCAGGAGGTGGTTCTGCTCGCACAATGCGACAAAGTCACCCACCACAGCCCTGTACTCAGCCTCCTCACCCTTGCTGATACATCCAACCACAGACAAGTCGTCAGAAAACTTCTGAAGGTGGCAGGACTCGGTGTTGTAGTTGAAGTCTGTGGTGTAGAGGGTGAAGAGGAAGGGGGACAGGACCATCCCCCGGTGGGACCCCAGTGTTGGGACCTCCTCCTGATTATCATATCTAAAAGCCCTCTTCTTAGCATTCAGGATGGCCTTGATGTCCTTTGTAAGCCAGGGCTTGTTGTTAGAATAACAAAGACAGCTCACATAAACCCTTTTCACACATACAGAAATCTTCTGAAAAACTCCGGAAATTAGTCTACCCGGAAGTTCTTTATGCTATGTGTGAACGCAAACAGACACATTTTTTCGCGCAGACTTTACCCAGAGTTTCTCCGACCAGACCCCTAGCATTTTATCTGCAGAAAATCCGAGTGAGCTCCGGAGATTTCAATTCGAGCCATTGGGACCCGAATGATGTTTATATACAGTAACTGCTTAAAGTCAATCAATCAATCAATCAACTTTTATTTGTATAGCGTCAACTCATAACAAGTGTTATCTCGAGACACTTTACAAGAAGCAGGTAAAATACCTTACTCATTGTCTGTTAACATTACAAAAGAGCAGGTAAAAAGACCTTACTCATTGTTATGTTACAAAAAGCAGGTAAAAGACCTTACTTATTGCTATGTTACAAAGATCCGGCCTATCCATCATGAGCACTTTAGCAAAGCAGCAAAAGTTACAGTGGTAAGAAAAAACTGCCTTATTAAAAGGCAGAAATCTTCGGCCGGATCCCCGGCTCATGACGAAACAGTCTTCACAGGCCTAGACTGCGCCGGGCTTGGAAAGGGATAGGGGGAGAGATGGGATAAGATGCAGGAAGAGGGATAGAGAGCAAGGGGGTGGGGGGAGGTAGACCGTCCATCAGCAATCCGGTGGGGAGGGGAGGGGGTGTGGGGGGTTGTTCTGGCAGGCCGCCAACCCACGATCCGGTGGGGAGGGGGTAGTGGTGGGGTGGGGGTTGTTCTGGCAAGCCGTCAACCGACGATCTTGAGGAGCCTAGGAGAGCTCAAGAGCTCCCAGGAAAGTAGGTGGTTAGTGACTGAGATTTATAGATAGATACATGCAGTAATATGATGTACTGTATATGCAGAGAGAGAGAGAGAGAGAGGAGCTCAAGGTGCCAGTTCCCCCGGTAGTCTAAGCCTATAGCAGCATAACTAAGAGCTGGTCTACACCAGCACCAGCCCTAACTATAAGATTTATCAAAAAGGAAAGTTTTAAGTCTAATCTTAAAAATACAGACTGTGTCTGCCTCCCGGACCCCGGCTGGAAGGCGGTTCCAGAGGAGAGGAGCCCGATAACTGAAGGCTTTACCCCCCATAGACACCATAAAGTGTCTGCACGCGACCTCTACGATCTCCGTGCACATAATTAAACGTCTGCATTATGTTTTCTGTTCGTCAGTATGTTGTTCTCCACTCTTTTCTGGATGTTGTCATTCCATTGGATTACACATAGCATTGATATAAAGACAAATATTCTCATTATAACGTCGTGTAGAGGACTCTGTTGCTACGGCCACTACTTCCGCGTTGTTTTTTTACGTCATGTCTTACCTCGGGAAATCCCCCGAGCCCCCTCCCCTCTGACAGGGAAAGTCCCCCGCTGTGAAGAGCAAATGGGTCGGGAGAATCTCCGGAGAAGTCCTCCTGTAAATATCTAGATATTATCCGGAGTGCATATGTGAAAACGGCTTTAGCCATGGTGACGTGATTGAAATCACCCGAGATAATGATTAGAGCACTTGGGTGGTCAGTCTGTAGTTTGGATACGACGGAGTGTATGAAATTTGTGGTGTTTAAACCAAAAATCTGTGTTATCTGTTCTGCCTGTAGGTGGCGATAAAGTACTGTATGTTGGTGCTATATGCAGTTGTAGAGTGTCTCCTGTGCCAGAAGCGTGTTGTAGCTTGAACACTGAATGAAGGGAGCCATCATCCACTACCTTTTGCTCTACGTCATTTTTCACCTGAGAGATATTACTTCCCACTATGTTCTGTTAGACACAACAATGGGATAATAACAGTTGTACATGCTGTGCCGGTTGGCTTCAGCGCAAACAGCTGATCCCGGCTGTAAACAATGCGGGGTTGCTGCGCGACGGTGGTGAGAATGAATGAACTCGGTTGCATGTTGTGAAACTGTCCAAAACTCTCCCCAAAGGCTTGAATCGAGAAGGCACAGCTTAAATAAGTTGCCAGCTAAAAAATAGAACGATAAAAGATGAAACAAAGACATTAAGTACTAAAAAGTTAGAAACGAACAGGAGCAACGGTAGCTTGCGCGGTTGACGCATGCGCACTCAACTATATAAGAAAGCACTATAAGAAATGCTTTTGATTGTTAACATTTGAAGAAGTAAGTCCTGATAAGTGAAGGGATGAAAATCCTTTACCTGGGTAAACCCATCTTACCTTCTAAGCTTTCACTTGTGTGTCTGCACTTCATGTCAGCTGATCAGAGAAGTTGAGTCAAAAGAAACTCATGACTGTGGAGCAGTGGTGATAGGCGATGCTCTGTCTATGCACAAGACTGACCTGACTGACCACAGAATCTGGGGTTGTTATGAGCTACAAGGGTTCTGGAATGACGTGTCAAAGGACCAAAGCACAGAATGTTTACTTTGGAATACATGGAAACCTGTCAGTTTATATGTCGCCATGGAAAAAAACAATCAGGAAATCCTATTATGGTAAAAAAAAAAAAAAGGAAACAAACCAAGTCGCTGTTTCATGAGTAAATAGTTCAGTCCTGTTTCTACAGTCAATACACAAATGTACTAAATCAGTTCCTGATACCCCAATATTGCACCAATGTTCATCAGTGCTCTAAAAACTCCACCAACTCTAGCATCATGGCTTCACTTTGTTCATGAAATAAATAAACGTCTGCTTGTAGTTGTGTTAAAATATTCATAAATGAAAGCAGTTACTTTCATTGCAAATAAGAAAAGTTTTATGATTGATGACGAATCAGGTTACCGTGGGAATTGGATAGCACCAAGACCAATGGAAGAATCATTCTCCTCTTAGCAGAAAATGTATAAGAAGTGAAGCAGCAAAAATGAAGCCAAAGAGAGAAATGATAACAGAACAAATATACACACAATTGAAGTGTTTCTATCCATATACCATTTAGTTATACACACTAAAGGCTATAATGCATTTCTATTGTTTCTTCTAACAATATGTTGAGTAAATCCAGAATGCCAGATGACATCTACAGGTGTTGTCATTCAGTTTGTGATCAAAGGCTGCAGTAGTTTTGTGCCCAGTGGCCTCTGTACTCTTAATTAATCCTGTGCATGTTCAGGTGTCATTTAGATTTTCTTTATTTTGTATTCTGACTGCAGGATTCTTATTAAGGGTTAAAGGTTTTCAGTGAAATCAACCTGGACCTGATCTGACTGTGGTCGCTCTGCATCAGGATCTGCTGAACTCCTTTTCTTTACCAAAGAGACTTTAGACACTCCACACAAAATAACACAAGTAGATGAAAGTCTTTCTCACTCTACATCAGTTTATTTATTACAAGGTTACACATGAGCTGTCTGAAGAACTTGTGCTACCCAACACACAGGCCTCCAAGGAAACAGAGTGACAGAAAGAAGAGAAGATATCAGGAGAGAAGGATACTTACACTGTAACTGTTTCATATTAACCCTTCCAATTCAAATGTCATTTTACTGGTTCGTATGTCAGCAACAAAACATCCATGTCAAAAAAGTAGACAGATTTCTGTCAATAGAATTGTCTTATATCCCTTTATAACAGCAGTTATACATCTGTTAGTCAATACATACTTATGAATACACATCAGTGATGTTAATTTGTATTCCTTTGGATCACTTTTACCATTGCACAGGACTAGCATTCATCTCCAGTGTGAATCATCATTTGAGTGGTCAGATGCACTTTTTGCTTAAATATTTTCTCACATTCAGAGCAGCTGAAGGGTTTCTCTTCTGTATGACCTCACGTGTGTGGCCAGAATTCCACTTAAGGTAAATTGCACAGGATTAGCATTTCTCTCCAGTGTGAATCATCTTGTGACTGGTCAGATTTCCTTTACGACTAAACCTTTCACCACAATCAGAGCATCTGAAGGGTTTCTCTCCTGTATGCACCAACATGTGTCTGGTCAGACTTCCTTGCAGGTAAAATCTTGTATCACACTCAAGGCAAGTGAAGAGTTTATCTCCCGTGTGATTTGCCATGTGATATGTCAAACTAGACTCACAGGTAAATCTTTTCTCACACTCAAGGCAGCTGAAAGGTTTCTCTTCTGTGTGAACTAACATGTTTGTGGACAGACTTCCTGTTTGAGTAAAACTGTCACTGCAAACAGAGTTGCTGACACGTTTCTTCCCTGTGTGAACTACCATGTGTCGGGTCAGATTCCCCTTCTTTTTAAATTGTTTTCCACATTGAGAGCAGCTGAAGGGTTTTTCTCCCGTATGCACGTGTGTCGTCAGATCTATTCGTTTGCTAAAACTTTCACCACACTCAGAGCATCTAAAGGATTTCTCTCTGTGAATTGCCATGTGATTTGACAGACTAGACTCATGGGTAAATCTTTTCTCACACTGAGAGCAGCTGTAGCGTTTCACTCCAGTGTGAATCGTCATGTGATTTGTCAGATTTTTCTTATTTCTAAACCTTTTCTCACACTTAGAGCAGCTGAAGAGTTTCTCACCTGGGTGATTTGCCATGTGATTTGTCAAACTAGACTTACGGGTAAATCTTTTCTCACACCAAGAGCAGCTGTAGCGTCTGTCTTCAGTGTGAATCATCATGTGACTGTTCAGATTTCTCTTAGTACTAAACCTTTTCTCACACTCTGAGCAGCTGAAAGGTTTCTCTACTAAGTGAACTAACATGTGTGAGGCCAGGATTCCTTTTTGTTTAAATGCTTTACAGCAAATAGAGCAACTGAAAGGTTTCTCCCCTGTGTGATTTGCCATGTGATATGTCAAACTAGACTTATGGGTAAATCTTTTCTCACACTGAGAACAGCTGTAGCGTTTCTCTCTGTGAGCCATCATGTGTTGGGTCAGACTTATCTTAGTACTAAACCTTTTACCACACTCAGAGCAGTTGAAGGGTTTCTCATCTGTGTGAGTTGTCATGTGATATGTCAAACCAGTCCTATAAGTAAATCTTTTCTCACACTGAGAACAGCTGTAACGTTTCTCTCCAGTGTGAATCGTCATGTGAATGGTCAGATTGCTCTTCAATCTAAACCTTTTACCACACTCAGAGCAGCTGAAGGGTTTCTCCCCTGTGTGAATTGCCATGTGATCTGTCAAACTAGACTTATGGGTAAATCTTTTCTCACACTGAGAACAGCTGTAGCGTTTCTCTCTGTGAATCATCATGTGATTGGTCAGGTATCTGTTAATGCTAAACCTTTTACCACACTCAGAGCAGTTAAAGAGTTTCTCCCTTTTGTGATATGTCACACTAGACTTATTGGCAAATCCTTTCTCATATTGAGGGCAGCTGTAGTCTTCCTCTCCACTGTGAATCATCATGTGACTGGCCACATTACTCTTCGAACTAAACCTTTTACCACACTTGGAGCAGCTGAAGGGTTTTTCTCCCATATGAGTAATCATGTGGCTAGTCAGCTTTCGTTGCAGGTAAAACATTTTACCACACTCAGAGCAGCTAAAGGGTTTCTCCCTTCTGTGATTTGCCATGTGATATGTCAAATTAGACTTAAAATTAAATCTTTTACCACACTCAGAGCATTTGAAGCGTTTCTCCCCTGTGTGAACAAACATGTGTTTGGTTAGGTATCCTTTTTCTTGAAATGCTTTACCGCAAATAGAGCAGCTGAAGGGTTTCTCCCCAGTGTGAATTTTAACGTGTATCTTCAGAGCCCCCTTTTCTCTAAATCGTTTTCCACAATGACAGCAACTGAATGGTTTCTCTCCAGTGTGAATCTTCATGTGTGTGGTCAGATGCCCTTTTTGGTTAAATCTTTTACCGCACTGAGAGCAACTGAAGGGTTTCTGTCCAGTGTGAATCATCATGTGAATGGTCAGATGCCCTTTTTGGTTGAATCTTTTTCCGCAATCCAAGCAACTATGTGGTCTGTTACCAGTCTTTAGTTTCTTATTTTTCAAGTTTAATTCTGACAGATCTTCTCTTGTCTCTTGCCAGTCATCACTGTCATCAGTCTCAGGTTCATCAGAGTCTTCAGTCTCGACCTCAGTCTCTGGTTGTAAACGTCTGTCTGGATCTGAGTACCTCTCTGGTTCTGCTCCTCCACAGTCCTCTCCATCAACTCCTGTTTCCATCTGTTCAGTTTGTCTCTGATGAAGCTGTGAGGACTGAGGTTTCTCTTCATCATCTTCACTCTTCACAGAGACAGGAGTGAAGGGGAATTTGGTGGTATCAGCCTCCTCCAGTCCTTTAAGCTGTTCTTCCTCCTGACTGCTCCACAGTTCCTCATGTTCTTCTTTAATGTGTTGGGGCTTAGTGTCCTCCTGGTCCAGAATGTGGCTCCACTCCTGCTGCTCAGGTGGAAGCTCTTCTTTAGTCACCAACAGCTGCTGGACATCTGCAGGACACAGTAAACAAACATTAACAGTACTGCTTTTTTAATATTAATAAGGGCTGTCAAATGATTACATTTTTAATGGCTGAAAAGTATGGAGTTAGATCAGTCTCAATATTCACAAATGCACACGCAAATATATTTCATTCTATATAAATGTAAAAGAAATCCACAAATAAAAAAATAAGATTCGCAAATGTATTTCTGATTCACAAATATTTATAGTTTTGTATATATGTAATAGAAATCCACAAATATATAAAGTGTTCAGTCTGCATTTACAAACTGTTTCTCATTTGTGAACCTCACTGCATTTGTGTGTGGGATTTTTGAGACTCCCCTGCCTTGGTTAGAACATAGACTGTAAATATTACGAGTTAGATTCACAAATGCATTTTTTTCAGCAGGGAAATGTCTGTAACCAATCAGATGTCTCCTTCCTATTCAGCCAATCACAGTAGCGTAGATTCAAGGGTATGATTTAATGTGATGACTTTAGCATTGCATCTGTGCATACAGCGATTAGCCTAGCTAAAAGACAATCTGATTAAGTCATCTTTATTCTGACCAGCACAAATAGTCTCTGTGATTGTCGTACTGTATGGAAAGTTGTTTATCGTGGTGGCTATATTGACTGCGTGTCGTTGGTTTAACTGGTGTTGAATAAACTGGTGATATTCCGGCCGATGTGTTGGGGCCGCGGCTTTTGAAGGACCCATTGTTTACTATCGTTATCACGTTTACAACCAGACCAGGCATCTGCAAAGTCAACTATATTTTCCGTCTGACATTCGTTGGTTTACAGTCTATGGTTTCAACTTACTTTGTGACTCTGCAAACTCTTACCGAGTAGTGTTTGTCTGTTTATAGCTCAGAGCGCATGTGTGGGTGCTGAAGCGAGTGAGGAGAGGGAGAGCGGCTGCGAGTGTGTGTGTACGATCGGTGTGTTTGTGCGTGTCACATAGTTGATGCCGGGGACCGGGGCAGTGTCACAGCAGAGAAACGAGTCAGTATCTAAAGTGTATGTGCAGTTTGAGCTCTGTGTGCGTAATAAACGGCCCGACTCTCAAGAAACAAGCCGGACTCTCCGTGTCTGCTTACTATAAGCTGCGGTTCAGTAAAAGCTTTCATTCTTTTTTTTTGAGGACCTAGTCTAAAATTTATTTATTTTTTATGAATTTTTAGAGAATATTTGGGGTATGTAGGCAAAAATGTCTCAGTGGTGCAGAGGTGTAAAGAGTACTAATATATTCTACTCAAGTAAAAGTACTGTTACTTTGATAAAATTTTACTTAAATACAAGTAAAAGTAACTCGTTTAAAATGTACTTTAAGTAAAAGTTACTTAGTTACTTTTTTTAACAACGCATCTCTCGTGTGTTGTGAAAAAAGTTTTTTTAATTAAAGGCCAATCTTAACAAAGATTTATCTTTTCAGATAAACATTTTCTTTTCTACCCCATTGTCACTACCTGGAGCTTGCTTGCCAAAGTCTGGTACTATAGAAGGTGGCAATGCTGTTTGGGCTGTGATGGCCATGATGTAAAGAAGGAGAGATGTAAAAGTGATGCCTGTGGGTATGGTGGGCGTTGAGGGGGGTGTCTCTAGGACGCCAAAGCTGACTGTCTAGCCTTTCAGGGAAGTTGTGGACCTAATTGGATGAACATCTGGTGAAGGGAGGGTCCCACTTGACAACACCAGTGATGATCTGGTTCTTGCTACCCTTCGGTCTACAAGGTTGAATTGTGAATGCCAATGTTGTAGGGTGGTAAGTATAAGCGTTGTCAAAACATGGCTAACTCACATACTGTAAACAGAGCCTGGGTCTGTTGAAGGTGGCAATGCTGTTTTGGTTGCAGGGGCAACTAGGGCCGTAGGCTAGGATAGCCAAATCATCAATAGGGCATAGGGTCATAATTGGGGCAAGGGGTTTCTTCACTAATCTCTTATCCTTTCATTAGGGCACAAGTACCTTGAGTTTATTCCAAATACTGAAGAAATGAATTCCCCCTGAAGATTTGGTGTAATTTACTGAAGATATGAATTCATTAAGGATGCACCGATCCAATTATTGGATGGTATAGGATGTCAGTCCCATCTTGACTAAGACAGCTAGATCAGGTATCAGTAAGAATTTGCCGATCTATGAGACCCATCCAAAAGGCAGATCTATTCACTTCAGTTTTATGCTATTCTGCGTTTAAGGCAAACATGCACACTACAGGTTTGCACTGGTATTCTGTGCACTTTGGTAGGTGGAGCAAACATAAAATGGAGGAAGCTAACAACAATTTCTTCAAGAAACAATGACCTTTGATTGTAGAAGCAGCATGGTCAGTTGGTGTAACTGGTTTGTGTCAATTGGTGTAACCAGTATTTCTCATCATCAAAATATAATAAAATACAGGAAAATTAAAGTGGAATAAAAGTAGTCCTCTATTGCAGTGAAATAACATGTTTTTTTTAACAATTTTTACATAATTTGCCAAAATTGTATTAGAAAACAAAGGTGTTTTCAGCTTTGTGTCCCGCTCAGTATTGAAAAAGGGCATAACTTATAAATATAAGGATAATCCTAATAAAATCTATTTTCTTGTGCTATTTTAAAATGAAGTAATTACAATTATGAGTACACTTACATATACTCTAGAGGTATAAAATATTCTTAATTTTTCAGTGTTTACACCACTTGACATTTTTAGGTCCATTCAGTCTTACTTTTTGAAAGAAATAGTGTAAATGTAATTTTAAATGACACAAAACCAACATGAATACAAATCTCACATTTTAATGAACCTGATGCATGCTTTAAAATTGTGTTTTTAAAAGATTTTTGAATTGGTCATCTGAACAACCCTTAATTGTCACTGACCCACATAACCACACGCAGTCATATAGCAATGTCATAACCACGATAAACAACTTTCCATATATAGTACGACAATCACCGAGACTATTTGTGCTGGTCAGATTAAAGATGACTTAATCAAATTGTCTGATAGCTACGCTAATCGCTGTATGCAGCCTGCACTGCTCAGGGGGAAGCTAGAGAGGGCGGGACTGGACTGTCACCTGGCTGCATGGACAACGGACTACCTCACCCTCAGTACGTGAGGCTTCAGGACTGTGAGTCTGACATGGTGGTCTGCAGTACAGGGGCCCCACAGGGGACAGTTCTCTCCCCTTTTCTCTTCACCCTGTACACCTCGGACTTCTGTTACAACTCTGGGAGCTGCCACCTGCAGAAGTTCTCCGATGACACAGCCATCGTGGGGTGTGTGTCTAAGGGGAGCGAACAGGCGTACAGGCAGGTCATCATGGACTTTGTCGACTGGAGTGAGCTCAACCACCTTCAGCTCAATGCCAGCAAGACAAAGGAGATGGTGATTGACTTCCGCAGGAACCCCAAACTGCACCGGTGAACATCCAGGGCTTGGACATCGAGAGGGTGGAGACGTACAAATACCTGGGTGTTCACCTCAACAATAAACTGGACTGGTCACACAACACAGACGTCCTGTACAAGAAGGGCCAATGTCGACTTCACCTGCTGAGATGACTGAGGTCCTTTGGAGTGTGCAGGACTCTGCTACGGACTTTTTATGACACTGTAGCCGTTTTCACATAGGCACTCCAGATAATATCTAGATATTTACAGGAGGACTTCTCCGGAGATTCTCCCGAACTAGCTGTTCACATATGCTCCTCACAGCGGGGGACTTTCCCGACGTAAGACGTGACGTAAATAAACAACACAGACGTCCTGTACAAGAAGGGCCAATGTCGACTTCACCTGCTGAGGCGACTGAGGTCCTTTGGAGTGTGCAGGACTCTGCTACAGACTTTTTATGACACTGTGGTGGCGTCTGCACTTTTCGATGCAGTGGTCTGCTGGGGAGGAGGGAGCACAGAGAGAGACAGGAAGAGACTGAACAGACTGGTCAGGAGGACCAGTTCTGTCTTGGACTGTCCTCTGGACTCTGTAGAGGAGGTGGGTGAGAGGAGGATGTTAGTGAAGCTGACATCCATCATGGACAACCCCTCTCACCACCTTTACTCCAAACTATCAACAACTAAGAAGAGTCCTACATGCTCCAGGCGCTCCAAGTCCTGGACTACTACACATTTCTATCTGCACAACAAGTATCCACTTCTTAGGAAAATTAACTTTCAGGCATCCTGTCTTCACAAACTAAAACTCTCCTGTGAAATTTAAAACACATGAAATCACATTGCATTCAATCTATCTATCTAATCTTTTGCCGTGCTTTTATTTTGAAGTATCTACCTTCAGTCCAGTGTCACATGGGTCAGAGCGACTCTCTTCTTCTTTACCGTAAAGGAGCAGATAAATGAGCAGCAAAAATCAAACGCGGGCTAACTTGACAGCAGTGAGTTCCAGGACTCTTTCTCATCAACTCTGCATTGTTCACCTTTAAAGTTGAAGCTTCTCGGCTTGTGGTCTGAATCTGGACTTTGTAGTCCTTTATTTCTGCCGCATTGAACTAAACAGCTTTAGCTATGTTAGCTAGCATAAGTGAGTGTTGCTGTATCTGTGTACCTAGCGTGTCCACTTTTCCAGTTAGCTGTTTTATTGCGTCCAGGACTTCGTTCATTCCTTCCCTACCTTCCTCTGAGTCAGTGTCCTTCTTTTTAGTTGCTGGTGGATTCTTCGCTGCTGAGAAAGGCTCTTTTCTTTTGGAGCTCTCGGTAGAGACCTCCATCTTAGCATCATCGTGGTCTTCAATCTCCGAGCTACTGCGGGCTGAAGAGAGCTTCTTCTTCGTCTTCATGCTGCAGTTTCCGGAGCACTTTATGGATAAAGCGTCAGTATGGTGTATTAGAGATTCATACGATCACATAGAATTGAGTTGGAAGGTAAAGCAGACGAAGCTAGCAGAAAACATGCTGCACCCGGTCCACCATCTTGAAGTCAGAAGAAGAAATACAGGATGTAGCGTTTATTTCCGGCTCTTTCTTAGATACCACGTGTGTCGTTTTTTTTTAATTCAAGAATAAGGGTGTTCATATACAGATAATAGAAGACATTAACACATATAAATCAATTAAATACAGATTAAATAATAAGATAAAACATACAGTACAGGAGACAGGACAACAATTACAAAATATATAAAATAAAATACACTCATAAAAACTCATACATAAATATGTAAATCATGATTAGTTCATGAATTTGATGCATTTTTTGTCATTGATTAAAAGAAGTGATTTAATAAGGGACTTGAATTCTCAATGAAAAATTTAAAACTTTGGAAGTGACTTTGAGAATTTCTGTTTGTGACTGAAAAACTTTGCATATAGTATAATGAAGTTTATGACATTTTAGAGAGCAATATTTTCCTTATTATCATAGTAATAAACAACGTCTTTCAGGTTTAGAGAATAAACACAATTAGCAGCCGGAAAAAAATGAGATTGATGTCTTTCCAGAATCTTTTGGATAATTCACATTCAAAAAAAGGTGGGAAATTGTTTCTGTATCGTTTTTGCAAAAAGTGCACTCAGCCTCAATATCTGTAAACTTAGCAATGAGGCAGTTAACAGGATACATTTTATGTAGTATTTTCAAGTGTACCTCTTTAGCTTTGTTTATGGTACAGTATCTATAAGGTAAAAGCCAGGCCCTCCTCCAGTTTATGTTCTCAAGCTTAGATCTCCAGTTGGAACCAATTTATTATTTCTTTTAAATATCCGGCGAACATTGTTAAATTTTTTTATCTGTCAGATTAAGTCCATCTAGTAGCATGTCATTAGCACCGTAGGTTAAGTGGTTTTTAACCAGTTGAATCAATCCTTTTGGAATAGCACAAGTTAATGAATTAAATTCTCTGACGGGGATTGGAAAGTTATGTATTGACATAAACATTTCATAAGACAACATGTTGCCAGAATCCTCAAAGAGATTGTAAATATATAGAATCTTTATTATCATTGTATACAAGGACACAACGAAACTTTGTTAGCAGCAATCTTCAACAGCAGCGTTTACAAAAACAACAACAATATATTTGTGGTGATATGAGAGAGAAGTGTGTAAAAAGTGTCCAGAGCAATTGCTGTTCAGTGAATGAATGATAATAATAATAAATAAATAGACAGTTGTGGTGACTGAAAGAATATATACAGTTATTATTTTGCAGTGACTGATTAATTAAACAAATATAAATATAGAGATATAGTGCAAATAAGTGAAGTCATAGTGCAGTGACAGAGTATATACAGTTATTATTGTGCAGTGACTGAATGAATAAATAGACAATTATAAAGCAGTGAATTACCGATGTTTTGGGCACTGGGACGATTGTTGCTGTTTTCAGGCAGGTGGGGACTGTGGCTTGTTGTAGTGACTTGTTGAATATTGGTGTCAAGACTGCAGCAAGCTGGTCTGCACAAGCCTTCAGCGCTCGTCCAGGGACCCCGTCTGGCCCTGCTGCTTTGCTGCAGTCTATGCTGAGGAGGGCCCTCTTCACCTGATGAGTCTGCAGGATGAGTGGCTGGTCATTCTCTGTGGGTGTGGGGGGTGGGGGTGGGGGTTCCATTGTTAGAGTTATCCTCAAAGCGAGCAAAGAATGAGTTGAGCTGGTCTGGGAGGGAGGTGTCGGTGGTGGAGGTGTGGTGGCTTTGTTTGTAGTCTGTTTGTATGTTCCTGATGCCTTTCCACATGGAGCAGGGGTTGTTGTCTTTGAAGTTGGCCTCAATCTGCTGTTTGTATTGTAATTTAGCAGATTTGATCCCCCTGTTTAAGTCTGCTCTTGCTCTGCTGTATGCTTCCCTGTCCCTTGATCTGAATGCTGCATCCCTGGCTTTGAGCAGTACTCGCACACTGTTGTTGAACCAGGGTTTCATGTCTCTCTGGAACCAATTTGTAAGGAATATGGATTTATTCCTAATAGTAATGTCACAATTGTTCCAGAGGAAGGTTTTGTTAGAGGAGAAATTGTGGACAAAAGCAAGCTTCCAAGCTAAAAGGGCCTGTTGATGAAATTTTAATAACTTAACTGGCAATCTATCTGGCAAAAAAAATTGCAAGTCAAAAGACAGGGGAGACCTCCTATTCTGTTAAAGATATTATTTGGGATAAAGTACCACGTTGAGTTGGGGTTTTTAAGACATTGTTT
Source organism: Labrus mixtus (assembly GCF_963584025.1). Taxonomy (NCBI): domain Eukaryota; kingdom Metazoa; phylum Chordata; class Actinopteri; order Labriformes; family Labridae; genus Labrus; species Labrus mixtus. The sequence goes on from NC_083623.1 coordinate 27,604,291, forward strand.
TAACCAGCTGATTCTGAAAGTATTAAATATCCTGCAAATGCTAGGACTTCTAGGCCACCTTCTGCTTTACTGTTAGAAAAGCTTTTTTACGTTTATGTGGTTTGTTCTTCCATATAAAATCTCCAAAACTAATGTTTATAGTTGAGGATGTAGAGTTATTTACAAAAAGAGAGATGGATGGACACACAAACCGGGACAGACCTTCTACTTTAGAGAGGAGAACTCTACCGAGGATAGAGAGATCCCTTTGAAGCCAGTTATTAAATATAGTCTTAGTCTTCTGAATTCTGTTTGAGAAATGTAAGTGTTGTCTAGCTATGAGATTTTTAGTTATAACTGTTCCCAAATATTTGACAGAATCCTTCATTGGGATATTTTCAATGACAGATTCATTAGAGTCATGCAGGGATAACATTTCACATTTAGACATATTTAGCTTTAAGCCTTAGGCGTTGGAGAATTCCTTTATTAATTTAATAGAGTTACTCAGTTGGTCTTTGTCCTTTAAAAAAAGCGTAGTATCATCTGCAAGCTGGGATATTTTTAACTCTCTTTCAAATATCGTAATTCCTTTAAAGTTTTTTTGTGATATTAATTGCAAGTAGTTCGGTGACTATGACAAATAAAAAGGGTGAAATTGGGCAACCTTGTCTTACCCCTCTGTTGATTTGGAATCTCTTGGATGTATTTAAATTGATTACAACTGAGCTGTTAATATCTTTTAAAACATGTTAACAATGTTGACAAAACGAGTACCAAAACCAAATGTCTTGAGGGATTGCAAAAGAAATCTGTGATCGATTGTGTCAAAGGCTTTGTAAAAGTCCAGAAACAAAAGAAGTGCTTTCAATTTGACTGCATCAGCATAATCTAACAAATCTAAGATGAGTCTTATATTACAACTAATGTGTCTGTTTGTCATAAATCCCGTCTGAGTTTCTGCTATAATGGAGTCCAGACCTATTTTTACTCTGTTTGCATGAAGCCAGAATCTTGTAATCAATAACGATAAAGATAAAGATAAACTTTATTGATCACCCATGGGGGAAATGTTTGCATATCAGCAGCTCAAGAAAACAGGGGACGGGAATATAATTATTAAAAATAAAAATAGAAGTTAAAAATCAAACACATTTACATCAGTTAAATAAAAAAAATACAATAATGGTAAATAGTAAATGGACTTGAGTTTATATAGCGCTTTTCTAGTCTAATAATAGAATATTACAAGGTATGTACACTTCCACTTGTGGAAAGAGTTATTGTTATCAAAAACACACACAGTGTGTAGCATTATTGAAATGAGTCATGAGGTGGTGATGCTGTTAAAGACTTTGATTAAACAGTCTGACTGCAGATGGGATGAACGACCTGCGGTAGCGCTCTGTCTTGCAGGGTGGGTGTCTCAGTCTGCTGCTGAAGGAGCTGCTCAGGGCCCCCACAGTGTCATGCAGGGGGTGAGAGGGGTTGTCCATGATGGATGTCAGCTTCACTAACATCCTCCTCTCACCCACCTCCTCTACAGAGTCCAGAGGACAGTCCAAGACAGAACTGGCCCTCCTGACCAGTCTGTTCAGTCTCTTCCTGTCTCTCTCTGTGCTCCCTCCTCCCCAGCAGAACACTACACAAACCCTTTTCACACATACAGAAATCTCCTGAAAAACTCTGGAGATTTCCAGGAGGAGCTGTATGTGTGAACGCATTTTTTACTCCGATATTACCAAGAGTTTATCCTGCCAGACCCCTAGTATTTTTTCCGCAGATAAACCGGAGGAGCTGATGTCTGAACGCAGCCGAATATACTCCGGAGATTTTCAATTTGAGCCAATGGAAAGAGAATGACGTTTATATACAGTGACCGTCTAAAGTGTCTGCACGCGACCACTACGATCTCCGTGCTCTAATTAAACATCTGCATTATGTTTTCTGTTCGTCAGTATGTTGTTCTCCTCTCTTTTGTGGATGTTGTCATTCCATTGGATTACACATAGCATTGATATAAAGACAAATATTCTCATTATAACGTCGTGTAGAGGACTCTGTTGCTACGGCCACTACTTCCGCGTTGTTTATTTACGTCACGTCTTACGTCGGGAAAGTCCCCCGCTGTGAGGAGCATATGTGAACAGCTAGTTCGGGAGAATCTCCGGAGAAGTCCTCCTGTAAATATCTAGATATTATCTGGAGTGCCTATGTGAAAACGGCTACAGTGTCATAAAAAGTCCGTAGCAGAGTCCTGCACACTCCAAAGGACCTCAGTCATCTCAGCAGGTGAAGTCGACATTGGCCCTTCTTGTACAGGACGTCTGTGTTGTGTGACCAGTCCAGTTTATTGTTGAGGTGAACACCCAGGTATTTGTACGTCTCCACCCTCTCGATGTCCAAGCCCTGGATGTTCACCGGTGCAGTTTGGGGTTCCTGCGGAAGTCAATCACCATCTCCTTTGTCTTGCTGACGTTGAGCTGAAGGTGGTTGAGCTCACTCCAGTCGACAAAGTCCATGATCAGGCATGGACAGGCCAACGGGCGTACCGGGGGCCTACGCACATTTTTGGGCCAGCCCGGGGCTGTCATAATTTAATTAAAAGAGTATATTATTTTTTATCGACCACGACGGTATTTGAGACACGAAACACAACTCAATTGGTTGATTTTCTTGAAGGACATTGGGCTAGTCCAATGAAATCTCTCAGCCCTCCTCGGCCCGCCCCTCGCCTCCCCGGCCAAAGGTTATCAAATTTTGCCATTAAGCTAGCTGACCAGAGTTGGAGAGAAGTGAGTGTGAGTGAGTGTGAATTGAAATGGAGAAGAAACAACAAAAGTGCAAGGGGGGCGCAGAGAAGCTCAGAGAAAAAAGGCTAAAAAGCCTAGAAGTGGACGCAGCAAAATGTGCCAAAATCACTAATACGTTTGCAAGTTTGACTGCAGCAGCGAGTGCAGGGCCGTCGACATGTGCAGAAGCAGTCCTATCGAGTGCACAGCTGGATTCTTCGGAGGAGGAGGAGGAAGAGAGAGAGAGACGTGACCCAGCAGCAGGGACAGATTGAGGAGGAGGAGGTCAGAATAGCTACTGTTAGCCCGGTGCGTGTGTGTGTGTGTGTGTGTGTGCGTGTGTGCGTGTGTGCATGTGTGCGTGCGTGTGTGTGCGTGTGTGTGTGTGTGTGTGTGTGTGTGTGCGTGCGTGTGTGTGTGGTGGGGACCACCAGCTCCGCTTTCGATTGGCATGCATTTGAGCATTTGCCTGCAACCTGCATCAGTAGCAAAGAAGCCACCTGTATTATACATTGCGCGATTGTCGTCAACGTGGAGAGGAGAAAACTTAAATAACTTATCCACAACAACTCAATGAGTGGTCGGCTTCAGAACGCACTCAACTTTCTGAGATCTGAAGTCAGTCATGATTGGTCGAAATTGTTGTCAATCTTGACGTAGTACAACAAGCAAACCTATCAAATGTCTTTGTGCAGACAGACAGGTATACGTAGGCTACACACGCCCGCAGTCAGAAAGACGCTGGAATGACCCAGAAATGATGATAGCCCGTGGAATTAACAATGAAAATGTTTTGGGATGTGTGTACATCTTCACTAAATAGTATCTGGGAAAATTGTAGGCTAAAAGTGTGCAAATGCTCAACATAGGAAATTAATACAGGACTCATTTTATTCAGTCAGATTTAAAACATGCATAATAATAGTAGCCTATAGAGTTTTGTGCACAACCTCTTCCTTGCTGGTTTGGAGGAGCTCTTTATTTCTTATTTTACATGGATCTATGGTCTTACTGTAGGCTAATTGTCTTATTTATAAACAGTAACAGCTTTGTGTTATTTGTCTTTTTGTTTTTCTTTCCACACTTTCCAGGGAAACTGTTGTAATATTTGTCTTTAATGTCTATTAATACATTTAATTCACTTAATGTCATGTCTTTAAATGTCAGAGGTATTAGGGATATCACTAAAAGGAAGGCAATCTTTCTATTATGTAAAAGAAGTGATTTACTTCTACTTCAGGAAACACATTCTTGCGATTCTGATTTAAAATTCTGGAAAACACAGTGGGGTAACACTGCTCATTTTAGCCATGGTACAAATCACTCAGCTGGGGTTTCAATATTTTTACATAAATTCAAAGGAGATAGCACGTGTGTCGTTGTAGAGTTATTATCAGAGTATCAGAGTAACGTCAGTGTTGAGTTCTTCTTCTGTGACTCTTGGATGTGAATTTCCGAGAAGCATGCTGAGCAACTGACCAATAACGACAGAGCGGATCGGCAGACCAATCAGAGCAGACTTGGCCCACGTGGGGTCTAACAGTGTGGGCTCAACAGAGTGCAGCTGACAGACTCAGAGCGTAGAGGGAGTAAGGAGGAGCAGTACATGAAAACAGACACTTTTTTCGGACTTTAGCTATTGTGAACGTACAAAAGTAGGTACATAGATGAAATATACGAACCCCAAAAAGGGCATAATATGGGCTCTTTAAATCAAATCCGTTACTGAGTAAAGGCTGAGGCTCCTCCACTGCCAGGACCGGAAATACACTCAAGCAATTTCAAAATAAAACCGGGCTGTACTTCCGGTTTAGCGTTTCATTCATATATAAACTCTTTTACGGGAATTTACGCAAAATACTTCAATATAAAACTGTAAAGTTACTTCCATTTGAAACGTTTTAGTCATGTATTTCTATGAACATGAATACATTTAATGAATATTAATAAATATAACTCATTACTCAATCTCTAATTTGTTCAGTTAAGTCGAGATGAACAGGAGAGTGAATTAGTGCAGAGAAAAATGCTCATGGAGTCTGCATTTAAGGCTCTCTTCTTAGAAAAACATCTCATACAGACTTTAAATATTTCACTGAACAATATAAGTTCAAGTAGCATTATTTAATATTTCTTAGGTGTGGATTAAATGCTGCATCATGTTGGGTGTGTTATTTGTGTAGTTCCCTGTCTTCTTGTAATATCTGCACAGTTTTTGTCCCGTCTGTTATCTTCTCACCTCTTTCATCTTCTGTCTTGGGGAAGACAAAATGCTTCCACACCTCTGATTTAAAAGATGGTGGTGCGTCCTCAGTTTCTAAATCTTGCTCTTCATCTGCCGACCACCTCTGATCTACAGAGGCTCACCATATTAAGATTCATTTTTCAGAGTACAGATGTGAACTGTGACTCCTTTGAATCGATTTTCAACTGCCTCACGATGAATCTTTACATCCCTTTTTAATTTCCTTTGCAAGTCACAACCTGTTTAATTGATCAACTGAACAAACTACTTGTGACAGGTGTTACTGGCCTGAGCCTGTCCCTTTAAGTAGGTGGCTGATGGGAAATGTAGGTGTTGCTCCCCCGACCTGGCCTAGGGCTGCCAGGGAGGAGTGTGTCTTTACCCTGCAGTGGTCTATCTGTATGTAAATACAAAGAAGCAACGAAGTTTAGCTGTGTTCAGCTCGGCTGCAGGATTTATTCTCTGTTTCCTTTACATATTAAACATACATCTTCTCTGTAACTAATATTACATTTACATTGCATTACATATTAAACAATATATAATGTTAACCTGAATAGCTGTGGTATTTCCTTACTCAAATTAGCATACTCAGTCTCAGGTATTACACATTCACACATAATGTCTCTTCTTGAGTCAACCAGAAACATACACACATAAATTAGAACATGAAATGTTCACATTAGCTCTCTGTATGATTTCTGAATCATTATCAAAACATAACAAACCCCTTTAATGTGTCTCAGCTTTTCCACGTGCTCCGTAATGTTACTATGCATTAGCAACAGGTGTGCTAGCCTAGCATGCTAGTGTACATCTTCACATTTCTACTTTTCACACATACATAACTGTAAAAATACTCTGTTTCAAACCTTGTACTTTACTGACAAAACTCCAAACACTCTTAACCATTATACTGGTGTTTTATGCATGTGGTTTTGAGGACAATAAACCCACCTGTATGTAAATACAAAGAAGCAACAAAGTTTAGCTGTGTTCAGCTCAGCTGCAGGATTAATCCTGAGTTCAGAGTTAAAATCTACGCTTTGTTGGACTCTGGAGCACGGAGAAACGTGCTGCCTCTCCATCATTTTAACTCCTTTAAGCCCCCTATTCAGCCATCTGCAACACAGGTCCTTTAAGGCATTGGACCTGATGGTTTAGCTGTCTTAGGAGAAGTCATCCTGCCTTTGCATGTTGCGGGCAGGTTTGCTCAAGTGAACTTTATCATGGCTGACACAGCTGCAACTACTGAAGTTATCCTGGGTCATCCTATCCTGCAACAGACGTAGGCCCGCCTGGACTATGGCCGCAGAGAGATAACACTCTTCAGTGTAAACGACCCTAGCCACCAAGATGAGGCACACCTTGTCAGGGTGGCGCGTACAAGAGTGTTGGAGCCAGGATGTGAATATGTAGTCCCCGGCGATTCAAGTCTTCACGGTGCTGCAGAAAGAGACATGATGTTAAGCCCAACTAAAGGTTTCATTAAAAAACATGTTGTTTCAGTGGCTCATGCTGTGGTGCTGCCACAGGGCTCCACCAGCATCCCCATCAGAGTCTTCAACCATGGCGCTGCACCTGTCACTTTAAAGAGAGGAGCTGTCACAGGAGTCCTTCAGCCTGCACAGGTGTTGGAGGGTGTGGAACCCCTGTCCACAAGCACATCTGCAGTGTTTGAGCATGTTCACCCTGTCCCTGTTTCTGTTCCCAGTCACCTGCGTGTCCTGTATGCTGAGAGCTGCTCCTGCTTGTCAGAGGAAGACCGCAAGCTGGCTAATCTGCTACATTCATACAGCGATGGACATGCGTACAACATATTTATGAGTGATAAAAAAAATCACCAAATCCAAAGCGTCTCAGAGTGGCATGCATATACCTCCATTTGATCAGATCAAATGCACGTTCTGCATCCAGAGAAATAACTGTAGGCGTACTGTTTACTTGGCATTTAGCGTACATTATATTAAATAATCGAGGGGTGTTAAAAAAAGAATATCTGCCAGATAAGAAGCCATTTTGGTGAGGATGTAATAACGAAGGAATATGTCTACCAAGTCTAGTGGCCAGTATCTTAGCTACCACTTTCTGGCCCTAATTTAAGAGACTGAGAGGTCTATACGCCATTGGATGTGAGTCATCCCTCCCTTGTTTCAGTATCAAACAAATATTAGCCGTATAAGAGGATTGTGAAAATGTTTTGTTCTCAATAGAGTGAGTAATAATTTTTAGCAGCAAGGGAGCAATCTGATCACAGTTGGACTTGAAAAACTGTGGCTCAGTTGGTAGAGTCAGTCGTCTCACAACCAGAAGGTTGTGGGTTCAATCCCCAGCTGGCCAATGTGTCCTTGGGCAAGACACTTAACCCTGAATAGCTCCTGTGTTCTTGAGGTGATAAAATGCCTTTTTTGTAACTTCCCTGATATGAGAGAGGGAAGTAAGTGCAGCAGTTTATCTAAAATAATTTGGACAGTGGCACCAGGGAAACAGTGAGTAATGGCGTTAAAGTAGCGGATATCTCTGATTATGGAATCTCCAATAAGTAAGGTTGTGGGGGGAATGAGAGGTGGAGGAGATGATACGGGAGCTTACCGGATCGGATAGGCCTACTGGTCGCTGCATCTGCGTGGGGGACGGCGATTGTTGGTGGAGGGTCCGCGATTGGAGACCCTGCCCGAGGGAGACCCCCTGAGCGTCTGGCAACAGCCTCCCGCAACATTAAGCGGCGCTTCATCCCGGCCGCGACTGACCAAGTAGTCCTATCAGCACTCGCCTCCCGCGAAGATGCATCGGTGCTGACAGCTGCGGTAGCAGGGAGTCTCAGGTCAGGTGAAGCCAGGATTTCCGCCGGATCGGCCTGGTTGACTGAAGCCTCATCCATCAGGGTGACACTGTTTCTTATTTAGTCTTGTACATATTACTCTTCTTTGCGTATTGTGATACTTGTACATAAGAGAGCACAGTTCACCGAAGTTCAATTCCTTGTGTGTGTAAGCATCCCGTATCCGGCGCCGCTCTGGGTGGCCGCTTGTTACAGCAGCTCCGACCCCCCTCGTTATTGTTTTTTAGTTTATTTTGTTAATATTGACTTTTTATTGCTGTAACTTGGCGAGTAACTCCAACTCCAAACAACAAACATGGATATTCTTCTTTTTGGAGTATTAGTGATGTTTTTCTTTCTCTGTGGACTCTTTAAAACTTCCTAGGGAGACCCATTTAGTCACGGCTCCATTGTTTACACCCGTGAACAGCTGACTGCGCTGTGCCAACCTCGGTTGCATCCAGCCGAAAGACCGGACATCCCCGCAGAACTACGGAGGAAGAGAAGGGGATGCAGAGCCGGAGTGAAGTGTCGGGAAAAGAAAAGACGGTACAAACCATCCGTGCCGTGCAGTGCACATAACAGCTGATCAGGTGAGAAGTCAGCTGAGGAAGATCAAGGCGAGGAAGGCCACAGGTCCCGACGGCATCAGCTCCAGACTCCTGAAGGACTGTGCAGACCAGCTTTGTGAGGTCCTTCTGCACATCTTCAACCTGAGACTGGAGAGGGTACTGACTTCCTGCATGGTGCCAGTCCCAAAGACATCTTACCCCAGGGAGCCTAACCACTTCAGACCTGTGGCCCTCACCTCTCACCTGATGAAGACCATGGAGAGGATCATCCTCAACAACCTCTGCCCCATGGTGACTTCAAATCTAGATCCTCTACAGTTTGCCTACCAGCCGAACATCGGGGTGGATGACGCCGTCATCTACCTGCTGCAGAGATCCTGGACTCACCTGGAGAACACCGGCAGCACTTTGAGGGTCATGTTCTTTGACTCCTCCAGTGCCTTTAACACCATCCAGCCTGCACTGCTCAGGGGGAAGCTAGAGAGGGCGGGACTGGACTGTCACCTGGCTGCATGGACAACGGACTACCTCACCAACAGACCACAGTACGTGAGGCTTCAGGACTGTGAGTCTGACATGGTGGTCTGCAGTACAGGGGCCCCACAGGGGACAGTTCTCTCCCCTTTTCTCTTCACCCTGTACACCTCGGACTTCTGTTACAACTCTGGGAGCTGCCACCTGCAGAAGTTCTCCGATGACACAGCCATCGTGGGGTGTGTGTCTAAGGGGAACGAACAGGCGTACAGGCAGGTCATCATGGACTTTGTCGACTGGAGTGAGCTCAACCACCTTCAGCTCAATGCCAGCAAGACAAAGGAGATGGTGATTGACTTCCGCAGGACTGTACCGGTGAACATCCAGGGCTTGGACATCGAGAGGGTGGAGACGTACAAATACCTGGGTGTTCACCTCAACAACAAACTGGACTGGTCACACAACACAGACGTCCTGTACAAGAAGGGCCAATGTCGACTTCACCTGCTGAGGCGACTGAGGTCCTTTGGAGTGTGCAGGACTCTGTTAAGGACTTTTTATGACACTGTGGTGGCGTCTGCACTTTTCTATGCAGTGGTCTGCTGGGGAGGAGGGAGCACAGAGAGAGACAGGAAGAGACTGAACAGACTGGTCAGGAGGGCCAGTTCTGTCTTGGACTGTCCTCTGGACTCTGTAGAGGAGGTGGGTGAGAGGAGGATGTTAGTGAAGCTGACATCCATCATGGACAACCCCTCTCACCCCCTGCATGACACTGTGGGGGGCCCTGAGCAGCTCCTTCAGCAGCAGACTGAGACACCCACCCTGCAAGACAGAGCGCTACCGCAGGTCGTTCATCCCATCTGCAGTCAGACTGTTTAATCAAAGTCTTTAACAGCATCACCACCTCATGACTCATTTCAATAATGCTACACACTGTGTGTTTTTTAATAACAATAACTATTTCCAGTGTAGTTACTGTGTAATTTTCCATTATTGTATTTTTTATTTAACTGATGTAAATATGTTTGATTTGATTTTTAACTTCTTGTTATTTTTAATAATTATATTCCTGTCTCCTGTTTTCTTGAGCTGCTGTAATGCACAAATTTCCCCCACGGGGAATCAATAAAGTTTATCTTTATCTTTGTCTTCATCATACCTGGCCAAGAAAGCTGATTCTGATGTCAGATGACATCTACAGGTGTTGTCATTCAGTTTGTGATCAAAGGCTGCAGCAGTTTTGTGCCCAGTGGCCTCTGCACTCTTAATTAATCCTGTGCATGTTCAGTTGTCATTGAGATTTTCTTTATTTTGTATTCTGACTGCAGGATTCTTATTAAGGGTTAAAGGTTTTCAGTGAAATCAACCTGGACCTGATCTGACTGTGGTCGCTCTGCATCAGGATCTGCTGAACTCCTTTTCTTTACCAAAGAGACTTTAGACCAGGGGTGGGCAAACTTTTTGACTCGCGGGCCACAATGGGTTCTAAAATTTGACAGAGGGGCCGGGCCAGGAACAGATGGATGGAGTGTTTGTGTGAACTAATATAAATGACATGTAAAAGCCATTACATGAAAGGATTTGGCCTTTAACAGGTAGCAAAGCATGAATATGCAAGGCTCATTGTACAAATTGATTTCCAAATGCATTCATTTAATTACACTCATTCATTTGTGAAAATATGTCCACAGCAAATGCAAAGTCACAAAGCCAGTTCTTGTCACTTAGCTCAGGAAATTCGTCGGATTTCCCCATTAACTCCAAAAATGCGCTGATCTCCTCTTTCAGCTCCCACACTCGTTGAAACACTTTGCCCAAACTTAACCAGCGGACACGAGAGTGGTACAGTAAGTCCTGATGATCCGCATCAGTTTTCTCCAGGAACGTAATGAACTGACGATGCTGAAGTCCCCTTGCTTGTATCAAGTTAACAAGTTTTACAACTGGATTTGTGACATGATTAAGCTGCAATACAGACTTACACAGAGATTCCTGATGGATGATGCAGTGAAGGAAAATAACATCCTGGTCAGGGTTTTCCTCTTTCACTTTATCCTGGATTCTTTCAGCAGCCCAACATGTTTTCCAGTTAAATTTGGCGATCCATCCGTTGTGACATTGGCAAGTTTACTCCAAGGTAGCTTCATTCTCTCGATGACAGCAGACACCTGGTTATACAAGTCCTCTCCTCGCGTTTTTCCGTTCAGGGACTCCATGGTCAAAAACTCCTCCGTTATCTCAAAACTGTCATTAATCCCTCGGATAAAAATGAGGAGCTGAGCAGTGTCTTTTACGTCATTGCTTTCATCCAGCGCTAGTGAATATAACTTAAAGGACTCAGCCTTTTTGTTTAATTCGCTGGCTATATCTTCGTCAATCAGTTCCACACAGCGAGTCACAATCCTGTGATAAACTGATTTTTTCAAACTGGCCTTGGCTCTCCGGACACAAGAGACCTGCTGTCTCTACAATGCATTCTTTTAAAAACTCGCCTTCGGAGAAAGGCTTGCTAGCCTTTGCTAATTTGAATGCCAGCAAAAAAACTTGCCTTGGTAGTTGACTCTTGAATCGCAGTTTGTTGGTGAAAAAAATGTTGCTGAGTCTGTAAATTAGCCTTCAACCTTGGCATATCAAGCATACAGCCTTTGATCGGACTTCAGTGAAAAAATATTTTGTTGTCCATTCCGTATTAAACACTCGGCATTCACTGTCCACTTTTCTTTTCTTTGGTCCGCTCATTTTTACAGAAGGGCTCATACGGGTTCATAGGGCAAAGCGAAAAAGTGAAGAAGGGAATAATACACCACACTCTGAAGTGCGCCATCTATTGGGGAAACGCGGGCATTACAGGGAAAAACGAACGAGGTTTAATTATAATACAATTTTATTTAATAATAATATAATTTGGACAAGTTCGGCGGGCCGTATTAAAAAGCCCAACGTATATGGCCCGCGGGCCGTAGTTTGCCCATGCCTGCTTTAGACACTCAACACAAAAGAACACAAGTAGATGAAAGTCTTTCTCACTCTACATCAGTTTATTTATTACAATGTTACACATGAGCTGTCTGAAGAACTTGTGCTACCCAACACAGAGGCCTCAAAGGAAACAGAGTGACAGAAAAAAGATATCAGGAGAGAAGAAGGATCCTTACACTGTAACTGTTTCATATAAACCCTTTACATTCAAACATCATAGCTGCTCTCAACTTACTGGTTCATATGTCAGCAACAAAACATAAATGTCAAAAAAGTAGAGACAGATTTCTGTCAGTAGAATTGTCTTATATATCTGTTAATCAATACATACTTATGAATACACAGTGATGATGTTAACTTGGATTCATTTGGATTACCTTTACCATTGCAAAAGATTAGCATTCATCTCCAGTGTGAATCATCATGTGACTGGTCAGATTTCCCTCAGAACTAAACCTTTTACCACACTCAGAGCAGCTGAAGGGTTTCTCTCCTGTATGAACTAACATGTGTCTGGTCAGACTTCCCTGCAGGTAAAACATTTCATCACACTCAAGACAGCTGAAGGGTTTCTCTCCTGTGTGATTTGCCATGTGATATGTCAAACCAGACTTACTGGTAAACCTTTTCTCACACTGAAGGCAGCTGAAGGATTTCTCTCCTGTGTGAACTAACATGTGTGTGGTCAGACTTCCTCTATGGGTAAAACTTTTACTGCAAACAGAGCAGCTGAAGGGTTTCTCTCGTGTGTGAACTAACATGTGTGTGTTCAGATGTGCTCTATTGCTAAATCTTTTACTGCACACAAGGCAGCTAAAGGGGTTCTCCCCTCTGTGATTTGCGATGTGATATGTCAAATTACACTTATGGGTAAATTGTTTCTCACACTGAGAGCAGCTGAAGGGTTTCTCTCCAGTGTGCACTAACATGTGTGTGGTCAGACTTCGTCTTTCGGTAAACAGTTTACCACACTCAGAGCAGCTGAAGGGTTTATCTCCTTTATGAACTAACATGTGTGTGGCCAGACTTCCTCTACGGATAAAACTTTTACTGCAAACAGAGCAACTGAAGGGTTTCTCTGCTGTGTGAACTAACATGTGTCTGGTCAGACTTTGTCTTTCGGTAAACTGTTTACCACACTCAGAGCAGCTGAAGGGTTTCTCTCCTTTATGAACTAACATGTGTGTAGCCAGACTTCCTCTACGGGTAAAACTTTTACTGCAAACAGAGCAGCTGAAGGGTTTCTCTCCTGTATGAACTAACATGTGTCTGGTCAGACTTCCTTGCAGGTAAAATCTTTTATCACACTCAAGACAGCTGAAGGGTTTCTCTCCTGTGTGATTTGTCATGTGATATGTCAAACCAGACTTACTGGTAAACCTTTTCTCACACTGAAGGCAGCTGAAGGATTTCTCTCCTGTGTGGACTAACATGTGTGTGGTCAGACTTAATCTTTGGGTAAAACTTTTACTGCAAAGAGAGCAGCTGAAGGGTTTCTCTCCTGTATGAACTAACATGTGTGTGGTCAGATGTGCTCTACTGCTAAATCTTTTACTGCACTCTAGGCAGCTAAAGGGATTCTCCCCTCTGTGATTTGCCATATGATATGTCAAATTACACTTATGGGTAAATCTTTTCTCACACTGAGAGCAGCTGAAGGGTTTCTCTCCAGTGTGAACTAACATGTGTGTGGTCAGACTTCGTTTTTGGGTAAACTGTTTACCACACTCAGAGCAGCTGAAGGGTTTCTCTCCTTTATGAACTAACATGTGTGTGGCCAGACTTCCTCTACGGGTAAAACTTTTACTGCAAACAGAGCAACTGAAGGGTTTCTCTGCTGTATGAACTAACATGTGTCTGGTCAGATTTCCATTTTGGGAAAATCTTTTACCGCAATGAAGGCAGCTGAAGGGTTTCTCTCCTCTGTGATTTGCCATGTGATATGTCAAACTAGACTTAGCGGTAAACCTTTTCTCACATTGAGAGCAGCTGAAGGGTTTTTCTCCAGTGTGAATCATCATGTGACTGGTCAAATTCTGTTCTTGGTTAAATCTTTTACCGCACTCCAAGCAGCTATGTGGTCTCTTATCAGTCTTTAGTTTCTTATTTTTCAAGTTTAATTCTGACAGATCTTCTCTTGTCTCTTGCCAATCATCACTGTCATCAGTCTCAGATTCATCAGAGTCTTCAATCTCGACCTCAGTCTCTGGTTGTAAACGTCTCTCTGGATCTGAGTACCTCTCTGGTTCTGCTCCTCCACAGTCCTCTCCATCAACTCCTGTTTCCATCTGTTCAGTTTGTCTCTGATGAAGCTGTGAGGACTGAGGTTTCTCTTCATCATCTTCACTCTTCACAGAGACAGGAGTGAAGGGGAACTTGGTGGTATCAGCGTCCTCCAGTCCTTGAAGCTGTTGTTCCTCCTGACTAATCCACAGTTCCTCAGGTTCTTCTTTAATGTGTGGGGGCTTAGTGTCCTCCTGGTCCAGAATGTGGCTCCACTCCTGCTGCTCAGGTGGAAGCTCTTCTTTACTCACCAACAGCTGCTGGACATCTGCAGGACACAGTAAACAAACATTAACGGTACTTAGACTGTTTTTATAATATTAATAAGGGCTGTCAACTGAGTTGAGGTCCATACAGTGAAATATTTGTAATATATAATATGAAGCAGGTGTTGACATTAAGTTAAATTTGCCCTCCGGGCCATTAGTTTTCAAAGATCACTGGCCCACGAACGTTACTTTTGATTAGAAAAACAACAGTCACCAATTTACTCTTTAACCATTCTGATGTAAAAGTCAATTACAACTTGTATTTAATCAATTGAGCTCTAATTATAAAAATATTTTGTATTTTTCTTATATCTATGTGCTCCTGTTTAGTCACCATGCTGGTAACTGTAAGAGTCTACTTAATCTGACTGATATTAATATGAGGCTGTGATAGAGCTGGAGTTGTCGCGAGGTCGCGAGCAGAACTAAACGCACAGACCAGCTAGCTTGAGTCACGCTGCCAGACACCACTTGTCACTCTTTAACATATGACTCTTTCAATCAAAAGAGCACTCGAGACACAAGACGGGAGAGCGCAACTGAAGTTGAGAAATGAACGACTCTTTTCAGTAAGTGATTCAGTTCAGTTCGTTCACCCATAAGGGTCTGTCTTTTTGAACGAATCGTTCACGAACGACAAATCACTACTATCTATCTAGTCTTTTCCGGGCTTTTATTTTAGTCTACTTTAAAGTAGTAGAAAGTATCTACTTTCAGTCCAGGTCCCTCCCTCAGGATGTTTTTTGCTACCTTTTTTCACTATGATTTTTAGTTAGCCCATACCTTGGTCTATCACAAGTGCATAATGACCACTCCCAACTCGGGGCCATTTGGTCCTGGGGGGCCAAAAAACCCCTTTTTGAAAAATGCGTTTGGCCACATGATGTCAATGCACATACAAAGTTACTACAATTGCATAAATGGTCATAGTGGTACAACATCTGACAGGGAGTATCCTGAAACATGTGGCTAAGTAACAAAATAAGCTGTAGGGTCTTGTTGCCATTGTTTTGAAATATTGCATGTTACATCTTAAAAAAAGACGGTCCGACAGACAAATTCTCATCAGAAATGCCTACTTTTTTTGCACATTTTGTTGAAAATCACTGCCTCACGTATTTAGTAAATTACTCTAGTTCATAATCTTCAATTTGAGCCCAAGATGACCTTCCTGTACTCAAAATGACTCTTGCTGTAACCAAAATGCTTCATTATACCTCAACAGAGAGAATAGCCTTTCAGACCCCTGGATCATGGCAGTTAAAACTATAAGAGCAGTTTTGTTGTAACTGTTTCAACTGCAACCAGGATGTTTCCTAAGAAACTAATATACCACAAGGCCACCACATATGGAAAGGTCTTTTGGTCTAAGATGATTAACTAGGTCTGTAAATGTTGAAACAATGATTATGAAAGCTTCAGTTAAGCTTTACTGCCACAGATTTGGCAAAAGATTAATGTTAGTCCCAAGGGAGGAAGTAAAGTTGAACATGATCTGACGCTAGCTTTGACTAGCTAGTTTGTAATCCTGTAAAGATTAGGGATATCATGTAAACTATTCTTAACAAAAAAATGCAGCAGTCTGATGAATATTGTAAAATAAAATAACATGTTTTTAGTAGCAATCTCAATTAAGTTGCTATCAAGCTAGCTAGAGTGTGTGATGCACACTTCACCCATTTGCATTAATCTTTGTATCATTAGAAACCTGGTAGTATTTTTGAATGGTCGTGCATCCCTCCCTCATTTTCCTGAGATGGGAAATCTTTGTATTTCTAAGTCTGAAAAGGAGCCTCCAGTGACGCAAAAATCGTCATATTGCGTCACTGGAAGCTGTTGTGGTTAGCGGGGTGAAACTACAACGCTAGTTCCTCAAATTTTCGACCACTGAAGCTACAGACCAATCACAGATCAGTGGGTGGGAACTCACTCCCAGAATCGAAACTTAATGTCCGGCATATTGCTTGGAAGCTACGCTAACAGGCTCTATGGCGAAAGCTGATAATGGCGAAAAAATATAAATATAGCGGCCGACAGGCCGGTCTTGTGTCTTGGTTGCAGCGGCCGGTGGACGCTGCGACACAAGACCGGCCTGTCGGCAGCAACCTCTCTATATTGCCGCCGCTGGCCGCTGCCAACTCAGCAGCTGAGACATAAGGCCTGCCTGTTGCCGGTGGTGAGGACGAGGAGCCGGGGCCGGCTCGAGCTGGGGCAGACTGGTAGTGTCGGTGCTCTCACTGTTTGCCTATGGACACAGACATAGAGTTTTCTGCCAGGAATTTCCAAGATACTAATTCCTTCTGGAAGAAATCTCTGAATCAGTTGAGGAAACGGCCTCATGTGTTGAAGTAAATATGTCTGTAAATGTTTTTATTTCTATATTTCTACTGCTATACTGTATATTTTGGAGAAACTGTAACGATCAAATTTCCCTCTGGGATTAATAAAGTATTTCTGATTCTGAACTAGAGGACCTTAGTGGGAGTGGCCTGCGGTGCTGTGCATTCTGGGATTTGGTGTCTTTCATCCACATGAGCCAAAAAGACACTTCCTATTTCACATTTCTACATATATGACCCAATGTCAATAGAGATTCATGTTTCAACGGGTGAAGTATCCATTTAAGCTTCTGCAATGATTATTAGATGATTTGGGAATTCGCCTTTTCCCCTAATATTTACCAATATTTTTCAGATTGTCCAAATGAAATAAAAGCTGCTTAACTTCTTCTTAGAGTTACTGTTAACCAATTGGAACTTTTTCTAAAAAAAAAAAAAAAGGTAAACTAAATCGTCTGCACTCCTAATTGTTTTCATGTTTTCTTTTTAATTGAGAAGTTATCATGTAGCTTAGATCAAAGACTTATTGGTTATTGTTACAGATAATCCGTTTTTTAAAGATTTAAGGTGGTAAGAGAGAAGGCAATATACAAGAGATTTGAATTGATGAGAGTTTGTACTCTAAATAATACAATGTTATAGTTGTAATGAAGACACTGATTTTCCATGCGTTTTTGTTCCTACAGTGAACAATTTAAATATGTCAAAAACACAATGAAGACTGGACACCATCACAGTGTTCTTCAAAGGACAAGGCCCGACAACTACCTGGGTCGACCCATGAAAATTTTATTTTGCATGGATGCATGGCCACAGCAATGGATAAATTTATACATTTTTCTTCCATGGCTGACCCACAAGGCACATTTAAGAAAATCCATGCAATGAAAAGAAAACTCTTGATATACATCTGACTGTGGATGTTTGTCAAACGATTCCAGAAGAATTGACTCCTGAGTGTGGATATCATCTAAACTGTTGACACTTTTGTTTCCGCAAGGCCAGCCGTGCATTAGTGAGAAAGAGTAAATTACAAAATAACATCAGACTAAGGCGTCAACATCTGGATACTTCAGTTTCGTTTGGAAAATATAGCATTTTCTGCAAAAGTTCAACAGTTAAGAAAACATCTGGAAAGAGATATAGTTTGCAAAAATGTAAATCAAGTGCATAGAAAAAAATTGAAAGAAAAGCTATTGAACTACGAGATGAAAATTTTAAGTGCAAAATAAGGCAAGTTGATTTTGCAAAAGCGGCACAATTTCACGACTGCTGTAGGAAGCAGTACCTCGTAAAGACACCAACTCAGTCTGATAATACTGCTGCTACGCGAGTTATCCTCAAAGAAGGAGATGATCGGAAAAGCCTTCGATGAAGTGTACGGCCACGTTAAAAAAATAAGTTATCGAAAAGGGCAATGTTATCACACTAGGTCATCTAACACGTTTATACAGTGACACCTTGAAGAAATTCGGAGAAGCAGCTGCTGCCACGATAACAAGCCATAACTTAAGACATAAGATTGAACACTGAACTGATCTCAAAGACAGTATTGACTTCTCGGCTTGCCCCTATAGAGAAACAATAGTGTTTAGTAAATTACAAGAAAATCTAAAAATGACATGGGGATGACTGACTGGACTAAGGAGATAAGTTATGATCTGCAGCAACACATTTTAAAAGCATTTAAAAATACTGAACCACTGCCATGGCCCCTCCGAGCTCCCAATCTGCCAGATCCAATAGAAGAACTTCCCCCGGAGGTCTTACAATTTCTTACCAAACTAATCTGCGGTGAAGGGGACCCATCAAATAGGGGAAAATGTCTGGCAATTTCAATTTCCCAAGACATCTTCAAGCTGTAACATCAGGACAATGGAAAATGAAGGGCTTAACAACTTTAATAAATAAGCTTGGCCACTGAGAATCATACACATACTCAATTGAACTTGAAACAGCTCTCGCAAATTCAATTGTGGAAACTGCTTCATTAATTAGCAACACTGATGTTGTGAAGGGACAACCTGAAGGAGCAGTCTTCCATAGTGACTGGGACAATTGTGATCAGCTGGTATCAAATGTACACGGTGCAGGGTCCATTCACACTGCTGTAGGGATCTACCTGCAAGACCTAGGATCCTGTAAAGATGCAACACTTATCAGCTCAGAACAGCCAAAACGCAGCTGTGATCCTGGCTTTCAACCTTCAAACAAACAGCGATCGTTTAAAAGTCCTACTCAGGAGTTGCCCTCTGCCAACCTCGGGTCGTCCAACTCAAACTATACATCCACAAACAGCCAGCCACACTCATCAGATAGGGATCTACTTTGGTCACGGCTTGCAAAATGAACTCCAGCAATCAGCATATCCCATATCTGAGAAACTTTTGCGTGCTGGTGCAATCAGTGTAGTCAGATCACATATCCCAGGAAACCGCTGCCACACGGACAAAACAATAGAGGAGACAGCGATGAAATGGCTGAAGTCAAAATCGGGTTCCGGGACATATTCTGCTGGAATCACTGGAACTGCCCATGCTAAGGGAGAGTTTTTAGAAGAAATTTGGAATATGATCAGTGGCCGAGGTGAGCATTCAGTAAAGCAACAAAGAGATTTAAGACCAAGTGAAATTACACAGTCAGAAAAGCAAGTACAGCAAACAATAGAGGCTTTTAATGGTTTTATCAACCCATGTCAGCTAGAGACTTCTCAGCCCTTGACAAGTTTGTCTTCAGGAGCAGCCATGCCAGAAGGGGTGCGCTATGATGTACTGAATGCTCTGAAAAATGGCCAATGCCAGAAAGACAAGTTCATCCGGGATTGACTTCTTACAAAAAAGTCCTATTTTTGGAACCTATCAAAAGAAACAACTACAAAACAATGGCTTACACACAAAATCTAAAAGAAAGCTTGTGGCATCAAACCAGAAAGTGATCCAGTTTAAGGCAACAAGTGGGTTTATTTTTCAGGTCTTTATCAAATCAAAGCTGCTAAGATCGCAAATTAGAATCTCTGAAACTGTTTTCAGCACTGATATTAACCGTCTATATAATCAGCCGAGAGAGATCGTAGAGGAAGTGGTGGGCGGTTTATATTTAATGGTTTGAATGTTCATCGACCTGCAGATTGGAAAGCTTTCCTCACAAGTGATGAAAACAAAAAATCCCTCATTCATTTACTTCTTGAGCACTGGAGCTCTCCAAATATGAAGCAAGAGATCTTTCAACGACCTGTGGTCTTTGTAGAGGCTGGTCAAGCTTTCAAGATAGAATCCCATGCTGGAGGGATGTCAAAAAACCTTCTGCCCGAGATCTGTTCAACCCATGAGGAAACTGAAGTGAGGGTGATCATCTACATCAAGTATATCCAAACCCAAATGCCTCACATCAAAGCAAATGAGTCAGATATTTTTTTCATTCTCCTCTATTACACCAAATCATTCACAGTGGATACCATCTATGACAAAGGACACAAGCTTATACATATAAATCAGCTCGCTGAAAATTATTCACAACAACACATTTCCGCTCTGCTGGCCTTGCATGCCTTCACTGTTGCTGACTGCACTTCAGCGTTCAAAGGCAAAGGAAAGGTGAGACCGATCAAGCTTCTGAATGAGAATTCAAAGTTCATGCAGATCTATTCTGGAGGTGGGAACTCATGGGAGCTTGATGAGCGTGTAATTAGGGGTGGTGAAGAATTTACCTGTCGTCTTTATGGATTTGGGCCTAGAATCAAGCAGGTTAATGAAGCAAGAGAGATTAAAATCAAGAAAATGTGTGGCTCAGGCCTTAAACTCTGACAAGGTCTCTTAATAGATCTTTCAACCTTTTCACCTTGCAAAAGGGTTCTCTTGCAGTACATAAAAAGAGTCAATTTCCAAGTATGTATCTGGAAAAGGACCATGGGTTTCATGTGAACTCTGAAATGGGAAGCTAGAACCACTATGGTTTGAAGGTGATGTTATTCCCAGGGCCCTCATTGATGTCTTAGCTGAATAGAAGGGTCAGACGAGGAAGACCTAGATGAAATCCATACAAATATGAATGATGACGATGATGAATGAATGTGTACAACAGTGCACAGATCCAGAGTTATGGGTTTTGTGAGCTGTACTTGAAAAAGTTTGTTTAGAAATGTAATGTGATTTTCCTGTTTCTGCTTCTAAAAGTTTGAGTAAATGTTGTGTAGGTTGTGTTTTAGCCCCTACTAAACAAATTATTGCCTTTCACATAAATGGGTCAATGACGTGACGCTCATTTCTTTGTGTCCATAAGGTTCAGTTAAATTTTAAAGGCTTAACAATTTAAAATAAATGCACAAATGACATGCTTTCATCATTTTTTTGAGGACCTAGTCTAAAATTTTTAGAGAATATTTGGGGTATGTAGGCAAAAATGTCTATGTGGTGTAACCGCTGAAACTTCGTACCAAAGAATTAAACTCGCTTTAAAAAGGTTGCATTTTCAATAATAGTATAATAAAATACAGGAAAATTAAAGTTGAATAAAAGTAGTCCTCTATTGCAGTGAAGTAACATGTTTTTTTTAACAATTTTTACATAATTTGCCAAAATTGTATTAGAAAACAGAGGTGTTTTCAGCTCTGTGTCCCGCTCAGTATTGAAAAAGGGCATAACTTATAAATATAAGGATAATCCTAATAAAATCTATTTTCTTGTGCTATTTTAAAATGAAGTAATTACAATTATGAGTACACTTACATATACTCTAGAGGTATAAAATATTCTTAATTTTTCAGTGTTTACACCACTTGACATTTTTAGGTCCATTCAGTCTTACTTTTTGAAAGAAATAGTGTAAATGTAATTTTAAATGACACAAAACCAACATGAATACAAATCTCACATTTTAATGAACCTGATGCATGCTTTAAAATTGTGTTTTTAAAAGATTTTTGAATTGGTCATCTGAACAACCCTTATTTGTCACTGACCCAAATACAGAAAATGTTGTTGATACCAGGGACTTTGATCCCTTTGCTTCTGTACTTTTGTTAAATATCTAAATAGCTGTAAATGGATTAATTGCTTTGGTAAAAAAAAAAGAATGCTAAGTTAATTGCTGCACAATTAAACTATTCCTGAATCTTCATTAGTCCAGCTCTTGATCATATGCTGTATGTGTGTATTTTGTCTATAATTACTAACTGTTGTTAACTATTGTTTAACAAGCTATCTGTGCATAAATAGTATTAATAATTTGTTTGGACAATTAAATTGTATAAAGAAAAACTATTTAAATTCTTAATTATTATTAAGTAATATTGAATGAATGAAAAACTGAACAATAAGATGCTTCTTCACCACGTGACCAACTGCTGTGGTGGTGAAGAAGCATTATATAAAAAAGCCATACAAGGACTGGCCGTGAGCAAAACCATTCCCAAGAAAATCCCCCTAGACGTGTCTTAGAAAATGATCAAATCATTAGACTGAGACAGTTTCAGTTCTGAGTACTGAGCCGTTTGGTCAGCACCTTAAAGGTACAGTGTACCGACACACAGCCCGACCTCTTACTGTACACTCCCTGTGTGCTTTGGTGTTGTTCATTTAAAGCATTATTTATTTTACAGATTCTTTCTAAAGCATTTTTATTTGTACTGTGGTGTTCACATGTCATGTTCCTCTTCTTAGATAGCACCGTAATCAGAACATGTGAAATAAACTATAGAGAGCAGTTCCATGCTAACCCCCATCTGTTCCCTCTGCTGTGAGGTATAGTCAGGTATAAAATATACTGAGTAAAAATGTAATCTTGAGCTCAAATTAAAGCTTATAAATTATCGGTAGATTTTTTAAATAAAAAATAGACATTGATATTAAGAATGAAGTGCTTAAAACTAATCATATTCCATTAGATTTTGTGCCGCAGAAGCTATTTTTATTGTCTTTTTGTGAGTTTTAGTGATGATAACTTAAAATGTAATGGCAGAAAGTACCAGAATTTTATTTAGCTACTTTCCCCAATATCTCAGGATACTCTGTGCCAAATGTCATATTTGTATGGCTATTGATGCAATTTTAACAAGATCATTTGTGACATTACATGATCTTGACTGAAGTATTTTTCAAAAAGGGGGTTTTTGGCCCCCCAGGACCAAACGGCCCCGAGTTGGGAGTGGTCGATATGAACTTGTGATGGCCCAATGTGCTAACTAAAAATCATCAAGCTTCTCGGCTTGTGGTCTGAATCTGGACTTTGTAGTCCTTTATTTCTGCCGCATTGAACTCAACAGCTTTAGCTATGTTAGCTAGCATAAGTGAGTGTTGCTGTATCTGTGTACCTAGCGTGTCCACTTTTCCAGTTAGCTGTTTTATTGCGTCCAGGACTTCGTTCATTCCTTCCCTACCTTCCTCTGAGTCAGTGTCCTTCTTTTTAGTTGCTGGTGGATTCTTCGCTGCTGAGAAAGGCTCTTTTCTTTTGGAGCTCTCGGTAGAGACCTCCATCTTAGCATCATCGTGGTCTTCAATCTCCGAGCTACTGCGGGCTGAAGAGAGCTTCTTCTTCGTCTTCATGCTGCAGTTTCCGGAGCACTTTATGGATAAAGCGTCAGTATGGTGTATTAGAGATTCATACGATCACATAGAATTGAGTTGGAAGGTAAAGTATGTGAAAAATTGGGACAATTGCAGGAGACGGAACTCAGAAAAGGCGCTGCACCCAGTCCGCCATTTTCTTCTTCTTCTTCTTCTACTGAATTTCCGTCATGCTGTACACTGTAGAGTGTAATGCTGCCCTCCACAGTCTAGGAGTGTGTACTACATTCATATCTTCTGATACAGGCCAGTAGCATGTAAGAATCTAAGAGCTGCGCCCCCAACAGATTGAACGTTTGTATAGAAAATATAGACTTAAAGGAGAAAGATGAGAGTCCCAGGTCAGATAACTCCCTGAATAACTGACTTCTTTCATTCTATACACAAACAAAGACAAGATGACGGACTGTTTCCTCCTTTCCACACTGACACAGACCATCAGGGTGTTTACTGATGACCTTTAAATAACTGGACAGACCACAATGTCCCAACCTCAGCCTAGTTAAAACTACATCATCCTTTCTACAACATTTTAGCAGTAGCCTTTTCCTTTTTATTGATGGTTGCAGAGAGAAAAAATGCCTGCCCTTTCTCTTTTCATCCCATTCTCTCTGCCACTGACACTTTAACTTTTCTTTACAAACACTATAACATTCACCTTTCCCCAAAGGAACATTCATCTCAATACACTGTTTGAAGAGAGACTCCTTTGAAAGTGTGTCAGAGATTTCATTCCCCTCAATCCCTGAATGACCTGGTACCTATAAAAACTGAATCTGACACCCCAAATTCTCAACCTGAAGTAAACAGCAGAGGATCTCCTGAACCAAATCAGGACCAGATGCTGAAGAACCCTCTTTCAATGCCAACAAGGCAGCTGCCGAGTCAGAACAGATTCAACTCTTTGGAGGTTGAACCTCCACAACCCACCATATGGCCCATAAAATAGCCAAAAGTTCAGAAGTAAAAACAGACAAATGATCAGATATGTGGACACTGTCAGATCTGAAGATTAACCACATACATACCAAACCCAGCTTTCCCTGAGACTGGATCCTTGGACCCATCTGTGAAAACCTGCATATATTCATCCTGCATCTGATTTACATAAAAGCCTAAACTCCCAGAAACATTTTGACTATGCCTCTGTTCAAGCAGGGATAGGTCAACCTCAGGTTCTGGGATAAACCAGAAAGGAACAATCTTCCAAAAGACACTTAGCAGCTGAACTGTATTTATGTCCACTTCATTTACTCCAATAATGGATCCTCAGTTTGTTTCTTCTGATTCACACGAGATTCCCCCATTTCCACCAGCAGAGCTGGAAGTTGTTTTAAAAGCCCCACAACAAATTTTTAGAGCCCTTGCCTGGACTCTATCCAGTTTGCTAAGAACAGATTTATTAGCTGACCCAAACACAACACCTCTATAATCCAGAGTAGATCTTATAATGGCCTGATAGATCATGTACAAGGTCCACCTCTCAGCCCCCCAATCACTTCCTGCTAGGCTTCTGAGGATGTTATTCACTTTCTCACATTTACAGATGATTTTTTCTCCATGAGTTTTCCAAGTAAGTCTCTTATCCATACACCAAGAAATGTGAACACATTAACCCTTTCAAAGGAACAACCATTGTTAGGTGGGGTTGTTTCTGTAGTGTTGGTCCAGATGACCTTGTGCTCTGTTGGACTAATGTTGACATTCCAGTAACGATGGACGTAATAATTGATATCACCTTACAATATCAAAAAGTCAAGTGTGATGTCACAGCTGACCATATTAGATGAGGACATCGTGAAACAGACTAGATTATCTTAGAATTTATGGCACATGGCTGACAAAGTGCTGACCATCACTGACCGATGCTGAAAAGTATTCATCTTCACATTGTTGCTTATATTCTGTTAGCAGGTACAGCCTACACCGGGCTACACACGGGTCGCTATAGCCCCATCACAAATCTGTCTAGCTCCGGCTAAGCCCCCTCACGTATGTCTAGAAAAAAAAGAAAAGAGAAGTTAAAAAAGTACCTATGAACTCATGAAAATCGGCTGTTTATAGCACCCCAACATATTAGTCAAGCTCCCCCTAAACACCGGGAGAAAATAAATCCTGGCACCGTCCCTGCAGCCTACAGATTCCTTTCCATTCAGTTAGACTTCCAATAGGCTAGAAAGAAGACATTAGCTGGACTTGTAAATGTCAGACATATAAACTTCAGTCTCAGAGTCACATTTCATGTTCAACTCGCAACATGCACATAACGTGGTTGAAGAAAGTGCAGATAAGGAGGAAGTGGCATTCTCTCTCTCTCTCTCTCTATTGTCTGCTCCAGTGTTACTGACGTCACAGTTTAGTCTAGGTGGGTCAATGTGACCCTGATAATGATAATGTCTTTCTCTCTCTCTCTCTCTCTCTCTCTCTCAAAGTGTAGTTTCATGGTTTGGTTTTGTATTTTGTATATTTTCCCGTTCTATCCTAGTGTTGCTTGTTTCCCTTGTGTGTTTATGTTTCCTAGTTTAGTCTTTAGTGTTTCCTGTTTTACTTTGTATCCTTGTGTCTGTCTATCTTCTAGTGTGTATTATTGTTATATTCTTAAGTTCTCTGTGTCATTAGTGTTCTTTGATTTATGTTGTAGTTCTTGTTGTGTTTCTGGTCTTGTATCTGCCTCTGTGTGTTTCCCTCCAGTGCTGATTACCCTCATTGTCTTCACCTGTGTCGTTAGTCTCACCTGTGTCTGATTACCCCATGTCTATTTAGTCAAAGAGTGGAGGAGGTACATTTCTAACTCCACCTCCTTCTGGATGGCCCTTATGATTTCACCATTGTAAGTTCACCTTCTCATTCAAAGAATGCTCCAAGTCTCTTTGTTCTAATCTTTTATTAACTGTCTTTTTTTATTTTTTAGACTGAGGTGCAGGCTCTCCTAAAATGGTGGTGTGTAACACTTTTTTGTAACACAATTTTGACCTTGGAAGGTAAAACGTAACTTATTTTGTTGTGGGTCCTAGGCCAACCCATGCAAAGGCCCTATGAATCAGCCTACGACCAAAGCATGTTAAGGCTGGCTAACTGCATCGCCTCTGACCCTGACCATGCTCTGAACACAGAATATGAATTATTACGATCAAACTGGAGATACAGGGTCCCACTATTACGTGCAGTAGCGTGTTTGTGTTTTCTCTCTCTCTCCTGTGTGTGCTCCCCAGGTGTTGCTCCTCAGCCTCAGAGTGCCCAGCCACACCTGTGAAGAGCAGGAGAGGAGGCTGCCAGAGGATCATTTGTCTACCTGTGTGCTTGTCTTTGATGGCGAGAAATCCTGTGATCCTTCTGTGGAAGGAGTGTTTTGATTGAGGCCTTATTCTTAGTTAGTTTGTTTGTTTTCTGACGTCTGTTTAAGATTGATTGGCTTCTCTTTTGTTTCTTGTTTTATAGAAGAAGCTTGTTTTGTGTTGCACCTTTATGTTTAGTTTGTTAATACATCCTTTAAAACTTTGCTTATATTTAGTTCCTATTTCTTTTCCCTGGGTTTTAATTTATTGTTACTCCCCCTCATCCCCTAGTCATCTTGGGGAACGTAACAATTCTAAATTTTAAGAAGGTTAGACTGAAACACTTTTGTTCACCAATCAATCCTAAAATTGAATGGGGCGCTAAATCCCAGACCAAAGCACGTTTAGGGCCTCTGGGTATTTGTTTGAGTGTTGATATCTTTGTTTCTTCTCTTAATTATTGTGCTGCAAATGGAGACGCTGTGATGCAAGACAATAAAGTTCTATCTATTTTTGTTAAGTGAAGTTTTCTCACAGCCCTGTCTCTGTTGAACTTGTAGAGTATTTATGTTGTCTTTGTTCCACTTATTTGAGTCATGGCATGTCAAGTGTTTGTTTCTAACATCACTCTTCAAAAAGATGTGAAGGCAACAGAGGAAGAGGTAGTATTTATTCTGTACTTCTTACCCAAGAGGGGATACCCATTCTCTAGGGTAATCTAACACGCAGTGTGTCACTATATTCAACACTCAGAGAACCCCCCCCCCCTTTTTTTTTTTTTCTTCCCCCCCCCCCCAAAAGAGCTGGGAAGAGATTGTACTCCATTGCAAAAGAGGTGCAGAATGGCTTCAGGCAAACTCACATTTATTTGGTCATGTCATTAGAAACACTTTATATATTGTAAACTGTGACAGTCACAAAGAATAGATGAACAGTTACTTAAAGAACTTTACAGAGGTTACACTAGAGAAAAATAAGTTAGCAGTTATTATTTAAAAAGAATTGTACAATGCTGCAACCTTAAAAACATGAATAAACAGTTTCTAAAGTACTGGGGGGGGGGAAAGCTGTTCGGAGTCTGTTCTTGTGAAGATTGTTTTGAGCCTGCCTGAAGGGAGCCCTAAGCGGAGTGTCCAGGATGTTTGAGGCTCGGCAGGGTCAAGTTGAACAGAACCTTTTATCATTTTTTTTTAATTGTATGTTTGATTTTAAATAAAGCAAATCATTTACACTGAACTTACATAGAGCTGAGTATAACATATCTGAGTTGGTGTATTTTAAAATGAGCCCCCTCATTGACACAGGCGGTCCAACGGCACAAGGTAAGAAAAAAGCACAATATGACAAATAGAGTTAAATATTGAATGATGGTGAAGAGTAAAATTCAGTAGATGTGCACAGTAGGCAGATATTTGTTCCTACTTCGGATTCATTCAGTAAGGAAGTGACGTCATGCACCTGTTTTTTTTTTTTTTTTTTTTTTTTTTTTTGTTTAGCTTCATTCAAGAAGAGTAATGCGCATATACAGTCAGGTAAACAAAAAGCAATATCACAATGTAAAAGATTAAATAACTAAATACCATACAGTAGCCTTCATAAAGAAAAGTACAAATGAGAGACAGTAAGATACAGAATATAAAGTAAACCAATAAAGACACATTTAAATAGAGGGGGAAAGGTTTTATAATAGCTAGATT
Organism: Labrus mixtus; assembly: GCF_963584025.1. Classification (NCBI taxonomy): domain Eukaryota; kingdom Metazoa; phylum Chordata; class Actinopteri; order Labriformes; family Labridae; genus Labrus; species Labrus mixtus. The sequence goes on from NC_083623.1 coordinate 27,632,576, forward strand.
AAGCTATTATAAAACTAGATTAAATACATGCTTTTCATTTGTATCTTTGAGCACACAAACTTCAGGCCACCCTCTGCAGAAGTCAGGACCCGAGTCAAAGAATCCGGATCAGTCCGGATCTATCCTTGCTTGTTAAACTTGCTGGTGAATGTAATTCACGTCGTGACAAAATGTCTTTCCAGTTTGGAGTCTCTGTTGTGTGAAGTCCTCTGCTGCTGGATGACCATGTCGTGTCTGATTCTTTAACAGTAATGTAGTTCATCTCATCGTCATTCTGACTACAGCTGCACAAATACACACTGTTCAACTCAACCAAGCCCCTAGCTAGCCAACATGACGGCTAATCTGATGCTAACTATCCTCCCTTTTGTTTACACTTTGATTCTTCTTCTTTACTGAAGGTTGAGCTAGCTCAGCACTTTGCTGTTTGAAGAGGCAGTATTTGATAGAATAGAAAGTCTTTATTATCATTATACAACCAAATGATTAAAGCTTCACCTTAAAGTGCACATACATACAGTCATCCACAGATCCAAACAAAACAACTCTCATCCAGGTAAGATGTGCAATGTGTGTGTACAAGTATTTACAACAGGTAATATATCTATTACACAGTGAAGACAAAAGTATCTGGCCAGAATATAAATAAATATTGCACGGTCTAAATTGTAAAAAAAATTGCACTACATTAGAGGAGAAATATATCCTATTGGTATGAGAATAAATATGCACAGAGGGAGTTATATTACACTGTTTATTATTATATGTGTGTGGGCATGGTGAGGGTCAGCTCATGTCTAGGTTCAGTTTGGTTATGGCTCTGGGGAAGAAGCTGTCCTCGAGTGTGTTTGTGCTCTGACAGACCTGTAGCGCCTCCTAGAGGGCAACATGTGGAACAGATGAAAGCCGGGCTGTGAGCTGTCCTCTACAATGTTTTTTGTTGTGTTCAGGCAGCAGGAGTTGTAAAAGTCCTTTAGCAGACATGGTAGTAAGTCACAAGTCAAGTCATACCAAATTCTGAATTCCCAGTTTCCACATTTAAATCAGTTAAGACAGCGGTCATCTTTAAGTTGGTTTTCTTAATATTAGTTTAATTATGTGGTAATTAAATTAAAAATGAAATAATTTGACAGCCCTTATTAATATTAAAAAAATCAGTCTAAGTACCGTTAATGTTTGTTTACTGTGTCCTGCAGATGTCCAGCAGCTGTTGGTGAGTAAAGAAGAGCTTCCACCTGAGCAGCAGGAGTGGAGCCACATTCTGGACCAGGAGGACACTAAGCCCCAACACATTAAAGAAGAACATGAGGAACTGTGGAGCAGTCAGGAGGAAGAACAGCTTCAAGGACTGGAGGAGGCTGATACCACCAAGTTCCCCTTCACTCCTGTCTCTGTGAAGAGTGAAGATGATGAAGAGAAACCTCAGTCCTCACAGCTTCATCAGAGACAAACTGAACAGATGGAAACAGGAGTTGATGGAGAGGACTGTGGAGGAGCAGAACCAGAGAGGGACTCAGATCCAGAGAGACGTTTACAACCAGAGACTGAGGTCAAGACTGAAGACTCTGATGAACCTGAAACTGATGACAGTGATGATTGGCAAGAGACAAGAGAAGATCAGTCAGAATTAAACTTGAAAAATAAGAAATTAAAGACTGTTAATAGACCACACAGGTGCTCGGGGTGCGGTAAAAGATTTAAACAAAAAAAGCATTTGACCATTCACATGATGATTCACACTGGAAATAAACCCTTCAGCTGCTCTGAGTGTGAGAAACGATTTAACCTGCAAGCAAAGCTGACTAGTCACATGATTACTCACATGGGAGAAAAACCGTTCAGATGCGCTAAGTGTGGTAAAAGGTTTAGTTCTAAGACGAATGTGACCCAACACATGGTTATTCACACAGGAGAGAAACGCTACAGCTGCTCTCAGTGTGAGAAAAGATTTACTTTTATGTCTGGTTTGACATATCACATGGCAACTCACAGAAGAGAGAAACCCTTCAGCTGCCTTGAGTGTGGTAAAAGGTTTAGTTTTATGAGAAGTATGACCCATCATATGATGATTCACAGAGGGAAACGCTACAGCTGCTCTCAATGTGAGAAAACATTTTTCCATAAGTCTAGTTTGACATATCACATAGGGGAGAAACACTTCAGCTGCCTTGAGTGTGGTAAAAGATTTAACCGTCAAAGAGATGTGACTAGACACATGTTAGTTCATACAGAACAGAAACCTGCCTTCAGCTGCTCTCAGTGTGGAAAACAATTTAGACAAAAGGGGACTCTGAAGAAACACATGTTAGTTCACACAGGAGAGAAAACCTTCAGCTGCTCTGTTTGCTGTATAGGTTTTACACATAGAGGAAGTCTGTCTAAACACATGTTAGTTCACAAAGAAGAGAAACCTGCCTTCAGCTGCCTTGAGTGTGAAAAAAGATTTACCTGTAAGTCTAGTTTGACAAATCACATGGCAAATCACACTGGAGAAAAATCATTCAACTGCCTTGAGTGTGGTAAAAGATTTTACCTGCAAGGAAGTCTGACAAGACACATGATGATTCACACTGGACATAAATGTTAATCCTGATAGATAGATAGACAGAAATTCTCCTTTGACAAGGCTCGAACAATAAACAAAACTTACATTAAAAACAGAAAGTGCAGTACATTAAAATAGGACTTAAAAACAACAGTTTCTAAAAAGGGGGGTCTATTTGATTTTGTTAAGAATGGTTATTGCAGAGGGAATGTTTTTCGGGGCCAGAGGGACTTTGTAGCGTCTGCCTGATGGCAGTAACTGGAAGGAGTGGTGGAGGGGGTGAGAGGGGTCCTCTGTGATCAGGGTGGCTCTCCTGATCACAGAACGATTATATAGTTCGGAGAGGGTAGTTTGTGGTGAACCGATACTTTTGCTGGCCTGATTAACAATATATTAACGAGAGTTTGGTTTTGTGTTTGGTGGTGAGGGAGTTGTACCAGGATGAGATGTTAAGGTGGAGTCTCTGTTGTGCTTTCTTGTAAATAGAGTCAGCATGATGTGAAAAACAGAAACAGGTGTCAAACTCTGTTCCCAGATATTTAAAGGACTGAACTCTACAAGCTGACCCTGGATTGTGAGCGGTTAGAAGAAAGGTGATGGTGTTTTTCCTCTGCCCCCACAGCACAACTCCTTATTCTTTGTGATATTTAGCTCCAGTGAGTCTTCACCAAAAGTCCTGAGCAGGTTGTTGACTGCCTGCTGGTATTGGGTCAGAGCTGTGGTGTCAGTCAGTTGCGCAACCAGGGCCATGTCATCTGCATACTTAAAAAGTGTCATTCTTTCACTGTTGCAGGAAGTTAACCACATCACTAATGTGTATTCATAAGTATGTATTGACTAACAGATGTATAACTGCTGTTATAAAGGGATATAAGACAATTCTACTGACAGAAATCTGTCTCTACTTTTTTGACATTTATGTTTTGTTGCTGACATATGAACCAGTAAGTTGGGAGCAGCTATGGTGTTTGAATTTAAAGGGTTTATATCAAACAGTTACAGAAACAGAAACAGTTCTTCTCTCCTGATATCTTCTTTCTGTCACTCTGTTTCCTTGGAGGCCTCTGTGTTGGGTAGCACAAGTTCTTCAGACAGCTCATGTGTAACCTTGTAATAAATAAACTGATGGAGAGTGAGAAAGACTTTCATCTACTTGTGTTCTTTTGTGTGGAGTGTCTAAAGTCTCTTTGGTAAAGAAAAGGAGTTCAGCAGATCCTGATGCGGAGCGACCACAGTCAGATCAGGTCCACGTTGATTTCACTGAAAACCTTTAACCCTTAATAAGAATCCTGCAGTCAGAATACAAACTAAAGAAAATCTCAATGACACCTGAACATGCACAGGATAGACGTTCTGCTGTTGATTGTCTGTGGTTGCTTTCTGCAGTGTTCATTGTTTTAAATGTTCTTTGATGTAGGAGACTGAAGGAGAGTTTGTCTCTATTTAAAGTCAGTGTGAGTGACCCTTCTGGAGAGAACCATGTCTGATGTCTTCTCTCCGTTATCACATCAATTAAAGGTTCCTGACTCATCACATCATATTCTTATTTCTTTTGAGAACTAACAATTCTCATATTTTTGGAAAATAATTTCTCTCACATACGGTAACCCCAAAATTATATTTCTTGACTCTTCGCCTACTCTGCACAAGAAGCGGATGGCTTTCAACCAGTGGGCGTGCACTATAGCTGTTCCCACTCAACGTTCTTGAAGCCAAAATATGCAGCTTAGGGGCGCTTCCATCTTGCGATTTTGACGTAATTTGGAGCCAGAGTCTGCGCAGTAGGGTCTGGTGGGAGGAGCCCTGGTAAAACGCCCCGCCCACTTAGCGTACTGCCCTGATGACTTACGCAGCCCAGCTACGTCGAAAGTGCTCCGCCGGTCTACGAGTCTTATGAAGAAATGTGTAAGTACAACCAGCCACCGTATTCAAAGTCTAATATTTAAACACACTGGCCCTCACTTATCAATCTGGTGTAGAAACCAGTGCAGAGTCCACGTGGGACCTATGAAACGTGCGTATCTGGCTGATCACGGCGTACGCAAGACCGGGTGTTGATACGTGTGGCGGCTGGAAACGATTGTCATTTAAATACCACGCCCCTATTTATTCACGGTTTAGCCGTCCTCGCCCCCAGAGTTTAAGGCATGGATATACTTAATACGGCAAAGAAGAGAAACGAGATATGACCTGAGTGACACCATAACAGAGAAAAGTAAAGAGGAGTGACATCATAACAGAGAAGTAAAGACCTGAGTGACATCATAACAGAGAAAGTAAAGACCTGAGTGACATCATAACAGAGAAAGTAAAGACCTGAGTGACATCATAATAGAGAGAAGTAAAGAGGAATAGCATTGTGTTGTTTGGCAGCCTGACATGTAGGATTAAAGAGCTTCAGAAGAGATGAGCCTGCATGAAATCTCAACAGCGTTGGTTTTAAATATAAAAAATATATAACATCCGTCATATGTAACGTACATAATGTAGGCTATAATATATATATTTTAAATACTTTAAATACTAGCCTAGTGTTGCGGGTCGTAAAAGAAGCAGCTCCCGGACCGGAGGACGCCAGCCGTACCCCACTTGAAATAATCCCAGATCGTGGAGCGATATCAGGCACAAGTGGTACAGGAGAACCTGCATCTGTGTCGGATAACGTCGGCTGCACTAACGGGCTCCGTGCTCGCCATTAATGAGACTTTAAAAGAGAAGAGAATCCTGAAACGTCCTGCATCACATGAATAAAGTGTTTGATCAAACGCTGTGCAATGTGCACTTCTCATCCGATTAACCTTCTTTCCAAACATAAGAATTTAACACTTACATACAAGAAGGTCCTGACTCCATCTTAGAGGCATCTTATGTCACATGAAGTCTCTGGCCTATGTGCGTCTGCTGTGCACAATTACGCATGTGGCACATCAGCATATTTATTATTTTAATCTCCGGACATACCGATTAGTTATGATCTAATGTTAATGTTCTGTATTCCTAAATATTTCATATTTCAGAGGCTAAAAGTTGTGTTTACTATCCTCTGGAAGTTTTTCTGTCCTTTTAAAGTAACTGTTTTTAGTTTCTGTTTTAATTTGTCTCAGTATTTTCTGCAGTGATATTCCTGTGCGCATGGATGTTTAACATGTATTTACTGAAAGCAGCCTCTCTAATCTTTAATCTTTAAAGTAAATTGATTAAACAAACATAACTTCATTCATAAAATATAACACAACTAAAGACATCACCTGACAGCTCGTGATGCTCAACATTATTTATAAAGCGATGTAGCCTACAGAGATCGTTTGAGGTGAAGCATAATATAAAATATATTTGAGATATCTTATCTAACAGTAAATCTGTGAACCTCTATCTGCCTTTCTTAACAAGCACTGTTATAGTACGATCTAATGATTCACAGATTCACTGCACTGCAAGTCCACACTGAGTTGAAAACGTGCGTACACGAACTGAGACCTGGCATGAGATTTGAGCGTACCCTCCGCTCACGTCCAAATTGATAAGTGCCGGACTTTGTGTGGAAATGACCGTACACCCATTTTTCTGCCGTACGTACGTTTGATAAGTGAGGGCCACCCGTGTTCAGTGATCAGGCTGGGGTCGCTTAGTTTGAAGGAACCTCCTCCTTCTTTCACCTGTGCCAGACGCCCTGCTCATCCACTGTGGTAGAAATGACCTTACACCAGCAGCTCTCCCAGATGAAGAGTCCTCTCTGCCATCACCCAGAGGAGCTGATCGACGTCTGCACAACTGAAGAAGGTGGACAGAGTCTGGTGCTTTGTGACAGTGAACAGTGAGAAGGTGGACAGAGTCTGGAGCTTTGTGACAGTGAACAGTGAGAAGGTGGACAGAGTCTGGAGCTTTGTGACAGTGAACAGTGAGAAGGCTACCATAGTCATCCTCAGAGAAAACACAGAGATCCTGGTCAATATTCAATGGTGCTGTTTTTCTTTCCATGATGTTGCCCTGTGTTTGAAAGGCCAGATGCTGGAGGGTTGTGTTGGATTTGATTTTACATCATATTTTAACAGTCAAACAATCATCCAGGATTTCTATACTTTATTTGATTTTTGTTGGGATTTCTTTGTTAAATTATTTTTTATACTTTCTCCTATGTCCCAGCAATTTGACCTGATGGTCTCCCTTACTTATTTTCCACATGGTTCATGAAGCCAGGGGTCGTTTATTGAAGTTTTTTTTCATAAAATGTTTAAATAAACTTTTTTTAAAATCTGATATGACTGTCTCTGATTAACTGGAGCACTACAACGTGTTGGTCACAGTAAAATAATTTAGCAGTTAAGTTTATAGCTCACATTTGAAAAGGCCTTGAACTGACATCAATTTCTTCTTGACCAACAACAGCTAAGACAACAGCAAAGCTTACAGACGAGTTCAGCTTGTTACAGCCGGTCTCGTCTGAGACAAATGGCCTTCAAACTTATTTAATACTAAACATTTAAAGCCAATAAGCATAGCAAGATACGCATGATATTCCATTTCCATTTATTCAATCACAGACTTGTCAAACAGTCTGGCATGTTGTGCTGCTGATTTCAAGAGTTAATGACTAAAGAGAAGAACTCCATCGAGAGAGGACAGGAAACGCTCAGGGGACGAGTCCTCCATGTTGTCAGGGGTTGTTGATGGATCTGAATCTGAGGGCATCTTCTGTAGTAAAGAAAAACAATCATGGAGTTAAATGTAAAGTATAATGAATTTTACTGTGATGTTTATGCCTCAGACCTGAAATCAGATCTGTCCTCAGGTTCTGCTAAACGTCAGGTTCTAAAGTTTGTTTTTAAGACAGGAGAACTATTTAAGAGGAAAAACAAAATATATAATAAGACATGATGAATCCAATAATATGATCAGCTTTATGAATTTATGTTTTAAGACAAAAGTGTTCCTGCCACTTTCTATTGAAGATTATTTTAAACTGTCATCACATGGGCCAGCCTGATGAATTAAACTAATGTTAAATATTCTCATATAATCATGACATAAACCGGGTTACAATAATTAACTTTTGCCTATGATTTAGTAGCCAGGGATGTGAGCTAACAGGTGAAAACTGAAACAGCAGAATCAATCTGAGAGGCAGAAATCAGAAGCTAGTATATTTTAATATACATAGAGTTTATATTAACTCAGTGTTAGAAAGGACTGTGGCTTAGTAAGATTCTGTAATACTCCACCTTCTTATATCACTTTAAAGTGAGACAGCTCTGTACCTCATAGAGTGACACAATCTGGGACTTGTGTTTCTCGTACATGGAAGCCAAGTGTCCTCTCTCTTTAAGTCAGTGAGCCTATGGACAGGGACAGACAGATGAGCAGAACCGGTTTATACTGTTTTTTGTTAGCCATGGAAACTTTTATTTCCGAAGTGCAAACATTTAGTTTAGACAAAACTCACTTTAGACACTAGGTGGCGGTATTTGGGTCAGTTGTTGTATCTGAAGCAAGTTCAACATATCCAGGCTTTCTTTGAGAAAGCTGGTTCAGCAAAGCCAGAAGCCCCAGATAAAGATATCTGATAGCATGAGCTGATTATGAACTTTGTCTGTTAACTCAGGCGTTCTGCTTAAGGCTCTCAGCGTGTCACAGAAAGGGCGCGTGTGAAACGTCTTTTGACCATTCTTAGTCACAAAAGCGTCAAGTGCAGGCGGTCCAATATAATGAGGTGTGATGATGAAGTTAAAGTGGTAAAACAGGATACTGCAGCTGCAGATAAGGAATGAGAGAACAATCCTGCAGAAAAGTGTTGTGTTCATTCGTACATTAATGTAATAACTTTACCACACACTGCACCACAGTGTCTCCTGTTGATTTCTTAAGTTACAGATACTCACAGTACAACTGTGAAACTTAAACAGTGAGACATGATTTCAGCAGTGTGAGCAGAAACTGCAGTCAGTTAGATTCTTGTGCTTCATGAGAAATATGCAGAAGTAGCTTCAGTATTTAGCTAAAAAAAATCAATTCAATGTACTGATTTGGTGTTGTGTGGTAATTACCCATTAAACGAATCAGACAGCCAATTTGTGTGCAGAACCTCACCGGAGCTGGAATCAGAGTCTGGACTGCTGTTTCCTTTGAGCATTGATTTCCTTGAAGACAGAAAGAAGAACAATTTAAACATGAAGTTCTTGCAGAACCACAGAGGCTGTTAAAATCTTCTGCTAGTCTTCCTTACATTTTAAGAAGGATTATAAATTGTTACTAAAATGACTTTGATGCTGATAGCGGTTACAATAACACGGTCCAATCATATGAGAGATCATTTTACCTTTGAGTCCTATGTGAAGGCGTTCTCTTCAGAATCAGCGCTGCAAAGACAAGATGATGACGTCCACCTTCACAACGTGCTGCTTCAGTCTGGCTGCATCATGGTCACCTACAGGAACACCACAGAAATGCAATCAAAGTACTTCACTTTATTTATCAGAGGATGTACTGTAGGCAAAGTAGAATTTTTTTCTTTAGCTATAATTCCTCAAAAAGATTTGAGACTGCTTTGTTATTTGAGAGGTTAAAATTTAAGTGTAAAACTAAAAAGTTATAACAGACAAATATGATAATGAAATAACCAAAAGAGTATTTTAAATAGAAATGAATCTTGTTGAACAGAAATAGTGTTAAAAACAGGAAAGTTATTATATAACATATGAATCATAATCATGGAGCAAAGCAAGAAGAGTATCTCTGAACAAATTCTGAATAAGCTGAACTAAAGTCACAACAAATCAACTGTAAACTATTGAATTGACTCCTGGTAGTGTGCTGAAGTCTTAAATATTAACTAAAGTAAATGAACACTAAAGTCAACCTGTTGAAGTCTTAGTAGAATATGATCAGCCTGTTTTGAGTCCTTGTACAAATCATGTTTGGTTCATATTACATTTCACTGTTGGCTGCTGATGTTAACATGTCCGTTCTGTTTCTTTTCTTTAAACAGTTAGAGACATTATTGAACCAGATAATAACTTTAGTGTTATCTGAACACATGAAGAAATATTCTGCCTAACAAATATTAATGTTAAATTTCAGCCCTGCAGCAGCATCACGGGGAGCAGAAGAAAGTCGAGCCTGTTATTCTTACAGTCTGTGTACACTGAGCAGACTGAACAACTGTTAATGTTATCAATGATGCAGACCATCAGGACATATTCTATTTTACTTTAACAGACCGTAAAGTAAAGTTATATAATGCAGACCATCAGGACATATTCTATTTTACTTTAACAGACTGTAAAGTAAAGTTATTGTCGGTGATGCGCAACTATATGCTGAATTTGACTACGGATCTGATCGTTCATTAATATGAATCTCGAGCACAGTTAAGTTGTAGTATCATGAAGCACAGCCAGCATAGTTTATCAGGATTCCCCCCGATTCTTTACTGAAATAAAAAGATAAATAATGTCCGTCACAGCCAGCTATCTGTAACATATTACTGACACCATAACGTTAACTCCGTTAGCCTACTTCAGTGTTAGCTAGCTAACGACATTACCCGCGAACAGCACATTAAACAAACATTTCAACTTACCAAGTTAACGCAGATATCCTTAAATCCCACAGGTTGGTTAGATGTGTTTACAGCAGAACAACTCATTCTGTCAGTCCAAGAGAGACAAACACGGAGTGGAAATGTTCAATGGCGTCTCAGCGGTCCTTCACTACGTAACTTTTGCTATTCACAAAGAGAGCTACGCAAGATCTGCGGCTGTCAATCATCGTCAAATATGACGTAAAATCCTGTTTTTCAAATTCAAATAAAACAAACTTCACAGAAAAATGAGCACTTGAACACAATGTAGGGTGGTAATAACTAATGATCACAGCAGAGTTTAGGTTTGGAAAAAAATTATGTGACGAGTATTTTAACTTTACAGTTTGACCCACATCCCGTCTGTTATCATTGAGGAGGCGGGGTTTATGACCTATACTACAGCCAGTCAGCAGGGGGAGCTCTAAAAATAAAAGCTTCACTAGACCGGGGAGCTTGTCCCGTCCATTATTTTTACAGTCTATGCTTTCAACGTACTGAACACCCGGCTCCGCCGAGCCAATATGAAGTACGGGATGTTTTACCCCGCAACATTGAAAGTGGACACTCGCAGCGGAGAGAAGAGTATCTGTATCATTAACACCAAAAGCCTTAACCACCTCCAGGTAAACACCAGCAGGTGTTTTGTTGAAGAAGGATTGGGTAGGGTTTTATTTTGTTCTTGTTTGTTATATTTGATTATTTTCTTCTTGTTACTTCCCTCTATATCTATGAATATTTGTATTGAGGTTGAGTTATAAACAAGACTTTGATGATATTGAGTTTTGTACTAGTTCAAATCAAAAGGAGAGTATAGACTAATAATAATTTTCCAAGGCTACGTTTAGGAATAAGATTACAATTACTGCGAGCAGGGCACATTTTTTGTGTTATTTAGCACCATTACAACACTGCTGATTTCAGTTTATTTCTTTAATTCGGGAGAAAGAGATCAGTGTTCAGAGTCCGACAGAGATAACATTTCTTTTGGTATTACAATTGACTAGTGTGGGTGCCCGGGCAACTTACAAAGAAACGAGGTAGTTAATTTGCTGGTGTTTAAATGTATTATGATATCTGTTGCAGCTCATATATACAAGAATATTTAGTCAGGCTTATGGGATATAGGTTTTTGGTTTGGAATGTAAGAGTTAAATACAGAGTGCTGTACCTGTAAGCATGAAACATGCTGCTGGTTAAAAGGTGTAAACAAAGTGTCATGTTGTCTATGTTGATGTTTATGTAAAGAACATGTTGCTCTGAAAACACTTGTTACAGTTTTTAACTTTGGTGTTTTGTATGAAATATTCATTTCCTTTGAAGTTACAACCTGTTTAATTTGATTTTTGTTTTGATTTGTTTATTCCGAACATTTAACATAAGACGAAGGTGAACATAAAAAAACCCATTTACAAACTGAGTCTCAGCAACACTGTTGAGGAAATGACTAAGAACTTGACTTCACACACACAATGATTCACTTGACTCAGATGGCTTAAGTTGAAGAAAGTTTATACATACAAGAATACTCCGGAGAAGAGATGGAGTAGCAAGCACACGTCTGAAGCTGTCTCTGCTATCCCAATTCTCCCAAACTCTTCCACAGGCTTTGCATATATAGAAAAGACATTATTGACGTCAGAGTCATACTGACCTAAACTAATCTGTGAAGTCAATTTGGAACAGACACTAACTCTACCAAACATGCAGATATGAAGGGGAAAACCCTTGACACACTAAGCTGTCCTTGCTTTCTAGTGACAGCTGAACTCTATCAGCTATGACTAACATCAGAGAATCGTGAATAAACATAATGATGTTTGTACACTTAAATCTTAATACATACAGTAGGTACAGAAATTCCACCACAAACACCAGATCAAGGTCATCTGAATCTATAATCAACTGTATTGTCCAGTACTCGCCTCTCGTCAGAAGTTCAGTCCATCACCCAGAAACACTAACACATTAGAGTTCTTTGTTACTCAAAAGAGAAGCCTTTTGGATTTATACTCTGGACACTCTGAATCCAAGAGAGTTAAATGAATAACTGATTGGCCTTTTCTGTGATGAGTCTATCTTCTGGGTATATTAGATTGTGTATTGTGCCTTTCTGTGTTGAGTCTTTTTTGATTGTGTGATTGTGTGAAGTATTGTTTCTTTCCATGTTGCATGAAGTACTCAACATGCCGAAATATGTCTTTCTCTGGTGTCTACATTTTCTCAAAGTGGATGGATCTATACTGTATTATGGTGTTTATTTCAATATGCCGTGGGCTTGATGTTTACATTACATCTATCTTTAAACTTGAGTGGAAAAAAAATCATTTGGTTCAGTTTTACCATTGCACAGGATTAGCATTTATTTCTAGTGTACATCATCATGTGTTTGGTCAGATTTCCCTTAGAACTAAACGTTTTACCAACCTTAGAGCAGCTGAAGGGTTTTTCTCTTGTGTGAGCTAACATGTGTTTGGCCAGACTTCCTCTTTGGGTAAACCTTTTACTGCAAACAGAGCAGCTGAAGGGTTTCTCTCCTGTGTGAATTACCATGTGACTTGTCAAACTAGACTCATGGCTAAATCTTTTCTCACACTGAGAGCAGCTGTAGGGTTTCTCTCCTGTATGAACTAACATGTGTCTGGTCAGATGCTGTTTTCGGTTAAATCTTTTCTCACACTGAGAGCAGTTGAAGGGTTTCTCTCCAGTGTGAGTCATCATGTGACTGGTCAGATGCTCTTTTCGATTAAATATTTTACCACAATCCGAGCACCTATGTGGTCTCCAACCAGTCTTTAGTTTCAAGTTTAATTCTGACAGATCTTCTCTTGTATCTTGCCAATCATTACTGTCATCAGTCTCAGGTTCATCAGAGTCTTCAGTCTTGACCTCAGTCTCTGGTTGTAAACGTCTCTCTGGATCTGAGTCCCTCTCTGGTTCTGCTCCTCCACAGTCCTCTCCATCAACTCCTGTTTCCATCTGTTCAGTTTGTGTCTGATGAAGCTGTGAGGACTGAGGTTTCTCTTCATCATCTTCACTCTTCACAGAGACAGGAGTGAAGGGGAACCTGGTGGTATCAGCCTCCTCCAGTCCTTGAAGCTGTTCTTCCTCCTGACTGATCCACAGTTCCTCATGTTCTTCTTTAATGTGTTGGGGCTTAGTGTCCTCCTGGTCCAGAATGTGGCTCCACTCCTGCTGCTCAGGTGGAAGCTCTTCTTTATTCACCAACAGCTGCTGGACATCTGCAGGACACAGTAAACAAACATTAACGGTACTTAGAGTGATTTTTTAATATTAATAAGGGCTGTCAAATGATTTCATTTTTAATAGCTGAAAATCAACAGTTAATTGGAATTGTCACATTTTAATCATGTTTGGATTTCACTTATTTTGGTCAGTTCAGGCTTCCATACCATGCAGCGATACTTATTTAAAACAGATTAATTTGAACTTTTATAAAAGAGAGTCATCATCTCAGCAGAGACATTCAAAGAAAATTAAAAATATTTTCAGCAGGGAATTGTCTGTAGCCAATCAGTTCTCTTCACCCAGCCAATCACAGTAGCGTAATTGTTTACATTTATATCGAATGATAAATATTTGTGTGTGCATTGTCATTCATATATAAACCACAAAATACATTTGTGAATCCTTCTGTGTGCGTTCATGAATACTGAGACTGATCTGACTCATACATGACACTCAGGTTACTGCACAGCGTGTTAAAGGAAATGATCGACGCGGCATCACAGGTGACAGAGAGAGAGAAAAGAGACGAGAGAGAAAGAGATAGAAACTAACGAACAAGCCAGTATGAAGTGAAGCGTATCTAGCAGAGCAGAAAAAATGATGTTGCAGGAGGAAAAAGAGAGGTTGGTGTCCAAGCTGCCAAAAGATAGAACTTTTTATAGAAACAGAGGATGAAGAGAAATAGAGAGAGAGAGGATGAAGAGAAATAGAGACAGAGAGGATGAAGAGAAATACAGAGGAAGAAGAGAAATAGAGACAGAGGATGAAGAGAAATACAGACAGAGAGGATGAAGAGAAATATAGACAGAGAGGATGAAGAGAAATAGAGAGAGAGAGAGGAAGAACAGAAATAGAGACAGAGAGGATGAAGAGAAATAGAGACAGAGAGGATGAAGAGAAATAGAGACAGAGGATGAAGAGAAATAGAGACAGAGAGGATGAAGAGAAATAGAGACAGAGAGGAAGAAGAGAAATAGAGAGAGAGAGGATGAAGAGAAATAGAGACAGAGAGGATGAAGAGAAATAGAGACAGAGAGGAAGAAGAGAATTAGAGACAGAGAGGATGAAGAGAAATACAGACAGAGAGGATGAAGAGAAATAGAGACAGACTTCTTTCTGTAAATGTGAAACGTCATCAGTGCATGCAGACAGGCTTTCCTCCATACCTTTTACCGTGACACTCAACGTAGACAGCTCGGATGTAATGGACTCTCTGTATTCCTTTAGCTCGGACCTGGCTGCAGTAATGTCGGCTCTAATGACTGCCATTTCACTCTCCAACACAGCCCGGACCTCAATCTTCAGAGTCTCTATCAAATGTTTGCGCAGGGAGGACAGAAGCTCACTGTGAAAAGACTCTGTGTCCGTCGTAGATGCGGCCGCAGCTGAGTCTGCTTCTCCCCGCGGACTTTTTTCAGTGGAGGCCGCGGTCGGAGTAGGACTTGAAGGCCTCGTGGTTAAAAGAGATTTTTTTCTTCCTTTGGATGATTTAGCAGACATTTTTTCACTTTGTCTCAGTACAATGCAGCTTGAGACTGAGTTACCACCAAGTTTTCTTCTCAAAGTGTGACAAAAAAGAGACTTTCAAAAGGTTGCTCTGCAGTGCTCTGAAACACGATACTGACTCTTCTTCTTCTTTTTTATTGGCGGGTAGCTTTGAGGCGCATTACCGCCACCTACTGGAGTGTGGGCCAGAATACCTATGACTAGTAGAAAAATAATACATAAAATGAATTCAAATTTACAACAAAAATAAATAACAAAAATAAACAGTAGTAAATTAATTAATTAATTTCTCTTAACTAGTCCAGTTTCTTTTAAAAACAAAAAATAATTCAATTATATCTTCTCAATCAACTGAGTTTGTCTAAGGTTCTTAAATAAAATCCTACAGCTTCATTTTCTGAGTTCTTTTGTAAGAGATCTATTAAATCTAAATGTACTTTAATTTCTTTCAGGTTTTCCATCATCTGTCTTCTTTTGAAACTTTATTTCTGACAGTGTAAAATGACATGTTCCACTGTCTCCTCTTGTCCACAGTACTCATATTATGTTTTCCTGTTTTGAACAATATGTTATTTAATCCAG
Source organism: Labrus mixtus (assembly GCF_963584025.1). Taxonomy (NCBI): domain Eukaryota; kingdom Metazoa; phylum Chordata; class Actinopteri; order Labriformes; family Labridae; genus Labrus; species Labrus mixtus. Next base: position 27,648,034 of record NC_083623.1, read on the forward strand.
TGTGTCCTAATCTGAATCTAGATATCATTCTTTCATTTCTTCTATTTGTTCCTGCACTTCTCATTTCTCCAACCTTCCTTTGTATTCTGTAAAATCATCGTCCTTTCCTTTCCTCCTCCCACTGCTTCTTTTGCCACCTTTCCTTCAGTCTCTGTTTGATAATGCTCTTCACTTCTGTTCTACTGATGCTAACTATCAAATCAGTTTGAGTATTTAATGTAGCCTCCTTTTCCACCTTGTCTGCTCAGGCTCTCTCTAACTCAGACACCCTCGCCTCCAAAGCTAAAAATAAACTACATTTCTTACATGTATCATTATCACTAAAGGAGGACGAGGAGTAACTTAACATCTGACACGTAGAGCAGGAGAGAGCAGGAGAGGGAGAGACAGAAAAAGAAGCTAACTGCTAAGCTAGGCTAAGAGTAGGTAGCTAAAATAAACAAAACTGTTTAGCAGGTTTGTCGCTAGAGATAAAGTGTGCTTTTCGATTACTTTTGTTTGTCTGAACGTACAGTGTGTTGGAAACAACAGTCGTAAGTCATAAGAAACTAGGCAAAATTAACAATTAAGCTTTTAGCTCTAACGATCAGCACTGAACAACACAGTACAGCGGAGAACAGAACAGGAAATGATGCAATACACTCACCCGTAGTACGTAGCTGATAGAAGGTATGAGGAAAGGCACCTCATGAGTTGATTAATGAAGCACATAACCATTATCTACAGCTCGTTTAATACAGTGACATTGATTTACAAAACCGTCAACTGCAACACACCGAACTCAGATATTAGTAATAAATAAGTAAATTGTAACCATATTACAGACAAAATGATAGCCGACACTGTTAAACTGTGATATATTAATGACTTGTTAGAAAGTTGTCTTACTCTGCTTGTAAACACTGTAATGTTAGTGTATAAGGTTCAAATATATGTCAAATGTAATAGTTATCAGCTACAAACTGTTGTGTTGTAGCATCATACTATATCGTTAGCCTAATAGAATTTCGACACCTCCATATATGCTGCAGCAGCGACCGACATTAACGCGTGCACACACGGACACACACACACACACAAATCATTATTATCAACATTTATTCAAGCCTCAAAAATCAAATACACACACACTGCACTACACAGAAAATGCTATCCAAAAAAACCAAAGGCTCACATGAACAAAAATACCAAATCCACAGAGATATAGGCTATTCCAAGCCAGAAAGTGTAGGCCTATAAGCACACCTGAACAGGGCACTGCCTGTGGAGCTGAAAGTCAGTAAACTGTAAAGCACACACTTTTCAGCACCTGCTCCACCTAACAAAGCTCAATGCTCCACCTGCTCCCATCGCCAACAAAGCTGTTCTGGCATCTACCATTTGTTTGTGTTTACCAGCATAAATGGAAGCCACAGTGTTAACACCGGAATTAGCAGCAGCAGCAGTGCTAACGGCAGCTCTGTGCAGATTTCTCCAGTGCTTTGGCCCAGCTGGAAAAGACATCCCGCACAACAGCTTTCAAAGACTCCTGATCGTGTGTTGTGGATGGGAGAGGAGCACCAGTTGATTTAGCTGTAGTGCAAACCTCACAAAACACCTTGTTTTTAGCCACATAGGCTATCCATGGTAATTTGACTTTCCAGCTAGCTTGAAATGTCCGACCCTTCTTCTGTCCATCTTCGCTGCTACCACTGCAGTTTTCTTCACTTTCGTTAGCTGACTAATTGGAAACATTGGCACTAGAGGAAACAGTAACATCGCTTGATGTTTTTGTTTTTTTTATCACAAATTTGTCCATTCTGATTTCTATATGTCTAAAACAATGTAAAGGTTAACAAGTTTCAAACTTGCCATCAATCCATTTTGGCGGTAAACCTGAGGAGAATCAATGATTAGTGTATGCTGGCATATGTGGGTTCTCGGCTTTCACCGTGGGTGCTTGGACCCAAAAGCACCCACAGAATCGGCGCCTATGTCAGGGATGATGTCATGGTGGTATACTGAACATTTGGTCCAGTAATCTTGGCAGGACACTGGTGAGCACATTTATTATGAAGACTGCAGACTAAGACCCTCAAAGCTTCACTGTTTTTTACAAACCCTGTTGGATCCAGATACTGGACTGACTCTGCTGTCTTGACCAACAGGATAAAAACTACTGTGATGGTTCAAGCAGCACTTATTCCCATCTGAAGTGGTGTCAGTCTGAAGACTTTGTCCCAGAAGTCAGTTCCAGGCTGAGGGCTCTGAAGTTGTTAAGGACAAGTCGTTGATCTGGATCTGCTCTGTATCCTAACAGTAGTTTAGGGCAGCTTGTGGACTTACAGTAAGGTCTGTATTCATGATATTAGTGGACATCTTACTCTACTTTCTGAGACAGTTGTGGGCCTTATTGGGGATTCATTTGATCTGTAATCATTCATTCTTTTATAAATCTTTGTGCTGTGGCTCATCATGTTGAGGTTGTCCTTCTGCCCCCCTGGTGGCCACTGGTAGTATCTTCATGAACATCTGTCTGAGTTCTTTCTCACTGAAAATGCAGGTTGCACTTCTAACCTTTATTGTTCCTGCTGGCATCTTTCTGAGCTGTGTTTATGTTTGAGTCATCTTCTGTTAACTTTGATTTCATCAGTCTAAAGAATTTGAGGACAGACACAGTGTTGTCTGTATTCTGAGTGAGATACTGTTCTAATAGAAACAGAGAGAACTGTGGAGAACTTCAGCTCTGCCTCCTGATTACTGATTATCCATCTGCTAGTTTGAACTGGAACAATCTGATTGAAAATGATATTTGTTCTAAATGCTTTCATTAACCATCTGTTTCTTTGTATCAGGATGCAGGAACAGAGACCAGACTCTCCTGGACCCAGCTGTGTGTCCATGAAGAGTGACCGGTCTATGGGTTGTTTTATTAAGTTTAAAGATGGACGTCCTGCTAATGGAAGGTAAGAATTAAAAATCAAGTGAATGTTCTGACTCTGTTGTTTAAAGACTCATATCTTGGCTCAGAGCTTCATAATATATGACCCGTTGTTTTCTTCTTTCTGTAATATGTCCTGTCACAGAGTTCAACAGGAGAGCTCCGAGGTTCACAGAGATCAATCAGACCAGCAGAATCTAACAGACCTGGACTCCATCTTTATGGTGTGTTCAACACACTGTTATTTAATATTCTACCATTACAAGAACTAAATGCTAAGTTATTGTTCTGTTTAGAACAGCTGACCTGTGGCTCAGTTGGTAGAGTCGTTGCCACTCAACCAGAAGGTCGAGGGTTTGATCGCCAGCTGAGCAACATGGGCAAGACACTTAACCCTGAATTGCTCCTTCTGCTTCAGTGGTGGTGTATGAATGGGATTAGTTACTTCTGATGATACTACATAGCGATCACTACCATCAGTGTGTGAAAGGGTATGAATGGGTGGGTGTGACATGTGGTGTAAAAGCACTTTGAGTAGTCGGAAGACTAGAAAAGCGCTATATAAGCTCAAGTCCATTTACCATTTACCTTCAGACTGACAGATGAACCACATGTTGAGTTCTACCAGTTTATATTAAATACCCAGTGTCTCCTTCTTTTCCAGCTGCTGGATGAGAACATCATCACCTTTGTGAAGAACGAGCTGAAGAGAGTCCAGAGGGTTCTGAGTCCAGATTACCCAGAATGCTTAGAGAGTCAGAGTGAGGATGAAGAGCAGGGGAGAAGCTGTAAAGAGGCATTTTTAAAGATCACTCTCCACTTCCTGAGGAGAATGAAGCAGGAGGAGCTGGCTGACTGTTTGCAGAGCAGTAAGAACATTTTAACAGATTTAGTATTTTAGAAAAAGGAACCTGGGCCGCCCGCTTGGAGGACTACAGCCTCCATACATGGGGCACGCGCACTAACTACTGCGCCACCAGTGCCCCAGGGCGCAGGTTTAAACTCCTGATGCTCTCTCTTCAGGTCTCTTTTGGTTTTTCTGGGGAAAGCAGTCATAAAGTGCACAACCCAGTCACCAGAGGAAAATGTTGGCATTTTAAATTTCTGCAAATGTAAGAAGCGTTGACCATGAGCGTTTGTGAATGAAAAATACGTATCATTTCTACATTTCTACAAACGTGCATATCAACGTTATAGATCTAACCGCTCGTGGCACTTTGGGGGATAAGGAAGGGAAATAGTGTGGGTGTAAGTTTTAAAAACGACTGTCTGAGTTATGAAATTATCATCAGGTAGGCTTTTCATGCCTGTTTTACAATAAGATGGATCCATTTCTGTTTGTAGTCCCGACTCCTCAGTTATCATGAAGGCCGACTGTACAGGGCCGGCCCGTGGCATAGCCAGTATAGGCAAATGCTAGGGGCGCCAGCACTCATAGGGGGCGAGAAATTAAAATAAGTGGATGAGAAGAAAAAGAAGGAAAAAGGTGTTTAATGACTTAATATTATCTTTTTTTTATATAATATAATTTTCATGCTACTATTCAGTAATGTTACAAAAGAATCCAACCTATTTTCCTGCACTCTGCTTGACCCCGACCGGGCGCATCACAACATCAACAACACCGCTCCTCCTCGTTACCTGCTCATTGTGGGCAAGATGGACAGGCAGTTTATCAGACATGAATGACACTGACCGACAGTACCATATGATATGATAAACAATCGTTATTATGTCAAAAAAAACAAAGCCTTCGGGAGCCCAGGGGCGAACGAGAAGAGGAGGAGAAACGTCAAAAAGACAGAGGTAATGTGCTTAATGTTATTTATACGTTGCACTCGCAGTTATGCTAGCTTGTTATCGGTTGATAGTCCCGTTTGACTCTTTAACTACGGTAACTTCTAATAAAGTTAACGTCAGTGATTTTCCCAACATAGGTGCCATTAAAGTGCGATTAAACATTAACAACATGGAAAGTAGAAGTATGTACAATATATTAGAATCAAACTGGTTCCGTATGTTGTAAACCGTAAATAATAATTTTAGGTCGCAAATTATTTCTATGGATACATATATAGCATTACAGAATAAAACTTTAAATGTCTTGTTGCACTGAAGTGCATCTACACACAGCAGTCAATAACAACAACATAAAATGTAAGGAAAAGGCTGTTGATTTATTTTATTTAACCTTTATTTAACCAGGAAAAAGTCTCATTGAGATTAAAAATCTCTTTTACAAGAGCGTACTGGCCAAGACAGGCAGCAGCTCAATTACAGGGTTTCAGACATAAAACACTTAACAACAATGAACATAAATTGATAAATTGATGAATTCATTGTTTCAAACAATGAACAACAATGAGCATAACTTGTGTTTCCTCCCTCATGTTGCCAGTTCATAGTGTGTTCCTGTGTGTCACCTTGTTCCAGCATTTTTTCCTAGTAGACTCATAGTGATTTTTGACCGTGCCTGTCTTACCGTTTTGCCTTTTGCCTGCTCCCTTTGGATTTGTTTGCCTTGAAGATTTGCCTTCCTGTGTACCGACCTGGACTGTTATTAAACTCTGCCTTTTCCTGAACTCAGCCACGTGTGAGTCTGCTTTTGAGTCTCTGTCTCTATCTGGTTCTGATAGTACGAACTGGTCATAGAATGGACTCAGCGGGCTCAGATTCTTTTCGTGCTGTGTTCCAAGAGCAGGAGGAACGAATCACACGTCATGAGACCCAGTTCAACACAGTATATGGAGGAATTCGAGACCTCACGGAGCTTCCAGTCTGCCATGGGCTCTCAGGTGAGCTTATTGAACTCAACTCAATTCCAACACCTTGTGTCTCGTTTGGATACGTTGATTCCTCCTGTTTCTTCTCCTGCTCCCACCTCTGTGTCTGCTGCTCCACCTGTATCCTCTGTCTCAGGCCACTCTCCCCACCTGGCCAAACCAGAGCGCTTTTCCGGTGACTCAGAGAACTGTCGAGCCTTCCTAGTGCAATGTGGCTTGCACTTTGAGCTACAAGCTGCCTCCTTTCCTACTGAGCGGGCTAAGGTGGCTTTCATCATCACTCACCTGACTGGAAGAGCAGAGGCTTGGGCTACGGCTGAATGGGCTCGTGATTCCCCGGTGTGCCAGACATCCGCCTTATTCACCGAAGCTCTCTCCCGGATTTTTGACCTTTCCAACCATGGCCAGGAGGCCGTCCAGAATCTGGTAACCCTGCGTCACGATAAACGAACTGTTATGGACTACGCTATAGAGTTCTGGACTCTAGCAGCGGATAGTGGCTGGAACACTACCGCTTTGATGGACGCCTTTCGTAATGGACTCTCTGATTCCCTCAAGGACCAATTAGCCCCACTAACCCTTCCAACAGACCTGGATTCCCTGATTTCCTTAGCCGCACGGATTGACGCTCGGCTGAGAGAGAGAGAAGGAAAAGAGACTCTCTGCCATTCGCTCTTCCAACCAGCCGTGGCAGCAGCGCCGCCTCTCTTCCCCAAGCAGGCAGAACAACTTCCCAGAGGGTCTCAGTCATCCCACAGCGCCCTCTGTCAGCTCGGAGGAACCCATGCAGGTGGGTCGAGCAAGATTAACCCCTGAGGAACGCCAGCGATGCATGAGGGAGGGGCGGTGCATGTACTGTGGGAAATTGGGACACTTTTTGAACAAGTGCTTGTTAAAAGAAAGGGCTCGCCAGTGAACTTCATCCGGTAAGGCTCAGCTTGCCAAAGCTCGGACCAGGAGATCTTGCGGTCCACTGCTTGTTCCCATTTCGTCCATGCGCCTTGCAGTCGCATCCCCACCATCTGGCTAGCACGCAGCTCCTCTAAAGCAGCTCTCACCTCCTCTTGGACCAGTTGGCGTCTGTCTTTGCCCAGGGCTTTGTTGTAGCGTGTGGTTGGAATGCTACCAAGCCCTGCTCGTCCAGATGCCACTGGGCCAACTAGCATACTGTGACGCAAGCGTGACTCCGCCTGCTCGACTGCTTCCTGTGCCCTCCACTTCCTCCCAGTCCTGACTACGATGCCAGCCTGGGAGACTTTTGGGTCACTGGATTCCCTGTATTGCAGCACTGCTGTCAGCCACGCCTCCAGCTCCCGATTTGTGGCCTTGATGGATGCTGAGTCCTTCGGGGTGCAATCAAAGGTCCTGCCAAGGCTCCTGATGGGTTTCTCAGTGACCGATGGAATCTGGGTGCTGTCCAGAGTGAAGCAGAACATGTCTGTCACCTTCCCTCTCTTGGGTACCAGGGACCTAGACCTAGAGTCTGGGACACCTCTTGTACACTTTGTAGGGCACTCCGCTTGGTCCAGGGGCTGAAATGGCTCTGGCTGCCTTGACGACCTCCGACAGAACAAATATACACACCATTGAAGTGTTTTTTTTTCATATACCATTTAGTTATACACACTGAAGGTTATAATGAATTTCTATTGTTTCATCTAACAAAATAATGAGTAGATGAAAGTCTTTCTCACTCTACATCAGTTTATTTATTACAAGGTTACACATGAGCTGTCTGAAGAACTTGTGCTACCCAACACAGAGGCCTCAAAGGAAACAGTGACAGAAAGAAGAGAAGATATCAGGAGAGAAGAAGGATCCTTACACTGTGACTGTTTCATATAAACCCTTTACATTCAAACGTCATAGCAAAAAAGAGAGATTTCTGTAAACAGAATTGTCTTATATCCCTTTATAACAGCAGTTATACATCTGTTAGTCAATACATACTTATGAATACACATTAGTGATGTTGTTAACTTGGATTCCTTTGGATCAGTTTTACCATTGCACAGGATTAGCATTTCTCTCCAGTGTGAATCATCATGTGTTTGGTCAGACTTGTCTTAGAACTACATCTTTTACCACACTCAAAGCAGCTGAAGGGTTTCTCCCCTCTGTGCTTTGCATTGTGATATGTCAAACTAGACTTAAGGGTAAATATTTTCTCACACTCAGAGCAGCTGAATGCTTTCTCCCCAGTGTGTACTTTATTGTGTCTCTTCAGAGTCCCCTTTTCTCTAAATTGTGTTCCACATTCAGAGCAGCTGAAGGGTTTCTCTCCCATATGAACTAACATGTGACTGGTCAGATGCTCTTTTCGGGGAAATCCTTTACCGCATTCCGAGCACCTATGTTGTATTTTACCAGTCTTACGTTTCAAGTTTAATTCTGAGAGATCTTCTCTCGTCTCTTGCCAATCATCACTGTCATCAGTCTCAGGTTCATCAGAGTCTTCAGTCTCGACCTCAGTCTCTGGTTGTAAATGTCTCTCTGGATCTGAGTCCCTCTCTGGTTCTGCTCCTCCACAGTCCTCTCCATCAACTCCTGTTTCCATCTGTTCAGTTTGTCTCTGATGAAGCTGTGAGGACTGAGGTTTCTCTTCATCATCTTCACTCTTCACAGAGACAGGAGTGAAGGGGAATTTGGTGGTATCAGCCTCCTCCAGTCCTTGAAGCTGTTCTTCCTCCTGACTGCTCCACAGTTCCTCATGTTCTTCTTTAATGTGTTGGGGCTTAGTGTCCTCCTGGTCCAGAATGTGGCTCCACTGCTGCTGCTCAGGTGGAAGCTCTTCTTTACTCACCAACAGCTGCTGGACATCTGCAGGACACAGTAAACAAACATTAACGGTACTTAGACTGCTTTTTTTAATATTAATAAGGGCTGTCAAATGATTTCATTTTTAATCACTGTAAATCAATAGTTAATTGGAATTGATTAGATTTTAATCATGTTTGGAATTCACTTATTTTGCATTTTAAAATGGTTTTAATGCTTTTATTTTGTAATTTTGTCTGAAGCCTAGGTTACTTTTATTTATACAAACCTACCTGTATTGTGAAAGAAAATAAGGAACTTGTTGTAGACTGAAGATACTATATTAACTTAACCACGGAAAAAAGGAACTTGTTAAAAAAGTAAAAATAAATGAAACCAGCTGAAGAGGTTGTGTAAAAAAAAGTGAGGGTGCCGGTAGCTTAAGGCTGTGAGGACTGAGGTTTCTCCTCATCATCATTAAGTCCTGGTGAGCGGGCAGCCCGGGTTCAAATCCGACCTGTGGCTCCTTTCCCACAAGTCATTCCCCACTCTCTCTCCTTGGTTTCTCATTCTGTCCTCTCTCTAAAATAAAGACATACAAAAGCCAATAAATATATCAACAAAAAGTGAAATGTTTGATGTCACAGGAGGGATATTACTTCACTGTTCTTTTCCATCACTGCAGCTACTGTCATTTAAAAACATTCATTAATTTCAGACTTAATCTCACTGTGACTAACGCATTAACATTTACAGCCCTACTTTTAATATTTGAATTGACATGATCAAGAACAGTATGATAAGTTAATGCTACATCTATATCCTGTCTTGTGTACTTATTGCTATGGATGATGTCATTTTAATTTTGTTGAAGAAAATTAATGGATTATCTGTTACGATAGTTGGGAGAGAGATTGCTGTTGGTCGAGCTGAGCTACAGTGAAGCTGGCACACTGTGCTGTCAATGAGGTTGAAACAGTGTGCTTTCAAATGAATTTAGAGACTATCAGCCCCACAGGAACCTCCTGACCTTTCTACCTTAGTTTCTAGGATTTTTCTATCTCAATTTGAAATGCTTCTACGGCGATAAAATAAGTAGTAACTCTCTCAACAGAAGCAGTGTCAGTCACAGTGGATGAGATCAATGAAGGAAAGATGGACATCCTTCACAAGTTGTCTGGCTTTTACCTGGGTGAAAGCTGACTTCTTGTTTTTAACTTGTTGTTCCCTCTGTCAACAGAACCCTCTGACCCGCATAGATCCATCTGATGTTGAGTTAAGTAACATGACATGCCGCAAGTTTAACAAGCAAGCACGGATTGTGTGTGAATTTAGATTTGTGTTTTTTTATTAAAAATAAGTAATAACTGTACTATAACATTTTGTAGTGTCATCAATCTGAAGCATACATAAAGTATCTTCTCTTGGTTAAACTACAACACAGTAGAGTCTTTTTCCTCATACTGAAAGCACATTTTATCAACCTAAGTGTTGTAATATAACCAAGAGGATATGGTATATGTGTGCTGAGTTTGATGATACTACAACATGTTATAGTACAGTTATCAGGAATACTGCTAATCCACCACAATGTAATTCACAATGTTTCACCATGTCTAACCTCAGATCAAAGGCTGACTAACCCGAGCTCAGCTGTCTGAAGTAACACTGAAACAGTCGATGTCAGGATCAGACTCTTTGATTCTTTGACTGTGAAGAAGCTGCACATGGTGTTCGGTCTGATTGAATAAAAAAAACTGCACACAGATCATTAATGTTTCAAAAGACAGTGACAGAGAAAATGTTGTTCTTCAGTCTTTATGAAAGCAGGAGGGTTAAAACACAAGAAGCAGTTATCTCACTGCAGACTATGAGCTGAATACAAACATAAGAAAGAAGGTAATAAATCAGAAGTCCGTGGCACACTAAAGATAACTTTACTATATTTTTATTGTGCGCCAACAACATGTTTAGCCTGTAGCTTCCTCAGGTTCGCCCAGCACAATCACAGGGCATACATTACACAGGTGTGTTAAATACAAATGGTCACATGACCAATAATCACAATAAACATTAAACAGGGTCTCAGCCTCAAATGAAAACCTTAATGTGCAAACATAATATATTTTTCAGTTATAGCAAGGTGTACATTGTGTGAGAAAAATATTTTTTATAGTGCATCAACAATTGCACATACAAATTCAAAGCATATACACAAAAATATATTTACAAGAGTTATAAGACGGCTATCAAATTATGTCAAGTTTAAATCTAGTGGTCAGTGTCTTCTCCTATATCTAACTGAAAATATGACTTTAATGCAAAAACTATAGTGGAGGCCAATACTGTACCTGTCCCTCTCCAGCTTAACAGGAAGGGGGGAGTGAGAACCTAGAGACTAAATTCTCACTATGAGTCCTCATTACCTGCAAAAGGAGACATGATATAATAATTAGCACACAAAAACAGTTTAATTCCTGTGCTTCATTGAGTTCATGTGGTTCAATTGTGTTCAGTTCGTAAATCCATTCTTTCATTCAAATTCTTAAAAGTTTGTCAATCAAATTGCCCCCTCTAGGTTCAGGCCTCACTCTTTCGATGCCAATGAATTGGAGGGAACTAGCAGACCCATTGGTTTTCTCCTCATAGTGCCTAGCAATGACACAATCCATATTTCCATTTCTGATGACAGCCTTAGTGAGATTCTTAGTTTTAAGTTTCACTTAGTTACTTTTATTGGTTAATGTAAGAAAGAGGGTGTTACCTGCTCTCTGTTATCATCTGAGAGAGAGTATATAATGCACTTCTTGTCAAAAGTGACAGGTCTATTGTTCTCATTGTTCTGTTTGGACCAATGAGAATGCAGCATTAGGATTAATCCCCTCCCCCTTTCATCCAATGGGATGTTGCCACGTCACTAATCCTGCCTCCTGTCCATCCAATGAGAGGATGATACGTCACTAGTCCTGCCTAACTGTCCGTCCAATGAGAGGATGATACGTCATCATTCTTTCATGCAAGAACGCGAGGTTACCTCATCATTCTTCTGACCAGGGGGGTCGATGAGACGCGACATTGTCTAGGTTTTTTTAATCTATACTTTTTAAAATCTTTTTACAACCGAATTAAAAAATATATTTTAACCGGATCGAAAAATAAACTGCAACGATGCGTTGTAAACAGAAACCGTTAAAAAGACACACAGAAACACCCGAGGATTCTTTAGTATCAGATTCTTTAGCGATGCGTTGGAAACTGGATTCTACAAAACGAGATAGCAGGGTGCTTTCTGAAACTCCCGTGACATGGTTTCAGGAAAAATGGGAAAGTCCAAAGAAACGTATAGCACATCTATGCCGCCTTCAGGCACCCCCAGCCGATGCTTCTCCATAAAAATTGGCCGCTGTTATATGGTGGTTGCTGGGGTTACTCGTTCAACTACAGCTCTAACGAAGCCTGTTTTTATCAGCTTCGAGAAGGGGAGAACTATAGCCCTTCGACAGAGTTTAAGGCCAACCTTACCTCCACAGATTGGTCTATCTTGTGCGTGTTTGGATCAACAACATCGAAGCCAGAAGCCCCTCAAAATGGAGAAAATGGAGAAAGAATTGTATCCAGCATGGTGTGGGAGTCCAAAACTTCAGTCTCCGGCAAATGGTACTTTAGAGCTAGCCATCAGATGTGTACAGAAGCAGAGAAGACCGCCGAGTATTTTGTCCTGGAGTACTTTAGCAGCGAATGCGGGATATTTCAGCCAGCATTGCGCCTTCCTCTCGAGGAATGGTTGAAAGTGATGGAGGTAGAAGACCGCAATGTTAAGCAGCTATATGTCATCAGCCGAACCTTCAGCGATATAATGAGGGTGAAGACGGTTTTGTAAACCATAGACACACCCATCTTCTCTACAACAGCCAATCAGGAGCTTCGCCCCTCCTCCTCCTCACCATCTAAAGTGTTTAAAAGACACGAGAATTTGCATCTACAAGTACTTTTTTTTGCCCGCCTCGAGACAATGGAGCTCACTCAGGAAAATCCGCAGCCCTCTCCTCCTCCTTCGCCACCTCCTTCCGACCCTGAGTCAACGCTGTCGCTGACGCGTAGACAACCAAGAACAACCATCCTGGCGCTTAAACCTAAGCGTACAGCTTCACCACGGAGAAGGGTTAGTAGTCCTTTTCCAGAGTGTCGCAAGAACTTGTTGACATTTTTTTCGGAGCCTGACCTTCCGTACCATTCTTGTTCTTCTCTACTATCAACCATTCAGGAAGAGATCGAGCCAGGGTCTCTGCTCAACTCTCAACCATCACCACCGGCGGAACCTCAACCGCTAATACCGGTTCCACCTCCTGCGGCTCAACCACTAATACCGGTGCCACCTCCTGCATATTCACCGGCATCACCATCAACCCTGCCATCTCCTGAGCAGCGAGAGGACGAATCAGAGGACGAGTCAGAGGACAGCTCGGAGGCCAACAAAGAGAATGAGACCGACGGTCATCCGTCCGCCGTTCTCATGAACACGGTGAAAGCTGTGGTGGTGTACGTGTTGGACCACGTACTGAAGTTGTATCGACAGGAGATTTGCAACGGCTGTGTGGTGAGTCATCCTAGCCAGCATCAGCACCCGTGTTTGGATGATGAACCCGACTACTTTTACATGTCACATTTTGAACCTGTGAACAAAAGGCTGTTGAAGGAGACGCTTATTTCAGCCGTCTCATGCGCTCTTGAGAGACTGTTCATTCGTATCTCATCCGGCAGGATCCTCGGGCTCATGGAGGCCTTTCTGTATGATCTGAAATACGCCACTCGCATTAGCAGGAAAATACAAACGGTACTTGACACGTTGGTTGGCGACAGCAGAGCTAAGCAGTGCATGTTGAAGGATGCGTCTGAGATATGGGAAGACAAACAACCAGAGGAGGGTAAAATTGTGCATGTGGAATTCTAAATCCTGCAAGTTGTGTTGTCGTGATTGAAGATTTCTTCATATTCTCCTGAAAACAAGTAAAAAAAAAAAAAAAAAGTGTATCTGAATGCACTCCTCGTCTACCCCGTTTACAAACTCAACGATTTTGATGGGGAACCAATAAAGGGGACCTTTTATGAAGCCGAGTTGCAAAAAGTACAGGTGGCTCCCAACAAACTCTACCGAGTGGACGAAATTTTAGACAGGAGAGTAGTGCGAGGTGAAAAACAGGCTTTGGTACGGTGGAAAAATTGGAAAAAAAGTTCAACAGCTGGGTCAAGGTCAAGGATCTGAAAGACGCATAAAACCGCTTCTCTACCACCCCACAACCTTCACTCTGTTACTACAAGTACTCCATCATGGATCAACGGCTCAAGGAGGGTTTTTACATTACCCTACCCTCTAACGCTAGCCTCAATGTGTTTAAAAATAACACAGCCTCTAGATTTCAGGTGGATTTAGCCCAACATATAGATTTAGAGGGTCCCTGGCAGGTTGCATTGACGGAAATCTCCTACCCTCACACCTGGTTTAACGTGCCTATAGACACGGGATTCTTTGAATGGAGAGATAAACCTGTTGAAGGTGCCACTTCAGAGCCCGAGGTCCACCGTCAAAAGATTAGAGGAGGTTATTACAGCAACCTGGCTCAATTTACACAAGAGTTAAATGCCTTTCTAAAAAAAATTGGAGCGGATGTGCAAGTAGTCTATAGCAACATTCAAAAGAGATATGAATATCAGGCAGGGGGTGCAACTCATCTGCGCTTTTATCCCCCTTGGCCTACATTATAGGGGAAATTCCCGGGGAATGGGCTGTTTTCAACGAGAGGATAGCTCCCTACCCGGCAGATATAAAGGGAGGATTCTATCACCTCTTTTGTTACAGTGACATAGTAAGGCACCAGGTGGTGGGTGATGCTTACGCTCCTCTCCTGAGAATCGTTGATGTGAAAGGTACATTCGGGGACGTGATTACCCAGCATTTTAACCCACCCTACTATCTACCTGTAGCCAAAAACCACATTGAAAACATTTCCATAGAGATTAAAACGGATCAAAATCAACCGCTCAAGTTTACCTTTGGCAAGACAGTGGTGAAATTACATTTTAGACCCGTTTCTTCTCAGCTATAAAAATGATGCATCAAACCCTCGACCCTCACCGTTTTGTGAGCTATTATGAAAATCAGGTGGGAGGAGCCCTCCCTGGTTTTTACGGGGCCCCTGTAATGTACGGGAGAGGGATAGGTTCTGTATTTTCAAGGTTATTTCGTTCTGTATCGCCTCTGGTTAAGAAAGGTTTTGCCATTGCTAAACCCCATCTAAAAACTGCGGCTAAAAACATAGCCTCACAGGCCATCTCCCACGCCATGAGCAGAATAGCCGGAGAAGGAGATTCTCAAGAAGGCTCCGGAGGTATTATGGTGTTGGCCAGAAGACCCAGGAAGAGACCCCCGGGGGACCGTGTTTTAGCAAGGTCTAAAAATAACCGATGCGGGGCAAAGAAGAAATCAGTAGGTAGAGGCCTTGCTAAGGGAAGGAGGTCCATCGCAGGCAGAAACCTAGACTCTGGAGACATATTTCTCTAAACAAAAGTTTCAGAGAAATAACAAAACAAAACAAAAAATAAAATGGCTTTATTGCATCACAAATCGGCAGAGTGTAGCATGGCTCAGCTGGATTTATTTTCAGCTCCCATGACGCAGTTGTCTATCGATGAGAAACTCTACACAGAGGTCATGCCTCTGTCGGCCATTACAGATACAGGTCCTATAGAGTTTTTTATACCAGGGGACGGTGAAAAATATTTGGATCTAAATGACACCTTGCTCCATCTCAGGAGCAGGAATTACCAACGCCGACGGCACAAACCTAGTGGTCGATGCCCCTGTAGGGTTAATCAATTACCCTCTGAATACAATCTTCAGCCAATGCGAGATTATTCTGGGGGATAGACTGATATCACAGTCCAGCGCCACTCATCCTTACAGGGTTATGATTGAAGCCCTGCTCAACTTTTCAGAAGCTACTCTACAAACACAGTTTAGCTCAGGGCTGTTTTACAAAGACACCGCCGGCTCTATGGACTCTGTGGTGACCGTCAATGGTCCCAATCGCGGTCTACACAACAGAGCCGAATTTACAGAGCAGTCCAGAGAGCTCCACCTGTTGGGACCTCTCCACGCTGATATATTATTCAGCGAGAGGCTCCTTTTGAACTCTGTGGACATGAGAATTAAGCTGACCAGAGCGTCCGACGCCTTTTGTCTCATGGGGGCGGCCAACAGCACCTACCGTCAGAAAACGCTCTGTTCTGAAAAAAGTCACCGTTTCCCCGCGTTTGAGTCACGCCGCCGCCTTGATGAAGGGCAACCCTCTGTCACGGGTGAACGTGAAAACCTACTCCATCCCGCAAAACTCGAGGATATGCAACCAGGAGAACCTCTTTCTGGGTACTATGCCAAAGTATGTGGTGATAGGCATGGTACACCACGAAGCTTTTACGGGGAGCAGGGATCTGTCTCCTTTCAATTTCATCCTTTCAACGATGTGGAATACCTGGCCTTGTGTCAGGATGGAAGACAGGTGCCGGCCAAAGTTTTTCAGCCTCAATTTAACAACGGTGTGTCTGTCAGAGAGTTTTACAACATGTTTACAGCTACAGGGAGACACTTGAAGGATTTACCTCTGAGCATCAACAGGAGAGAGTTTGAACAAGGATACTCTCTGTTTGTCTTTAATCTCAACGCCGGGGAGGATGCTGACGCCCTATCCCCCGTCTCCAACGGGAATTTAAGGCTGGAGATGAGACTCAGAGTGCCTTTACCTCAGACCACTACACTGATTGTGTACGCCTGCTACGAGTCTATTTTGGAGATCAACTCTAAAAGGCAGGTCATGGTGGATTATTACTAAAAAAGAAGAACATGAACAGCCATCAACTAGAGAGTCTAATGACTCGATTAGTGGGAGATGCTTTCTGCGGAGTGTGGGCCTCGGACCAGCTGCAGCTGCTGACGTCATCTTTTAAAACCCCCGCCTACTTCATCGTCAACACACACCCTGCGCATGAGCTGGGGAGCACTGGCTGGCCCTGACCCTGGAGAAAGATGGAACGGCAACTTTTTTGACTCTTTTGGATTTCCTCCTCATTTTTCTTACTACCCTAAACACATTTTACAGTTTTTAAAAGACCGTTGCAGCGCTATTTTATATCACAACAGACAGTTGCAGCATACCTTCTCTTCCGCCTGCGGTCAACATTGTGTTTATTATTTATGTCATAGAGCCTGCGGGCAAAGTTTTGAAAATGTTTTAGCGTTGTATCAAGAGGACGAATTAAAAAATGACGAGACTGTAACTGCGTTTGTGAAAAAATATCAAAGCTGTGTGAAGCGTTATAAATGTCAATCTTTTCACCACACCGTGTTTACAAATGTTTAAACATTGTTACAACTTGTGAAATAAAGACAAGAAAGACGAAACCTTTTTTTGAAATGACGAGTTTTTATTATTATTAATAGCAAAGTTACAACTTCTAAAGTAAAACTAATCCAAGGAGATTTTTTCTTTTTCTTTTTTCTCTTTGCCCCTAGTTCTTTAGCTATACGCGGGGTAGTACTCCCGTCAAAAGATGCACCCCTCTCTTTTTCTTCTTCTTCTTCTTCTCCACCGCCGGCCCTCTCGGTCATAGGCGTGCTCCACTTTGGGGATAAAACAATTGTTCTCTTTGACCCTCGCTCCTCGTCCGATATCAGTCTGCGGTATTGTTCACGAGCATCGGGGTTGTTCACGGAGGATAGAGGGATGTTTAACACGCTCAGAGTATTTAAAAATCCCAACCAACCCTTGGGCTCAGATCTCCGGGCTCTTTTGTAAGATGACGACAGGTGTTTAATCAGATCCATCATATGGGAGCCTCTGATCACTTTTCCCTTGTAAACAAATTCACTCTTGTCAGTCCACCGTGCCTCGCCGTTTTTACTCATTTTTCTCAAGATATAAGAGGCGTTTTTTCGATCCCGCTGGGGAAGGGTTTGTATCACTTCATCAATTGTCTCATCTGCCCATTGTTGTTGCTGTTGCTGCTGCTGCTGCTCCTCTTCTTCTTCTTCAGAGACTTTAGACGGTCTTGTGTGACTTTTCTCGTCTTTTACATCTTGTTTGATAAATGCGAGGTATCTCTGCAACAGCGCGTTGTATTTTTTAATTTTTTTATAAGGATTTAGTCCAGGTTCGTTTAGCACAGCACTCATTTGTTCATCCAAATCACCTTCAGCCGTGCGTCTCATCGATTGAGTCTGAGTTTCACCGACCATCGTGGGCATAGGGTTTGAGTCAGATGACTCATTTGCTGAGCGTTCAACAGCTACATCTTTTGAGTTGCTTTTTGCTGATTCGCCATCTCTGTCCACAAAGTTATCCTCTATTCACCAGACCTCCTACAAGCTGGCCTAATATAGGTACCACGGCAGAGAGCAACGGCAAAAGAAATCCTCCCGACTGTCTCACCAAAGCAGCGTGTCTGTTTTTCAGAGATTTTTTTTTATCAGCCAGCAGTCTGATGGTTTTTTTCTGCTTTTTCAGTTTCTTATATTGACAGGGCGTGAGAGGGACGTTTCCCTTTAATAGATTTAAACAGATTTCACTGATACACTGAAGAAAGTCTGGTGAGCAGCGTCGGAGAATATCTCTCCGCTTCCGAGGTGTGCAGTGACATAAAGCGCTCAGCAGAGGAGCGTTCCTTTTTATGTGCTCAGACATTTTTAGGCAGATTTTTTAGGCAGATAAACCACGGGCCACTGATGAGGCAGTATGCCGGCTCTTAGTCTGTAGCGCTCTGGACAACTCGGCGTGAGATCTACAAATAATATGAAAAGGGGTTCTGAGTGGCGTCTTCAAAACTCTGAAGAAAAAAGCTTTTTCTCCCTGGAAATATTTGCTGAGCCAGCACATTGATCTGCAGCTTGTCTCGCGGGTTGTTAAAGAGCACCAGGTAGTTGGTGTTCAAGCTGATGGTGCGACTGTATTTACCTTTGTAAAAAAGATTTTGAGTAAGTAACATCACGCTCATATTTTTATGATGCCTGTATTGCGTGAAAATTCTTGCCACTTCAGGATGCTCAGCTGCCTGTAATAACACATCGTCCAATATAACGAGGTGAGTTTGATGAGGGGGAAACAAATCAGGGTCGTCAAAAGAATCAGGCAGTCCTTCGATGAATTTAATATTTTTATTATTTTGTTGCAGTTCATCATACATCGGTTGACAAGAAGTATAAATCCATACAATATTGTCAGGGACTCGTTGCATAACATCTTTGCAGTTTTCTAAAACATTTTTTACAAAATGGGTCTTCCCGCAACCACTAGGTCCTACAATCTGACATGAAAAGGGAACACACAATCTAGGATCAAACTCTATTTCTTCAGCCATATGTGACATTTTTTATTTTAATTTTAATTTTTTTCCCCCCTCAAAAACCGAAAGGCAGAGTATGACCTTTAGGCAGCAGCCTTCTCTTGTCAAACACTACAAGAAACCTTTTTTGAAATGACATGTTTTTGAGAAGGAAACCTTTCTTATCACGCTGAATTCCCTGTTGGGGGGTTTCAAGAAAAAAACCCTCCTCCTCCTCCTCCTCCTCCACCCTCTCTGCACCCTGCGTTGCAGGGGGTCGTCTGCGTGAACGCTTCACAAAACCATCCACCAGCTTTTTTACACTGTCAAAGTTGATTTTCTCACAGCAGGCGTGCGTCTGTGTTATACCCTTCACCTTCAACACCACTTTGTTGTTTTTTGTTTGATAGGCATAACTTTTAGGACCCGCGGCTGCAAATTCCTGAATGGTGTCTCCCCCCAACTCGTCCGTCAAGTCCCCCAGATAATTACCCAGCTCCAGCGTATTCTCTTCTGTTTTTGTGGTGTAAATGAGGCTGTCTGTGTCAAAATAAAGCACTCTCTCCTGCAGCCGTTGTAAATAGTCGTACAATTTTAGACGACCGTACGCCGTCGTGAAAGCGGCGATGAACACATTGTCTACTTTATTCGGAGGGGCAATGTACCGCTCGCCGTAGATCCACTGGACCAGAGCCACTCTGTCGTTTAGAAAAGAAAAGTATCTGATAAAGTGTTTTTCCGAGAACATTAAAGAGAAAAACTCTTCAGGCTCTGTAACGAGCACCGTCTGGCAGAGGTTGCTTCTCTGCGCAAACTTTCCCCAGAAGCTGTTGAGACACAATTTAGACACTTGTCTTTTGGCAGGATTTGGTTTAATTTTGTTAGCGTCCAACAAGATGCCCTGATGCTCTTGATATTCCCTGATGTATTTTTCTCTGCTCTCCTGGTCTACAGCCTCGGGAGGGTAACCCGAAGCCTCTTGCTTTCCTTTTAAAAACGTCTGCATGTACTTTAAAAAGATTGAATCGTCGCGACGTTCAAAATGCCAGACCTCTGTGATTTGTGACAGGTGATAACCCATCTCCAGAGCCTTGTTAAATTTGGGAGTGACCCAAACCCCCTTTAACGCTCTGGCCTCATCGTCGTGACTACAGGGTCCGCTTTGAGCATTCAACTCAGCGCAAGTGCGGCACAGTGTAAACACCAGTTTACCAGCGAGTGTTCTGTAAGGTAACACGGGAAAATACAAACCCCTCGGCGGATACACCGTGGCTCTGATTAACCCAAAGTAGGCGCTCGGATCTTTAAAATCTCTGTAAATGATTTCCGGGTGACCTAGAGGATAAGGGAAGCTGCAGTTTACATACGGGTAGAGAGACGTGACGTCTACGTAACGCACGCTCTCATTCTGTTCTGCCGTATGTCGCAGTCTCACAGCGCAGGTCCTCCCCCCATACAGAGCGTCGCGGGGAAGGAGCGGCTGCGGGGGGTCGTAATGCCCGAGGAACTCTATCACGCTCGCGTCACTTTTTTTCATTTCATTCCATCTATGCTCCCTCATAACTATCACTTTTACCCCATACACAGATTGTAGCGTTTCCAGCCTCCTCATGGTGCTCGAATGAAGCTCTTCGAATGTGGTATGGGTGAGCGGACAGCGGTCCTGCGGCTGAAAGCACTGGGGGCATCCGTGATAAAAGCAGCCCAAAAATTCCCACGCATACTTATCGCTCCCCCTCTCTGCATAACCGTCTACACAGTAGGTGCCCAGCTGTTTTTCACCTGCATTAAGCGCGTGGCGAATAAAGATACCTTCTTCGTGAGAGACCCATTCTAACCATTGTATGCTGCAGTGTGAGAATGATCTGTATTGTCTTTTGTAGTGGTCGGGTGAAGGGATGGCCAACGAGTTTGGGGTCAGAAAATGAGTGACAAATACTTTCATGCAAGCCGAGGCTATAGTGGAGCGACTAAATGGATCTACCCCCGTCTCGTCAATGAAACCTTTTCTAAATGTTGTACAGACTTCTGCGAGAATGTTGACGTCATTTTCACAATAAAGGAGCGACTCTTTTGCAAAGTTAAACACGCCGTGACGCACCTGCTCGTACCACGTCTCAAATTTAAGTTTGCCTTCTACCGTCATGCGCTCTGTGCCGTAGGCTTGGGATGAGGGATAGGGACCCACGTACTTCAAAGCCGCTTTTGAGCTAAATCTGTGAGGAAAATAGCCTTTAACTTTATCTTCAAAACCCAGAGCCCTGGGCATTGCTGAAAGAGGCATAGTTAAAAAACACAGAGAATCTATGTATTTTTGTTGAAAATCCGGTTCTGTAAAACAGATGACTTTACTCCCATGCATGATAAGAGAAGGTTTTATTCCTAGAGCTATCATAGCGTTGAGAACTAGGTACCCGTCAAATCCTTTTGAATTGTGCGCTATAAACACAGCGTTGCGATAGGCTGTGTTTCTGAAACGCAAAACAAAGTCGGTGGCGCACGAAGAGCCCCAAGAGTTCCATTTCTCTCCCTTTAAGGATTTTGTGCACACCAGGAACGGTCTGTGCACGGATCTCTCGTCTGTGTATGTTTCAAAGTCGTAAAAAACAATGTTTTGGTTGTGATCTTTGTTGGGTTTTAACTGTTGAATGTAACACTGGTGGGTTTTTTTCTCATCACCCTCGGGTAGTACTTGTCCACATATTTTACATTTAAGTTTTTCACACACGTGGGGTTTACACGCGCCGTCAATCCCAGTGTACCACAACCTGTAACATTTTCTGCATTGCTTATACAAATCGCATTGGCTGCGTTTGACGGAGGTTTCTCATGGAGCCGAGCTTGTTCTCTCCACCTGCTCTTTGTGCTTTCTCATACAGTAATCCGAACGACACGTACGGTGACAGTCTGCGCAAGAAACGGGCTGAAATGTCAGTTTACAGCACCGGGGGTCTAAACACACAGAGCAGTGATCCCAACAGCGATGGCTGCATACGCTGTCGTATCCTGTATAGCACTCTTTACAGACATAAGAAGTGCCCAAGAAAGACTTTAGATTTTTTATGCCATAGTAATGATTTTCATGGAGAAAAAGATACGCTGTTTTGTCTTTTTTGGGAGTTGCTGTGTGAAATTTAGCGAGGGTGCGGCTGTCTTTGATTCTGTAAAACACCACAATCTTACAGTCTAAAGCCTTTTCAAAGAGTGACACGTCACTAAAACTCACATCTCTGTGATCTGTGAATCCCACTCTGTTCTGAAACTCCGCCCCTATTCTCTCAGCCTCTCTGTGACTGATGGACGGGTGTAGCAGGAGAGCCAGATTAATGGCAAAACACAGATTGTTGTCTGGGTTTTCTACAACGTAGAGAAATCTTCTCCTCCTGTTCACCACTTCGCTGTCTAGCATAGAATCCAACTTTATTCTACCTGCACCACGCGGGTTACGAATCAACTGAACCGCTAATTCTAGATCCTATTCGGTCATGAGTGACATATTAGACTGAACGAGTTCATCCAACAAGTTTTGAAAAGTGGCTAGACCTGTGTCATCTTCGTTTGTTCTCGCTAAGCGGGACACGTTCTTACTAAAGTGTTGTCCCCTCAGTTCCATTTGAATAATATCCTGTGCTTGCGCTTGGGAAAATATTCTGTCACACAGTTCCTGCGCCGTACCCATGACACTGCCGTAGAAATCTCCGTAATCAGCCACACCTGAAGGAGTGGGAAACCTTAATATCTGTCTTATTCCTACGTTGTTAAATCTATCACGAATCACTACAACGGGTTGAGACTGTGGTTGAGGGTCCCGCTGGGGAAGGGTTTGTATCACTTCATCAATTGTCTCATCTGCCCATTGTTGTTGCTGTTGCTGCTGTGGTCGCGACCGAGGCGGTGATAATGCTGGGGTTAAAGGGTCAAAAATGCGTTCGCCATCTTCAGAGGAGACGGGACGGGGGTTAGAATTTGCTCCATGTTACCCCCTGTCTGAATTTCCAAAAGCTCCAGAGCATCATCTAAATCTCTGAAGCGCTCTAATTGAGATACTCTGGGGTCGGGTTCATTGTTGGGAGAGCGTGCAGCCCTGTGTGAAGGCGTGCAGGGCTCTGAGAGGTATGAATTGGAGGTTTCATTCTCTAAGCTGACAGTCTCTAACAACGAGTGAAAATGATCTAAACTTTCGACAATGGAATGAGCATGATTCAAATCCTCTAATGCATTGTTTAAAGCTAAAAAAGGGTCCTGGGGAGTTTCGGGGTACTCCTCAGGATCCATGATTTACTAATAAAAAAATAATTTAAAAAAACAAAACATTAAAACATAAATGTGTAAACAACACTAAAATATAATACCCCTTCTTGTGTTGTTGTTGTTGCAAAAGTACTCTAGAACCCTTCGGAAGTTTTGGCAACATCTACAGACAGGATCCCATGGTACGTGGGTGTAACGGTTTCTCCTCCTGTCTCGTCTCTCTCTCTCTGTCGGCGTCCTGGATTAAAAAATAAAAATAAATAAATATATACATTTATATTACAGATCTAATGTTTAAAATATAACACACCTTATAAAAAACTTACGGTTTCTGCGAATATCGTAGTCCGATCCCGAGCTACTCTCAGTCGGGGTCGTGGAGCGTCTGCGCCTGCGGGTATTGTTGGCACTCGGGCCCCCGGAGGAGGATGAGGAGGATGAGGAGGAAGAGGAGGAGCTCGATGCAGAGGTGGAGCTGTCCCGTCTTCTGGTTGTCTTTTTGAGAGCTTTTGCGTTTTTTCGGCCGGCGGCTGTCTCTCTCTCTTCTCGGTTAGTGGAGGAGGAACCGGCGGGGATTTCTCTATCATTTGGTGATGCACCTGCGACAACGGGGCTTGATGGACCGGCGAGAACTGGGCCTGGGTCTGGTTGTCGCGTCAAATGTTCCTCAACAGGCGGGCCTTCAACTGCGCTTGACGGAGTGGCAACAGCATTTGACGGCTCGCCAGGCGGGCCGCTGGTTCGGGTGAAGGGTCTCCTGGTTGATGCGTTGAATTTTCCTCAACAGGTGGGTCTTCTACAGCTCTTGGTGGAGTTTGAGTTTGACGGGTCGGTTAGGATGGGGGGTCCGGCCGTTGTATCAGGTGTGATGAGGGGTTCTGGAGGAGGAGGAGACGGCGGAGGTGGAGAAGGGTAACCTTCCACTGAAACATAAATAAAATATATAATAATAATGTAAAAACACACTGGAATTTGTGGTAAAATAAAATAACACACTTACAATGATCGAAGACGAACTCCAGTTCTTCAAGAGTATAGTCTCTCACGATTTCTGCAAAAATGTCATTATATCATAAATATGTCACAAATTACGTGTTAGCAAAAAATAAATAAAATAAATAAATAAATACAACTTATGGGGATGGATCATGTACATCGTAAGAGCGTTTCAGGGTTCTGACACGTAGTAGAAGTTGTCTCCAGATGTCTTCTGAACAGGTTCCGGTATATTTACGCTCTCTCTTATAGCATTTCATTTTCGATGGATTTTCGCTCTTACCTATTATCTGCAGATTTTTCCCATACGGTATAAGTCTGCGTTATATAGATATGTATATTATTCTCTGTTTCTCACACAGCATAACGCTAAAAAGGGTGGTGACCTTTGACCTAGCAGTTATGAGAACCGGTATGCGCTGCGGGGTGTGTGACAGCTAGAAGACAGAGACATGACGGAAGGATTCGTTCTTCAAAACCTGTATAATGTGGGAACCCTAATTTTCTTTGTATTTTACGCAGACCCTTTTCTTGAGGATTGCGTCTGTTTGTGGTTTCTCCTCTTTTAATTTCTCCCCACAAGCTGGAGAGCCTCGCTCGGCTTCACACCTCTCCATCAACCTGGAGTTCCATCAACGGCCGTCTTTTTAACATTTTTATATTTTGCAGTTTATTTTTCGATACGGTTAAAATATATTTTTTAATTCGGTTGAAAAAAGATTAAAAAATAAAGATAAAAAAACCTAGTCTTCGGTACTAGCACCAGCCAGTGGGTTCTTTTTCACTCTGTTTACAACGCATCGTTGCAGTTTATTTTTCAATCCGGTTAAAATATATTTTTTAATTCGGTTGTAAAAAGATAAAAAACAGTATAGATTAAAAAAAACCTAGACAATGTCGCGTCTCATCGACCCCCCTGGTCAGAAGAATGATGAGGTAACCTCGCATTCTTGCATGAAAGAATGATGACGTATCATTCTCTCATTGGATGGACAGATTATCCTCTCATTGGACGGACAGCTAGGCGGGATTAGTGACGTGGTAACATCCCATTGGATGGACAGGAGGCGGGATTAGTGACGTGGCAACATCCCATTGGATGAAAGGGGGAGGGGCATAATCCTAATGCTGCATTCTCATTGGTCCAAACAGAACAATGAGAACAATAGACCTGTCACTTTTGACAAGAAGTGCATTATATACTCTCTCTTCTGAGTGTTTAGATTGTGTCTAAGATTCAAAGTCCATGAGGAAAACACTGGTAAGAAGACCACTGACACCTGACAATGAACTGACACAGAAGGGAAGTAATAGATATTATATATACCTTTCAGTATAGAGTGCAGACTTTTCAGTAGGGGGTGTCAGTAGACTGAACCCTTGTGGTCATTCAGTGGGCATTTTTGGGTCCATCTCAGTAAACTGAACATTTCAGCATGGATACTTACTTCCGGGTTTTTTGCAGTGTGGTTTGGATGCATCCTTTCAGGAAATTAGTTGTATTTTAACACCAACAATGCTGTGAGAAATGAAATGTAAACTGTCACTTTACATGCACCTCCAAATCAAAACGAAGAAGGATGGAAAAAATATATATATATGATCAGTTGCGGCCGTTTCGATTAATGAGCCTTTCAAATGTAAAGTTATTAGGTTTTTTACATGCAATGTGAAGTTTTGTATTATTTTCTGAGCCATCGTGCCTTTCACATCTGAGTTGGAGTATCAATAACATGAGGCGGGCATAGCTTTCTGTGTTCACACACTCAACATTGTACTCCATCAGTCAGAGATTGTAACTGTCTGAATATTGTTGTTTTACCTCATAGCTCCACCAGGTGGTGCCTCTGTTACGTTTTGAGTCTGTGATAGAACGAGTCGTTGATTGCCCATTCTAATAAAACTCCTCAATTTCCAGGATAAAGTGAAAATCCTTCGCCTTGCCAAAGAAAAGAAGGAACTCCTCTACAAGGGAACTCATACATATATCCGGACTACAGTGCCGAGCTGCTGAAGAGGCGCTGCAGCTTTGATACAGTAAAGAAAAAGCTCCATGAACTTAACTCCAAGTTCTCCCTTCGTTATCCGTTCACACTTAGTGTGATTGTTGATGGCAAACCCAAGCTTTTTCACTGTCCAAAAGAAGCTGAGGCTACCTTCATCTTGTCTCCCATGAACTCGCCACCTGCCTCCTTCATGAGTTTGCCAACATAACGTGGATATGCAGAGGTGATTTTCTCTCATCTTCTCTAACTTTCTTCATCCAGTCGTTTTCCTGAAGAGGATCTCCATATAAGCGGCTTTGGGTACCCTGTGCGCTTGGACCGCTCTCCTCTCATTACAAACAAATCAACCGGGGGCGGAGTATGTTTTTATATTCATGAGAGGTACTGTAACACAGTGGTAGTCCACGAGGAAATATGTACACCTGATCTGAAGCTGCTCTCTATCTCACTTCGTTCCTTTTACCTGCAGAGAGAGTTTCCTCAGCTCTTCTTCACGGTGGTCTACATTCACCCGTGGGAAAACATCTCATCGGTCACACAGCTGAACTAGACTCTTTCTGTCCTGATGCTCCTAAATTAATTCAAGAAAAAACGTATTTTCATTACGTGCAGTAATGAGTAAAAGAAATAAATTAACAGAGAAGTAAAGATTTTCGATTAGGAAGGAAAAAGATTGTATAAGGATAAAGTAGAATGTAAGTACAGCAGTGGTGATCTGTGATAAGCTTGGAGAGGAACCAAGTCTATGTCCTCTTTAGTGACAGTGACAAGAAACCTGTTTTTGGTGTTAGGAGAGTAGGTAAGAGATTTGTCTTTTAGTTCTTTTCTTTTGAGATAGGTAAGATTAGGGTGTTGCCTAACCCCCAATTCACACATACTCCATGCGCGCCGCGGTCTGTCAGCGCCACGCACTACGTTGTACTTAGCTTCCACTCTAGTCAATCATTGTGTTCACACAGGGCGCGCTGCGGCCCGTCTCAGGAGCGTGTCACCAACAGCACTACGCTCTGCTCCGTTTCAAATACACAGCGAGTCTATTTTCACCGGAGTCAACCCAGTCTCATGTCAAAATGTATAATACCTACGTTGGTCCACAGCGCAAAACGTATTAGTTTCACAATAAGGGCTCTAAAATTGTGACAGGTCACGTGACTGCCCAGTTTTCCCCTGGCGAAAAAATAAACATGGCGGACATCCCTTCTATTTTCGGTAGAAAATGCAATATTTTAAGATAGTTTGAGGCTTAAGTGTCGTTTTGATAACCTTTCTGGCGACAAATGTACATTGTATCTTCATAATCTTCATTCGGTTTTTGTTTATGATCTTTAGTTTGTTCGTTTCTACGAAGATTCTTTCAGGTCTCGCTAGAGAAACGCTTTCTACTGTTGCTATGGTGGTTGCTATGGACGCTATTAACAACGAACCGGAAGGAAGTGGACGTTCGGTTCGTGGCTCTTAAAACAGGTTACATCAGACCCTAGACATCAAACTAAACTCCTATGCAATAAATAATGATTTCTGTTATTTTTATGGATGTCTTTCATTACAACCAAATTTAATAAAACGATTGGAACAGATCGATGCATATTAGCAACATTATAAACTATAACATGTAACAATCCTTGATACATAAAGACAATACTGTACAGTTTGTGTGATTTATATGATTTTATAATTTTATTTAACAAAATAATCCTGACGGATTAGATTAATACCAGAAAATGTAATCAGTAAAGTAAACTACCGGCGATAAGAACTACAAATGGGCGCATGACACTGACATCAAATAATGAGGTATTGATAATCGTCACTTGTGAGCGACCTCTTTATTAGATCTTTCAGGGGGTATTTACTGATGTTTTTTAAGGTTGGTTGCAAAAACACATCTTAAATCTGTGTTAACCAAAGATCCCATTCCAGGAATCTAAGCAAAAACCCATTCAAAAAGTCCATTATGCTATGGTCTGCCAGTGTGCTGCTGACATGCGCAATCGTGCAGTCACGCCCACTGTCGGTTTAAAGCCCCCCCCCCCCCCCCCCCCCCTCCTCCTCCCTCTCCCCCTCCCCCCTCTCCCTGATCTCCGTAGACTCAAATTTTGAGTCACACTTATGTTTGACCTAGAACCCCCAAATTTTCACCAGTTGTTCGTGAGATTGGGAACTGTCACCAAAACAAAAATCAACTTCCTAGGTCTCTTCTAAGAGATTTTGTGAGCCCACAAGTCACTTAAGGCCCCACTCTCAATTTGCCAAACCTTTCACAATTGAAACACTTATCAAAACATCAAAAAAGGGTGTTAAAAAGTGTGAAAATGTTCCAAAAGACAGAGGGTCATTCTCCACTATATGCTGTATGCTTCATGAACAAGACTGATGTTAAAAACACCTTTTAAAGGTGCTTAAAAGAGTTAATTTGACTATTTGAGGCCTAGCAGAGACATGAAGCCTTTTGACCTGTTCAACCCTGTTGCTCTATGAAAGACATTAAACTGAATATTAAAACAATGAATGATGACAATTAGATTAACTCTTCTATAATGAAAGAAGGATAAAAAAAGTACCAAGATGAATTAATATGGAAAAGAGCATAAGAGATTTTTTACTTTTAGCCATTATTCTAAACCAAGCACTTAAGGCTGTCCTCCAAGCATATAGTTCCCCAGATTTTATGATATACTTAAACCAAAACAAACAAACAAACAAAAACAAAAAAAACATTTTATGTGTTTATTTATTTATTGCATAGGAGTTTAGTTTGATGTCCAGGGTCTGATGTAACCCATTTTAAGAGCCACGAACCGAACGTCCACTTCCTTCCGGTTCGTTGTTGATAGCGTCCATAGCAACCACCATAGCAACAGTAGAAAATGTAACAGTCCAACGTTTTCCTAGCGAGACCTGAAAGAATCTTCATAGAAACGAACAAACTAAAGATCATAAACATAAACTGAACGAAGATTATGAAGATACAATGTACATTTGTCGCCAGAAAGGTTATCAAAACGACACTTAAGCCTCAAACTATCTTAAAATATTGCATTTTCCACCGAAAATAGAAGGGATTTTTTTCGCCAGGGGAAAACTGTGCAGTCACGTGACCTGAGGTATGCCTATACAAAAGAACAGACAAAAGGAAACGTAGACATGTCACAATTTTAGAGCCCTTATTGTGAAACTACTACGTTTTGCGCTGTGGACCAATGTAGGTATTACATTGATATGAGACTGGGTTGCTGGAGTACACTGCAGGAACGCGTCAAGCTGGACAGAAAATGACAGCCCGGACAGGAAGTCAGACAAGGAAATGCACAGAGCATCCGGTCAATTTCAAAATAAAACACAATATACGGACTCGCAATCTTATTTTTCATCACTTTATCAACATTACGTCAAAACAGATTTAACAACAATGCATCCTCAGAAAGACAAAGCAACATGTTGTTTGCATGTTTTTCTCTTTATTCCCGCGGGATCTTGTAGTTCTCATGTGATGTGTCATGGGTGCGCTCCGCTGCGCTGACGTCCCAGAAACGAGTCCAGTGTGAATGGGCGCGAGCCGTCCGACGGCGCAAAACCGTGGCGCTGATGGACCGCGGCGCGCACGGAGTATGTGCGAATTGGGGTTTTAGGGCCATTATTTCTCTGCTCCAAAAAATTAATTGCTGTGGTAATCTGAAGTGACCTGGGCTTCTGGCTTCCTTGGGAGTGGGAAGAATGGGGGTTACTTATTATGTTGTGTCTTGGTTCCCCTAGACCAGGGACATAACAATCTTCCAGATGTCATTGGACTGTAATTTTATTCCTGCTATCTAGAAATCTTCCACAGTGGTGCCTATTCCAAAGATCAGTAGTCTGAGGTAAGTGATTTTAGACCTGTTGCACTTACCTCATTAATTATGAAGACCTTTGAAAAGATTGTACAGAACCTTGTTCTCTCAACAGTGGAGGGTAAACTTGATCCACTTCAGTTTGCCTACCAGACAGGGAGAGGTGTGGAGGATGCAAAACCTTTGATCTTAAATAGTTTGTACAAACATTTGGATGGGCTCTTGGTTGCTGATTTTTCTTCAGCTTTTAATACCATGCAGCCTCACCTTTAATAGAAAGAATGATTTTAAACTGCCTCTTGTTCTGTGGATTATGGACTTTCTGACTGACAGAACTCAGAGGGTGTCTGTAAATGACCATTTATCAGACTCCCTAACCATCTCCTCATCTTTCCCCCCCTTCATCACGTATACTGATGCTTACAGGAGCTCTCAGGAGGGCAGATACCTGGTCACATCTTCTGATGACACAGCCTTGTTGTCTCTCCTTCAGGGTCCAGAGTCAGACCATGGGACAGCTCTCCCTGATTTTATTTCGTGGTGTGACGATAACTTTTAGAATGAAATGTTACAAAAAACAAAGAACTAGTCTTTGATTTTAGACGTAAGAGGGAGGCAGCCACAGAGTGCATCATCCATAGTAAAACTGTGAAGACTGGAAGGTCATAGAAATACTGGACCACCAACTCAAATTTGATGTCAACACTGAGGATATTGTAAAGAGGGGGCAACAGAGAATTCACCTTTTAAGGAAACTGAACTCTTTCTCAGTCAGTCCTGTAATACTTTGTTGTTTTCATCAGTCTTTTATTGAGAGCCTCCTTTGTTTTTCTTTTATCTGTTGGTTTAACAAGCTCTCAGTTAAAGACAGAAACAGCCTATCAGGAATTGTTCAAATCTGAGAGACTTAAAACTCTTTTTGTAACCAGCAGATCCTCAGGAAGGTTGAGAGTATTTTAGCTTCTTCTGGTCACACACCCTTTAGTGAATTTTGTCTAATGCCATCACATTGACGTTATGTTTTACCTGCTTGTTAAACTAACCGCTACTCAAAATCATTCATCCCCTCTGCGATCAGATTACTGAATGCTCCTTAGGTTAATGATTTCATCTTTTTAACGCCTCAGATCTTTTATTTATCTAATCGTTGTAGTGTTTTTATTTCTTATTCAGTCTGACTGACCTCTAATCAGTCTGTCTAATATTAGTGTCTCCTTTAGGTCTCATCTGTGTTTTAACTCCTTGTGTAATCTGTTGTTTGTGCATCTACTTATCTTTGTGTTTTTTTCTCATGTGTACGGGCTGCTCCACACTACTTGACCCATGAGGGATTAATAAAGTTGTTTGAATTGAATTGAATTGATGATGAATCTACACCCGATGTCACAAACCAGGATGTTTCATGACTCAGTATCACTTTAATTCTTCCTCTTTAAAAGCTGCTTTTTAGTGTTTTCAGGTTGTTGTCACTGAAGTTTCTGTTCGGCCAACGTTTGAGATGAATTCTAAAAATAAAGGAATTTGTTAGCAAAGAACATCATGACTGTCAGTGTGTTGAGTGTATGATGATATATGTTGATGTGTCTGATGAGGGGATTGAAGTTTATACATTCACCTTTGTGCTCACTGCTCACTCTCTAATATCAAACTAACCAAATGTATTCTGTTCACAACGACCTTACATATAAAACTTTTTTATAGTTCAGCATGAACCATGTCTGTTTTAATAAATCACAACAACATGATTATTACTAAACAATAACACTGTATTTGCTTATGTGCTATAATGAAATACTTTATAGTAACAATGGCTTCTTCTATGAACTGTTCATCCTCATGTGAGGACATTTAAATCTCTCATTCATATAAAGACAGATGTTGTTACCTCCTTAAACTACAAGAGGGAGACCACCCTCGTGAGCGCGAGGAGATGACTCGTGCCAAAAGTTATTGATAAGAACAATTTCATAAATAGACCAATGAGAGCATCTTGTTCAGAAGGCCAATCTGTCTCCTCTTCACTCACCAACCTTAATAAGGGTTGGGGTACTTCTGGAACTTATTACATTAAGCATCTGCTATTAATGGCTGCTGGATTTTAAGTGTTTGACTTCCTGTATGAAAGTTAATTCCGTTATTGTGAAGCATTACAACAGAAATGAAACTAAAAACAACATTTAAGTTTTTCAAACGTTGTTCAAAATGGAAGAACCTGAAGAAGTTTATCAGATGAGAGGTGAAAACACCTCTTAGAGCTTGAACTCAGTGACCTTTTTAATCAAGCTCTGACTTTGTAACTTAGACAACATGTTTGTGATCAGAACTACGAGACACCTGTTGTTATTTCTGTTTGTGTGGTTACTGTAGTTTATTATGAATTCTGTCTGTCAGCACTTCAGCACATTAGGTTGTATAATGAAACTTATTCTGAGGGCGTCTGCTAGCAGACAGCATCAGGGTCTCTTTATGAGAGCATGTGGTAGAACTGGTAAACCATGATGTGTCATATATATTTATATTCTCACATGATTATAACAATAGAACTGCTGCAGATTTAAAACACACTCATTGTGGTTCATAACCTTCATAAGAGTGTTTCAGCAGAGACGCAGTCACAGTGTGACAGATCTTTAAATGGACACAAAGATTATTAGTGTCTGACTGTTGATGATTCAAACTTACTGCTCTTTAAACCATGCTCCTTTAAATCTTATTCTTAAAGAAGATGATGAATTATTTGTACATTCTTTCAATGATATCCAGTTTAAATAATAATTAATCAGCTTTCTTAAGAACAAAAGTATAATATAATAGATATAAAATATAAACTTGAATAAAAGAAGCTGAGCGCCCGTCTTGTTTAAGTCAAAGGTTAAATTATTTAAAGGCTCCAACATTTCTGTAGAATCATGTTCCTTATTTTAAAAATGATTCTCCTCACAAACTATCTTCAGATGAACCACAGCATCTCTACATCTCTGTGAAAATAGACCGAGAGGTTGAATTTAGAATTTAAACCATGAAACAAGGTCACATGAATGAGTGTTTGAATGTTAACAACAAAGAATTTAGATGAATAACAACAAACTGTTAAAGGGGCTATATGTAACTTTAAAAATACTGCGTTTGTAGCGACACCGCATAGGCGTTAGGTGAACTGCACCAGTAACCTGTTGCTCGCTCTCCCTCACGTGCTCGTCATACGTGCTCGTACGTACACAAACGAGCATCATCATCGACCGTGAAACACTGGATATTTACTGACATAATGTTTACAGAGGAGGTAAGTGGTCATACACGTGAACGTCTGTGAAGGAGTCTGTGTGTCTGTATTCATTCTCCATCCTACAAACGACAGTCTCTGCAGGCACTGGCTGAGAGCAGGAGTGTGTGATGAGTTTGTACTGTTGACCTCTGTAAGCGGAGTGGAGTGAGGAGGACGTTGAGAACTAATAAATACACGAGAGGCGGTTTAAATAAGTTTAATGATTTAATAAAACACAAACTGCTCTAAGTGTTTTTATTCAAACTGTTTGTCAAAGTCTTAAAATAATTCAAGCTTTTTGTTTCTTTACATTTAAAATCATCAGATGTTCAGTTTCTATTAACAAAAAAATGAAAATAAAGTGTTGAAGCGTTTAGATAAAAAACAGGATGTGAAATAGAGCAGGGACCAGATATCAATATTTACTGTTAGGGTGAACACAACACAACAAATCAGTCTTAAAAACAACAAATTAATCTTAAAAAACAACAAATTAATCTTAAAAAACAACAAATTAATCTTAAAAAACAACAAATTAATCTGCACAAAATACAAAACAACGCTTCATCAGTATACGTAAGTATACATTTTTCAACATTAAGCGCAGCAGATAATTAAAAAATGTACAATAATAATGTAGAGTTAAGAGAAGTTAAAAAGTGATGTGAACATGTTTCACTGTCTTTCTGATATAAACAGTATATTAATCAGAGATGAACAAACTGAAAATGTTCAGTTGTTGTCAGTCGATGATCTCTAAAGGTCAAGTCTCAGAAAGTTTCCTCCGAATGTCCTCCAGCTGATCTTTGACTTTCTTCTTCTGCTCCTCTGATGACTTCTTCCTGTCAGACGTTGTTTGTAACAAACTATCTGCTAAGATCTCAAGTCTCTCTGCTTCATTGTAAAGGTTCTGATGTACTTGTTTTCTAAGATTCAGATGTTTTTTGGTTGTTGTAGCGACTCTCGTCATCTCCAAGTATCCCTGCTCTTTGTCACTTTCTGCTATCTTCTCTGCTGACTTCATCTTCTCCTCAATATCTTCACTGATATTCGTTGATTCCTCCTCTACATCTCTGACTTTAACCATCTGGTTGTGCAGTTTTTTGTTTTGCTCCTTCAGTTTATGAATCATCAGTTCCAGATCTGTCTGTTCTTCCTCTTTCCTCTTCAACTCTTCTTCAAGTGTTTCCTTTTTCTCCTCCAGATCCTCCATTGTCTTTTTTCCTGAGAGCTGCTCTCTCTCTGCACTTTCAGACTGATGTCTCTCTGCTTCATCTGTGACAATAATGGAAACTGTTACTGTTTCATTACAGAGAAAGTCATTATGTTACAACTATAGTTCTTATTTCTGATCCTGTCAATAAATCAACACACACACAGGAAGCACAACAGCACTCTTCCGCTCTCCTCCATGCACACTCTCTCCAGTGTGTGTTCTGTCTAATACACACAGAAGCGCATACAGCAGCACACACACTCACATGCAACGGAGCTGGATTTAGCGTCTCGAGATAACACTTATTATGAATAGGTGTAACAGGTGTGTTAAAATTATTTATAATTCACCAAAAGTCTGTCCTTTAAGTCATATTTACATTTTGTCATATCTTTTTCAAATATGAATATTTTTATATGTACTTTTGTATTTTATTTTGGAGTTTGTGGTCTGCTGTGATGATGTCACTTCCTGTAGATTCGCGCTTCTCTCCTCAGACGGCCTGAGACCCCGTTGAGGAGAGCTTAGTGTTTAAATGTGCCCCAGTTCATAAAGTGTTAAAACACGGGAAAAACATGATAAATAGTGGTTCAAGCTCTCTCTTTGTTCTTGTTGTTTACAGATATATTTAATCACAAATTATTTTGTTATTTTAATATAATGTGAAGTGTACAGTATAAGTATATAGTATAGCTATATAGCTATATAGTATAGCTTAGCTGTTTAAGTACATTTTCGGTTTTGACAAAAACACAAAATTGCCACTGTTGAGTAAGAAATAAGCTGAAATACAATTTATACTTTTGATTTAGTTTTTGTTCTTTATTTA
The DNA here is from genome assembly GCF_963584025.1 of Labrus mixtus. NCBI lineage: Eukaryota > Metazoa > Chordata > Actinopteri > Labriformes > Labridae > Labrus > Labrus mixtus. The sequence goes on from NC_083623.1 coordinate 27,683,255, forward strand.
GTTTATAAAAGAATGTCACAGCACACCCGTATGCATTGTGTCTTTTACACAGGCAGATGGTGTGAAAATAAATCTGCTCCAGTTGGCAAGGAAGTTTTTGGTCTTTGTCTCATCATACACAACACAATTCAGAGACATTTTCGTAGCACACTGAGTGTCAGGACAGACCAGCTACACAGGGACTTTCCCTGTCAGAGGGGAGGGGGCGCGGGGGATTTCCCGAGGCAAGACGTGACGTAAATAACAACGCGGAAGCAGCGGCTGAAGCAACAGAGTCCTCAACACGACGTTATAATGAGAATATCTGTCTTTATATCAATGATATGTGTAGTCCAATGGAATGACAACATCCACAAAGGAGTGGAGAACAACATACTGATGAACCGAAAACAGAATGCAGATGTTTAATTACGTGCACGGAGATCGTAGTGGTCGCGTGCAGACACTTTAGCTGGTCACTATATAAACGTCACTCGTCACTCGGGTCCCATTGGCTCAAATTGAAATCTCCGGAGTATATGCTCAGGGATTACAGTTCTCCGTCGCTACGACGGATTTCCGTCATTTGTAATATTTTTAGTCAGTGTCAATCAGACAAAAAAAGTTGAGCAGAATGTGAGTTAATGACAAACGTCCAAACTGCTGTTGTTAATGTCAGTCATTTATCTGAACCCTGTAACACAAGTGTAGTTTTGCGTCTAAGTGGCATTTCAATCTACAGTCTTTTATCTGCTACGTGAAGTCGGCTCGGTGTGTAGGAGGCTTTTATTGTGGTAGTGAACATCAGTGTGCACTGCCCGTCATGTCCAGACTTTTTTTTTTGTCTCCGGTGTGCAATTTATTTACCAGACCAAAGAAAAAAATACCAGGGAAACAACAATCCGTAACATGACGGTGTGATGGAGCGGCTCCGTCACTGACTGCAGTCAGCGCACACACGCTGACACACACTGACACACGCTGACACACACACATCCGCCAAACTTTTCCCTCTGCCAGTGCGCCTATAATCATTCAGTAAATCACACCATCATCCTCCTTTCCCTCTCAGTTTCATAACGCGATTAAGGGTGCACACTTGGAAGCGCTATTTTTGGTATCACACATATATATACAGATTCAGAGTGGTATTACCGTTGGTGCGTTGCATATGCGCTCCGCGGTGTCCCGTTTGTTCCAAACAGAGGCGGCCCATTTCCGCATACTAAATAGGCGGATGGAGCGCGCATAGGTGATCACATGATTGATTGATTAATTAAATGTTTGTGTTGAAAGTTTCGCCACCAATACAGTACAGTGGTGGTACTAAAATAGGGATGAGAATGGGTAATTTAGGGGTGAGTGAACCATGTTAATTTAACAGAGTGTAAATTGCTCATTCATGAAATAATGTGTTTCTTTAAAAATGTTAGGCAATTTATAACGCCCAGTGGGAGGGGCTTAATGTGTTTAAAAGAGAGCTGTTTGCGGCTTTCAAGCAGTCTAGGATGGTTACAGGGAAGGTAACATGTTACAGCGAAAGTTAATTTTTTTGGAAGTACAGTTTGTTTGCTGTTTGTTTGGATTTTGTTTTTGGACGACTTTTGTTTTGTAAATAGTGTAAATAGTCTAAACATCCTGTTTTTGCATTTTTTGTAAATATCTATCACTGCACTTTGGGAGGCCGGCAAAAATAAAACCACTTCACTTACAGTCTGTGACTACGCCTGTTTTTAAGTTTCGGGTGGATTGCCAGAGGACCCCGTCACAGACGGAGTTTACCGTTAAAGTTTTATTACGTGCAGGCAGAGCAGACAGTCACCGAGTGCTCCGCTACCGGACACACTCCGTTAGGAACGCGCGTCACGACATCACGTGATACAACACATTACCCACACAGAGCACCACACGACATAAACTGGACCGTTTGATGACACAATTCTTACATGTTATATTAGCTTAACAAGCTAGCACTAGTTTACTTTTAATGACTGAGTGGGTGAAAGTTATTAAGTACAGTACTGCATAAGTTCTGTCCAATGTAAAAAAAAAGAAAAAAAGAAGCCTTCTTGTACTTAATAAAATTATACTTCTTACTCCACTGAATTCATAGAAAATCTTAAATTTGTTTGCTAGTTACTTCTCAGATTCAGATTTATAATGCAAAACTGACAAAAAATGTCAGTTTCCAGTTTCTTAGATTGAAAACACCTATTCAAAATGTTTTTTTTTAACTTGTTTTATACATTCAGTCAAATGTTTTTTTTCTGCTTTAGTCCCTATATGCTGCCGCGTTCAGACATCAACTCAATCGGATTTTCTACAGATAAAATACTAGGGGTGTGGCCGGAGAAACTCCGGGTAAAGACCGCACGAAAAATGCGGCTGTTTGCGTTCACACATAGACTAAAGAACCTAGACAAATCTCCAGAGTTTTTCAGGAGATTTCTGTATGTGTGAAAAGGGTTATACAGAGTCCAGTGTGTGTTCTGTGTGTTCAGGGACACAAAGCAGAGAAGTTAAGAACAGGCCCATTAAAAAATGTAAAACCAAAACAGCTGCACCAACCTTTTCTTTGGTTTTGACTCCATCTCCAGAAAACAAAGACATCTGCTACAACCAAACTGAGTAAAATGAACACGATGATACCGAACCGAGCAGCAGCAGAAGAAGAGGTCAGAAACATATCAGCTGAAATGATCAAACACACAGCACAATATGAATCACATGGAATACCTCCTCAGCTGTTAAACAGAGATAGATGGGTTAGAGGTGTTAGGGACTAAACTCACCTGGAACATGAATGTGTGTCTCTCTGGTCTGGTTGATGTTGTTCTGTGTGACTCTACAGGTGAACATGTTATTGTGTCTCCTCTCCACAGTCACTCTGCTGCTGACAGTATAGAGACCATCAGAACCTCTGACGCTCTCTGTAGATCCAGCAGAGAGGAGGTTTCCCTCACTGTCCAGCCACAACACCTCAGGCTCTGGATACCAGCCTAAAGACTCACACTGTAACACGACTCCGCTGGTGCTTCTGTCAAGACCAGTGATGGCAGGAGGGGAGAAAGACCCTGATGATAGTAGAACAAATCATGAATAAACAGTCCAACATGTAGAAATGTCCACCATGAATAATATCAGGGATATAGTTTAAAATAAAGGTAAATTAAGGCCTTTGTGGTGAAGAATAAAAAGACCTTAACCCCCTAACTACTGTAGTAACAGTGACCAATGTTCCATTGGAAAATCACACCAGAGATCCTCTCAGGGAAAAAAGAAACCCACCCTACCCTATATTTAAACTATGTTGTTCTGTGAACAGGACCGAGGATATAAATACCTGATCTACAGAGTGCTGGACAGACTCAAACAGAGAGGCAAGGCAAAATGAGCAGCATTACAATTTAAGTATACCTTCAAAAGAAGCTCCATTGGCTCTTTCTCCTGTCATAATATGAAGGTACAGCTCTATTGGAGGCCCTTGAATCTGAGTTATGTCGGAATGTTTTCACCACATATACATAACTTACCAACAACAAGCTCAACAGTAGACTGTTTCTTCTGTGAGGGAAAGTAGCATCTATAGACTCCATTATCAGAGAGTCTCACTGCAGACAGTTTCAGGGAAAGGTCTCCATGTCTCAGTTTGTCCACAGACACTGATGTTCTTCCTTTGTATGATGGATTCTGGTTGTCCAAAAGGTTTTGACCTTCATGCCTCACATGGACAAATCTTGGTTCTAGATCAGGTCTTCCCCACTCCACAATCTTGGAAACAGCATCTACTGCAGGTTCAAGTTGGCATGGCAGGATAACGTCTTCACCAACTAATGCTGTTATTGTCTGAGATGGTCCAACCCCCTGAGACTCTCCTGAAGAGACAAAAGGTTTTCAGTTTTGATATCTGACCTGTATTTTTCCCTTTACACTCACATAAAGTTTGAGTAATGCTTACCTCTATAGGATTCAGTCAACAAAAGGAGCATCACAATGTTCTGTAAAACCAAAACACTGAAGGTACAGCGCTTTGGTTTAAAGAAGAATCCATCCATTCTGCAGAACATCCTAAAAACATGTTTAGAAATGAGACAAACGCTCTCAGCTGAGAACACAGACATACAGCATATTTATCTCACATCACATTTAGGCCAGAATATATTACCACATGAACATGGAGTTACATTAATATAGATGTTTTCTTACTAATAATGAAAGTAGCACTTTAAATTGTAATCTGATACATTAAGATGACCCCTCAGTCGAACCGTACTGAACAAAGAACAGTTCATCAACATATTTCCCTTCAAGCTAACTTCACAGATTGTACTGTGACTGACCTCTGCTGAACATTCAAGATAGTAAAGTATGATTTATCACTCTGATGGCGGCCATTAACATTTATCTGTGTCAGAAGCACATCAAAGCAGTGGAGCAGTGAAGCTGTGGAAGAATTAAAGGCGTGCTTAGACTACTGACTGGGATGTTTTCAGGTCTGCCACAAACAGCCTGGATGAGTACACAGAGGCTGTGATATCATACATTTGCTTCTGCCAGGACTTGTGTGTAACATCACGCACTACGGTGAATTACAACAACGACAAGCCCTGGTTCACAGCTAAACTCAGACGGTTAAGGCAGAAAAAGGAGGAGGCATTCAGGAGCAGGGACAGGGAGAGTTTTAAAAAGGCTAAATACACCTTCAACAGGGCGGTGAGAGATGCCAAGCGTCTTTACTACAACAACAGTTTTCAGTCTGGCTCAGTCTGGAAAGGGCTCAGACAGCCCACCAGCTACAAGCCTAAAACCCCCCACTCTGCAAGTGACCTGCGTCTGGCCAACAACCTGAACGAGTTCTACTGTCGCTTTGAAAGACAATGGGACAGCCCGGAAACCAACGACTCCACTCCACAACTCACCTCCCCCACCACAGCAGGGATTCAGGACCCTCAACGACTGTCTGCCCCTACAGCCCCCTCTCCCCACACCCCAGCTACACTTCTTTCAGTCACTGAAAGAGATGTAAATAAGATCTTTAAGAGACAGAACCCCCGCAAAGCAGCTGGACCAAACTCTGTCTCTCCCTCCGCCCTGAAGCACTGTGCTGATCAGCTGTCTCCAGTCTTCACAGACATTTTTAACAGCTCATTGGAGACATGCCATGTACCAGCCTGCTTCAAGTCCTCCACCATCATCCCTGTCCCCAAAAAGCCAAGGACCACAGGATTTAATAACTTCAGACCCATCGCCCTGACCTCTGTGGTGATGAAGTCTTTTGAGCACCTTGCTCTCCCACCTCAAAGACATCACGGACCCTCTCCTGGACCCCCTGCAGTTCACCTACAGAGCCAACAGGTCTGTAGGTGATGCTGTCAACCTGGCCCTCCACCCTATCCTCAAGCATCTGGACTCAGCAGCCCCCAGCCCCATCACCATCGATGAATCCACGGTGTCTACTGTGGAGTCTTTCTGCTCCCTGGGGATCATCATCACCCATGACCTCAAGTGGGAGCTGAACATCACCTCCCTCATCAAGAAAGGACAGCAGAGGATGTACTTCCTGCTGCAGCTGAAGAAGTTCAACCTGCCAAAGACCATGATGGTTCACTTCTACACTACCATCATTGAGTCCATCCTCTCCTCCTCCATCACAGTCTGGTACGCTGCAGCCACAGCAAAGGACAAGTGCAGACTGCAGCGTATCATCCGCTCTGCTGAGAAGGTGATTGGCTGCAACCTGCCATCTCTCCAGGACCCTGAGGCGTGCAGGTAAGATTGTGGCCGACCCCTCTCACCCCGCACATGGACTGTTTGAGACTCTCCCCTCTGGTAAGAGGCTGTGGTCCATCAAGACCAAAACCTCTCGCCACAAGAACAGTTTCTTCCCCTCTGCTGTCAGCCTGATGAACAATTTCCTCCCCCCTCCTCCTCCCACATAACCCAGACTCTCATCAGCCCCATAGTCTGAAAAACATAAGTAATGTGAATGCTGAACTGTTCTTTATGCGTTACATTAACGCCCACTGGACTTTAAATTTATTTTCCTTACAGGCAGTCTATGAGTAGGTTACATACACTGGAAGGTTTTTTTTTCATAGTCCACTGCACAGCTCCTACATTGCACCTTTTGTACATTTTTTATATTTTTTTACATTTTATATTTTACATTTCTAAATTCTAAATTCAATTTATATATTGTAATATCTTCTTATACTGTATTATTTAAGTTGTTGCTATTTCCTTGTTAATTGTTTAGCACCAATACACCAAGTCAAATTCCTTGTATGTGTAAATGTACTTGGCAATAAAACCCGATTCTGATTCTGATTCTGATTCTGATTCTGATTCTGATTGTCTGGACACATCTCATAGTTTCCTCAAATTTTCTTTCCTTTCTGTCTTTTCAGAATAAAAGCTTTACATAAAATAAGAAATGGGTTCAATACACACACATCACGCAGGTGCAGGGCAAAACTAAACCAGCAGAGAGACGAAGGAAATGTGCCTCAAAAGGTTTTACTGAGTCAGGACAATTTGACCAAAGGTTTTCTTCAGGTGATCATTTACAAAAAGTCTTCCATGCTTCTATATTCTGACCATCGAGGAGCGGGAAACTCAAAGTCCTTCTGCCTAAACAAATCTGATTAAAGGTTTAAAAAATGACATTTCAATAAAACAATAGGAGGGTCATTCCTTCAACTGTTTATTCTCTGTTTCTTCTGTAGCTTCGTGTTTACTGAATGTTTCTAGATTGGAATTGGATTGGCCGATGTTTCACTTTGCAATGTTCAACAGAAGATGTTTTTAAATTAAGAGTCATTAAATAACTGAAGATTTAAAACCAAGAAGCATCAAATATGTAGCAGCTAAACAGAATAAATGTTAGACCAAACTCTGAAGCTGTAAACACTTCTCTTTATCTCCATTATATTCAATGAGCGATTCTTTAATATAAAGGTCATGAAGCATCTTTGAAATATAAATATATTTATAAAAAACAGAATAAAGACACATACCTGTTACTCTCCGTTCTCTCCCTCGTCTATAAAGCTGTATAATTATATAAGGTAGTATAAAGTCTGTAAGATTAAATCAATAGAACTTTGACCTCAGTAAGGTGTGGTCTCTTTGCTGATGTATTCTAATCAACCAATACCTGTAGAATATCTGATGTTGATTAAAGGACACTGATAAAACGACCTTCTTTTATAGCTGCCTGTCTCTAACTGACCTCTCTGTCTCCACTCGTCAGTATCTAAGGTCGTGTTTTATGACCTCCAGGCGGTTAATGAGTATCTCAAATGAATTTAACCGTTCAGTGACATTCACAACATGATTCAGTTAATTCATTATTATAATCTGATTTTAGTAATAAAATAAATTCAATGTTTTCCACACTTTGTGATTTAAAGGTTTAAACTACAGTGGTGTATCTGGGATAAAGTTCCCTGGAGTTTATTTTCATAAAGTGAATAAATATAAAAGAAATAAAAACTAGATTTAAATTTTCTTTTTAATTCTGATTCAGACATTTTTAATACAGATATCATTTTCAAGGATCAACAAGTGTTTATCTGGTTACAGAAGTCTTTTTTCTCATTCTCTTTAATACAGAGACAAGAAATTACAATACTAAAAGTTAACATGAAGGTAAAACTGTCACACTCTGTCACTTACAGTAAGACTTAATGAACAAAATATGTAAATGTCATATTACATAATGATGTAATTGAGCATTTTTAATGATCTTACAAAAATATATGTACTTCATTATTAGTCAAAAATAATCTTTATTACAGACTGGATACACATTAGTCTATAACCCTTTTCACACACACGGAAATCTCCTGAAAAACTCTGGAGATTTGGCTACCCGGAGGTTCTTTAGGCTATGTGTGAACGCAAACAGACACATTTTTCATGCAGACTTTACCCGGGGTTTCTCCGGCCAGACCCCTAGTATTTTATCCACAGAAAGTCCAAGTGAGCTGATGTCTGAACACGGCAGCATATACTCCGGAGATTTCAACTCGAGCCAACAGAAAGAGAGTGACGTTTATATACAGTGACCGGCTAAAGTGTCTGCACGCGACCACTACGATCTCCGTGCACGTAACTTTTCCTCTCTTTTGTGGATGTTGTCATTCCATTGGATTACACATAGCATTGATTTAAAGTCAAATATTCTCATTATAACGTCGTGTAGCGGACTCTGTTGCTTCGGCCGCTATACTTCGGGGCTAATTGTCTTATTATTATTGCATGTCTTTAGTGCATATAAATAAAAAGAGATCATAATAACTGTAATCATCAGTTGATTGTTGCCCCATAAAGCAAAAAAAAAACAAATATTGAAGGATGGTATATGACTCATCAAGTTTGTTGGGTTTTAAAGTGGTGCAAAACTGACAGAATCACAACACTTTGACTTTCTCTTTGTCTTTAAATTGAAAACATTTCTTACAGCTGTTATTTCGTACAGCTGTTATGAACCAGATGAAAAGATTCAGTGCACAGACATGATACACTGACTGTGTTTCCCAACCCTAACCCTGACCCTGACTACTCTCTGTGAAGGTGAACGATGTCATCTTCACTTTCTCCTTGTCCCAGTTGTAAGTCAATCAGCATCATTTCATTTTCTTTGATCTTAAGGGTTTCTATCATTTTATTAATCACTCTCTCTAATTTCAGTAGAAGTCCCTCTGTGTTTAGTTCCTGTTCATCCAGCTCTTCATTTCTTTTCTCCAGTTTACCCAGAGCATCTAACAGGCTCTCTTTCTCTCTCACGTATCCTTCTGCTCTGTCAGTAGCATTTTCCCTCCTACTGTCCGATATTTTTTTCTCCATTTCTTTCACCTTCTCCTTGTTTTTCTCCCTCTCCTTCTTTATTGTCTCTAACTGTGATTTGATTTCTAACTTTTGTTTCTCCAGTCCGCTCTTCACTTCCTTCAATGAAGACAAAACTGGCGTCCAGACATCCAGCTCCGCTTGCTTCTTCTCGGATTCTTTCTTGAGCAGAGCCTCTTTTTCAACCCTTCTCTTCGTTTTCTCTGAGACAAGACATGACACTAAACAAACACAGATAAAAACACACATGGTCATGGTGGAAAAACAGTATAAAAAGCACATTTGGTGGAAAGAAAAAGAAAACATATTTATGACTTACCGATTTCAGACTGATTGTTCCTATAGATATAATAGAAACCTCCAAACAACATGACGCCACAAACCAAGCCAGCAGACAAACTGATTACGATGCAGATCACACTTGTTAAACATTCCTGATCTGAAATAATAAAGACAAAAACCAATCTTTACAAATCGTTCAGAAAGAAGATAAAAACATGATACTAAAAATATTGTGAAGAGAGATTACAAATACTGTAATCTTTATTGTATTTATATTCTACGACAGAGGATTAGGGCCATGTTAAAAAAAAATATATATATTTAAATTTCGAGATTAAAGTCCTAAATTTACGAGATTAAACTCGTAAATTTACGAGAATAAAGTCATAAATTAACGAGTTCAAGACCAGTCTGCGCAAAATTATGAAAGTAGAACTCTTTTTACGTAAATTTACGAGTTTAATCTCAAAATTTAATTAAATTTTTTTTTTAACGTGGCCCTAATCCTCCATCGTAATATTCTAATAATCATCCAACTTTTTATTTAAGTTAATGGTCAAACTTTTTCTCACAATGTATTAAAGTGTTTTATAGCAAACCCTGTGACTCCATACCTGGGCATGATGCTTTGTGTTCTGTAACTTCCTCCCTTAGCTCCTCTTCACCGTTGATAGAAAGAAGCGGGGACAAATACGAATATTTTGAAACACTTAAAAAAAGATAAGTTGTGGGTAACATCAATGTGATGAATTTGAAATTAGTATCATATACTTTGTAGTTCCATTTATTCATTTCTTAACTCAGACTTCATTGCTCATGTCTTTTGGCACATCCCTGTTTCTGGCTCAGCATGATGCTTTTTGTGTTAAGGGCTGTTTAAAAGTCATTCAGAGGAGGTTGATGCAGAAATCTTGAAGTTCCAGTATTGTTTTTTTAACAAATTTCCAAAATTGCACAATCATTGTGTTACAAAGCAAGAGACTATAAAACTAAAAGACACTCAATGCAAGCTTCTCACTATTATATGGGAGTTTCATGTCTAATGGATACAAACATGTGAAGGTACAGCTCTATTGGAGGCCCTTGAATCTGAGTTATGTCGGAATGTTTTTACCACATATACATAACTTACCAACAACAAGCTCAACAGTAGACTGTTTCTTCTGTGAGGGAAAGTAGCATCTATAGACTCCATTATCAGAGAGTCTCACTGCAGACAGTTTCAGGGAAAGGTCTCCATGTCTCAGTTTGTCCACAGACACTGATGTTCTTCCTTTGTATGATGGATTCTGGTTGTCCAAAAGGTTTTGACCTTCATGTCATGGACAAATCTTGGTTCTAGATCAGGTCTTCCCCACTCCACAATCTTGGAAACAGCATCTACTGCAGGTTCAAGTTGGCATGGCAGGATAACGTCTTCACCAACTAATGCTGTTATTGTCTGAGATGGTCCAACCCCCTGAGATTCTCCTGAAGAGACAAAAGGTTTTCAGTTTTGATATCTGACCTGTATTTTTCCCTTTACACTCACATAAAGTTTGAGTAATGCTTACCTCTATAGGATTCAGTCAACAAAAGGAGCATCACAATGTTCTGTAAAACCAAAACACTGAAGGTACAGCGCTTTGGTTTAAAGAAGAATCCATCCATTCTGCAGAACATCCTAAAAACATGTTTAGAAATGAGACAAATGCTCTCAGCTGAGAACACAGACATACAGCATATTTATCTCACATCACATTTAGGCCAGAATATATTACCACATGAACATGGATTTACATTAAAGGGCCCATATTATGCTTTTTCTGGTTTTATATGCTATTTAGTGTGTTTTCCAAGTGTCCTGTGCATGTTTAGGCACATCTATTTGCAAAAATTCAAAGTCCGCGGAAACGCGGCTTCTCCTACCTCCTTCTGTTAGCTGTAGCATTAGCCGCATGTAACGCTTGGTTCTAGCCCCCCTCGATAAAAATTTGTCAGTCCGACGTCATTGTCAGTGTGAGATATGTTAATATGTTCTTGTATATATTTATTTTATTATGAATGTTTAATATATAATGATATTTGCTAACAGATTTATTTCTTTATGTATCTCAGGAAACCGACTGAAGGAGACTCGACAAACCGCGTATGAATCAATTCTCTCCCTTTGTTTTTTTAAGTGATTTCTGAGTGAAAACAACCTTTAAGTATGTGTATGAACATTTTCTGGTACGGCCCTGGTTCTTCTCAGTTAATTTATTCATCTCTTCTACTGTAAAGACATTGTGCGGTGTACCCCAAGGATCAATTCTTGGACCACTTCTGTTTTCCTTGGGCATGCGCCCATTGGGGCACATCATCCATCATCACATTAATCATTTCATAGTCATGCTGATAACACCCAATTATATCTCTCCATCAAAACCAGAGACTGGAATAAACTGGCCACACTTCAAAGCTGTTTAGCTGATGTCAAAGAAGTCATGATGTCAAAAGTGTTTCTTATTGTCCCTGATAATATTCTGAACCAGATTCAGCCACTACTCGGCGCACTAATCCCTGATGTTAAAAGCCACTTTAAAAACTTGGGAGTTATATTTGATACTGACTTAAGTTTGGATTTAAACAACAAGAAACTGGTTCAATCCTGTTTTAATCAACTTTGGAACATCTCAAGAATCAAGTCACTTTTATCTTTTCACAATACAGAACTAATTATTCTGCTTTTATTTCCTCTCGGCTGGATTACATGCCTTAGTACACATCCGTAACACACCGTCAGACTGTACAGAACTCTGCAGCCGGACTTCTGACAAACACAGAGCGCACCTCTCACATCACGCCTGTTTTAGCTTCACTGCACTGTTCATCAATCTCTTTTAGAATTAAAGGTCCCATATTATGCTTTTTCTGGTTTTATATGCCCTTTAGTGTGTTTTCCAAGTGTCCTGTGCATGTTTAGGCACATCTATGTGCAAAAATTCAAAGTCCGCGGAAACGCGGCTTCTCCTACCTCCTCCTGTTAGCTGTAGGATTAGTCGCATGTAACGCTCGGTTCTAGCCCCCCTCGATAAAACTTTGTCAGTCCGACGTCATTGTCAGTGTGAGATCATTGATCTAAGTCCATTGGCTTGTTGTGGCAAGCCCTGCAGCTCATGTTGAAATTTCTGAGATGCGTGCTGAGCAACTGACCAATAACGACAGAGCGGATCGGCAGACCAATCAGAGCAGACTTGGCCCACGTGGGGTCTAACAGTGTGGGCTCAGCAGAGCGTAGCTGATGGACTCGGAGTGTAGAGGGAGTAAGGAGGAGCAGTACATGAAAACAGACACTTTTTTCGGACTTTAGCTATTGTGAACCTACAAAAGTAGGTACATAGATTAAATATATGAACCCCAAAAAGGGTATAATATGGGCTCTTTAATATAGATGTTTTCTTACTAATAATGAAAGTAGCACTCTGTTGTTTAAATTGTAATCTGATACATTAAGATGACCCCTCAGTCAACCCGTATTGAACAAAGAACAGTTCATCAACACATTTCCCCATTGTACTGTGACTGACCTCTGCTGAACATCATTCAAGAAAGTATGATTCATCACTCTGATGGTGGCCATTAACATTTATCTGTGTCAGAAGCACATTGTCTGGACACATTTCATAGTTTCCTCACATTTTTTTTTCCTTTTTGTCTTTTCTCTCTAATAAAAGCACATCATGTCTGTGCAGGGCAAAACTGGCAGAGAGAAGAAGGAAATATGCCTCAAAAGGTTTTATTGAGTCACAACATTTTGACCAGAGGTTTTCTTTTCAGAGGTGATCATTTACAGAAAGTCATCCCTGCTTCTATAGTCTGACCTTTAGGAGTAGGAAACTCAAAGTCCTTCTGCCACATCTACATGTGATGTCATTTTGCAATATTTAGCTGAAGATATTGTGTTTTTAAATTAAGAGTCATTAAATAACTGAAGATTGAAAGCACAGTTAGTGATTTCAAAGGTTGTAATAAATTCATGATTTTACCAAAGTAAAGGTATATCGCCCCTGTGACTTATTAGCCTATCTTTATTTATGACACAACAATTATCAGAATGCTTCTCAAGGATGAAGTTTTTTTTAAAGTTACAAGATTGATCTACTTTTACTATTTCATATGAAGCAAGGTAATTTAATAATTTCCTGTAATTTATATATTTATTTTAAATCCTGATGCAAATGTAAAGGAGAATTTACCAAAGAGCTGCTTCTGGAGTTATAAAATAAATTAAATTATATATCAAGTAAAGATCTAATGTAATGTAATAACATCTTTCTCTAAAATGAAGTGCAGCCGTATAAAGAATCACAGCTGAGTAATCAGTCTGAGTCTCTAAAAAGTAATTACGTTTAAAAAATTGTCTTTAGCTTTATCAAAACTTTAAATTATAGCTTAGAGTATGAATATAACTCTAATTGATATAGCACCCATTCTTGAGAATTGGGAAAAACCATGTCCCAGGTAAACAACTTTAAAAATATCACTTAGAAACACACTTATTCCTGTTTTTTCAAATGAAAATCTATTTTTAAAAGATTTTTATATATGAAACTTATTTGAAATACCAAATTTTGGTACTGATTTTTTTTTTTTGTCTAAACCCTTCCTATGCCACAAAACACCCTTGTCCCAGACACGATTTAAACTACAATACCTACTGATACAACAGGTGTAGAAAATTATTATCATAGTCATCTACATTTCAATATATATATTTTTTAATGAACATTTTGACCCGTTAAAATGTGTATGGGTGATATATATATATATATATATATATATTGTTGCTATCCCTTAAAAGTATTTATAAATATGAAACTGACTTAAAAGTGAATTTCTCTCTTACATTCATCTTAATACTAAAATTGTTTCATTAGAGATGAACACATCCTGGCTCGTGTTTTAGTTTTCGTTCTTACATCTGAGTAACTTAACAAAACAACTCAATCAATAGATGATTACAGGACATAGAAACTTAAAAAATTATTTTTGAAACTATAAGAATATTGAATTTCTTTAAATGCAAACATACCTGAGTATAATGCGTCGACGAATCCTCTCACCTCAGCTCACCTCAGCAAAATTAACTTCCTGATCAAAGTCCTGCTGTAAACCTGAGATCACGTTGCCACATCTGTTTGTTTTTCTGGGAATCTGATAACCAACCCTGTTTTACACAAGAAGAAATGTTTTACAACAGACATCATAAATATAAAGATGTAATGCACGCATGTCTTGTAAAGACAAATCAATTCTTCTTATAACCTGTGTCTTCTGCCAAAAAGCTGCTGTAATATATTTCTGCTATGTAATCCAGTTTGAATTTACTCTAGCTGACTATTTAAAACATGTTACTCTACATGGCTATCTAAAACATGTTACCCTACCTGACTATCTAAAACATGTTACTCTACATGACTATCTAAACCATGTTACTCTACCTGACTATCTAAAACATGTTACTCTACATGACTATCTAAAACATGTTACTCTACATGACTATCTAAAACATGTTACCCTACCTGACTCTACATGACTATCTAAAACATGTTATCCTATCTGACTATTTAAAACACGTTACTCTACATGACTATCTAAAACATGTTCCCCTACTTGAATATCTAAAACATGTTACTCTACAAGACTATCTAAAACATGTTACTCTACCTGACTATCTAAAACATGTTACCCTATCTGACTATCTAAAACATGCTACCCTACCTGACTCTACATGACTATCTAAAACATGTTACTCTACCAGACAATATAAAACATGTTACTCTACATGACTATCTAAAACATGTTACCCTACCTGACTCTACATGACTATCTAAAACATGTTACTCTACATGACTATCTATAACATGTTACTCTACCAGACTATATAAAACATGTTACTATACCTGACTATCTAAAACATGTTACTCTACCAGACAATATAAAACATGTTACTCTACCTGACTATCTAAAACATGTTACTCGACATGACTATCTAAAACATGTTACTCTACATGACTATATAAAACATGTTACTCTACATGACTATCTATAACATGTTACTCTACATGACTATATAAAACATGTTACTCTACCTGACTATCTAAAACATGTTACTCTACCAGACAATATAAAACATGATACTCTACCTGACTATCTAAAACATGTAACTCTACATGACTATCTATAACATGTTACTCTACATGACTATATAAAACATGTTACTCTACCTGACTATCTAAAACATGTTACTCTACCAGACAATATAAAACATGTTACTCTACCTGACTATCTAAAACATGTTACTCGACATGACTATCTAAAACATGTTACTCGACATGACTATCTAAAACATGTTACTCTACCTGACTATCTAAAACATGTTACTCTACCAGACAATATAAAACATGTTACTCTACCTGACTATCTAAAACATGTTACTCGACATGACTATCTAAAACATGTTACTCTACATGACTATCTAAAACATGTTACCCTACATAACTATCTAAAACATGTTACCCTACATGACTATCTAAAACATGTTACCCTACCTGACTATCTAAAACATGTTACTCTACATGACTATCTAAAACATGTTACTCTACCAGACTATATAAAACATGTTACTCTACATGACTATATAAAACATGTTACTCTACATGACTATCTAAAACATGTTACTCTACATGACTATCTAAAACATGTTACTCTACCAGACTATATAAAACATGTTACTCTACATGACTATCTAAAACATGTTACTCTACCAGACTATTTAAAACATGTTAATCTACATGACTATCTAAAACATGTTACCATACCTGACTCTACATGACTATCTAAAACATGTTATCCTATCTGACTATTTAAAACATGTTACTCTACATGACTATCTAAAACATGTTACCCTACCTGACTCTACATGACTATCTAAAACATGTTATCCTATCTGACTATTTAAAACACGTTACTCTACCTGACTATCTAAAACATGTTACTCGACATGACTATCTAAAACATGTTATCCTATCTGACTATTTAAAACATGTTACTCTACATGACTATCTAAAACATGTTACTCTACATGACTATCTAAAACATGTTACTCTACATGACTATCTAAAACATGTTACTCTACCAGACTATCTAAAACATGTTACTCTACCAGACTATCTAAAACATGTTACTCTACATGACTATCTAAAACATGTTACTCTACCAGACTATATAAAACATGTTACTCTACATGACTATCTAAAACATGTTACTCTACATGACTATCTAAAACATGTTACCATACCTGACTCTACATGACTATCTAAAACATGTTACTCTACATGACTATCTAAAACATGTTACTCTACCAGACTATTTAAAACATGTTACTCTACATGACTATCTAAAACATGTTATCCTATCTGACTATTTAAAACACGTTACTCTACATGACTATCTAAAACATGATACTCTACATGACTATATAAAACATGTTACTCGACATGACTATCTAAAACATGTTACTCTACATGACTATCTAAAACATGTTACTCTACCAGACTATATAAAACATGTTACTCTACATGACTATCTAAAACATGTTACTCTACCAGACTATATAAAACATGTTACTCTACATGACTATCTAAAACATGTTACCATACCTGACTATATAAAACATGTTACTCTACATGACTATCTAAAACATGTTACCATATCTGACTCTACATGACTATCTAAAACATGTTATCCTATCTGACTATTTAAAACATGTTACTCTACATGACTATCTAAAACATGTTACTCTACCAGACAATATAAAACATGTTACTCTACCAGACTATTTAAAACATGTTACTCTACATGACTATCTAAAACATGTTACTCGACCAGACTATTTAAAACATGTTACTGTACATGACTATCTAAAAAGATGTTACCCTACCTGACTCTACATGACTATCTAAAACATGTTACTCTACATGACTATCTATAACATGTTACTCTACATGACTATATAAAACATGTTACTCTACATGACTATATAAAACATGTAACTCTACCTGACTATCTAAAACATGTTACTCGACATGACTATCTAAAACATGTTATCCTATCTGACTATTTAAAACACGTTACTCTACATGACTATCTAAAACATGTTACTCTACATGACTATCTAAAACATGTTACTCTACATGACTATCTAAAACATGTTACTCTACATGACTATCTAAAACATGTTACTCTACATGACTATCTAAAACATGTTACTCTACATGACTATCTAAAACATGTTACTCTACATGACTATCTAAAACATGTTACTCTACCAGACAATATAAAACATGATACTCTACCTGACTATCTAAAACATGTAACTCTACATGACTATCTATAACATGTTACTCTACATGACTATATAAAACATGTTACTCTACCTGACTATCTAAAACATGTTACTCTACCAGACAATATAAAACATGTTACTCTACCTGACTATCTAAAACATGTTACTCGACATGACTATCTAAAACATGTTACTCTACATGACTATATAAAACATGTTACTCTACCTGACTATCTAAAACATGTTACTCTACCAGACAATATAAAACATGTTACTCTACCTGACTATCTAAAACATGTTACTCGACATGACTATCTAAAACATGTTACTCTACATGACTATCTAAAACATGTTACCCTACATAACTATCTAAAACATGTTACCCTACATGACTATCTAAAACATGTTACCCTACCTGACTATCTAAAACATGTTACTCTACATGACTATCTAAAACATGTTACTCTACCAGACTATATAAAACATGTTACTCTACATGACTATATAAAACATGTTACTCTACATGACTATCTAAAACATGTTACTCTACATGACTATCTAAAACATGTTACTCTACCAGACTATATAAAACATGTTACTCTACATGACTATCTAAAACATGTTACTCTACCAGACTATTTAAAACATGTTAATCTACATGACTATCTAAAACATGTTACCATACCTGACTCTACATGACTATCTAAAACATGTTATCCTATCTGACTATTTAAAACATGTTACTCTACATGACTATCTAAAACATGTTACCCTACCTGACTCTACATGACTATCTAAAACATGTTATCCTATCTGACTATTTAAAACACGTTACTCTACCTGACTATCTAAAACATGTTACTCGACATGACTATCTAAAACATGTTATCCTATCTGACTATTTAAAACATGTTACTCTACATGACTATCTAAAACATGTTACTCTACATGACTATCTAAAACATGTTACTCTACATGACTATCTAAAACATGTTACTCTACCAGACTATCTAAAACATGTTACTCTACCAGACTATCTAAAACATGTTACTCTACATGACTATCTAAAACATGTTACTCTACCAGACTATATAAAACATGTTACTCTACATGACTATCTAAAACATGTTACTCTACATGACTATCTAAAACATGTTACCATACCTGACTCTACATGACTATCTAAAACATGTTACTCTACATGACTATCTAAAACATGTTACTCTACCAGACTATTTAAAACATGTTACTCTACATGACTATCTAAAACATGTTATCCTATCTGACTATTTAAAACACGTTACTCTACATGACTATCTAAAACATGATACTCTACATGACTATATAAAACATGTTACTCGACATGACTATCTAAAACATGTTACTCTACATGACTATCTAAAACATGTTACTCTACCAGACTATATAAAACATGTTACTCTACATGACTATCTAAAACATGTTACTCTACCAGACTATATAAAACATGTTACTCTACATGACTATCTAAAACATGTTACCATACCTGACTATATAAAACATGTTACTCTACATGACTATCTAAAACATGTTACCATATCTGACTCTACATGACTATCTAAAACATGTTATCCTATCTGACTATTTAAAACATGTTACTCTACATGACTATCTAAAACATGTTACTCTACCAGACAATATAAAACATGTTACTCTACCAGACTATTTAAAACATGTTACTCTACATGACTATCTAAAACATGTTACTCGACCAGACTATTTAAAACATGTTACTGTACATGACTATCTAAAAAGATGTTACCCTACCTGACTCTACATGACTATCTAAAACATGTTACTCTACATGACTATCTATAACATGTTACTCTACATGACTATATAAAACATGTTACTCTACATGACTATATAAAACATGTAACTCTACCTGACTATCTAAAACATGTTACTCGACATGACTATCTAAAACATGTTATCCTATCTGACTATTTAAAACACGTTACTCTACATGACTATCTAAAACATGTTACTCTACATGACTATCTAAAACATGTTACTCTACATGACTATCTAAAACATGTTACTCTACATGACTATCTAAAACATGTTACTCTACATGACTATCTAAAACATGTTACTCTACATGACTATCTAAAACATGTTACTCTACATGACTATCTAAAACATGTTACTCTACCAGACTATATAAAACATGTTACTCTACATGACTATCTAAAACATGTTACTCTACCAGACTATTTAAAACATGTTACTCTACATGACTATCTAAAACATGTTACCATACCTGACTCTACATGACTATCTAAAACATGTTACTCTACCTGACTATCTAAAACATGTTACTCTACCAGACTATTTAAAACATGTTACTCTACATGACTATCTAAAACATGTTACCATACCTGACTCTACATGACTATCTAAAACATGTTACTTTACATGACTATCTAAAACATGTTACTCTACATGACTATCTAAAACATGTTACTCTACATGACTATCTAAAACATGTTACTCTACCAGACTATATAAAACATGTTACTCTACATGACTATCTAAAACATGTTACTCTACCAGACTATTTAAAACATGTTACTCTACATGACTATCTAAAACATGTTACCATACCTGACTCTACATGACTATCTAAAACATGTTACTCTACATGACTATCTAAAACATGTTACTCTACCAGACTATTTAAAACATGTTACTCTACATGACTATCTAAAACATGTTATCCTATCTGACTATTTAAAACACGTTACTCTACATGACTATCTAAAACATGTTACTCTACATGACTATATAAAACATGTTACTCTACATGACTATCTAAAACATGTTACTCTACATGACTATCTAAAACATGTTACTCTACCAGACTATATAAAACATGTTACTCTACATGACTATCTATAACATGTTACTCTACATGACTATATAAAACATGTTACTCTACATGACTATATAAAACATGTAACTCTACCTGACTATCTAAAACATGTTACTCGACATGACTATCTAAAACATGTTATCCTATCTGACTATTTAAAACACGTTACTCTACATGACTATCTAAAACATGTTACTCTACATGACTATCTAAAACATGTTACTCTACATGACTATCTAAAACATGTTACTCTACATGACTATCTAAAACATGTTACTCTACATGACTATCTAAAACATGTTACTCTACATGACTATCTAAAACATGTTACTCTACATGACTATCTAAAACATGTTACTCTACCAGACTATATAAAACATGTTACTCTACATGACTATCTAAAACATGTTACTCTACCAGACTATTTAAAACATGTTACTCTACATGACTATCTAAAACATGTTACCATACCTGACTCTACATGACTATCTAAAACATGTTACTCTACCTGACTATCTAAAACATGTTACTCTACCAGACTATTTAAAACATGTTACTCTACATGACTATCTAAAACATGTTACCATACCTGACTCTACATGACTATCTAAAACATGTTACTTTACATGACTATCTAAAACATGTTACTCTACATGACTATCTAAAACATGTTACTCTACATGACTATCTAAAACATGTTACTCTACCAGACTATATAAAACATGTTACTCTACATGACTATCTAAAACATGTTACTCTACCAGACTATTTAAAACATGTTACTCTACATGACTATCTAAAACATGTTACCATACCTGACTCTACATGACTATCTAAAACATGTTACTCTACATGACTATCTAAAACATGTTACTCTACCAGACTATTTAAAACATGTTACTCTACATGACTATCTAAAACATGTTATCCTATCTGACTATTTAAAACACGTTACTCTACATGACTATCTAAAACATGTTACTCTACATGACTATATAAAACATGTTACTCTACATGACTATCTAAAACATGTTACTCTACATGACTATCTAAAACATGTTACTCTACCAGACTATATAAAACATGTTACTCTACATGACTATCTAAAACATGTTACTCTACCAGACTATATAAAACATGTTACTCTACATGACTATCTAAAACATGTTACTCTACCAGACTATTTAAAACATGTTACTCTACCAGACTATCTAAAACATGTTACTCTACATGACTATCTAAAACATGTTACCCTACCTGACTCTACATGACTATCTAAAACATGTTACTCTACATGACTATCTGTAACATGTTTCTCTACCAGACTATATAAAACATGTAACTCTACATGACTATCTAAAACATGTTACCATACCTGACTCTACATGACTATCTAAAACATGTTACTCTACATGACTATCTAAAACATGTTACTCTACCAGACTATTTAAAACATGTTACTCTACATGACTATCTAAAACATGTTACTCTAACAGACTATTTAAAACATGTTACTCTACATGACTATCTAAAACATGTTACCCTACCTGACTCTACATGACTATCTAAAACATGTTACTCTACATGACTATCTATAACATGTTACTCTACATGACTATCTAAAACATGTTACTCTACATGACTATCTAAAACATGTTACTCTACCAGACTATATAAAACATGTTACTCTACCTGACTATCTAAAACATGTTACTCGACATGACTATCTAAAACATGTTACTCTACCAGACTATTTAAAACATGTTACTCTACATGACTATCTAAAACATGTTACTCTACCAGACTATTTAAAATATGTTACTCTACATGACTATCTAAAACATGTTACCCTACCTGACTCTACATGACTATCTAAAACATGTTACTCTACATGACTATCTATAACATGTTACTCTACCAGACTATATAAAACATGTTACTCTACCTGACTATCTAAAACATGTTACTCTACATGACTATATAAAACATGTAACTCTACCTGACTATCTAAAACATGTTACTCGACATGACTATCTAAAACATGTTATCCTATCTGACTATTTAAAACACGTTACTCTACATGACTATCTAAAACATGTTACTCTACATGACTATCTAAAACATGTTACTCTACATGACTATCTAAAACATGTTACTCTACCAGACTATATAAAACATGTTACTCTACATGACTATCTAAAACATGTTACTCTACCAGACTATTTAAAACATGTTACTCTACATGACTATCTAAAACATGTTACCATACCTGACTCTACATGACTATCTAAAACATGTTACTCTACCTGACTATCTAAAACATGTTACTCTACCAGACTATTTAAAACATGTTACTCTACATGACTATCTAAAACATGTTACCATACCTGACTCTACATGACTATCTAAAACATGTTACTTTACATGACTATCTAAAACATGTTACTCTACATGACTATCTAAAACATGTTACTCTACATGACTATCTAAAACATGTTACTCTACCAGACTATATAAAACATGTTACTCTACATGACTATCTAAAACATGTTACTCTACCAGACTATTTAAAACATGTTACTCTACATGACTATCTAAAACATGTTACCATACCTGACTCTACATAACTATCTAAAACATGTTACTCTACATGACTATCTAAAACATGTTACTCTACCAGACTATTTAAAACATGTTACTCTACATGACTATCTAAAACATGTTATCCTATCTTACTATTTAAAACACGTTACTCTACATGACTATCTAAAACATGTTACTCTACATGACTATATAAAACATGTTACTCTACATGACTATCTAAAACATGTTACTCTACATGACTATCTAAAACATGTTACTCTACCAGACTATATAAAACATGTTACTCTACATGACTATCTAAAACATGTTACTCTACCAGACTATATAAAACATGTTACTCTACATGACTATCTAAAACATGTTACTCTACCAGACTATTTAAAACATGTTACCCTACCTGACTCTACATGACTATCTAAAACATGTTACTCTACATGACTATCTAAAACATGTTACCCTACCTGACTCTACATGACTATCTAAAACATGTTACTCTACATGACTATCTGTAACATGTTTCTCTACCAGACTATATAAAACATGTAACTCTACATGACTATCTAAAACATGTTACCATACCTGACTCTACATGACTATCTAAAACATGTTACTCTACATGACTATCTAAAACATGTTACTCTACCAGACTATTTAAAACATGTTACTCTACATGACTATCTAAAACATGTTACTCTACCAGACTATTTAAAACATGTTACTCTACATGACTATCTAAAACATGTTACCCTACCTGACTCTACATGACTATCTAAAACATGTTACTCTACATGACTATCTATAACATGTTACTCTACATGACTATCTAAAACATGTTACTCTACATGACTATCTAAAACATGTTACTCTACCAGACTATATAAAACATGTTACTCTACCTGACTATCTAAAACATGTTACTCGACATGACTATCTAAAACATGTTACTCTACCAGACTATTTAAAACATGTTACTCTACATGACTATCTAAAACATGTTACTCTACCAGACTATTTAAAACATGTTACTCTACATGACTATCTAAAACATGTTACCCTACCTGACTCTACATGACTGTCTAAAACATGTTACTCTACATGACTATCTATAACATGTTACTCTACCAGACTATATAAAACATGTTACTCTACCTGACTATCTAAAACATGTTACTCTACATGACTATATAAAACATGTAACTCTACCTGACTATCTAAAACATGTTACTCGACATGACTATCTAAAACATGTTATCCTATCTGACTATTTAAAACACGTTACTCTACATGACTATCTAAAACATGTTACTCTACATGACTATCTAAAACATGTTACTCTACCAGACTATATAAAACATGTTACTCTACATGACTATCTAAAACATGTTACTCTACCAGACTATATAAAACATGTTACTCTACATGACTATCTAAAACATGTTACCCTACCAGACTATATAAAACATGTTACTCTACATGACTATCTAAAACATGTTACCCTACCTGACTCTACATGACTATCTAAAACATGTTATCCTATCTGACTATTTAAAACACGTTACTCTACATGACTATCTAAAACATGTTCCCCTACTTGACTATCTAAAACATGTTACTCTACTTGACTATCTAAAACATGTTACTCTACATGACTATCTAAAACATGTTACTCTACATGACTATTTAAAACATGTTACTCAACTTGACTATCTAAAACATGTTACTCTACATGACTATATAAGACATGTTACTCTACATGACTATCTAAAACATGTTACTCGACATGACTATCTAAAACATGTTACTCTACATGACTATTTTAAACATGTTACTCTACATGACCATCTAAAACATGTTACCCTACTTGACTATCTAAAACATGTTACTCTACTTGACTATCTAAAACATGTTACCCTACCTGACTATCTAAAACATGTTACCCTACATGACTATCTAAAACATGTTACCCTACCTGACTCTACATGACTATCTAAAACATGTTACTCTACATGACTATCTATAACATGTTACTCTACATGACTATCTAAAACATGTTACTCTACATGACTATCTAAAACATGTTACTCTAACAGACTATATAAAACATGTTACTCTACCTGACTATCTAAAACATGTTACTCGACATGACTATCTAAAACATGTTACTCTACCAGACTATTTAAAACATGTTACTCTACATGACTATCTAAAACATGTTACTCTACCAGACTATTTAAAACATGTTACTCTACATGACTATCTAAAACATGTTACCCTACCTGACTCTACATGACTATCTAAAACATGTTACTCTACATGACTATCTATAACATGTTACTCTACCAGACTATATAAAACATATTACTCTACCTGACTATCTAAAACATGTTACTCTACATGACTATATAAAACATGTAACTCTACCTGACTATCTAAAACATGTTACTCGACATGACTATCTAAAACATGTTATCCTATCTGACTATTTAAAACACGTTACTCTACATGACTATCTAAAACATGTTACTCTACATGACTATCTAAAACATGTTACTCTACATGACTATCTAAAACATGTTACTCTACATGACTATCTAAAACATGTTACTCTACATGACTATCTAAAACATGTTACCATACCTGACTATATAAAACATGTTACTCTACATGACTATCTAAAACATGTTACCATATCTGACTCTACATGACTATCTAAAACATGTTATCCTATCTGACTATTTAAAACATGTTACTCTACATGACTATCTAAAACATGTTACTCTACATGACTATCTAAAACATGTTACTCTACCAGACTATTTAAAACATGTTACTCTACATGACTATCTAAAACATGTTACTCGACCAGACTATTTAAAACATGTTACTCTACATGACTATCTAAAAACATGTTACCCTACGTGACTCTACATGACTATCTAAAACATGTTACTCTACATGACTATCTATAACATGTTACTCTACATGACTATATAAAACATGTTACTCTACATGACTATATAAAACATGTAACTCTACCTGACTATCTAAAACATGTTACTCGACATGACTATCTAAAACATGTTATCCTATCTGACTATTTAAAACACGTTACTCTACATGACTATCTAAAACATGTTACTCTACATGACTATCTAAAACATGTTACTCTACCAGACTATATAAAACATGTTACTCTACATGACTATCTAAAACATGTTACTCTACCAGACTATTTAAAACATGTTACTCTACATGACTATCTAAAACATGTTACCATACCTGACTCTACATGACTATCTAAAACATGTTACTCTACATGACTATCTAAAACATGTTACTCTACCAGACTATCTAAAACATGTTACTCTACATGACTATCTAAAACATGTTACCATACCTGACTCTACATGACTATCTAAAACACGTTACTCTACATGACTATCTAAAACATGTTACTCTACATGACTATCTAAAACATGTTACTCTACATGACTATCTAAAACATGTTACTCTACCAGACTATTTAAAACATGTTACTCTACATGACTATCTAAAACATGTTACTCTACATGACTATCTAAAACATGTTACTCTACCAGACTATTTAAAACATGTTACTCTACATGACTATCTAAAAACATGTTACCCTACGTGACTCTACATGACTATCTAAAACATGTTACTCTACATGACAATCTATAACATGTTACTCTACATGACTATATAAAACATGTTACTCTACCTGACTATCTAAAACATGTTACTCTACATGACTATATAAAACATGTAACTCTACCTGACTATCTAAAACATGTTACTCGACATGACTATCTAAAACATGTTATCCTATCTGACTATTTAAAACACGTTACTCTACATGACTATCTAAAACATGTTACTCTACATGACTATCTAAAACATGTTACTCTACATGACTATCTAAAACATGTTACTCTACATGACTATCTAAAACATGTTACTCTACATGACTATCTAAAACATGTTACTCTACATGACTATCTAAAACATGTTACTCTACATGACTATCTAAAACATGTTACTCTACCAGACTATATAAAACATGTTACTCTACCAGACTATATAAAACATGTTACTCTACATGACTATCTAAAACATGTTACTCTACCAGACTATTTAAAACATGTTACTCTACATGACTATCTAAAACATGTTACCATACCTGACTCTACATGACTATCTAAAACATGTTACTCTACATGACTATCTAAAACATGTTACTCTACCAGACTATTTAAAACATGTTACTCTACATGACTATCTAAAACATGTTACCATACCTGACTCTACATGACTATCTAAAACACGTTACTCTACATGACTATCTAAAACATGTTACTCTACATGACTATCTAAAACATGTTACTCTACATGACTATCTAAAACATGTTACTCTACCAGACTATATAAAACATGTTACTCTACATGACTATCTAAAACATGTTACTCTACCAGACTATTTAAAACATGTTACTCTACATGACTATCTAAAACATGTTACCATACCTGACTCTACATGACTATCTAAAACATGTTACTCTACATGACTATCTAAAACATGTTACTCTACCAGACTATTTAAAACATGTTACTCTACATGACTATCTAAAACATGTTATCCTATCTGACTATTTAAAACACGTTACTCTACATGACTATCTAAAACATGTTACTCTACATGACTATATAAAACATGTTACTCTACATGACTATCTAAAACATGTTACTCTACATGACTATCTAAAACATGTTACTCTACCAGACTATATAAAACATGTTACTCTACATGACTATCTAAAACATGTTACTCTACCAGACTATATAAAACATGTTACTCTACATGACTATCTAAAACATGTTACTCTACATGACTATCTAAAACATGTTACCCTACCTGACTCTACATGACTATCTAAAACATGTTACTCTACATGACTATCTGTAACATGTTTCTCTACCAGACTATATAAAACATGTAACTCTACATGACTATCTAAAACATGTTACCATACCTGACTCTACATGACTATCTAAAACATGTTACTCTACATGACTATCTAAAACATGTTACTCTACCAGACTATTTAAAACATGTTACTCTACATGACTATCTAAAACATGTTACTCTACCAGACTATTTAAAACATGTTACTCTACATGACTATCTAAAACATGTTACCCTACCTGACTCTACATGACTATCTAAAACATGTTACTCTACATGACTATCTATAACATGTTACTCTACATGACTATCTAAAACATGTTACTCTACATGACTATCTAAAACATGTTACTCTACCAGACTATATAAAACATGTTACTCTACCTGACTATCTAAAACATGTTACTCGACATGACTATCTAAAACATGTTACTCTACCAGACTATTTAAAACATGTTACTCTACATGACTATCTAAAACATGTTACTCTACCAGACTATTTAAAACATGTTACTCTACATGACTATCTAAAACATGTTACCCTACCTGACTCTACATGACTATCTAAAACATGTTACTCTACATGACTATCTATAACATGTTACTCTACCAGACTATATAAAACATGTTACTCTACCTGACTATCTAAAACATGTTACTCTACATGACTATATAAAACATGTAACTCTACCTGACTATCTAAAACATGTTACTCGACATGACTATCTAAAACATGTTATCCTATCTGACTATTTAAAACACGTTACTCTACATGACTATCTAAAACATGTTACTCTACATGACTATCTAAAACATGTTACTCTACCAGACTATATAAAACATGTTACTCTACATGACTATCTAAAACATGTTACTCTACCAGACTATATAACACATGTTACTCTACATGACTATCTAAAACATGTTACCCTACCAGACTATATAAAACATGTTACTCTACATGACTATCTAAAACATGTTACCCTACCTGACTCTACATGACTATCTAAAACATGTTATCCTATCTGACTATTTAAAACACGTTACTCTACATGACTATCTAAAACATGTTCCCCTACTTGACTATCTAAAACATGTTACTCTACTTGACTATCTAAAACATGTTACTCTACATGACTATCTAAAACATGTTACTCTACATGACTATTTAAAACATGTTACTCAACTTGACAATCTAAAACATGTTACTCTACATGACTATATAAGACATGTTACTCTACATGACTATCTAAAACATGTTACTCGACATGACTATCTAAAACATGTTACTCTACATGACCATCTAAAACATGTTACTCTACATGACCATCTAAAACATGTTAACCTACTTGACTATCTAAAACATGTTACTCTACTTGACTATCTAAAACATGTTACCCTACCTGACTATCT
Source organism: Labrus mixtus (assembly GCF_963584025.1). NCBI lineage: Eukaryota > Metazoa > Chordata > Actinopteri > Labriformes > Labridae > Labrus > Labrus mixtus. The sequence continues at coordinate 27,712,649 of NC_083623.1, forward strand.
AAAACATGTTACCCTACATGACTATCTAAAACATGTTACCCTACCTGACTCTACATGACTATCTAAAACATGTTACTCTACATGACTATCTATAACATGTTACTCTACATGACTATCTAAAACATGTTACTCTACATGACTATCTAAAACATGTTACTCTACCAGACTATATAAAACATGTTACTCTACCTGACTATCTAAAACATGTTACTCTACCAGACTATTTAAAACATGTTACTCTACATGACTATCTAAAACATGTTACTCTACCAGACTATTTAAAACATGTTACTCTACATGACTATCTAAAACATGTTACCCTACCTGACTCTACATGACTATCTAAAACATGTTACTCTACATGACTATCTATAACATGTTACTCTACCAGACTATATAAAACATGTTACTCTACCTGACTATCTAAAACATGTTACTCTACATGACTATATAAAACATGTAACTCTACCTGACTATCTAAAACATGTTACTCGACATGACTATCTAAAACATGTTATCCTATCTGACTATTTAAAACACGTTACTCTACATGACTATCTAAAACATGTTACTCTACATGACTATCTAAAACATGTTACTCTACATGACTATCTAAAACATGTTACTCTACATGACTATCTAAAACATGTTACTCTACATGACTATCTAAAACATGTTACTCTACATGACTATCTAAAACATGTTACTCTACCAGACTATATAAAACATGTTACTCTACATGACTATCTAAAACATGTTACCCTACCTGACTCTACATGACTATCTAAAACATGTTATCCTATCTGACTATTTAAAACACGTTACTCTACATGACTATCTAAAACATGTTACCCTATCTGACTATCTAAAACATGTTACCCTATCTGACTATCTAAAACATGCTACCCTACCTGACTATCTAAAACATGTTACTCTACATGACTATATAAGACGTTACTCTACATGACTATCTAAAACATGTTACTCTACATGACTATCTAAAACATGTTACTCTACCAGACTATATAAAACATGTTACTCTACATGACTATCTAAAACATGTTACCCTACCTGACTCTACATGACTATCTATAACATGTTATCCTATCTGACTATTTAAAACACGTTACTCTACATGACTATGTAAAACATGTTCCCCTACTTGACTATCTAAAACATGTTACTCTACTTGACTATCTAAAACATGTTACTCTACATGACTATCTAAAACATGTTACTCTACATGACTATTTAAAACATGTTACTCTACATGACTATCTAAAACATGTTACCCTACCTGACTCTACATGACTATCTAAAACATGTTACTCTACATGACTATCTATAACATGTTACTCTACCAGACTATATAAAACATGTTACTCTACCTGACTATCTAAAACATGTTACTCTACATGACTATATAAAACATGTAACTCTACCTGACTATCTAAAACATGTTACTCTACATGACTATTTAAAACATGTTACTCAACTTGACTATCTAAAACATGTTACTCTACATGACTATCTAAAACATGTTACTCGACATGACTATCTAAAACATGTTACTCGACATGACTATCTAAAACATGTTACTCTACATGACTATTTAAAACATGTTACTCTACATGACTATCTAAAACATGTTACCCTACTTGACTATCTAAAACATGTTACTCTACTTGACTATCTAAAACATGTTACTCTACATGACTATTTAAAACATGTTACTCTACATGACTATCTAAAACATGTTACCCTACCTGACTATCTAAAACATGTTACCCTACATGACTATCTAAAACATGTAACCCTACCTGACTATCTAAAATATGTTACTCTACCTGACTATCTAAAACATGTTACTCTACAAGACTATTTAAAACATGTTACTCAACTTGACTATCTAAAACATGTTACTCTACCTGGTTGGAACGTAGATCGACTGGTAAATCGAGAGCTTTGCTTTCAGACTCAGCTCCCTCTTCGCCACAACAGTCCGGCACAACGTCTGCATTATTGCTGACGAAGAGACAATCCGTCTGTCAATCTCACGCTCCATCCTGTCAATCTCACGCTCCATCGTGAACAAGACCCAGAGACACTTGAACTCCTTCACTTGGGGCAAGGAGTCTCTCCCCACCCGGAGAGAGCAACCCACTGTTTTATGGCAGAGAACCATGGCCTCGGACTTGGAGCTCCATCTCAGTGCGAATCTCATCCACATCTGGCGCCTTGCCACTGAGGAGCTTTCTGACTGCCTCAATGACCTCTGCCAGGGTTATTGGTAAGTCTTCACTTCCTCAAAGTATTTCTTCCACCGCCCAACTATGTCCCCAGTTTGGGTCAGCAGTTCTCCACTCCTGCTGATTACAGCCTGGGCAAGCCCTGCTTTCCTTTCCTGAGCCTTCGGACAGTTTGCCAGAACCTCCTCGAGGCCAATCAAAAGCCATTCTCCAAAGCCTCCCCGAAGTCCTCCCACAACCTGGATTTTGCTTCCTCAACCATTGAAGCCACAGCCCTCCAAGCCACCCGATACCTGTCAGCTGCTTTCAGAGACCCCTGGGCTAACCAAGCCCGAATGGCCTCCTTTTTCAGCCTCACGGCTTCCCTCACCCTCGTGTCCACCAGTGGGTTCTTAGGTTGCCGCCACGAAAGGCACCAAAGGTTTTCTCGGCTGCAACTCCTATCCGCCACATCCACAATGGAGGCTTTGAACATGGACCACTCGAACTCCATATCCCCATCCTCCCCCAGGATTAAAGAGAACTAAAGAGAACTTAAAGAGAATTAAAGAGGTGGGAATTGAAAACCCCACGGACAGGGGTTTTCAATTCCAATTCCCTGAGGCCAAAACATACGGCCGCAGACCTGCCGAAACTACTACAAAGTCGATCATCGATCTTTGGCCTAGTGTGTTCTGGTACCAAGTACACCTATGAACATTTCTATGCTTGAACGTGGTGTTTGTAATGGCCAATCCATGAGTAGAGTCCAGTAGACGAGTCCCCCAGTAGAACTACAGAGTCCCCAGGCGGAACACCTTCCAGGACTCCACCAAGAGACTCCAAGAAGGCTGTGTACTCCAAACTGCTGTTGGGTGCATATACACATACAACAGTCATAGACTTCCTCTCTGCAACCTGAAGTACCTGAAACTCCAACACATCTGCGCTCAGCCGGGGGCTTGTGAGTATCCCCACACACACTCGGCACCTCTCACCCTGAGCATCCAGAAAAGGAAAGAGTCCAGCCCCTCTCCAGGAGTTTGGTTCCAGAACCGACGCTGTGTGTTGAGTTGAGCCCAATTACCGTATTGGTCCGAATATAAGACAGCCTTTTTCCCCATCGAAATAGGTCCGAAAAAGTCGGGTCGTCTTATATTCGGGGTCTAGTATTCAGAGCGCAGCTCTAATTGTTCGCCTGTCCCTTTAAATGTCAATACACAGGAGTGATGACAGTGAGAGCGAACACAGCGGGGCGGAGGACGTGTGTGAGGAATAGGAGACATCAGTGGAGAAGTTTGGCGAGCTTTAGTTTAGTTAAAGATGTGGCCTGTATTTTCTCTGTTATTTAAAAATGTTGATAATATTGCTTGATTTTAATTTTGAATCATACTGTACATATTTTGACCTTGTGAAAAACTTTGTTTTGAAAAGTGCCGTAGCATATAACGATAAAGAGGCCTACGTTTATTATTGTTATCATTATTACAACAACAGGTGTTTAATTCAATGTGTTTTTAATATTGGGGAGCGATGAGAGCGAACACAGCGGGGCAGAGTGTGTGTGTGATGAATAGAGAGGAGACATCGGAGGAGAAGTTTGGCGAGTTTTAGTTTAGCGGTAGTTTAGTTAAAAATGTTGCCTGTATTTCTTCTGTTATTTCAAAATGTTAAAAACATGTTGATAATATTGCTTGATTGTTAATCGATTTTAATTTTGAATCATACTGTACATAGTTCGCCCTTGTGAAACACTTTGTTTTGAAAAGTGCCGTAGGCCTGTACCGATAAATACGGTATGTTAATTATTATTATAATTATTAATACAACAGGTGTTTAATTCAATGTGTTTTTAATATTGTTATTTTCAAATAAAATGAAGTTCTTTATAAACACAAGATCTGGTCTGCAAATCTTTTTTTCTAAATGTGAGTGTTGAAAAACGGGGGTCGTCTTATAATCAGGGTCGTCTTATATTCGGACCAATACGGTATATCTAGCTGGTAGTGCTCCACCTCCCGCACCAGCTCCGGCTCCTTGCCCACCAGAGAGTTGATGTTCCACGTCCTAAGAGTTAGTCTGCACTGCAGGGAATCAGCATGCCCAGACATCCGCTTACGCCTGCCACCAGACTTGGCATGCACCCATTCACAATACCTCTCCCTGCGGGTGGTGGGCCTACAGGGCGTGTTACACTACCTGACTATCTAAAACATGTTACACTACCTGACTCCCAAAATAAATTGATTAATGTAATTTAAAAAGAACTCCATCAGTCTAATTGAATAATTAATCAGTTGTATAGAACATTGTTCTTACTTTTCTTCTTTTTTTTTTCTTCTTTATTTTAGTTTTTTGACAGCAGACAATATTACATAGCTCACAGGAAACAGTTGAAATTCCTCTACAATCCTCAATTCAGTGTTTAAGCTTTAATGTTTAAGAGTCGTCGTCTCTCAACCGGAACTTGGGTTCAATCCCCAGCTCCTGAATCAACATGTCCGATGTGTCCTTGGGCAAGACACTTAACCCCGAATTGCTCCCACTGCTTCATCGGTGGCGTATGAATGTGTATGAATGGATTGGTTACTTCTGATGGGCTCTTTAGATACCAGCCATTACCATCAGCGTGTGAATGTGTGGGTGTGTCATGTGGTGTAAAAGAGATTTGATTAGTCAGAAGACTTGAAAAGTGATATACAAGCTCAAGTCCATTTATCATTTGCAAAGTGGGACAGAGAAACGCTGCACACAGGATAGATTAAAAAGACATCAGCTCTGCAGTCGGTCCGTAGAGACTTTACATATATAACCATTTTCCTGTAGACGCAAGCTAAAAGTGATCCTTTCAAAAACATAGGTACAATCTCAGTCCACTCGTGTATCTTGGGGGGTTTGTTTGCAAGCAGAGATCAATATACCAAACGGGTATCTATCAGAACCTCTCGTCTGAAAGTCTTCATGACCTAGAAATAATGTGGTAAGGGCCTTTAGATTTTTCAATAGAAGACAAAATAAAATTAAGTCTGCCTCCTGAATCTGTTTATAGAACAAAGAAGGAAAGTAAAAAAAGTTCAATTAAAATCAAACTCTGCTTTTTGTTATCTACAATAAAACTGGACTGGTTCATTTATCATCTGAGAGTGATGAAAACTAAATCAACTGCAACAACAGCATGTGGTTCTATCTTTCTTTCACTTTCACCATCAGTCAGAAATGTCATATAAGTCAACGATTAACCTGATACCCGACGCCAGCTGTGAGGTTAATGATTACCACAAAAAGATCTTATCAAACTGCCACTTCTACAAATTCAACCGTCCCCTTTGGTCCACATCATCTCAGTAAGACAGAAAGATATTTATTTAAATATTCAAACTGACGTAAAAGCAGAAACTCCTAAACTATAGTCCAACTGTAGTTACAGAGTAATTAATCTTTACATTTTGGTTGATGACGATATAAATACTTCAATAATTTCATCTTTATTAACTTTCCTTTTATAAGGTTCGGGTTAGGTTGTGATCATTTAAAAGTCCAAACAGAAGGCCTTTATTGAAGATGAAGTCAAATGTTATGATTACAATCATTAACTGTATTATTTGACATGCCTGTCACTGAAACACGCTCCATACAATCTGTGTTAACAAGCTGGATCGACAGACGAGACTGATTTCTTTCTTCAAGTGTTCTGCAGAAAAGTTTTAGAACTTCAAGTGTAAAACCAAAAGTAGTTTTTTGTTAAGGCAGGCTGCTAAAGCATGAGATTGTACAGCTGTACTTCCACACCACATAACATAGTATTTCTACTTTCCTGAGGGCACTCTGACTCGTGGGCTCCCCCTGCTGTCTCTGCAGCAGCTGGTGATGAAGATTCTTGTCATTCTCTAAAGAAATCTGTCTGTCTTTCATTGTGGTGAGGAGACCTGATATTTGGATCTCTGTGTTCAGCACCGGTTTCTCCAGTTCTTCCTTCTTCTCCTCCAGTTTACAGCTTTCGTCTGGGTCTCAGGTGTTTTTCTGTCGGTCTTCTTTTCTCTTTCACTCTCTCTTAACTTAACTTCTCCACTGACTGCAGGTCGTCCTCGTTGTCGTCCCTCTGTTGCTCCACATCAGTCAGCTGCATTTTGAACATGGTTCGTCAGAATCCCTCTCAGAGTTACAGACGTGCTGATTCTGTGTGTCACAGTCTGAAGCTTTTTATTTGTCTTCTGGGATTCTTCTTCAAGTTTGGCCTTCATGTCTTGCAGGTTGTTATTTTGTCTTATGTTGGAGGACAAATTCTGTAACACTGAAGAATAAAAGCCCATTATTTCCTCACCACAAAGAGTAAAACTTCATTATTTATTATTATATGATTGACAGAGGTGCCAAACCCCATGTCAGTTTTCTTTACTTTATTTTGGTCATCTTCTAACTTATGGAAACTCTTTTCTAGTGTTAAAATCTAAATATCAACAATAAGATACAAAAAAGGACTGAGAATGTGCAGCTCTGAAACTTCACTTGTCCATGCACATGTTCTGTCAGCTCCCTTTAAGTGTAAACAGAAAGTAACATACATAAATATATATGGATTTTATATAAACCTCTCTAACACATGATCAAACTTCACTTTTACATTAGATAACTTTTTTAAAAATCTTTTGTCTATATATGAAACTTGTTCATATCTGAACCAGATTTTCTCAGCATACTGAAACACATCTTTGTTTGACGTTTGTTCTGCTCTTTGTGTTTTATAGAGAAATGCACATAAATCCCATGTACATGTACATATACTGCCGTTTTTTTGGGTCATGTAGTTTGATATTCTCAAGGCCAGGACATTAAAGATATCTGTCCAGATTGTTTATATTACACTGAGCTTTATACTTTGCACTTGGAGCAAACGGGGTTGGTGAATTACACACACTTTTCTGTGCTTTTTGTAAGGATCAAATGTGAACAGTTATACTGTAGATGTTTTTTCTTGGTGTGCAGCCAAAATAAAAGAGTGAAAAGTTTGAATGAAAAAAAGGAGACTGACTCTGACAGCAGGGGGCAGAGTAGAGCTACTTCTGTTAATGCAGCACAGCTTCAGGTGTCTTGACTTTAGCCTCAGCCAAGACAGCTAATACTACACTTCCCATCATGCAACTCATGTCTGTCTTTTGCTGTACTTCCCCTGCACATAATCAAGTCCTTATAACTACATGTAACCAGTTATTAATCAAGCCTCTGACTAAGACCTGGGGCTTCATGTATAAACGCAGCTATACAGCACCGTTAGGATGCACAGAATGTGAAACAATGCAGAAAGTTGAGGCCTGAGATCTATTGTCTTTCTGGCCTCCACCTCAGTCACAAGCACCTTAATGTCACAGTCAGTGAAATCCCTCTTCTTTCGTTCCACTTACGTCGTCATTTGGCCCATAGGTTTTAGCATGTGGCGTACTTATAGTAATGTGCATAGTTATTAATGGAGACAAGGCGGGCCAAGGTGCACGTGCAGCTGCGCTCAGTTTCATGTTGATGGGGAACAGGCACTGTTTTATACATGTGGACCTTTCTGTGAGTAAGTACTTACCCAATGTTGTGAGTCTTTTATACATGAGGCCCCTGCTTCTTTAGGACCTGGACCCCTGATAACTGTGATATTACATGTCAGAGTCCTCGTTGAATCTACAAAGGTCTCCATGGAGACAATGTACTGTTTGATACCCTGTGACTTGTAAAGTTGATGTATACACTCTTTTAATACGTGTTCAGGTTTTCTGTCTTGAATGTGACTAAATGTGACCTGACAGTCCACCGCATGAATTCAGGTATTTATGTTGGTGGGAGAAATGTGTGAAGGCCGTCATGCTAAAAACTGCAACCACCTCGTCTTTGTACAGGAACAGGAAGCACTTCATCATATTTGGTTTTCATTCGGTCTCTGACAGACAGTCAGCATCAGGACACCATGGAGGTCACATCTCTTCTCCTGTGTGAGTCTACTCTCAGGTTTTACTATCAATTAACAAACGGAGACATTTAAAATGCACTTAAAATGAAAAATCATTGGTCTAACCATCGTATGAATAATTGAAATTAATCTAACATGTTTTAGTTGCTCTGTCTTTGTATTACTCCACGTTAGACTCTGACTTAACGAGGCACGACTTTTAGATTTGGTTACCTTTCTAACTAAATACTTAAACTAGATTTAAACTGTACTTACTTTAAATATAGTATTAAAGTATTTAAACTGAACTTTCTTAAAGGACTTCATTATGCTCTGCAGCAGTATCATGTATAGTATGGACACAGTATGTGTTCACATGGAGACGTGTGTCGCTGATATGCAGACTGTGTTTTTTGTTCCCCAGTGGTGAACATGTTGCTGCTGATTGCTCAGACCAGGTCCTCAGCTCAGACTGCTGGTGAGTTGAAGGTTGTTCATATAGCACAATGTTTCTTCGTGTATTCAAAGCCATGTTTGCTTACGCACACAAGGAATTTGTCTTTGTTGAACTCTGCTCTGTATAACTTTAAATATCAAGGCTAAATAACACAATAGTTCAGTGGAGAGAGATGTGACGCTCAAACCTTCCAGTGATCAGGAAAACAATTCCACCTGTGTGTAAAAATAAAAGCTCAGTAAATAAAGTCTGTAAATATGACTTTGACTTTGGACATAGCAGGTAGCTTCTCTTCACATTCACACACTAAACAAGAACAAAATGCACCAACACTTTGTGAATATCATCAGAGCTTTATGCTTTAAGAGTTAGAGAGCAGAGAGAGGGAGAACATGATGGACCGTTTATGGAGATGTTAGTGACTATATACTGTATATGTACTTAAATACATTCATACAATAAACCACATGTTTATAAAAGCCATCACACATCCTGCTTATCCTCCAGTCCACAGGCTGAACAGAGAAAAGAGAAATAAACTTTATATCAAAGTTAAACAGTTTCATCCAATCCACTGGATCGTCCTTCTTCTGATTCATACGGAGAAATCTGTCCTTCACATAAACAGATTTGACATGTTTAATGTCTCCACAGTAATGTGTGAGGCTCTCTCTGAACAGTTCCATCATTTTACTCTGTAAACTGAAACACATCTTTGAATGTTCTGAAAGAATTCAACTTGAAATTATTTTTCTTCTGAGTTATCTCTAATGATAAATAACTTTGTAAATGAAAAGGTAATGAACCACACTTAAAACATGAATAAACTAGATTTTTAAAGTGTAACTACTTTAATGAGTCATCTACCATTAGTAGATGACTCATTAAACGAACTCAAGAGAATTAGTGATTTCGTTCTCTTGGACTCTTCAGATCCTGATCAATCTTTTAGGTTTAACTAGATTCATGAAACAACACTTTAAGTTTGTTATAATCCAGCAGGTATTTAACTTCATGTAATATAGAAACGTTTTTTTGAGATTGGATATAACTAAATAATTCTAAAAGAGTTTGATCTGTTATCACACATAGTAATTGGCAATAAGTAAATCATGTTGAAATCATCACCGAGCAGAAAACAGAAGCTGATTGATGTATTGGTAATTTTATTCATTCAAAAAAAGTTTGAGTCCTAATATTGATCCTTGTGGAACTCCAACTTATATGCCCCGTAGGTGTGATTTATAATCATGATTATATATTGCTTCCTATTGCTTAGGTAGCTTTGTAACCAATTAAAGATAATACCTCTGATACTGTAAGCCCATAATTTAGAAAGAAGAATATCGTGATTAACAGAATATGTTTTTTTTGTTGTTGATCTCTCTCAGAACAGAGCCCTAACTCCACCCTACTGCCAAATATACATATCTGTAAATAAAGGTTTTTTTTGGACAAAGTGGTCCTGACTGAATTATATTCATGATTATTGTTCCTTTCCACAGAAGCTGCTTTTCTTCACATTGACCCAAACAGACTGCAGTTCTTTGAATATGAATCCATACGATTAAACTTTGAGGGGTTTGACAGCTCAGCTGAATGGAAAGTGATACAGGCGAGTTCATCAAAGACTCCTCGATGGGAGGATTCAAATAGAACCTTGAACATTAATACTGCCTTTGCAAAACACAGTGGAGAATACTGGTGTGAAAACACAGACGGACAGAGAAGCAGCTCTCTCAACATCACTGTTGTAAATGGTAAGTTTTATAAACATGAGACGTAAGAAGAATTTCTTATTTAAAAAAGAATGAATGAAGTAGGAAACTTTTACGAAAGTAGGTTTGTAGTAAACATTTGTTTTTAATGTAGACTGTTAATGTTTCGGGTTGATGCATTTAATGGTCTTTTACAAAAAGCTTCAGCTGTCATCTCTCAGAGAAGTGACCAGGTCACCTGCTGAGCGCAGCATGGTGGTTTAATCTAAATGTTCTGTTTGTCCTGTTGTTCAGATGATAAAGTGATCCTGGACAGTCCGGCTCTCCCTGTGATGGAGCGACAGACCATCACTCTGCACTGTAGAAAGAATGAACCACCCTACAACTTAACGGCTGATTTCTATAGAGACGGACATTTCACAGAGACCAAATATAAAGGAGGGATGATTATTACGAACGCCTCTAAGTCTGATGAAGGACAGTACAAGTGCATGATCTCTGGAGCCGGAGAATCAGCAGAGAGTCGGCTGGCTGTCAGAGGTCAGACTTTAATTATTAAATAGTCATCAAACATCAAGTCAGTGATTAAACAAATTACATTGTAAAGTGTGTTTTGGCAAAAGATCAATTCTCCTGTATGGCTTTGGTATCAATCATGACTACAGTCCATAATATCAGCCTGATTCTAGTCTTACATCTTTACCATGAGCAGGACAAAATAAATATGAAACTCTTTCTAAAGACAAAAGAGAGAGGCCATGAATGGTCTAAACCAGAGACCGATGTTGTCCTACCTACAGCCGGGAGACAAGTAGACATTCAGAAAATAAATCTTTATTATCCACCAAAGGCTAAGTTTGTGTTCAGTTCTCCTCTCACCTCTTCTCACAGCGCTGACAGCATATCACCCTTCCACACCTGAAGAAGACCCAACACCTGAAGAGGGTCCAGCATCCTCTCCTCCTCCTCCTCCAGGGTCTCTTCATCTCTCCACACTGTTACCCGTTATCTCCACCATCTTGTTTGTAGCAGTGCTGCTGTTGGTGCTGGGACTTCTTCACTGTCAGAAACACAGAGGTACTAAAAAAACAGAACTCTTCAATTGTTTTTTCAAAATGAAATTCAACTTTTTAATTTTGCCATACATACCGGACATCCAGAAAAATCGATCGCGGCGCAAACTGCAATAGTTAAAAAAAATTATAAAAGATAGCAAATAAAATATAAATACATATAACGTGCAAAAGGTGTGCATTAAAAACAAAAAGCAGCATGTGCATGGACTTATGCTGGTGTCTTTCTATTGATGCCATCTCTAATCTTCTCTGCTTTAGTTTCAGGTTTTTCTGACAACATGCTATCAACAGCATCAAATGACCCAGGTGAGCATCAGATAGTAATGCAACAGAGTTCATATATACAGTATATAGAAACAGTTCAGTCAGTTCTCACTCCGTTCAAGGTGGTGCCGATTTTGGTCATCTCTACAAAGAGGTCCTCGATGTTAGCTTTCTGGCTAGCTTCAGGGCTAGCTGGGTTGGGCTCCATGATGGAGGTGGATTTCAAGCGAGTCTGCACACTTTGTTTCACCTGGCTCATCGTCTTGTTTAATACTCTATAATATGAGTGACATTTGATTGAGTATAACTTGAGTCAACCATCTGTGGGGACTTTCGTTTTTTGGGATTTTTTTGGGGGGGAATTTTTGGGCGGGGTTTGGAGCTAGCCTAGAGCGCAGCCATTACCAAGGTCTTCCCTCTAATATTGATTACCCCTTTTAGTGACTCCCCTCATTAGTGACTCCCCATATTAGGGACTCCTATTAGTGACTCCCCATATTAGTTACTCCCCTTTTCTTAGTGACTACCTCTATTAGTGACTCCCCATATTAGTGACTCCCCTTATTAGTGACTCCCCCTATTAGTGACTCCCCTCATTAGTGACTCCCAATATTAGGGACTCCTATTAGTGACTCCCCATTTTAGGTACTCCCTCTATTAGTGACTCCCCTTATTAGAGACTCCCCCTATTAGTGACTCACCATATTAGTGACTCCCCATATTAGTGACTCCCCCTATTAGTGACTCCCCCTATTAGTGACTCCCCATATTAGTGACTCCCCTTTTCTTAGTGACTACCTCTATTAGTGACTCCCCTCATTAGTGACTCCCCATATTAGGGACTCCTATTAGTGACTCCCCATATTAGTGACTCCCTCTATTAGTGACTCCCCTCATTAGTGACTCCCCATATTAGTGACTCCCTCTATTAGTGACTCCCTATATTAGGTACTCCCTCTATTAGTGACTCCCCTTATTAGAGACTCCCCCTATTAGTGACTCCCCATATTAGTGACTCCCTCCATTATTGACTCTCCATATATGGGACTCCCTCTATTAATGACTTCCCCTATAGTGACTCCTCCCATTAGGGACTCCTCCTATTAGTGATTCCCCGTATTAATGACTCATCCTGTTAGTGACTCCCCTTTATTGGGTCCTGCTATTAGTGACTCCATCTATTAGTGCTAATCTCATTTTAACACTTCTTTATGATTTCAAACATTTATGAATATTATTTTATTTGTTTCAGTCTATGAACATGTTGCTGAAGCCAAAGCACAACGAGACATTTACGCTAAAGTCATAAAAAGCAAGAGAAGAAGAGGTAATTATATGTCTATTATTATAAAGATTTATTAAGTCTTTAATAATTCATAGATTCAATAGATACGTGTAGACCTTTCATAAACTGATTTAGATTGAAGCTGTTGTTGATTCTGATTGGTTCTGGTACTTCCTGTTTTTATTTGGTCTTTTTTCCAGAGCGTCCTGAGTCGACCATGAATGACGTGATGTACTCTGTCGTCTCCGTCACAAATAAGAAGACAGTGAGAGGTATATTATAAGTTATGATGTTTTATATATTTAATAATGAGAGAAAGAACAAATCAAATCGTTGAAAGAACAAACGATGAGTAAATATGTTTTTATTATTTGAATTCAACTCTCAGAATGTTGAAATTATCTTTAATGGTTAAACTATATATATATTATTTCTATTCTTTGTTTTAATAGTTTTCAGATTGTTTTTATTCTTTACTTGTAATAATTTTAAATGGCTAATGTTCCGTTTTTTATTAAATATTAAAGGAGAGGTCAACAAACCAGAAACAAACGAAGTAGTGTACGCTTCAGTCTCACAATGACCAGAGTGACAGGTATGAAAATATTTTTTATTTTTATATTATTATTAACAATTTACAGTATAATTATATTTGCATTATAATTGTTTTAATATGTTCTTGTATATATTTATTTTATTATGAATGTTTAATATATAATGATATTTGCTCACAGCTTTATTTCTTTATGTATCTCAGGAAACCGACTGAAGGAGACTCGACAAACCGCGTATGAATCAATTCTCTCCCTTTGTTTTTTTAAGTGATTTCTGAGTGAAAACAACCTTTAAGTATGTGTATGAACATTTTCTGGTACGGCCCTGGTTCTTCTCAGTTAATTTATTCATCTCTTCTACTGTAAAGACATTGTGCGGTGTACCCCAAGGATCAATTCTTGGACCACTTCTGTTTTCCTTGGGCATGCGCCCATTGGGGCACATCATCCATCATCACATTAATCATTTCATAGTCATGCTGATAACACCCAATTATATCTCTCCATCAAAACCAGAGACTGGAATAAACTGGCCACACTTCAAAGCTGTTTAGCTGATGTCAAAGAAGTCATGATGTCAAAAGTGTTTCTCATTGTCCCTGATAATATTCTGAACCAGATTCAGCCACTACTCGGCGCACTAATCCCTGATGTTAAAAGCCACATCAGAAACTTGGGAGTTATCTTTGATACCGAAGAAACGGGTTCAATCCTGTTTTAATCAACTTTGGACCATCTCAAGAATCAAGTCAGTTTTATCTTTTCACAATACAGAACTAATTATTCTGCTTTTATTTCCTCTCGGCTGGATTACATGCCTTAGTACATGTCCGTAACACACCGTCAGACTGTACAGAACTCTGCAGCCGGACTTCTGACAAACACAGAGCGCACCTCTCACATCACGCCTGTTTTAGCTTCACTGCACTGTTCATCAATCTCTTTTAGAATTAAAGGTCCCATATTATGCTTTTTCTGGTTTTATATGCCCTTTAGTGTGTTTTCCAAGTGTCCTGTGCATGTTTAGGCACATCTATGTGCAAAAATTCAAAGTCCGCGGAAACGCGGCTTCTCCCACCTCCTCCTGTTAGCTGTAGGATTAGCCGCATGTAACGCTCGGTTCTAGCCCCCCTCGATAAAACTTTGTCAGTCCGACGTCATTGTCAGTGTGAGATCATTGATCTAAGTCCATTGGCTTGTTGTGGCAAGCCCAGCAGCTCATGTTGAAATTTTTGAGATGCGTGCTGAGCAACTGACCAATAACGACAGAGCGGATCGGCAGACCAATCAGAGCAGACTTGGCCCACGTGGGGTCTAACAGTGTGGGCTCAGCAGAGCGTAGCTGATGGACTCGGAGTGTAGAGGGAGCAAGGAGGAGCAGTACATGAAAACAGACACTTTTTTCGGACTTTAGCTATTGTGAACGTACAAAAGTAGGTACATAGATTAAATATATGAACCCCAAAAAGGGCAGAATATGGGCTCTTTAATATAGATGTTTTCTTACTAATAATGAAAGTAGCACTCTGTTGTTTAAATTGTAATCTGATACATTAAGATGACCCCTCAGTCAACCCGTACTGAACAAAGAACAGTTCATCAACACATTTCCTCATTGTACTGTGACTGACCTCTGCTGAACATCATTCAAGAAAGTATGATTCATCACTCTGATGGTGGCCATTAACATTTATCTGTGTCAGAAGCACATTGTCTGGACACATTTCATAGTTTCCTCACATTTTTTTTTCCTTTTTGTCTTTTCTCTCTAATAAAAGCACATCATGTCTGTGCAGGGCAAAACTGGCAGAGAGAAGAAGGAAATGCCTCAAAAGGTTTTATTGAGTCACAACATTTTGACCAGAGGTTTTCTTTTCAGAGGTGATCATTTACAGAAAGTCATCCCTGCTTCTATAGTCTGACCTTTAGGAGTAGGAAACTCAAAGTCTTTCTGCCACATCTACATGTGATGTCATTTTGCAATATTTAGCTGAAGATATTGTGTTTTTATTAACCCTAACCCCAAGTCCATTGGCTCGTTGTGGCAAGCTCTGCAGCTCATGTTGAAATTTCCGAGACGCGTGCTGAGCAACTGACCAATAAGGACATAGCGGATCGGCAGACCAATTAGAGCAGACTTGGCCCACGTGGGGTCTAACAGTGTGGGCTCAGCAGAGCATAGCTGACAGACTCAGCGCGTAGAGGGAGAAAGGAGGAGCAGTACATGAAAACAGACACTTTTTTGGGACTTTAGCTATTGTGAACCTACAAAAGTAGGTACATAGATTAAATATACAAACCCCAAAAAGGGCATAACATGGGCTCTTTAATTTTAAAATGTTACTGATATCTTACAAAGCCCTACATGGCCTTGCACCCAAATATTTAAATGAGCTTTCAACCCCTTACTGCCCAAGCAGACCTCTGAGATCGGCTGCCTTAGGCCTGCTCACTGTACCCAAGTAATGGTGGAGGTCAAAGGGCGATCTGGCTTTTTCAGTTATGGCACATAGGATCTGAAACAGTCTTCCACTTTCCATCCTTTCAGCTGACTCTGTGTCTGCTTTTAAATCCATAAGACTCATTTTTACAGACTGTTACTGAGATAAGAGAGATCATTCGATCAGAGCTCCGGCATTCAGATTGAACTATCCTGTTTTAATGTTTTTACTTTCAGGTGTCTTTTGTTTTAACTGTACAACTGAATTTTTGCTGTTTATGTTTCTTGTGATAATTTTTTAAAAATTGTTCTGTAAAGCACTTTGTGCTACTGTCTTGAAAAGTGCTCTACAAATAAAGTATTATTATTATTATTATTATTATTATTATTAATAAGTATTATTATACCTGATTGTCATAAACACAGATGTGATTGTGGTAGAATTGATGAACTATTTTGATTTAAATGAACAAACATCATTTGGTTTGGTCTGTTCCTAATGTCAGTCAGACCTGATAGAGTTCAGCTGTAGGACAGCTTAGAGAGTGTCAACTGTCTTTCCTCATATCTGCAAGGATGTTTGGTAGATTTATTGTCTGCTCCAAAGTGTAATTGACGTCACAGATTAGTTTAGATGACCCTGATAATAATAATATCTCTTGGGATATAGGCAAAGCCGTTGGGAGAGTCTTGCAGATTTGGTTTAGCAACACACACAAGTTCACATGTGAATTGTTGATCCAAGTCTCCTAATGAGTATTCATTTTATATATCAACTTTCTTCAACTTAAGCCATCTGAGTCAACTGAATCATTATTGTGTAAATTCAAGTTTTAATCACTTCCTCAACAGTGATGAGAGGGTCCGGGTTGGGGTGACCCTGAAGCCCAGGTGAAGGTCGGGGGTAGGGTTACCCTGAGGTCAGATTAAGGTCATGGTCAGGGTTACCCTGAGGTCAGTTTAAGGTCATGATCAGTGTTACCCTGAGGTAAGTTTAAGGTCATGATCAGAGTTACCCTGAGGTCAATTTAAGGTCATGATCAGTGTTACCCTGAGGTCAGTTTAAGGTCATGATCAGTGTTACCCTGAGATAAGTTTAAGGTCATGATCAGGGTTACTCTGAGGTCAGTTTAAGGTCATGATCAGGGTTACCCTGAGGTCAGTTTAAGGTCATGATCAGGGTTACTCTGAGGTCAGTTTAAGGTCATGATCAGAGTTACCCTGAGGTAAGTTTAAGGTCATGATCAGGGTTACCTTGAGGTCAGTTTAAGGTCATGATCAGGGTTACTCTGATTATTGACTGGTTATTATTTGACCGCTACAAGGATGGTCGACGTCCTGATGATGAAGGGATTGAGACGTTTGTAGAAGACACCTTAGGAGACATGTGGGACTCTTCTCTTTGTCCTTTGCTGCACATCACAAACTCATGAAATGCACACTGTGAAAACTTCGATGCAAAGTGTTAGAAAGGCGTGCTGTCCTATCAACATGTCTTCTCATCTTAATAGTTCATGAAGTCTTATTATTAGCAGTGGGCTTTGTATCTGGTCAGGACGCTGTGGTTTGTCAGAGCGTGACAGTTTAACCTCATGGCTCATATTTGAGGATGCTGCAGGCGCTCTGTGGTCACCTGCTCATATCAGTGAGGCCGGTCTATAAATGAACTAATATGACTATTAAACTGTTTCTCACAGAGGAGATGAAGAAACAGAGAACCAAGACAATGAAATATGTTGTCTGAAAATAAAACACAGAGCAGGAAATAAAGTCAGCATCACACGAACAAAGACAAAGCTTTCATAAAGAATCACCTGACTGAAGTTCAAACCTCTGAACTCTGTTTTCATGTTCCTCTTCACATCTGCTCGCTTATTTCCACCAGTGTGTCGACCCCGAAGGTCAAGACTCGTTTTCAGGGAGTCAAACGTCAACAAAAGAGTCTGTGAAAAAGATTTATATAAATAACAGTTAACTGATGTATTAATCAATCAGTAAACATAAACAGTTAATTATTGATTTTAATTTGTTGTTAAAAATGTTTAAAGGAAACAAAGGAAACCCAGGCTGCTGGTACGGATCAGATCAGTTACTCATAGCGTTCTCCAAATGAGACGGTGGATCTGCCTCCTTTTAGTGACCTGAGTGAACAAATGAATGAACAAAATGAATGAGTGAATTCAACTTTAGTAACATAACTTCAGCTCCGTGCTGCCAACATTCAAACTTCTCCGTTTCCTGAAGAGATAAAGACGTTGAGCGTTTGTGTTGGCGTCCCGTGTCAGTCTGACTTCAATAATGGCGCCCAGATACTCAGACTCTAAACTCCTGGTTAATGTCTGTGTCGTTCATAACCTCAGGGGAGAGAGATGAATGTCTCCTAAATTCAATAATCATGTCTTTATTTATCTTTGTGTTTAAAATCAACGAGTTATCACAACACCTGTCTCTGAAACTGGTCTCGTTGTTTAAAGAAACTAACAGATCAACATCATCTGCAAATGTAGTTCATGTGAAGTCATTGTGATGACTTCCAGTCATTGGAATACAAAGTGAACATCAAAGGTGAGAGGATGCCCCCTTGTGGTACCTCAGTGTAAGTGCTGATTACTGATGACTTGTCCATGTATGTAGACAAACTGCTGCCTGTGGTCTGTCTGTTGAGAGCAGAGACGTCAGGGGATGCAGGTGAGGCTCTCCTCAAGAGTAAAAAACAAATAATGATTAAATAAAATAAATATATATATTTTCTACTGATCTGTGTTATAAATGGTATTTCTAAAATTTTTAATAATTTTCATGATCAAAATTGCTGAATTTGCATATTTCATGCGAGGTGAGGCAGCAACGAGTTGAGCCTCATTTTATTGTTCAATCCCTCACAAACTGGGTCGAGCGGATATCTTTTGCTTTCTTACTGTTTGTCACCAATGTAATGTTTGTAGACACTTTTATTATACGTCCTCACTTTCCATAGAATAATTCATGTTTTTCACATGTGTTTATAACATATTTAGTCTAATTTGACATAAAACTGCACTGAAAAAGCATGAGGTCAGCCAGTACCTCTGCCTCACCTGAAGGGGGCGTGTGTCAGGTTGTTAAACATCTAGCAGATGAGTATAAGCTGAAAAACAACATTGGGCTAGTTATATGCTTTATTGAAAAGATTCAGCACTTTACCTCTCTTAGTAAGTCCCTTTGTTTTAGCATTACCTTGGCTGACCACATACCTGTTCTTCTGCCCTAATTACTTTTAACAATCCAGCAGTTACATTTCCATCACTCGCTGACTGAGTTATACGTTTCTTTGAATCTCATCTCTCTCCTACAATCTTTCACTTCCTGCTGTCATGCTTGTTATGAGATCCTCTAACGTCCTTAGCTGTGCCTCTTCCACCTCCTGACATCCCCGAAGTCCTGTTTTGATCCTCCTCAGTCCTTCATTGTGCTCTTGTCGTACAGTCTTTACTTCATTTTTGAAGACATTGAGAACTACTGAAGCAGAAGTCAGTTTCTTCTTGTTCTCTGTCTCCTCTCTCTCCACCTCCTCCAGCAGTGCAATGAGTTTTTCTTTTAAGGTCTCTAAGTTTTCCTTCTGTTCAGTCAGGGTTTTGATCGCAGCTTCTGCTGCTTTTCTCTCCAACTCCTGACAGGATTCAGTCTTTCTCTCTGTGACATCTGTCACCTTTTCACCCTCTGTTATGATGACATGAAAAAGATGATCATATTTCAACAGATGCTGTGATAGCACATTCCTCCATGATCAGAAAAACTGATCTTAAGCAATGTAATGGTAATAAATGCATTGAGATAAAGGAACGCTGAAACCTGGACATACTTATTTTGTTTTGTCTACACTTCAACACGACCAAGAAAAGTGCAACGATAAAGGATAAACCGACAGCAGAAAAGATGGTGATATGAGGCCCAGACCGGCAGCCCACCATGAACATGTCATCTGGAAAACAGAGGATCAAGCTTATACTTAAGATAAGATAAGATAATCCTTTATTTATCCAACAATGGGGAAATGTACATTGTTACAGCAGCAAAGAGCAAAGACTGCAGACAAAAAGTGAACACAGTACAATTTAAATTAAAAAAAGAAAAATTAAGAATGTACAAAAAAATAGATACTAAAAAATAGATTTAAAAAAATAAAAAATAGATCAGCTATTGACAAAAATGTAGTCCGTAATATTCAGTGTAACACAGATATGCACACAGTGCACATAAAGTGTAAGATGTTATTGCACAAAGTGGATTTGGTAAACATAATATAACATTAATATAACATTATTATTGCACAGATTCAGAGTGAATTGTCCAGTTGTGTGTGTGTTTTGTGATCTACTGGGAGCAGGCTTGGTTGAACAGTCGGACTGCAGCAGGAAGGAAGGACCTGCGGTATCTCTCCTTCAGACACCACGGGAGGCGAAGCCTGCCGCTGAAGGAGCTGCCCAGAGCTGTTACAGTGCCATGCAGGGGGTGGGAAACGTTCTCCACCAGGGATGATAGCTTTGCCATCATCCTTCTGTCTCCCACCACCTCAACAAGGTCCAGTTTGTTAAGTTTGTTCCTGTCTGCAGACCACTCCGTACAGGATGGCTGATGCCACCACAGAGTCATAAAAAGTCCTCAGGAGTGCTCCCTGCACACTGAAGGACCTGAGTCTCCTCAGCAGATGAAGCAGTGGAGAAATCATAGAACACGATCCTCACAGTGCTCCCAGCCCTCTCCAGGTGTGAGAGAGATCTCTGCATGAGGTAGATGACAGTATCACGACGATGGGGGGAGCAGAGAGTGATGTGCAGGGGGGTGAGGTGGGGGTTGTACAGTCAGCAGTGGGGGCAGACGGTGGTGGTTGCAGCAGAGTGGAATGGGTAGGGGGAGGGGTGGATGGCTGTTCAAATCTGTTGAAGAAAGTGTTCAGGTCATTCACCCATTCCTGATCCCTAACCAGTTCAGTGTTGGAGTCCTTGTGACCTGAAATGGTTTTTCAGGCCCTTCCAGACTCCGCTGACATTCTTCTGTTGCAGCTGTTCCTCCATCTTCCTCCTTTAGATGTGTTTCCCCTCCCTGATCTTCCTCCTCAGCGCTCTCTGCACAGTCTTCATCTCCTTCTTGTCTCCTGACTTAAAAGCCCTCTTTTTGTCCTTAAGGAGGACCCTTATTTCAGGAGTAATCCACGGTTTGCTGTTGGCAAAACAACGTACAGTCCTGGTGGGTACGGTGTAATCCACACAGAAATTAAGATAGTCTGTAATGCAGTGTGTGAGACTGTCAATGTTCTCCCCATGGTCATCACAGAACACTTCCCATGCAGTTGTCTCCAAACAGTCCTTAAGAGCCTCTTCCGTCTCATCGGACCATCTTTTAACAGTGCGGGTGACAGCTGGTTGTCTGTGTACCAGAGGTTTGTACACAGGCAGGAGGTACACCAGGTTGTGATCTGATCTTCCAAGGGGAGGGAGAGGAGATGAGGTGTATGCCTCCTTGGAGTTGGCATAGAAAAGGTCCAGTATTTTATTGTCTCTGGTGTGGCAGGTGACATATTGTGTGAAGGTGGGCAGGGTAGAGGAAGGAGAGGCATGATTAAAGTCCCCAGTAATAAGGAAGAGGGCCTCTGGGTGCTGTGTGTCTGCAGCCTGTTTGTTAAAGAGTCAACACTGCCAGCCCTCCTCCACCTTCTCTGCTCCCCTGTTGTCTTTAACTGAGGAGTCTTTAAATCAAAACAGCTTTACTTACAGTATACCACCATCTTATTTAAATGCAACGTGATGACCTCATGATGGAGGAAAGACGATAAAAAGTGGCACCGTTACATCCCGTACATGTCACTACACACTAAAAAATGCTGGGTCAAAATTGACCCAATATGGGTTATATAGTAACCCATATTGGGTATAGTAACACAGCACTGGGTCATTTTGACCCAGCACGGCTGGGTTGCAAAGAATGACCCAGCATGTTGGGTTAATTTTCTTATTCTTAAATTGGGTCAAAATGACCCAACGTTGGTTCCTTTTGACCTTTTCAATGGGTTATTAGTATATATGCTCATTTTCACCCAGCATAGGGTTATTTATGTAATCATATTCTTCTGCTGTACATTGTTTAGCCGTACAAAAAAATAAAAAATGTGTAATTTCAGAATTGCAAATTAATAATTGACGTAATGTTCAACACAAACTGCTTCTAAACAAATGGAATAAACACATATTCTGAAATGAATCCATATATTTATTTTCATTTGAAAGAGCCAACAACATTGAGAATGCATGTATGAAAAAAAGAAGACAAAATACCAACATAATAATGCATTTTACAGTAATAGTAGTATCCCAAATTAAGCTTAACTGAACCCCGGGCTATGGAAGGATAGAAATCAACAAACAATATCTTGGTCTACTAAAACGAAATCAACCGATTCATCGATTAAAAGGGAGACCTACCCAACACACACATTTGCTGGAGTGGCATTACTTAGAGAGGCCCTTAGGAACTGAATGACGGCAACTCTTGGCCAGGCAGCTGATGAACAGCTGTTTGTAAAAAGTCCCAAACAGGGGCGCATTGCTTAAAGGACGTCAAAGATGTAAAATGCCTTAGAGCAGGCATCGACTGCCCTAAGCAGTGTCCTGTGCTCCAGGGCCTCTCCATGGATCACACAGAAGACCTGCGATATGTTGTCCCTCAGCAGCAGGACAAATGGCTAAGTCCAGCCTTAAACGGAAGTGCTCCAGGCCTGTAGGGGTGCCATGTGGAACTATTCATTTACGGGTGAGAGTAAGAGAGACAGCTAGGTACAGTAAGGTATGTTTAGATAGGGAAGTTGTATCGTTTAAAGACACAGGATAACTTCAATGTTACTGAAATGCAGAAATTAAAGCCAGTTGTGCAGTTTAAACTAGACATCGCAGAACAGTCCGAATTCTCAATCCAGCTTTCAAACATGCCCCTAATCCTAGCCTTTAAGGAGTCATTAATGTTTTTAGTTTCATGAGAATCATGCCACCATGAGGCCACATGATTCAGAACTTTACAGGTCTCCTTGCTATGTTAAGGTAAACATATTTGTCAGGTTTGGAGAGAATCCGAACATACACTAATTTTATCCCTGAAACTAAGTTGCGGTGGATATTATGGTTCTGGCCTGACCAAAGCCACCACGGCAGATCCATTGTGTGAATGTGTTAACTTTCAAATTTGCGAAACACATTCATGACCCCTAATGGATGAGCTCTTATTAATTTTGGTGACCCCATGACTTTGCATATCTCAAATAGGAAATTGTGGACTAGAGGAAAGGTCATGGGGTCAATGCCACTGTGTTGTTTGTTTGTTTGCTTTTTTTGTAGGTATTATTCCTTACAGATGCCACATTTAAGACCTACCATGTCTAGGGTGTCCAGTAAACGTGGATGCTCTCGAACAATTTCTGCCAAGCTTTAAGACTCATCGTCTTTGATCCATTTTGAATGGCTGTTTCCCTCATGTAGTCTTCCACTTGGCTGAGAGGTGACAGATAGAGGGAGAGATGTAAAAAACAATTTATAGAAAATAAATGAAGGGGGGCGTTATGGACAATTTCTCTGAGACCAACATTCACCAAATGGCTTAATAGCAAAAAACAAAATTGATTTATTCCATTAGTATCTTAACTAGAGGTTGAGCAATAATAATCTTGCCCATGTCGGTTATTTATTTTGTGTTATTTTTTTTATTATGTTAATGCTGTCTCCCCTGAGTGTGTTCATTAATTTACTGTCTTCTTAATAACATACTACCACGTTTGTAGTCACGTAACTCTGGACCGTCTAATTTGCGACATGGCAGCAACAGAGGGAGCCAAGTTTTAGACACAGGCTGCATCTGCCAGCGGTAAGCGCACGTCAGTTTAACAGACACAAAGCTACAATGTGTGGTAATCTGGGGTGTTGACTGGCTGCTATATTCTTTATTTCTGTGTTTCTATGTGTCATAAATGGTGGTGAAAAGGATCTGGCTTGATCTGTGGTTCATTCAGATCACCACCGACGGTCCAGGCTGCACGTGAGCTGCAGACTGAGGGAAAATCAGTTTGGAAACTTAGATCAGATTGGCTCTCCTGTTGATTTAGTTTTTAGCTTAGCAGCTTTGTTAACAGTAATCCACTGGGGTTCTGTGTTACCACATAAAATGTGTACCAAGACCCTATATAAGCCAGGAGCTAAGACTCCTTTTGGATCAGACCACGCAGCACCGCAATAAACTGTTGCTGGTCTGTCACACCTCTCCTCAGAGGCTTAGCTATTCAATTAGCATTTGTGATAAGAAGTTGAAGGAGCTAATTGATCTTGTCAACCGCCGAGCCAGAACCACCACTAACAAAGACAGAATGTATGCAGAAGACATACATCAACCAGGTGCCAGGGCTCACTGTGGATCAGACGATCCACCCCTTCAGGATGGAGTTGCTTGTCTGATCCACCTCCCTTTAGAGGTCGACAGTCTGAACTCCTACACTCACAGCACATGCGAAAAAAAAAAATTAAAGGAGTTGGTTGAGTATATAAATCATCCAACTGGGAAACCACAGCGCACAAGTTCAGATGTTCTAGGCCAACTTCTCTTCCTTTATCAACACAAATCATATTTGCAGAATGATAAACACCGGGCACAGCTAGCCCAGGTACAAGAAGAGAAACAGATCCTGTGGGACTTCAAAAGAATGCAGGATAAATTTAAGACTTTGCAGGACAAATGCAAGGCCCTGCAGGAGGAAAATAAAACACAGCATAGAAGCAGCAGCTGGGCCACGGTACCCGGTATTCAGGATGGGCAGGTACGTACTGAAGCCCCCGGTCAGCTGAGGAAGCCTCAGATGAAGGATGGGATACTGAACCAAGTCCCTGGAGGAGGGAGACAGACATGTTGCACGACCTGGAGGAAAGGAGTAAGGGCCGACAAGTCGACCATTTATATTAATGAAAGGTACTGTAACACAGTGGTAGTCCACGAGGAAATATGTACACCTGATCTGAAGCTGCTCTCTATCTCACTTCGTTCCTTTTACCTGCAGAGAGTTTCCTCAGCTCTTCTTCACGGTGGTCTACATTCACCCGCGGGAAAACATCTCATCGGTCACACAGCTGAACTAGACTCTTTCTGTCCTGATGCTCCTAAATTAATTCAAGAAAAAATGTATTTTCATTACGTGCAGTAATGAGTAAAAGAAAGAAATTAACAGAGAAGTAAAGATTGAGATTAGGAAGGAAAAAGATTGTATAAGGATAAAGTAGAATATAAGTACAGCAGTGGTGATCTGTGATCAGCTTGGAGAGGAACCAAGTCTATGTCCTCTTTAGTGACAGTGACAAGAAACCTTTTAAAATTGAAGGAATAAATGATGTCGACCTTTCTGGATGTTTTTAACGACTTCTTCTGCCGTTTTGAAAACATGATTTTGCTGTAAATAAGACCCTCCTCAAAGAATCTCTCCTTTCAGAAGGAAATATTGTCATTTCTGAAGAACGTGTAAGAGATCATCTTAAAAACATTAACATGAGGAAGGCCCCCAGTCCAGATCAAGTTTGTGGATGCACATTACGTCATTGTGCTGACCAGCTTAGCCGTGTTCTCCAGTATATCTTTATGACCCTGAGTCATATATAAAACGTGTAATGAAATGTGCAGCCCTGTCTCATCCTCAGCAGTGCGTGTATCTGTGAGTGTCTGTCAGTGGGCGTGTCTGTATGAGTGTGCCAGTGGGTGTGGTTTTGTGCCTTAGGTGGATCAGGTGGTGATGCAGAGGCTGCTGCTGAATGGAGAGAGGAAAGGAGATGAATTTAAGGGATTAGTGGAGCTGGATTTAAGTCAACTGCTGCATCCTGCTCTGCCCGTTCTCTTGCCACTGCCAACCCAGCCAGCCACTCGCTGACAGTTCTTTGTGTGTACTTTGGGTGAATCTAGGTTAATGTGACATTTTAAATATAATGTTATTGTTAAAACTGTTGAAATAAGAAACTGTAAAGTATTTGCACAACACAGCTTGATCAGGAGGGAGAAGCTCTGTTTCTTTGTCAAATGTTTTTTCTCCTGTTTTTGGTGTTAGGAGAGTAGGTAAGAGATTTGTCTTTTAGTTCTTTTCTTTAGTGATATGTAAGATTAGGGTGTTGCCTTAGTCCTTTTGTTTATTGTTTTAGGGCCATTATTTCTCTGCTCCAAAAAATAAATTGCTGTGGTAATCTGAAGTGACCTGGGCTTCTGGCTTCCTTGGGAGTGGGAAGAATGGGGGTTACTTATTATGTTGTGTCTTGGTTCCCCTAGACCAGGGACATAACAATCTTCCAGATGTCATTGGACTGTAATTTTATTCCTGCTATCTAGAAATCTTCCACAGTGGTGCCTATTCCAAAGATCAGTAGTCTGAGGTAAGTGATTTTAGACCTGTTGCACTTACCTCATTAATTATGAAGACCTTTGAAAAGATTGTACAGAACCTTGTTCTCTCAACAGTGGAGGGTAAACTTGATCCACTTCAGTTTGCCTACCAGACAGGGAGAGGTGTGGAGGATGCAAAACCTTTGATCTTAAATAGTTTGTACAAACATTTGGATGGGCTCTTGGTTGCTGATTTTTCTTCAGCTTTTAATACCATGCAGCCTCACCTTTAATAGAAAGAATGATTTTAAACTGCCTCTTGTTCTGTGGATTATGGACTTTCTGACTGACAGAACTCAGAGGGTGTCTGTAAATGACCATTTATCAGACTCCCTAACCATCTCCTCATCTTTCCCCCCCTTCATCACGTATACTGATGCTTACAGGAGCTCTCAGGAGGGCAGATACCTGGTCACATCTTCTGATGACACAGCCTTGTTGTCTCTCCTTCAGGGTCCAGAGTCAGACCATGGGACAGCTCTCCCTGATTTTATTTCGTGGTGTGACGATAACTTTTAGAATGAAATGTTACAAAAAACAAAGAACTAGTCTTTGATTTTAGACGTAAGAGGGAGGCAGCCACAGAGTGCATCATCCATAGTAAAACTGTGAAGACTGGAAGGTCATAGAAATACTGGACCACCAACTCAAATTTGATGTCAACACTGAGGATATTGTAAAGAGGGGGCAACAGAGAATTCACCTTTTAAGGAAACTGAACTCTTTCTCAGTCAGTCCTGTAATACTTTGTTGTTTTCATCAGTCTTTTATTGAGAGCCTCCTTTGTTTTTCTTTTATCTGTTGGTTTAACAAGCTCTCAGTTAAAGACAGAAACAGCCTAACAGGAATTGTTCAAATCTGAGAGACTTAAAACTCTTTTTGTAACCAGCAGATCCTCAGGAAGGTTGAGAGTATTTTAGCTTCTTCTGGTCACACACTCTTTAGTGAATTTTGTCTAATGCCATCACGTTGACGTTATGTTTTACCTGCTTGTTAAACTAACCGCTACTCAAAATCATTCATCCCCTCTGCGATCAGATTACTGAATGCTCCTTAGGTTAATGATTTCATCTTTTTAACGCCTCAGATCTTTTATTTATCTAATCGTTGTAGTGTTTTTATTTCTTATTCAGTCTGACTGACCTCTAATCAGTCTGTCTAATATTAGTGTCTCCTTTAGGTCTCATCTGTGTTTTAACTCCTTGTGTAATCTGTTGTTTGTGCATCTACTTGTCTTTGTGTTTTTTTCTCATGTGTACGGGCTGCTCCACACTACTTGACCCATGAGGGATTAATAAAGTTGTTTGAATTGAATTGAATTGATGATGAATCTACACCCGATGTCACAAACCAGGATGTTTCATGACTCAGTATCACTTTAATTCTTCCTCTTTAAAAGCTGCTTTTTAGTGTTTTCAGGTTGTTGTCACTGAAGTTTCTGTTCGGCCAACGTTTGAGATGAATTCTAAAAATAAAGGAATTTGTTAGCAAAGAACATCATGACTGTCAGTGTGTTGAGTGTATGATGATATATGTTGATGTGTCTGATGAGGGGATTGAAGTTTATACATTCACCTTTGTGCTCACTGCTCACTCTCTAATATCAAACTAACCAAATGTATTCTGTTCACAACGACCTTACATATAAAACTTTTTTATAGTTCAGCATGAACCATGTCTGTTTTAATAAATCACAACAACATGATTATTACTAAACAATAACACTGTATTTGCTTATGTGCTATAATGAAATACTTTATAGTAACAATGGCTTCTTCTATGAACTGTTCATCCTCATGTGAGGACATTTAAATCTCTCATTCATATAAAGACAGATGTTGTTACCTCCTTAAACTACAAGAGGGAGACCACCCTCGTGAGCGCGAGGAGATGACTCGTGCCAAAAGTTATTGATAAGAACAATTTCATAAATAGACCAATGAGAGCATCTTGTTCAGAAGGCCAATCTGTCTCCTCTTCACTCACCAACCTTAATAAGGGTTGGGGTACTTCTGGAACTTATTACATTAAGCATCTGCTATTAATGGCTGCTGGATTTTAAGTGTTTGACTTCCTGTATGAAAGTTAATTCCGTTATTGTGAAGCAACAGAAATGAAACTAAAAACAACATTTAAGTTTTTCAAACGTTGTTCAAAATGGAAGAACCTGAAGAAGTTTATCAGATGAGAGGTGAAAACACCTCTTAGAGCTTGAACTCAGTGACCTTTTTAATCAAGCTCTGACTTTGTAACTTAGACAACATGTTTGTGATCAGAACTACGAGACACCTGTTGTTATTTCTGTTTGTGTGGTTACTGTAGTTTATTATGAATTCTGTCTGTCAGCACTTCAGCACATTAGGTTGTATAATGAAACTTATTCTGAGGGCGTCTGCTAGCAGACAGCATCAGGGTCTCTTTATGAGAGCATGTGGTAGAACTGGTAAACCATGATGTGTCATATATATTTATATTCTCACATGATTATAACAATAGAACTGCTGCAGATTTAAAACACACTCATTGTGGTTCATAACCTTCATAAGAGTGTTTCAGCAGAGACGCAGTCACAGTGTGACAGATCTTTAAATGGACACAAAGATTATTAGTGTCTGACTGTTGATGATTCAAACTTACTGCTCTTTAAACCATGCTCCTTTAAATCTTATTCTTAAAGAAGATGATGAATGATTTGTACATTCTTTCAATGATATCCAGTTTAAATAATAATTAATCAGCTTTCTTAAGAACAAAAGTATAATATAATAGATATAAAATATAAACTTGAATAAAAGAAGCTGAGCGCCCGTCTTGTTTAAGTCAAAGGTTAAATTATTTAAAGGCTCCAACATTTCTGTAGAATCATGTTCCTTATTTTAAAAATGATTCTCCTCACAAACTATCTTCAGATGAACCACAGCATCTCTACATCTCTGTGAAAATAGACCGAGAGGTCACATGAAACAAGGTCACATGAATGATTGTTTGAATGTTAACAGCAAAGAATTTAGATGAATAACAACAAACTGTTAAAGGGGCTATATGTAACTTTAAAAATACTGCGTTTGTAGCGACACCGCATAGGCGTTAGGTGAACTGCACCAGTAAACTGTTGCTCGCTCTCCCTCACGTGCTCGTCATACGTGCTCGTACGTACACAAACGAGCATCATCATCGACCGTGAAACACTGGATATTTACTGACATAATGTTTACAGAGGAGGTAAGTGGTCATACTCATGTGAAAGTCTGTGAAGGAGTCTGTGTGTCTGTATTCATTCTCCATCCTACAAACGACAGTCTCTGCAGGCACTGGCTGAGAGCAGGAGTGTGTGATGAGTTTGTACTGTTGACCTCTGTAAGCGGAGTGGAGTGAGGAGGACGTTGAGAACTAATAAATACACGAGAGGCGGTTTAAATGAGTTTAATGATTTAATAAAACACAAACTGCTCTAAGTGTTTTTATTCAAACTGTTTGTCAAAGTCTTAAAATAATTCAAGCTTTTTGTTTCTTTACATTTAAAATCATCAGATGTTCAGTTTCTATTAACAAAAAAATGAAAATAAAGTGTTGAAGCGTTTAGATAAAAAACAGGATGTGAAATACAGCAGGGACCAGATATCAATATTTACTGTTAGGGTGAACACAACACAACAAATCAGTCTTAAAAACAACAAATTAATCTTAAAAAACAACAAATGAATCTTAAAAAACAACAAATCAGTCTTAAAAAACAACAAATGAATCTTAAAAAACAACAAATTAATCTTAAAAAACAACAAATGAATCTTAAAAAACAACAAATTAATTTTAAAAAACAACAAATTAATCTTAAAAAACAACAAATTAATCTGCACAAAATACAAAACAACGCTTCATCAGTATACGTAAGTATACATTTTTCAACATTAAGCGCAGCAGATAATTAAAAAATGTACAATAATAATGTAGAGTTAAGAGAAGTTAAAAAGTGATGTGAACATGTTTCACTGTCTTTCTGATATAAACAGTATATTAATCAGAGATGAACAAACTGAAAATGTTCAGTTGTTGTCAGTCGATGATCTCTAAAGGTCAAGTCTCAGAAAGTTTCCTCTGAATGTCCTCCAGCTGATCTTTGACTTTCTTCTTCTGCTCCTCTGATGACTTCTTCCTGTCGGACGTTGTTTGTAACAAACTATCTGCTAAGATCTCAAGTCTCTCTGCTTCATTGTAAAGGTTCTGATGTACTTGTTTTCTAAGATTCAGATGTTTTTTGGTTGTTGCAGCGACTCTCGTCATCTCCAAGTATCCCTGCTCTTTGTCACTTTCTGCTATCTTCTCTGCTGACTTCATCTTCTCCTCAATATCTTCACTGATATTCGTTGATTCCTCCTCTACATCTCTGACTTTAACCATCTGGTTGTGCAGTTCTTTGTTTTGCTCCTTCAGTTTATGAATCATCAGTTCCAGATCTGTCTGTTCTTCCTCTTTCCTCTTCAACTCTTCTTCAAGTGTTTCCTTTTTCTCCTCCAGATCCTCCATTGTATTTTTTCCTGAGAGCTGCTCTCTCTCTGCACTTTCAGACTGATGTCTCTCTGCTTCATCTGTGACAATAATGGAAACTGTTACTGTTTCATTACAGAGAAAGTCATTATGTTACAACTATAGTTCTTATTTCTGATCCTGTCAATAAATCAACACACACACAGGAAGCACAACAGCACACAGATTGTACTGTGACTGACCTCTGCTGAAGATAGTAAAGTATGATTCATCACTCTCATGGTGGCCATTAACATTTATCTGTGTCAGAAGCACATTGTCTGGGGCGCTGGTGTGGTTAGTATGGAGGCTATTCCTCCAAGCGGGCGGCCCAGGTTCAAATCCGGCCTGTGGCTCCTTTCCAGCATGTCATTCCCCACTCTCTCTCTCTCCCTGATTTCCAACTCTATCCACTGTCCTATCTCTACATTAAAGACACAAAAATAAATCTTAAACACACATTTGGACACATTTCATAGTTTCCTCCCATGTTGTTTCCTTTTTGTCTTTTCAGAATAAAAGCTTTCCATAAAGTAAGAAAAGGGCTAAATATACGCACATGACGCAGGTGCAGGGCAAAATTAAACCAGCAGAGAGAAGAAGGAAATGTGCCTCATAAGGTTTTATTGAGACAGGACATTTTGACCAGAGGTTTTCTTCAGGTGACCATTTACAAAAAGTCATCCATGCTTCTATAGTCTGACCTTTAGGAGCAGGAAACTCAAAGTCCCTCTGCCTAAAGACATGTGATTAAAGGTTTAAAAATTGACATTTCAAAAGGCGTGGAGCAACTTTGGAGCCGAGTCGATGATCAGAAGAATAGAAACAGAAGAAACAATAACAAACTGATTGGACTTAAAGAAGGAAAGGAAGCAGGTACCGAGATGAATGTCTACATAAAAAAGATACTGTCTGATGGCTTGGGCCTAACGGGGGACGAGTATGAGATCGCAAGGAGCCACAGAAGCTTCGGACCTCGTCCGGAGGACAACAGACCGCCCCGGATGATTCTGGTCAAGTTTCTATGTTATACAGCTCGACAGAAAGTTATGGCCGCAGCATAGAAACAGAAGGGGATACCATGGGAAGACTGCACACTGTCCATCTATGAGGATATGACTAAGGAGCGTTCATACCAGCAGAGAAGGTTTGCACCGGTAATGAAAGCTCTGTGGTACAAGGTGAAACACACGCTCGCACACCCAGCTATCCTCAGGTTCATGTGGAAGGGAAAGCGACTAAATTTTATTGACCCAAAGAAGGCAGCAGATTTTGTTGAGGAGACTTTTCAGACCACGGAGGGTGAATACTGAATGACAGAATTTATTTTGAAAGGTACGGCGGGGTTGGGGGGTCGGTGGAGCGTTGTCAGAGCCAGGACAGCTGAAGGTGAGAGGGGATCAGCTGTTTAAAGGATTCATGCAGACCAAAGTAAAAGAACTAAAGCCAGAGAGGCGCACTACACTGTTATGTTCATTTTAAAAGCAGTGTTTTTTGTGTTTTTATGCTCTTTTGAGAGATGTTATCACAGATATTTGTTTTTATTTTGTTCAAAGTTTTATAATGGCAGGAACATGGTATCGACATACGACATAAAAGATGCAGTAATGACAATAATGTGCAAGTATCGGTTTTACAACAATGAGTAGTAGATATGTTAACATAGTCTGGTGGAATATTAATGATTGTGGCACACCAGTCAAACGCAAGAAAACTCTTACTTACCTCAAATCAAAAAATACAGACATAGATTTTATACAAGAGACACATTTCAGAAATGAAGAGGAGGCTTTAAAAATGAAACGTGACAGGGTTGGTAACGTGTTCCATAGCTCAATATCCAGTAAGAGCTGTGGAGTTGTTATTCTTGTCAATAAGAAACTAAACTTTAAACTTTTACAACAATTAAAAGATAATGATGGTCGCATTATATGCATAGAGGCACTTATTAATGGAGCAAAAGCTGTATTATGTAACATTTATGCCCCAAATAGAGATGACTCTATTTTTTATCACTCTGTCAACAAAATACTGGATAAAATGGACGGTTAAATCATTCTGGGGGAGATTTCAATCAGACAACAGATGATTACTTGGATAGAAGTAAAATGAACATAGATCTAAATCCCAGAAACAGGAGGGCGATAAATTCTCTGAGAGAAGAAACAGGTTTAATGGATATCTGGAGATTGACAAATCCCAGGGAAAAGGGATACACATTTTACTCCCACTCCCATAAAAGTTATTCTCGAATTGATTATTTTCTGATTTCAAAGTCACTTGTTAACTTGGTTACAGATTGCATTATAGGTGTAATAGCATTAAGCATTTTACGAGACGAACATTTTGCTACAAAACTAAGGAGCAGTTGGCAAAACAATATGAAGAGGACAAATTTAGGAAAGTTTGTCAATTTAAATTTAAATAACATGAAATCTATAATAAAAAAACTGAATTTGCATTATTTAGGCTGAAAACTTATTTCTATGAAAATGGTGAAAAGACTGGAAAATTGCTGGCAAGGCAATTTATATGTCAGGATGCAAGTAGAATAATTCCATCTATAAGGAGAGATAATGAAATAGTTACCTCTTCCAAAGAGATACTAACTGTCTTTAAAAACTTTTATCAAGACTTGTATTCATTGACAAATACAACTAGCTCAGAGGAACTGAATACTTTTTTCCAAAATATAAAGTTACCACAAAGATAATTTAGACACTCCCATAACTGAGCCTGAGGTAAGAGCTGCTATTATGTGCATGAAAACCGGAAAGTCACATGGCTTTGATGGCTTCCCTACTGAATATTATCATGAATATATTGACTTACCCTATTCTAACAAGAGTTTTCCAAGAGGCATGGCAAAATGGATCCCTCCC
The DNA here is from genome assembly GCF_963584025.1 of Labrus mixtus. Lineage (NCBI taxonomy): Eukaryota > Metazoa > Chordata > Actinopteri > Labriformes > Labridae > Labrus > Labrus mixtus. The sequence continues at coordinate 27,746,434 of NC_083623.1, forward strand.
AGACAGTTTTAACGATGCTATTATTTCACTTATACCCAAAAAGGATACAAATTTGATGGCAGAGCCAACTATAGACCGATAAGCTTAATAAATGTTGACTGTAAAATATTGTCCAAAATGTTAGCACTAAGGCTAGAGAAGGTTTTACCTCAGATTATTCATAAATACCAGGTGGTATTTATAATAAATATTTCATCAACAGATAACATGAGGCGACTTTTACAAATTTATGTCCTGTGTCAGCCATATCGCTAGACGCTCAAAAAGTATTTGACAGAGTGGAATGGGCTTTCCTATTTGCTGCACTGTCAAAATTTGGGTTTGGTTATAATTTTTGTAAATGGACAAAAGTATTATATTCACGCCCTAGGGCTGCAGTTTTCATTAATGGGATGATAGCTCAATTTTTTAACATATCTAGATCAACTCGCCAGGGATGTAGTTTAAGCCCATTCCTCTTCACAATTTTTCTTGAACCACTGGCCGCACTGATTAGAGAAGAGCCCAGAATTAAAGGAGTTATGGGAGGAGTTTCTGTACGCGGATGATATTTTGGTGCTGAGTCAAGAACCAACTCGCTCTATAATCAGTGCTGCTGGAAGTTATTGTAGCATATTCAAAAGTATCTGGATACAAGATTAACTGGCACAAGTCAGAAGCCATGCCCGTTTCCCAAACCTGCTCTCCTAACCTTCACACAACATTTAATTTTATATGGTTCCCAAAAGGCATGAAATATTTGGGAGTAGAACTGAACCCAGAAGTTGAAGATATTATTACTACTAACATGGAAAAACTATCAAACAAAATTAAAACTAACCATGAAAACTGGAGCAGGTTACGTTTGACTTTGTGGGGGAAAGTAAACATAATAAAGATGGTAATTGTCCCACAGATAAATTACTTAACTGGAATGATACCTATATGTATTCCAAAGCCATTAATCCAAAGATATAACGACATGATAAAACATTTTCTCTGGGAGGGAAAAAAGCCTAGAATTCATTTGGATAAACTCTGCCAACCTAAAAGAGCGGGAGGTCTATCACTTCCAAACTTAGAATATTACAGCATTTCATTTGAAATGGCTAAACTTGCTAAACATTGGGTAGAAATTAACCCTGAAATAGACTGGGTCCTGATTGAACAGGAGCTCACTTCTCTGTTTAAACCTGTTGAGGCCCTCGCACAAACATTAAGGAAGGCTCAAATAACAAGGGTAAACCCCATCTTGGCTTATTCCAAGACAGTGTGGAAAAAAAATCATATAACATGTAAACTCTCTGAAATAAAATTTGTAAGGATTTGAAGTAAACTCAGTGCCATTGTCAGATCGAAGACGTTGAATTTTACCATATGGCGCCGTATCGGCAAGAAACCTCTCTGTTGCTTGTAGTGTATCACTTTTACGCTTAAGACAATATACAAACACGGCACTGGAAAAATCATCAGTGAATGACAAAACATATTTGTATCCCTCTCTGGACTCTGGGTGAATTGGACCGGCCAAATCTGTGTGAACTAGCTCTAGAGGTATTTTGGCCCGCACATCAGGCTTTCGGTTTCGGCTTTGCGTAAACTTGCCTTGGATGCACACTTCACAAGTTTGATGTTTGTTTACTGGACCTTTAATTTTCATGCCATCAACAACCCCTTCTAACCTCTGCACATCATCAAAATTACAGTGCCCTAATATCTCATGCCATTGCTTTAAATCATAACAGCCATTCAATCTGTCATCACATCCATTAGGTACTGTATGCAAGTAATATAGTCTATCATGTACGTGAATGGGAAATTTTGTACCGTCATTGTGCACCAGAATGTCCTCGCCTTTCTTGAAAGTCACGCATGCCCCGCTGGAAGCCGCTGCTTGCACCGAGAATACATCCTGTGGGTAAGAGGGAATGTAAAGTGCCCGTCTCAGCGTTGTTTTGAGGTGACGTCCGCGACTGTCCACCAAGCAGATCTCAGCATCACCTCTGCGCTCTGCTACTCCCCTGCACCTTGTGCCGTCAGCCAGCTCCATGCAAAGAGTCCCGGCCTGGAACTCGTCATCGAACCTCTTGAACCTGGAGATGTCGGTGACAATATGCAAGGTTGCCCCGCAGTCAACCATCAGGCCCCTCGCGTCGACACCCTGGCTGCTTGGCTGGAATCCTGCCGCCCCATCGGTCACCAGGAATACGTATTCGTCGGTCCCTTCATTGGTGCCGGTGGCTCTCCATGTTGTGTCCTGGCGTCGTCTCCTCTTGCAGTTTACATCGCGATGAGTGTTGCTCTTGCATTGGCTGCACCACAGTTTGCGCTGACAAGCGCGAGCAATGTGTCCCTTCTGTCCGCACCTGTAGCACACCACGTCCGCTGCAGCCCGTTCAGCTCCCCGTTCAGTTGAGCCTGCACTTGCGGGTCTCGTAGGCCTCTGTCTTGTACGCACAGCCATCTGCTGCTGGAGCACGCATCTTTTCAATGTTCTCGTAGCTTCGAAGCTTTGTTTTGAATTCTGCAAACGTTATCCGGTCATCCGATTGCGTAATATGGATGGCAAACTGTTTGAAAGTTTCAGGAAGCCCCTTTAGAACCATAGCCACCAACAGCCCGTCATTCAAAGTCTCTCCAGAACTCCGTAATGCTGTGATAGCAGTTTCTGCACGGATAACATATTCAGTCACATTCTCGCTGCTTGATTTTTGAAGCGAGGTCAGCTCAGTATAAAGACTTATTATTCTCGGCTCTCCTTTACCTGCATAATAGTCTCTCAAAATCTTTAGCGCTGCGCGCCCATCGTCAGCTGCTTCTCGCATTACAAGCGACAAACTTTTATCGTCCAAGAACTGGATCAATTCTGCATAGGCCTCAGCATTTGAGGCCGCTTCTTCTGGTGTCTCCACACCCTCGGGCTCCGTGGTAATAATCTTTTTCAGGCCTTGCAGCCGGAGGTGTCCCAAAAACTTCACCTCCCAAAGTTCATAATTCTTTTCATCCCCGTCAAATAAAAGCCTCGACCAGCGACCGCCAGGTTCTGTTCTTCTAGGCGCACTCATGACGTTACTTCAGTACGTTACAAAACAAACAAACAAACAAAAAACTCTTGACTTCTTGACTTTACTTAGCTGGGCCCATAACCTGTTCACAGAGTAGACGCAACGACGTGACTGATTGCAAAAACACAGCAGTAGCAGCTGTGCTCACTCAAGGTGATTTTATTAAACAACCAATCAAAAGTAAATGTACACACCCACATTACTTGTCGCGTGCCAGTTCAATCAGATCAATCAATAAAGAAAACAAACAGGAAACAAAATCATAATATACAATGAGAGCACACTGTTAACACCAAGAAGCATCAAATATGTAGCAGCTAAACAGAATAAATGTTAGACCAAACTCTGAAGCTGTAAACACTTCTCTTTATCTCCATTATATTCAATGAGCGATTCTTTAATATAAAGGTCATGAAGCATCTTTGAAATATAAATATATTTATAAAAAACAGAATAAAGACACATACCTGTTACTCTCCGTTCTCTCCCTCGTCTATAAAGCTGTATAATTATATAAGGTAGTATAAAGTCTGTAAGATTAAATCAATAGAACTTTGACCTCAGTAAGGTGTGGTCTCTTTGCTGATGTATTCTAATCAACCAATACCTGTAGAATATCTGATGTTGATTAAAGGACACTGATAAAACGACCTTCTTTTATAGCTGCCTGTCTCTAACTGACCTCTCTGTCTCCACTCGTCAGTATCTAAGGTCGTGTTTTATGACCTCCAGGCGGTTAATGAGTATCTCAAATGAATTTAACCGTTCAGTGACATTCACAACATGATTCAGTTAATTCATTATTATAATCTGATTTTAGTAATAAAATAAATTCAATGTTTTCCACACTTTGTGATTTAAAGGTTTAAACTACAGTGGTGTATCTGGGATAAAGTTCCCTGGAGTTTATTTTCATAAAGTGAATAAATATAAAAGAAATAAAAACTAGATTTAAATTTTCTTTTTAATTCTGATTCAGACATTTTTAATACAGATATCATTTTCAAGGATCAACAAGTGTTTATCTGGTTACAGAAGTCTTTTTTCTCATTCTCTTTAATACAGAGACAAGAAATTACAATACTAAAAGTTAACATGAAGGTAAAACTGTCACACTCTGTCACTTACAGTAAGACTTAATGAACAAAATATGTAAATGTCATATTACATAATGATGTAATTGAGCATTTTTAATGATCTTACAAAAATATATGTACTTCATTATTAGTCAAAAATAATCTTTATTACAGACTGGATACACATTAGTCTAATAACCCTTTTCACACACACGGAAATCTCCTGAAAAACTCTGGAGATTTTTCTACCCGGAGGTTCTTTAGGCTATGTGTGAACGCAAACAGACACATTTTTCATGCAGACTTTACCCGGAGTTTATCGGGTGAAAACAATTGATGAGGAAGGCAACAGTACTGAGTTTTACAATACGAACAACATGAGCTCATGAAAAAAAACCTGCATTCTGTATTGCAATAAACAAATAAAAATAAAAAAAGACACCAAAAAGAGCAATCACCAACAGAGTGTTTTCATGTCCTAATACATCTGCCAGTACTAAGAGCATTTCAATTCTTAACCATAAACAGTTAATCCAAATCAGAAATATTGTACCTCGGGTTTATCATGTGTCTGATTATTGCATGTCTTTAGTGCATATAAATAAAAAGAGATCATAATAACCGTAATCATCAGTTGATTGTTGCCTCATAAAGCAAAAAAACAAATATTAAAGGATGGTATATGACTCATCAAGTTTGTTGGGTTTTAAAGTGGTGCAAAACTTTAGACAGAATCACAACACTTTGACTTTCTCTTTGTCTTTAAACTAAAAACATTTCTTACAGCTGTTATTTCGTACAGCTGTTATGAACCAGATGAAAAGATTCAGTGCACAGACATGATACACTGACTGTGTTTCCCAACCCTAACCCTGACCCTGACTACTCTCTGTGAAGGTGAACGATGTCATCTTCACTTTCTCCTTGTCCCAGTTGTAAGTCAATCAGCATCATTTCATTTTCTTTGATCTTAAGGGTTTCTATCATTTTATTAATCACTCTCTCTAATTTCAGTAGAAGTCCCTCTGTGTTTAGTTTCTGTTCATCCAGCTCTTCATTTCTTTTCTCCAGTTTACCCAGAGCATCTAACAGGCTCTCTTTCTCTCTCACGTATCCTTCTGCTCTGTCAGTAGCATTTTCCCTCCTACTGTCCGATATTTTTTTCTCCATTTCTTTCACCTTCTCCTTGTTTTTCTCCCTCTCCTTCTTTATTGTCTCTAACTGTGATTTGATTTCTAACTTTTGTTTCTCCAGTCCGCTCTTCACTTCCTTCAATGAAGACAAAACTGGCGTCCAGACATCCAGCTCCGCTTGCTTCTTCTCGGAATCTTTCTTGAGCAGAGCCTCTTTTTCAACCCTTCTCTTCGTTTTCTCTGAGACAAGACATGACACTAAACAAACACAGATAAAAACACACATGGTCATGGTGGAAAAACAGTATAAAAAGCACATTTGGTGGAAAGAAAAAGAAAACATATTTATGACTTACCGATTTCAGACTGATTGTTCCTATAGATATAATAGAAACCTCCAAACAACATGACGCCACAAACCAAGCCAGCAGACAAACTGATTACGATGCAGATCACACTTGTTAAACATTCCTGATCTGAAATAATAAAGACAAAAACCAATCTTTACAAATCGTTCAGAAAGAAGATAAAAACATGATACTAAAAATATTGTGAAGAGAGATTACAAATACTGTAATCTTTATTGTATTTATATTCTACGACAGAGGATTAGGGCCATGTTAAAAAAAAATATATATTTAAATTTCGAGATTAAAGTCCTAAATTTACGAGATTAAACTCGTAAATTTACGAGAATAAAGTCGTAAATTAACGAGTTCAAGACCAGTCTGCGCAAAATTATGAAAGTAGAACTCTTTTTACGTAAATTTACGAGTTTAATCTCAAAATTTAATTAAATTTTTTTTTTAACGTGGCCCTAATCCTCCATCGTAATATTCTAATAATCATCCAACTTTTTATTTAAGTTAATGGTCAAACTTTTTCTCACAATGTATTAAAGTGTTTTATAGCAAACCCTGTGACTCCATACCTGGGCATGATGCTTTGTGTTCTGTAACTTCCTCCCTTAGCTCCTCTTCACCGTTGATAGAAAGAAGCGGGGACAAATACGAATATTTTGAAACACTTAAAAAAAGATAAGTTGTGGGTAACATCAATGTGATGAATTTGAAATTAGTATCATATACTTTGTAGTTCCATTTATTCATTTCTTAACTCAGACTTCATTGCTCATGTCTTTTGGCACATCCCTGTTTCTGGCTCAGCATGATGCTTTTTGTGTTAAGGGCTGTTTAAAAGTCATTCAGAGGAGGTTGATGCAGAAATCTTGAACTTCCAGTATTGTGTTTCTTTTAACAAATTTCCAAAATCAATTTATATTATTTCTCACAGTATGTTGGTTGCAATAACACCACAAAACAATTCATTCAAAGTGAGTGAATAAACAGTATTTGCAGATTTCTTAGAAATAAGTGAGAAACAACACAACCACTAACGGAAACGTGCAGCTAGTTTCAATATGCACAATCATTGTGTTACAAAGCAAGAGACTATAAAACTAAAAGACACCCAATGCAAGCTTCTCACTATTATATGGGAGTTTCATGTCTAATGGATACAAACATGTGAAGGTACAGCTCTATTGGAGGCCCTTGAATCTGAGTTATGTCGGAATGTTTTTACCACATATACATAACTTACCAACAACAAGCTCAACAGTAGACTGTTTCTTCTGTGAGGGAAAGTAGCATCTATAGACTCCATTATCAGAGAGTCTCACTGCAGACAGTTTCAGGGAAAGGTCTCCATGTCTCAGTTTGTCCACAGACACTGATGTTCTTCCTTTGTATGATGGATTCTGGTTGTCCAAAAGGTTTTGACCTTCATGCCTCACATGGACAAATCTTGGTTCTAGATCAGGTCTTCCCCACTCCACAACCTTGGAAACAGCATCTACTGCAGGTTCAAGTTGGCATGGCAGGATAACGTCTTCACCAACTAATGCTGTTATTGTCTGAGATGGTCCAACCCCCTGAGATTCTCCTGAAGAGACAAAAGGTTTTCAGTTTTGATATCTGACCTGTATTTTTCCCTTTACACTCACATAAAGTTTGAGCAATGCTTACCTCTATAGGATTCAGTCAACAAAAGGAGCATCACAATGTTCTGTAAAACCAAAACACTGAAGGTACAGCGCTTTGGTTTAAAGAAGAATCCATCCATTCTGCAGAACATCCTAAAAACATGTTTAGAAATGAGACAAACGCTCTCAGCTGAGAACACAGACATACAGCATATTTATCTCACATCACATTTAGGCCAGAATATATTACCACATGAACATGGAGTTACATTAAAGGTCCCATATTATGCTTTTTCTGGTTTTATATGCCCTTTAGTGTGTTTTCCAAGTGTCCTGTGCATGTTTAGGCACATCTATTTGCAAAAATTCAAAGTCCGCAGAAACGCGGCTTCTCCTACCTCCTCCTGTTAGCTGTAGGATTAGCCGCATGTAACGCTCGGTTCTAGCCCCCCTCGATAAAACTTTGTCAGTCCGACGTCATTGTCAGTGTGAGATCACTGATCTAAGCCCATTGGCTCGTTGTGGCAAGCCCAGCAGCTCATGTTGAAATTTCCGAGATGCGTGCTGAGCAACTGACCAATAACGACAGAGCGGATCGGCAGACCAATCAGAGCAGACTTGGCCCACGTGGGGTCTAACAGTGTGGGCTCAGCAGAGCGTAGCTGATGGACTCGGAGTGTAGAGGGAGCAAGGAGGAGCAGTACATGAAAACAGACACTTTTTTCGGACTTTAGCTATTGTGAACGTACAAAAGTAGGTACATAGATTAAATATATGAACCCCAAAAAGGGTATAATATGGGCTCTTTAATATAGATGTTTTCTTACTAATAATGAAAGTAGCACTCTGTTGTTTAAATTGTAATCTGATACATTAAGATGACCCCTCAGTCAACCCGTACTGAACAAAGAACAGTTCATCAACACATTTCCTCATTGTACTGTGACTGACCTCTGCTGAACATCATTCAAGAAAGTATGATTCATCACTCTGATGGTGGCCATTAACATTTATCTGTGTCAGAAGCACATTGTCTGGACACATTTCATAGTTTCCTCACATTTTTTTTTTCCTTTTTGTCTTTTCTCTCTAATAAAAGCACATCATGTCTGTGCAGGGCAAAACTGGCAGAGAGAAGAAGGAAATATGCCTCAAAAGGTTTTATTGAGTCACAACATTTTGACCAGAGGTTTTCTTTTCAGAGGTGATCATTTACAGAAAGTCATCCCTGCTTCTATAGTCTGACCTTTAGGAGTAGGAAACTCAAAGTCCTTCTGCCTAAAGACATGTGATGTCATTTTGCAATATTTAGCTGAAGATATTGTGTTTTTAAATTAAGAGTCATTAAATAACTGAAGATTGAAAGCACAGTTAGTGATTTCAAAGGTTGTAATAAATTCATGATTTTACCAAAGTAAAGGTATATCGCCCCTGTGACTTATTAGCCTATCTTTATTTATGACACAACAATTGTCAGAATGCTTCTCAAGGATGAAGTTTTTTTTTAAAGTTACAAGATTGATCTACTTTTACTATTTCATATAAAGCAAGGTAATTTAATAATTTCCTGTAATTTATATATTTATTTTAAATCCTGATGGAAATGTAAAGGAGAATTTACCAAAGAGCTGCTTCTGGAGTTATAAAATAAATTAAATTATATATCAAGTAAAGATCTAATGTAATGTAATAACATCTTTCTCTAAAATGAAGTGCAGCCGTATAAAGAAGCACAGCTGAGTAATCAGTCTGAGTCTCTAAAAAGTAATTACGTTTAAAAAATTGTCTTTAGCTTTATCAAAACTTTAAATTATAGCTTAGAGTATGAATATAACTCTAATTGATATAGCACCCATTCTTGAGAATTGGGAAAAACCATGTCCCAGGTAAACAACTTTAAAAATATCACTTAGAAACACACTTATTCCTGTTTTTTCAAATGAAAATCTATTTTTAAAAGATTTTTATACATGAAACTTATTTGAAATACCAAATTTTGGTAATGATTTATGTTTTTTTGTCTAAACCCTTCCTATGCCACAAAACACCCTTGTCCCAGACACGATTTAAACTACAATACCTACTGATACAACAGGTGTAGAAAATTATTATCATAGTCATCTACATTTCAATATATATATTTTTTAATGAACATTTTGACCCGTTAAAATGTGTATGGGTTATATATACATATATATATATATATTGTTGCTATCCCTTAAAAGTATTTATAAATATGAAACTGACTTAAAAGTGAATTTCTCTCTTACATTCATCTTAATACTAAAATTGTTTCATTAGAGACGAACACATCCTGGCTCGTGTTTTAGTTTTCGTTCTTCTTTCATCTGAGTAACTTAACAAAACAACTCAATCAATAGATGATTACAGAACATAGAAACTTTAAAAACTATTTTTGAAACTATAAGAATATTGAATTTCTTTAAATGCAAACATACCTGAGTATAATGCGTCGACGAATCCTCTCACCTCAGCTCACCTCAGCAAAATTAACTTCCTGATCAAAGTCCTGCTGTAAACCTGAGATCACGTTGCCACATCTGTTTGTTTTTCTGGGAATCTGATAACCAACCCTGTTTTACACAAGAAGAAATGTTTTACAACAGACATCATAAATATAAAGATGTAATGCACGCATGTCTTGTAAAGACAAATCAATTCTTCTTATAACCTGTGTCTTCTGCCAAAAAGCTGCTGTAATATATTTCTGCTATGTAATCCAGTTTGAATTTACTCTAGCTGACTATTTAAAACATGTTACTCTACATGACTATCTAAAACATGTTACCCTACATGACTATCTAAAACATGTTACCCTACATGACTATCTAAAACATGTTACCCTACATGACTATCTAAAACATGTTACCCTACATGACTATCTAAAACATGTTACTCTACATGACTATCTAAAACATGTTACCCTACATGACTATCTAAAACATGTTACCCTACCTGACTATCTAAAACATGTTACTCTACCTGACTATCTAAAACATGTTACCCTACATGACTATCTAAAACATGTTACCCTACCTGACTATCTAAAACATGTTACTCTACCTGACTATCTAAAACATGTTACTCTACCTGACTATCTAAAACATGTTACTCTACATGACTATCTAAAACATGTTACTCTACATGACTATCTAAAACATGTTACTCTACCTGACTATCTAAAACATGTTACTCTACATGACTATCTAAAACATGTTACTCTACCTGACTATCTAAAACATGTTACTCTACCTGACTATCTAAAACATGTTACTCTACATGACTATCTAAAACATGTTACTCTACATGACTATCTAAAACATGTTACTCTAAAAGACATGTTTGCTTTGCTTTCAGACTCAGTTCCCTCTTTGCCACAACAGTCCGGCACAACGTCTACATTATTGCTGACGCAGAGACAATCCGTCTGTCAATCTCACGCTCCATCCTGTCAATCTCACGCTCCATCGTGAACAAGACCCATAGACACTTGAACTCCTTCACTTGGGGCAAGGACTCTCTCCCCACCCGGAGAGAGCAACCCACTGTTTTATGGCAGAGAACCATGGCCTCGGACTTGGAGCTCCATCTCAGTGCGAATCTCATTCACATCTGGCGCCTTGCCACTGAGGAGCTTTCTGACTGCCTCAATGACCTCTGCCAGGGTTATTGGTAAGTCTTCACTTCCTCAAAGTATTTCTTCCATCGCCCAACTATGTCCCCAGTTTGGGTCAGCAGTTCTCCACTCCTGCTGATTACAGCCTGGGCAAGCCCTGCTTTCCTTTCCTGAGCCTTTGGACAGTTTGCCAGAACCTCCTTGAGGCCAATCAAAAGCCATTCTCCAAAGCCTCCCCGAAGTCCTCCCACAACCTGGATTTTGCTTCCTCAACCATTGAAGCCACAGCCCTCCAAGCCACCCGATACCTGTCAGCTGCTTTCAGAGACCCCTGGGCTAACCAAGCCCGAATGGCCTCCTTTTTCAGCCTCACGGCTCCCCTCACCCCCGTGTCCACCAGTGGGCTCTTAGGTTGCCGCCACGAAAGGCACCAAAGGTTTTCTCGGCTGCAACTCCTATCCGCCACATCCACCATGGAGGCTTTGAACATGGACCACTCGAACTCCATATCCCCATCCTCCCCCAGGATTAAAGAGAACTAAAGAGAACTTAAAGAGAATTAAAGAGGTGGGAATTGAAAACCCCACGGACAGGGGTTTTCAATTCCAATTCCCTGAGGCCAAAACATACGGCCGCAGACCTGCCGAAACTACTACAAAGTCGATCATCGATCTTTGGCCTAGTGTGTTCTGGTACCAAGTACACCTATGAACATTCCTATGCTTGAACGTGGTGTTTGTAATGGCCAATCCATGAGTAGAGTCCAGTAGACCAGTCCCCCAGTAGAACTACAGAGTCCCCAGGCGGAACACCTTCCAGGACTCCACCAAGAGACTCCAAGAAGGCTGTGTACTCCAAACTGCTGTTGGGTGCATATACACATACAACAGTCATAGACTTCCTCTCTGCAACCTGAAGTACCTGAAACTCCAACACATCTGCGCTCAGCCGGGGGCTTGTGAGTATCCCCACACACACTCGGCACCTCTCACCCTGAGCATCCAGAAAAGGAAAGAGTCCAGCCCCTCTCAAGGAGTTTGGTTCCAGAACCGACGCTGTGTGTTGAGTTGAGCCCAATTACCGTATTGGTCCGAATATAAGACAGCCTTTTTCCCCATCGAAATAGGTCCGAAAAAGTCGGGTCGTCTTATATTCGGGGTCTAGTATTCAGAGCGCAGCTCTAATTGTTCGCCTGTCCCTTTAAATGTCAATACACAGGAGTGATGACAGTGAGAGCGAACACAGCGGGGCGGAGGACGTGTGTGAGGAATAGGAGACATCAGTGGAGAAGTTTGGCGAGCTTTAGTTTAGTTAAAGATGTGGCCTGTATTTTCTCTGTTATTTAAAAATGTTGATAATATTGCTTGATTTTAATTTTGAATCATACTGTACATATTTTGACCTTGTGAAAAACTTTGTTTTGAAAAGTGCCGTAGCATATAACGATAAAGAGGCCTACGTTTATTATTGTTATCATTATTACAACAACAGGTGTTTAATTCAATGTGTTTTTAATATTGGGGAGCGATGAGAGCGAACACAGCGGGGCAGAGTGTGTGTGTGATGAATAGAGAGGAGACATCGGAGGAGAAGTTTGGCGAGTTTTAGTTTAGCGGTAGTTTAGTTAAAAATGTTGCCTGTATTTCTTCTGTTATTTCAAAATGTTAAAAACATGTTGATAATATTGCTTGATTGTTAATCGATTTTAATTTTGAATCATACTGTACATAGTTCGCCCTTGTGAAACACTTTGTTTTGAAAAGTGCCGTAGGCCTGTACCGATAAATACGGTATGTTAATTATTATTATAATTATTAATACAACAGGTGTTTAATTCAATGTGTTTTTAATATTGTTATTTTCAAATAAAATGAAGTTCTTTAAAAAAAGTTCTTTATAAACACAAGATCTGGTCTGCAAATCTTTTTTTCTAAATGTGAGTGTTGAAAAACGGGGGTCGTCTTATAATCAGGGTCGTCTTATATTCGGACCAATACGGTATATCTAGCTGGTAGTGCTCCACCTCCCGCACCAGCTCCGGCTCCTTGCCCACCAGAGAGTTGATGTTCCACGTCCTAAGAGTTAGTCTGCACTGCAGGGAATCAGCATGCCCAGACATCCGCTTACGCCTGCCACCAGACTTGGCATGCACCCATTCACAATACCTCTCCCTGCGGGTGGTGGGCCTACAGGGCGTGTTACACTACCTGACTATCTAAAACATGTTACACTACCTGACTCCCAAAATAAATTGATTAATGTAATTTAAAAAGAACTCCATCAGTCTAATTGAATAATTAATCAGTTGTATAGAACATTGTTCTTACTTTTCTTCTTTTTTTTTTCTTCTTTATTTTAGTTTTTTGACAGCAGACAATATTACATAGCTCACAGGAAACAGTTGAAATTCCTCTACAATCCTCAATTTAGTGTTTAAGCTTTAATGTTTAAGAGTCGTCGTCTCTCAACCGGAACTTGGGTTCAATCCCCAGCTCCTGAATCAACATGTCCGATGTGTCCTTGGGCAAGACACTTAACCCCGAATTGCTCCGACTGCTTCATCGGTGGCGTATGAATGTGTATGAATGGATTGGTTACTTCTGATGGGCTCTTTAGATACCAGCCATTACCATCAGCGTGTGAATGTGTGGGTGTGTCATGTGGTGTAAAAGAGATTTGATTAGTCAGAAGACTTGAAAAGTGATATACAAGCTCAAGTCCATTTATCATTTGCAAAGTGGGACAGAGAAACGCTGCACACAGGATAGATTAAAAAGACATCAGCTCTGCAGTCGGTCCGTAGAGACTTTACATATATAACCATTTTCCTGTAGACGCAAGCTAAAAGTGATCCTTTCAAAAACATAGGTACAATCTCAGTCCACTCGTGTATCTTGGGGGGTTTGTTTGCAAGCAGAGATCAATATACCAAACGGGTATCTATCAGAACCTCTCGTCTGAAAGTCTTCATGACCTAGAAATAATGTGGTAAGGGCCTTTAGATTTTTCAATAGAAGACAAAATAAAATTAAGTCTGCCTCCTGAATCTGTTTATAGAACAAAGAAGGAAAGTAAAAAAAGTTCAATTAAAATCAAACTCTGCTTTTTGTTATCTACAATAAAACTGGACTGGTTCATTTATCATCTGAGAGTGATGAAAACTAAATCAACTGCAACAACAGCATGTGGTTCTATCTTTCTTTCACTTTCACCATCAGTCAGAAATGTCATATAAGTCAACGATTAACCTGATACCCGACGCCAGCTGTGAGGTTAATGATTACCACAAAAAGATCTTATCAAACTGCCACTTCTACAAATTCAACCGTCCCCTTTGGTCCACATCATCTCAGTAAGACAGAAAGATATTTATTTAAATATTCAAACTGACGTAAAAGCAGAAACTCCTAAACTATAGTCCAACTGTAGTTACAGAGTAATTAATCTTTACATTTTGGTTGATGACGATATAAATACTTCAATAATTTCATCTTTAATAACTTTCCTTTTATAAGGTTCGGGTTAGGTTGTGATCATTTAAAAGTCCAAACAGAAGGCCTTTATTGAAGGTGAAGTCAAATGTTATGATTACAATCATTAACTGTATTATTTGACATGCCTGTCACTGAAACACGCTCCATACAATCTGTGTTAACAAGCTGGATCGACAGACGAGACTGATTTCTTTCTTCAAGTGTTCTGCAGAAAAGTTTTAGAACTTCAAGTGTAAAACCAAAAGTAGTTTTTTTCTTAAGGCAGGCTGCTAAAGCATGAGATTGTACAGCTGTACTTCCACACCACATAACATAGTATTTCTACTTTCCTGAGGGCACTCTGACTCGTGGGCTCCCCCTGCTGTCTCTGCAGCAGCTGGTGATGAAGATTCTTGTCATTCTCTAAAGAAATCTGTCTGTCTTTCATTGTGGTGAGGAGACCTGATATTTGGATCTCTGTGTTCAGCACCGGTTTCTCCAGTTCTTCCTTCTTCTCCTCCAGTTTACAGCTTTCGTCTGGGTCTCAGGTGTTTTTCTGTCGGTCTTCTTTTCTCTTTCACTCTCTCTTAACTTAACTTCTCCACTGACTGCAGGTCGTCCTCGTTGTCGTCCCTCTGTTGCTCCACATCAGCCAGCTGCATTTTGAACATGGTTCGTCAGAATCCCTCTCAGAGTTACAGACGTGCTGATTCTGTGTGTCACAGTCTGAAGCTTTTTATTTGTCTTCTGGGATTCTTCTTCAAGTTTGGCCTTCATGTCTTGCAGGTTGTTATTTTGTCTTATGTTGGAGGACAAATTCTGTAACACTGAAGAATAAAAGCCCATTATTTCCTCACCACAAAGAGTAAAACTTCATTATTTATTATTATATGATTGACAGAGGTGCCAAACCCCATGTCAGTTTTCTTTACTTTATTTTGGTCATCTTCTAACTTATGGAAACTCTTTTCTAGTGTTAAAATCTAAATATCAACAATAAGATACAAAAAAGGACTGAGAATGTGCAGCTCTGAAACTTCACTTGTCCATGCACATGTTCTGTCAGCTCCCTTTAAGTGTAAACAGAAAGTAACATACATAAATATATATGGATTTTATATAAACCTCTCTAACACATGATCAAACTTCACTTTTACATTAGATAACTTTTTTAAAAATCCTTTGTCTATGTGTGAAACTTGTTCATATCTGAACCAGATTTTCTCAGCATACTGAAACACATCTTTGTTTGACGTTTGTTCTGCTCTTTGTGTTTTATAGAGAAATGCACATAAATCCCATGTACATGTACATATACTGCCGTTTTTTTGGGTCATGTAGTTTGATATTCTCAAGGCCAGGACATTAAAGATATCTGTCCAGATTGTTTATATTACACTGAGCTTTATACTTTGCACTTGGAGCAAACGGGGTTGGTGAATTACACACACTTTTCTGTGCTTTTTGTAAGGATCAAATGTGGACAGTTATACTGTAGATGTTTTTTCTTGGTGTGCAGCCAAAATAAAAGAGTGAAAAGTTTGAATGAAAAAAAGGAGACTGACTCTGACAGCAGGGGGCAGAGTAGAGCTACTTCTGTTAATGCAGCACAGCTTCAGGTGTCTTGACTTTAGCCTCAGCCAAGACAGCTAATACTACACTTCCCATCATGCAACTCATGTCTGTCTTTTGCTGTACTTCCCCTGCACATAATCAAGTCCTTATAACTACATGTAACCAGTTATTAATCAAGCCTCTGACTAAGACCTGGGGCTTCATGTATAAACGCAGCTATACAGCACCGTTAGGATGCACAGAATGTGAAACAATGCAGAAAGTTGAGGCCTGAGATCTATTGTCTTTCTGGCCTCCACCTCAGTCACAAGCACCTTAATGTCACAGTCAGTGAAATCCCTCTTCTTTCGTTCCACTTACGTCGTCATTTGGCCCATAGGTTTTAGCATGTGGCGTACTTATAGTAATGTGCATAGTTATTAATGGAGACAAGGCGGGCCAAGGTGCACGTGCAGCTGCGCTCAGTTTCATGTTGATGGGGAACAGGCACTGTTTTATACATGTGGACCTTTCTGTGAGTAAGTACTTACCCAATGTTGTGAGTCTTTTATACATGAGGCCCCTGCTTCTTTAGGACCTGGACCCCTGATAACTGTGATATTACATGTCAGAGTCCTCGTTGAATCTACAAAGGTCTCCATGGAGACAATGTACTGTTTGATACCCTGTGACTTGTAAAGTTGATGTATACACTCTTTTAATACGTGTTCAGGTTTTCTGTCTTGAATGTGACTAAATGTGACCTGACAGTCCACCGCATGAATTCAGGTATTTATGTTGGTGGGAGAAATGTGTGAAGGCCGTCATGCTAAAAACTGCAACCACCTCGTCTTTGTACAGGAACAGGAAGCACTTCATCATATTTGGTTTTCATTCGGTCTCTGACAGACAGTCAGCATCAGGACACCATGGAGGTCACATCTCTTCTCCTGTGTGAGTCTACTCTCAGGTTTTACTATCAATTAACAAACGGAGACATTTAAAATGCACTTAAAATGAAAAATCATTGGTCTAACCATCGTATGAATAATTGAAATTAATCTAACATGTTTTAGTTGCTCTGTCTTTGTATTACTCCACGTTAGACTCTGACTTAACGAGGCACGACTTTTGGATGTGGTTGCCTTTCTAACTAAATACTTAAACTAGATTTAAACTGTACTTACTTTAAATATAGTATTAAAGTATTTAAACTGAACTTATTTTACATTTAGTATTAAAGTATTTAAACTGTACTTACT
Organism: Labrus mixtus; assembly: GCF_963584025.1. NCBI lineage: Eukaryota > Metazoa > Chordata > Actinopteri > Labriformes > Labridae > Labrus > Labrus mixtus. The sequence goes on from NC_083623.1 coordinate 27,763,597, forward strand.
TTAAATATAGTATTAAAGTATTTAAACTGAACTTATTTTACATTTAGTATTAAAGTTTTTAAACTGTACTTACTTTAAATATAGTATTAAAGTATTTAAACTGAACTTTCTTAAAGGACTTCATTATGCTCTGCAGCAGTATCATGTATAGTATGGACACAGTATGTGTTCACATGGAGACGTGTGTCGCTGATATGCAGACTGTGTTTTTTGTTCCCCAGTGGTGAACATGTTGCTGCTGATTGCTCAGACCAGGTCCTCAGCTCAGACTGCTGGTGAGTTGAAGGTTGTTCATATAGCACAATGTTTCTTCGTGTATTCAAAGCCATGTTTGCTTACGCACACAAGGAATTTGTCTTTGTTGAACTCTGCTCTGTATAACTTTAAATATCAAGGCTAAATAACACAATAGTGCAGTGGAGAGAGATGTGACGCTCAAACCTTCCAGTGATCAGGAAAACAATTCCACCTGTGTGTAAAAATAAAAGCTCAGTAAATAAAGTCTGTAAATATGACTTTGACTTTGGACATAGCAGGTAGCTTCTCTTCACATTCACACACTAAACAAGAACAAAATGCACCAACACTTTGTGAATATCATCAGAGCTTTATGCTTTAAGAGTTAGAGAGCAGAGAGAGGGAGAACATGATGGACCGTTTATGGAGATGTTAATGACTATATACTGTATATGTACTTAAATACATTCATACAATAAACCACATGTTTATAAAAGCCATCACACATCCTGCTTATCCTCCAGTCCACAGGCTGAACAGAGAAAAGAGAAATAAACTTTATATCAAAGTTAAACAGTTTCATCCAATCCACTGGATCGTCCTTCTTCTGATTCATACGGAGAAATCTGTCCTTCACATAAACAGATTTGACATGTTTAATGTTTCCACAGTAATGTGTGAGGCTCTCTCTGAACAGTTCCATCATTTTACTCTGTAAACTGAAACACATCTTTGAATGTTCTGAAAGAATTCAACTTGAAATTATTTTTCTTCTGAGTTATCTCTAATGATAAATAACTTTGTAAATGAAAAGGTAATGAACCACACTTAAAACATGAATAAACTAGATTTTTAAAGTGTAACTACTTTAATGAGTCATCTACCATTAGTAGATGACTCATTAAACGAACTCAAGAGAATTAGTGAGTTCGTTCTCTTGGACTCTTCAGATCCTGATCAATCTTTTAGGTTTGACTAGATTCATGAAAACAACACTTTAAGTTTGTTATAATCCAGCAGGTATTTAACTTCATGTAATATAGAAACGTTTTTTTGAGATTGGATATAACTAAATAATTCTAAAAGAGTTTGATCTGTTATCACACATAGTAATTGGCAATAAGTAAACCATGTTGAAATCATCACCGAGCAGAAAACAGAAGCTGATTGATGTATTGGTAATTTTATTCATTCAAAAAAAGTTTGAGTCCTAATATTGATCCTTGTGGAACTCCAATTTATATGCCCCGTAGGTGTGATTTATAATCATGATTATATATTGCTTCCTATTGCTTAGGTAGCTTTGTAACCAATTAAAGATAATACCTCTGATACTGTAAGCCCATAATTTAGAAAGAAGAATATCGTGATTAACAGAATATGTTTTTTTAGTTGTTGATCTCTCTCAGAACAGAGCCCTAACTCCACCCTACTGCCAAATATACATATCTGTAAATAAAGGTTTTTTTTGGACAAAGTGGTCCTGACTGAATTATATTCATGATTATTGTTCCTTTCCACAGAAGCTGCTTTTCTTCACATTGACCCAAACAGACTGCAGTTCTTTGAATATGAATCCATACGATTAAACTGTGAGGGGTTTGACAGCTCAGCTGAATGGAAAGTGATACAGGCGAGTTCATCAAAGACTCCTCGATGGGAGGATTCAAATAGAACCTTGAACATTAATACTGCCTTTGCAAAACACAGTGGAGAATACTGGTGTGAAAACACAGACGGACAGAGAAGCAGCTCTCTCAACATCACTGTTGTAAATGGTAAGTTTTATAAACATGAGACGTAAGAAGAATTTCTTATTTAAAAAAGAATGAATGAAGTAGGAAACTTTTACGAAAGTAGGGTTGTAGTAAACATTTGTTTTTAATGTAGACTGTTAATGTTTCGGGTTGATGCATTTAATGGTCTTTTACGAAAAGCTTCAGCTGTCATCTCTCAGAGAAGTGACCAGGTCACCTGCTGAGCGCAGCATGGTGGTTTAATCTAAATGTTCTGTTTGTCCTGTTGTTCAGATGATAAAGTGATCCTGGACAGTCCGGCTCTCCCTGTGATGGAGCGACAGACCATCACTCTGCACTGTAGAAAGAATGAACCACCCTACAACTTAACGGCTGATTTCTATAGAGACGGACATTTCACAGAGACCAAATATAAAGGAGAGATGATTATTACCAACGCCTCTAAGTCTGATGAAGGACAGTACAAGTGCATGATCTCTGGAGCCGGAGAATCAGCAGAGAGTCGGCTGGCTGTCAGAGGTCAGACTTTAATTATTAAATAGTCATCAAACATCAAGTCAGTGATTAAACAAATTACATTGTAAAGTGTGTTTTGGCAAAAGATCAATTCTCCTGTATGGCTTTGGTATCAATCATAACTACAGTCCATAATATCAGCCTGATTCTAGTCTAACATCTTTACCATGAGCAGGACAAAATAAATATGAAACTCTTTCTAAAGACAAAAGAGAGAGGCCATGAATGGTCTAAACCAGAGACCGATGTTGTCCTACCTACAGCCAGGAGACAAGTAGACATTCAGAAAATAAATCTTTATTATCCACCAAAGGCTAAGTTTGTGTTCAGCTCTCCTCTCACCTCTCCTCACAGCGCTGACAGCATATCACCCTTCCACACCTGAAGAAGACCCAACACCTGAAGAGGGTCCAGCATCCTCTCCTCCTCCTCCTCCAGGGTCTCTTCATCTCTCCACACTGTTACCCGTTATCTCCACCATCTTGTTTGTAGCAGTGCTGCTGTTGGTGCTGGGACTTCTTCACTGTCAGAAACACAGAGGTACTAAAAAAACAGAACTCTTCAATTGTTTTTTCAAAATGAAATTCAACTTTTTAATTTTGCCATACGTACCGGACATCCAGAAAAATCGATCACGGTGCAAACTGCAATAGTTAAAAAAAATTATAAAAGATAGCAAATAAAATATAAATACATATAACGTGCAAAAGGTGTGCATTAAAAACAAAAAGCAGCATGTGCATGGACTTATGCTGGTGTCTTTCTGTTGATGCCATCTCTAATCTTCTCTGCTTTAGTTTCAGGTTTTTCTGACAACATGCCACCAACAGCATCAAATGACCCAGGTGAGCATCAGATAGTAATGCAACAGAGTTCATATATACAGTATATAGAAACAGTTCAGTCAGTTCTCACTCCGTTCAAGGTGGTGCCGATTTTGGTCATCTCTACAAAGACGTCCTCGATGTTAGCTTTCTGGCTAGCTTCAGGGCTAGCTGGGTTGGGCTCCATGATGGAGGTGAATTTCAAGCGAGTCTGCACACTTTGTTTCACCTGGCTCATCGTCTTGTTTAATACTCTATAATATGAGTGACATTTGATTGAGTATAACTTGAGTCAACCATCTGTGGGGACTTTCGTTTTTTGGGATTTTTTTGGGGGGGAATTTTTGGGCAGGGGTTTGGAGCTAGCCTAGAGCGCAGCCATTACCAAGGTCTTCCCTCTAATATTGATTACCCCTTATTAGGGACTGCTATTAGTGACTCGCCATATTAGTGACTCCCTCTATTAGTGACTCCCCCTATTAGTGACTCCCCATATTAGTGACTCCCCCTATTAGTGACTCCCCATATTAGTGACTCCCCATATTAGTGACTCCCCTTTTCTTAGTGACTACCCATATTAGTGACTCCCCCTATTAGTGACTCCCCATATTAGTGACTCCCCATATTAGTGACTCCCCTTTTCTTAGTGACTACCCATATTAGTGACTCCCCATATTAGTGACTCCCCATATTAGTGACTCCCCATATTAGTGACTCCCCCTATTAGTGACTCCCCATATTAGTGACTCCCCATATTAGTGACTCCCCTTTTCTTAGTGACTACCCATATTAGTGACTCCCCCTATTAGTGACTCCCCATATTAGTGACTCCCCATATTAGTGACTCCCCTTTTCTTAGTGACTACCCATATTAGTGACTCCCCATATTAGTGACTCCCCATATTAGTGACTCCCCCTATTAGTGACTCCCCATATTAGTGACTCCCCTTTTCTTAGTGACTACCTCTATTAGTGACTCCCCATTTTAGTGACTCCCTATATTAGTGACTCCCTCTATTAGTGACTCCCAATATTAGTGACTCCCCTTATTAGTGACTCCCCCTATTAGTGACTCCCCTCATTAGTGACCCCCAATATTAGGGACTCCTATTAGTGACTCCCCATATTAGTGACTCCCCTTATTAGAGACTCCCCCTATTAGTGACTCCCCATATTAGTGACTCCCTCCATTATTGACTCTCCATATATGGGACTCCCTCTATTAATGACTTCCCCTATAGTGACTCCTCCCATTAGGGACTCCTCCTATTAGTGATTCCCTGTATTAATGACTCATCCTGTTAGTGACTCCCCCTTTATTGGGTCCTGCTATTAGTGACTCCATCTATTAGTGCTAATCTCATTTTAACACTTCTTTATGATTTCAAACATTTATGAATATTATTTTATTTGTTTCAGTCTATGAACATGTTGCTGAAGCCAAAGCACAACGAGACATTTACGCTAAAGTCATAAAAAGCAAGAGAAGAAGAAGAGGTAATTATATGTCTATTATTATAAAGATTTATTAAGTCTTTAATAATTCATAGATTCAATAGATACGTGTAGACCTTTCATAAACTGATTTAGATTGAAGCTGTTGTTGATTCTGATTGGTTCTGGTACTTCCTGTTTTTATTTGGTCTTTTTTCCAGAGCGTCCTGAGTCGACCATGAATGACATGATGTACTCTGTCGTCTCCGTCACAAATAAGAAGACAGTGAGAGGTATATTATAAGTTATGATGTTTTATATATTTAATAATGAGAGAAAGAACAAATCAAATCGTTGAAAGAACAAACGATGAGTAAATACGTTTTTATTATTTGAATTCAACTCTCAGAATGTTGAAATTATCTTTAATGGTTAAACTATATATATATTATTTCTATTCTTTGTTTTAATAGTTTTCAGATTGTTTTTATTCTTTACTTGTAATAATTTTAAATGACTAATGTTCCGTTTTTTATTAAATATTAAAGGAGAGGTCAACAAACCAGAAACAAACGAAGTAGTGTACGCTTCAGTCTCACAATGACCAGAGTGACAGGTATGAAAATATTTTTTATTTTTATATTATTATTAACAATTTACAGTATAATTATATTTGCATTATACATGTTTTAATATGTTCTTGTATATATTTATTTTATTATGAATGTTTAATATATAATGATATTTGCTAACAGCTTTATTTCTTTATGTATCTCAGGAAACCGACTGAAGGAGACTCGACAAACCGCGAATGAATCAATTCTCTCCCTTTGTTTATTTAAGTGATTTCTGAGTGAAAACAAACTTTAAGTATGTGTATGAACATTTTCTGGTACGGCCCTGGTTCTTCTCAGTTAATTTATTCATCTCTTCTACTGTAAAGACATTGTGCGGTGAAGGATCAATTCTTGGACCACTTCTGTTTTCCTTGGGCATGCGCCCATTGGGGCACATCATCCATCATCACATTAATCATTTCATAGTCATGCTGATAACACCCAATTATATCTCTCCATCAAAACCAGAGACTGGAATAAACTGGCCACACTTCAAAGCTGTTTAGCTGATGTCAAAGAAGTCATGATGTCAAAAGTGTTTCTCATTGTCCCTGATAATATTCTGAACCAGATTCAGCCACTACTCGGCGCACTAATCCCTGATGTTAAAAGCCACATCAGAAACTTGGGAGTTATCTTTGATACCGACTTAAGTTTGGATTTAAACAACAAGAAACGGGTTCAATCCTGTTTTAATCAACTTTGGACCATCTCAAGAATCAAGTCACTTTTATCTTTTCACAATACAGAACTAATTATTCTGCTTTTATTTCCTCTCGGCTGGATTACATGCCTTAGTACATGTCCGTAACACACCGTCAGACTGTACAGAACTCTGCAGCCGGACTTCTGACAAACACAGAGCGCACCTCTCACATCACGCCTGTTTTAGCTTCACTGCACTGTTCATCAATCTCTTTTAGAATTAAAGGTCCCATATTATGCTTTTTCTGGTTTTATATGCCCTTTAGTGTGTTTTCCAAGTGTCCTGTGCATGTTTAGGCACATCTATGTGCAAAAATTCAAAGTCCGCGGAAACGCGGCTTCTCCTACCTCCTCCTGTTAGCTGTAGCATTAGCCGCATGTAACGCTCGGTTCTAGCCCCCCTCGATAAAACTTTCTCAGTCCGACGTGTGAGATCATTGATCTAAGTCCATTGGCTTGTTGTGGCAAGCCCTGCAGCTCATGTTGAAATTTCTGAGATGCGTGCTGAGCAACTGACCAATAACGACAGAGCGGATCGGCAGACCAATCAGAGCAGACTTGGCCCACGTGGGGTCTAACAGTGTGGGCTCAGCAGAGTGTAGCTGATGGACTCGGAGTGTAGAGGGAGCAAGGAGGAGCAGTACATGAAAACAGACACTTTTTTCAGACTTTAGCTATTGTGAACCTACAAAAGTAGGTACATAGATTAAATATACAAACCCCAAAAAGGGCATAACATGGGCTCTTTAATTTTAAAATGTTACTGATATCTTACAAAGCCCTACATGGCCTTGCACCCAAATATTTAAATTAGCTTTTAACCCCTTACTGCCCAAGCAGACCTCTGAGATCGGCTGCCTTAGGCCTGCTCACTGTACCCAAGTAATGGTGGAGGTCAAAGGGCGATCTGTCTTTTTCAGTTATGGCACATAGGATCTGAAACAGTCTTCCACTTTCCATCCTTTCAGCTGACTCTGTGTCTGCTTTTAAATCCATAAGACTCATTTTTACAGACTGTTACTGAGATAAGAGAGATCATTCGATCAGAGCTCCGGCATTCAGATTGAACTATCCTGTTTTAATGTTTTTACTTTCAGGTGTCTTTTGTTTTAACTGTACAACTGAATTTTTGCTGTTTATGTTTCTTGTGATAATTTTTTAAAAATTGTTCTGTAAAGCACTTTGTGCTACTGTCTTGAAAAGTGCTCTACAAATAAAGTATTATTATTATTATTATTATTATTAATAAGTATTATTATACCTGATTGTCATAAACACAGATGTGATTGTGGTAGAATTGATGAACTATTTTGATTTAAATGAACAAACATCATTTGGTTTGGTCTGTTCCTAATGTCAGTCAGACCTGATAGAGTTCAGCTGTAGGACAGCTTAGAGAGTGTCAACTGTCTTTCCTCATAGCTGAAAGGATGTTTGGTAGATTTATTGTCTGCTCCAAAGTGTAATTGACGTCACAGATTAGTTTAGATGACCCTGATAATAATAATATCTCTTGGGATATAGGCAAAGCCGTTGGGAGAGTCTTGCAGATTTGGTTTAGCAACACACAAGTTCACATGTGAATTGTTGATCCAAGTCTCCTAATGAGTATTCATTTTATATATCAACTTTCTTCAACTAAAGCCATCTGAGTCAACTGAATCATTATTGTTTAAATTAAAGTTTTAATAATTTCCTCAACAGTGATGAGAGGGTCCGGGTTGGGGTGACCCTGAAGCCCAGGTGAAGGTCGGGGCTAGGGTTACCCTGAGGTCAGATTAAGGTCATGGTCAGGGTTACCCTGAGGTCAGTTTAAGGTCATGATCAGAGTTACCCTGAGGTCAGTTTAAGGTCATGATCAGAGTTACCCTAAGGTCAGTTTAAGGTCATGATCAGAGTTACCCTGAGGTCAGATTAAGGTCATGGTCAGGGTTACCCTGAGGTCAGTTTAAGGTCATGGTCAGAGTTACCCTGAGGTCAGTTTAAGGTCATGATCAGGGTTACCCTGAGGTCAGTTTAAGGTCATGATCAGGATTACTCTGAGGTCAGTTTAAGGTCATGATCAGAGTTACCCTGAGGTCAGTTTAAGGTCATGATCAGAGTTACCCTGAGGTCAGTTTAAGGTCATGATCAGGGTTACCCTGAGGTCAGATTGAGGTCATGGTCAGGGTTACCCTGAGGTCAGTTTAAGGTCATGATCAGGGTTACCCTGAGGTCAGTTTAAGGTCATGATCAGGGTTACCCTGAGGTCAGATTGAGGTCATGGTCAGGGTTACCCTGAGGTCAGTTTAAGGTCATGATCAGAGTTACCCTAAGGTAAGTTTAAGGTCATGATCAGAGTTACCATGAGGTCAGTTTAAGGTCATGATCAGGGTTACCCTGAGGTCAGTTTAAGGTCATGATCAGAGTTACCATGAGGTCAGTTTAAGGTCATGATCAGGGTTACTCTGATTATTGACTGGTTATTATTTGACCGCTACAAGGATGGTCGACGTCCTGATGATGAAGGGATTGAGACGTTTGTAGAAGACACCTTAGGAGACATGTGGGACTCTTCTCTTTGTCCTTTGCTGCACATCACAAACTCATGAAATGCACACTGTGAAAACTTCGATGCAAAGTGTTAGAAAGGCGTGCTGTCCTATCAACATGTCTTCTCATCTTAATAGTTCATGAAGTCTTATTATTAGCAGGGGGCTTTGTATCTGGTCAGGACGCTGTGGTTTGTCAGAGCGTGACAGTTTAACCTCATGGCTCATATTTGAGGATGCTGCAGGCGCTCTGTGGTCACCTGCTTATATCAGTGAGGCCGGTCTATAAATGAACTAATATGACTATTAAACTGTTTCTCACAGAGAAGATGAAGAAACAGAGAACCAAGACAATGAAATATGTTGTCTGAAAATAAAACACAGAGCAGGAAATAAAGTCAGCATCACACGAACAAAGACAAAGCTTTCATAAAGAATCACCTGACTGAAGTTCAAACCTCTGAACTCTGTTTTCATGTTCCTCTTCACATCTGCTCGCTTATTTCCACCAGTGTGTCGACCCCGAAGGTCAAGACTCGTTTTCAGGGAGTCAAACGTCAACAAAAGAGTCTGTGAAAAAGATTTATATAAATAACAGTTAACTGATGTATTAATCAATCAGTAAACATAAACAGTTAATTAATTTATTAATCAGTAAACATAACAGTTAATTATTGATTTTAATTTGTTGTTAAAAATGTTTAAAGGAAACAAAGGAAACCCAGGCTGCTGGTACGGATCAGATCAGTTACTCATAGCATTCTCCAAATGAGACGGTGGATCTGCCTCCTTTTAGTGACCTGAGTGAACAAATGAATGAACAAAATGAATGAGTGAATTCAACTTTAGTAACATAACTTCAGCTCCGTGCTGCCAACATTCAAACTTCTCCGTTTCCTGAAGAGATAAAGACGTTGAGCGTTTGTGTTGGCGTCCTGTGTCAGTCTGACTTCAATAATGGCGCCCAGATACTCAGACTCTAAACTCCTGGTTAATGTCTGTGTCGTTCATAACCTCAGGGGAGAGAGATGAATGTCTCCTAAATTCAATAATCATGTCTTTATTTATCTTTGTGTTTAAAATCAACGAGTTATCACAACACCTGTCTCTGAAACTGGTCTCGTTGTTTAAAGAAACTAACAGATCAACATCATCTGCAAATGTAGTTCATGTGAAGTCATTGTGATGACTTCCAGTCATTGGAATACAAAGTGAACATCAAAGGTGAGAGGATGCCCCCTTGTGGTACCTCAGTGTAAGTGCTGATTACTGATGACTTGTCCATGTATGTAGACAAACTGCTGCCTGTGGTCTGTCTGTTGAGAGCAGAGACGTCAGGGGATGCAGGTGAGGCTCTCCTCAAGAGTAAAAAACAAATAATGATTAAATAAAATAAATATATATATTTTCTACTGATCTGTGTTATAAATGGTATTTCTAAAATTTTTAATAATTTTCATGATCAAAATTGCTGAATTTGCATATTTCATGCGAGGTGAGGCAGCAACGAGTTGAGCCTCATTTTATTGTTCAATCCCTCACAAACTGGGTCGAGCGGATATCTTTTGCTTTCTTACTGTTTGTCACCAATGTAATGTTTGTAGACACTTTTATTATACGTCCTCACTTTCCATAGAATAATTCATGTTTTTCACATGTGTTTATAACATATTTAGTCTCTTTGATTTGACATAAAACTGCACTGAAAAAGCATGAGGTCAGCCAGTACCTCTGCCTCACCTGAAGGCGGCGTGTGTCAGGTTGTGTGAGGCTCATAAGGCCAAGAGTTTATGCTTGGTTTGATGTTGATCCTCTTCTATGCAGAATTTTTATTTGAAAATTTCACTCTGATTGCAAAAATGGAAGAGGAAGATTTTATATCTGAGCTAACCCTAACCCTGAACTTTCAATCAAAACGTGAAGTGATGAATAATGGAATACTTTTAAAACTAAAAGAAGATAATGAGGACTTTTACAACAAAGGATATTTTAGTCCAGAAGGATAGGTGAATGGACTTCATTTACAAGTAAAGGTAAGACCATGAATACACCGCTGTATATGTCTACTTTTATGTGTGTGTGTGTGTGTGTGTGTGTGTGTGTGTGTGTGTGTGTGTGTGTGTGTGTGCACGGTGTGAACCTCACCGCACGTCACTGGTTGAGAGCCTCCCTTCCTTTATTGTCAGTCAACTTTAGCTGTAGTCTCTTTTTGTTCGGTTAACTTACATTTCTCTCTGTATTCGTTTCCCTTCACGTCTGTCGTTTCAAAGGGTTGTTCTTTTTTAATTCAAAGCTTTTTCCTTTATCTCAGGAGTAACCCAGGGTTTAATGTTAGCATATGTTTGTGTTTGTTTGGTAGGGATCACATTATTTACACCCTTATGTAAGATGTTACTACATCAGTATGTACTCTGTCATCTGAACATTCAAACACTTCCCAGCAGAACAAAGCATGTATACCGTCGTCATCCATCACTTAGATCTTGATTTTGGTTTTCCAGTTTGCAGTTGTTGTCTGTATGATGGAAGCAGATGTATCGTGGTCTGATGCACATATTAGTGACTTCCTGGTTGCCTTAGAAGCAGCTTTTACATTGCCATGCAGGGGCAGATCTACCGGGGTGGCATAGGGTGGCAGATGCCACCCTAAAAGAAAGGCTTGCCACCCCAGCTGCCACCCCAGTTGGCAGCAACGAATTTTTAAAAAAGTTACGGCCAATTTCGACATTTACGAGCGCGACACTCCAATGTCCGATTGCATGAATGCAGCACGAGATAACTTCAGAGCAGCAGCGGCCGGCCAGAGAATGATTTTTTTTTTTAAAAGCAAGGGAGCCACTGAGCCAGGAGTTGTGAGGAAAGGAGACACGGGAGGAAAGAGGTAAAAACTGATTAACAATCTATCAAGAAATGAAATTACAATGAAAGCACAGTGCTAGTATAGCTGCAATGCTGATTTTGAGATGATAAAAATCAGGTTGAAGAACGTTATTTCGCGAACTATACATGTAATGTTAGATAGGTCTGACGTTAGTTCTGTGTAAAGTAGGCTACAAAAGCTAATATTGATTCATCATCTGTCAAGGAAAACATAGTTAAGTTACTTTGAATCTTACAGAAATGAAAAGGAAAGTTAGCATCTGTAGTTTTTTCTCACCAAAGAGAAAGGCGGTTAAATAGAAAATGAACAGCTGAGCAAGGTAGACGGAGAAGATGAGGTGGAAGGAGAGAGAGAAGAGAAGAACAAAGTGGATGGAGAGAGAAAAGAGGTGGAAGGAGAGAGAGAAGACGAGGTGGAAGGAGAAAGAGAAGGGCAACAGAAATGTGACAGAGATAGAATACAATGCCAAGGCGACCAGGGAAAGGAGGAGGTGGGAGAACACCACAGCGATGAAGTTATGGAGGAGGGAGAGCATCACCAAGATGAGGAGGGGGAAAGTGAGAGACAAGATAACGTGCAGGGCTCAGACAGTGAAAGGGAAAGGAGAGTGCCTGAGCCATCACCAACGATCTCCAGTCGAGCTGGTCCACATGGTATGGAAATTGTTGCTGCATAGTATACTAAGTTACATAAGAATAAGAAAAACAAATGACAAAAACGGACATTTTGCTATAAGGTGTTTTTAAGAGACATTGCTTAGCATTCTTCAAATAAATATAAATATTCATGTTTGCTTAATGTGAATAATTGTGGAAACTTGTAAGTGTGAAAGTGTGATGAGATGGGGACAGAGTTTGAATATTATGTGTACAATGTATTTTAGATCTATTGCTCAGGTTAAATTCCAAATTAAACAAATGAACCTAAAAGTACTCTCCCAGGCTAAAATGTTAGTGTCTTAAAACAGTCTGATGGTTATAACTAATCAATAACCGTTCCAAATTGATTATGTTTTAACTAGTTGTTATACTGTATAATTAGTTCAGATGTAATGCAGTTTGAATCTTTCCTCCCCTCCATCTTCTAAACGTATCCAAGACCAGGTGTGAGGTGCAAGTGCAGCCAATGCGAGAGAGTTTCCCTCAGACCCTCCAGGGAGGAGCCAGGAGAAGCTTCTGCAGCGACTGGTACAAATCTCATCCCTGGTTAGAATACTCACAATCGAAAGATGCAGCTTACTGTTTTGCTTGTAGGCATTTTTCCCTCCCCGATGCCCCAAGAACTGTTTTCACCTCATTTGAGGGTTATCGTAACTGGAAAAAGGCTACAATGAAAGACAGTGGTTTGTGTTCTCATGCCAGGCCATCTGGATCAGGATCAGGATCTGAAGGCCATGTAAATGCAATGTTTGCATGGACAGAGAACAAGAAAATTATGGATAAAAATACCTCAATGTTTGGACTAATGGATGAGCAAAAAAAGAAGCAGGTAGCTGAAAATCAATACTACATCAAAACATTAGCTAAAATTTGAGTTCTAACAGCCACAGAAAACATAGCACAGCGGGGTCACAGGGAGTCTCTTGATTCTGAAAAAAGGGTGTTTTTCTGTCTATGTTAGACTTGCTGGGTAACCATAACCCCATCATTAAAAAAAGACTTGCACATCAAGCTAAAAATGCAAAATACACCAGTAAAACAATACAGAATGAAATACTTGAGTGCCTGGCTGCAATGGTCAAAGAGGAAATCATTCAGGAAGTTAAAACGAGCAAGCAGTTTTCAGTTATTGTGATGAAAACTAAAGATTTTCAGAAAAAAGAGCAAATGTCATTTGTTCTGAGATATTTTTTACAACGGTGTGGTTCATGAGAGCTTTCTGGAGTTTGAAGTGGCCGAACACCTGGATGCTGCCGCCTTAACTGACAAGATTATAGGCTTCTTTGAGAAGCATGAGCTGGAGTACAAAAACAACCTTGTAGGCCAGGGCTACGATGGTGCGGCAGTGATGCGCGGGGCACATGCAGGTGTTCAAGCAAAAATAAAAGAAGTAGCCAAACATGCCTTCTATGTTCACTGTAGTGCACACTGCTTAAACTTAGTTATAGTAGACGCTGTAAAGAGTGTGGCAGATGCAGGAAACTTCTTATCATTATTGGAACGACTGTATGTATTCATGTCTGGGTCTTATGTACATAACAAATGGCTGGAAGTACAGCGGGAGATGTTTGATGGTGCACCAAGGGAGCTCCAACAGCTTAATGATACACGTTGGGCCTGTAGGCACATAGCATGTCGCAATGTTATGGACAGGTTGCCTGCAATGGTACAGGTGCTTGAAGAGATCGCATCTGAGAACCATCCACAAAGAGCTGTTGAAGCAAGAGGGATATTGGCTCAAATTGATCTGAATTTTGCTGGCTCTCTTGTTCTGTTCAGAAAGGTCCTGAGTGACTCCAAATTTTTATCAGACATGCTCCAGTCTAAAACAGTGGACTATGCTAAGGCTGTTGAACTTATTGAAGCACTTAAAGAGACACTGGTCCAGTACCGTAGTCAAGCCTCTTTTGAGGAAATGTGGAGTGAAACACTTGATTTATGTCAACAAAGTAACATTGATACAACTCAGCGAAAACCAAAGAGGCTAAGACAGACAACAAAGATGCTTCAGGATACTGTCATCCACTCCACCTTGGGGCAGCATGTAGTTCCAGATAGCAAACACACTTTTTGTGTCTCTGTGTACTATCCAGTTCTGGATAACATGATTGGGGAAATAGGAAGATTCTAACACAAATTGTAATATTATGCAGGGTGTCCTGGCACTAAATCCATCAAGTCCAACTTTTTTGAGAGAGGAGGCTGTTCTATTATTGGCTGAAGCCTATGAGTCAAATATTGAAGATCTCAAACACAAGTTACATCAGACGAGGAGAGTACTAGACAGAAAAAAGGGGGGAAAGGAGAGTCCTACTACTCTAATGGAGTTCACTCAGTTTTTGGACCCATACCAGGATGTTTTTTATGAGTCATTCAGGTTGTGTAAAATAGCAGTTGTTTTACCTGTGAGCAGTGCATCCTGTGAAGGAAGTTTTTCATCTCTCAGGCTCATTAAGACTTATTTGCAGTCTACTATGACAGAAAAGAGACTATCGAGTTTGGCTGTACTCAACATTGAATCAAAACACACAAAAGCATTAGATCTAGATACATTTGTGAAGCGTTTTGCTGAGCAACATGGAAATCGCCGCATTCAGCTGTTAAGCATGACAACTTCATGTTATGCTCACTAGTGCGCCTTTAAAAAGCTGTTAAAATTATTAAGTTTAAAATGTGACACTGGTGTTAATGGTGTAAATCCTGCTGAACATGAAGCAGTGTTGTTATTGTTGTTTTTTATGCCTCTTCTTCTGTATATACAGTATAAAACTGTCCAGAAACAGCCTGTATGAACTTACTCTCAAAATGTTTTTGTACTTTTAAGGACTGGGAGCAAAATTTATTTTTATGTGACTTCTTTTCAGGTTTGTAACTCTGAGCCTTTTTGTGTAATTTGTTGATACAGCAGCTTAGATTTACATGCATGAAATGTCCCTTTATGTCGCCTTAACTGCTGTGAATATTGTATATACTGTACTATACAGTATTTTTCATCACTTTATCAGTTAAGACCTCTTCTGTCAAAAAATTGTTCAAGCTGGGACACATTGGGAGAATGTATGTTTTGAGTAAACAATAAAAACGATGTCCAGTAACTTGTTTGAGTGCCGTGACCCATTTATTTCCACAGTGTATTTATGCTTACCTTAGTACAGCTCAGTCCGTAGGTCTTCATGGGTAAGTTTTTCTTTGGATAGTTTCTTCTTGTACAATTGCTGCCTGCAACGCTGTCACTCTGACACAGTCAAAAACTGTTTGCTTCCCCTCTCACACATCTGCCACTCATCACCTGTGTCTTACCTTAATGCCGTTCCTGTGATAATGCCCTACCTAGTGTTATCATACTTGTATCTCCTATTAAGTGAGATCACATTGTATGGTCACTTATTCCTAATATGAACTGTTTCACATGAAACCTCAAATTCAAGACATTGATTGTGTGAGATTAAGTTTGTCTGTATGAGTTTGTAAATGGCAGCCCGTGCCCTTTTGTAGTGTACATACTATTTCTCATCTAACTGTGATTAAATTAAGTATATGTCTGCCATATGTTGCCACCCCTAAAAAATTCCTGGCCCCCTTTTGCCACCCCATAAATATTTTTCTAGATCCGCCCCTGTTGCCATGTATAAGCCGTGCATCCCCTCTCTCATTTTGTCAACATGAGATTACTCACAAATATGTGTTAGCCGGGAGTCAGAGGGAGGGAGTGCAGTTTAATGTGCTTCACTGAAACGTGGCTGCAGCAGGATGTTCCCGACTACAGCCTGACCATCAATGGCTTTCAGACTGTCTGGTCTGACTGGGATTGCATCAAGAGTGGCAAGAGGAAAGGCGAGCAGCTTGCTGTTCTCGTTAGATGGTGTAATTCCGGTCACATTACTATTTGCCCAGGGAGATCTCATATGTTTCCCTCTGCAAACCTGTAGACAACGTTTATTGTCATACACACCGCAGTAACCAGACTCCAGACAGACCACCCAGGTTCCCTCATCTGCACCCTCAGCGCACGCCCAGTACACTCATACAGGGTTTCCTGGCCAGCCCTGAGTGGGCTGCACCTGAACCAATATTTGTCGTCATATCATCAGGAACTTTACGTCAGTGTTGTCCGAGCACATTGAAGATTCTGTGGATATTGCATTTCAGTCATGAAAATTACGGCTTTATTCTGTCGAAGCGTGGTCTCCGCCTTTTTGTGTTCACCTGGAGACCATGCAACCACCACCGCACCGCAGCTGGGTGTGAAGGAAGCCGCAGACTCAGCTGGTAAGTCTATTTTCTTGAAACAAAATGTTGCCTGTAAAGTGTGATTTATTATTTTAAACTAAATAGGGATTCATTTTATTCAACCTTTGAGTTGTCTGTTGAGGTTGGGAGAGGGGTGGACAGTCTGCGGTCTTGGTTAGCTTGCATGATAAGTATGTGTTTATGTGAGACTGGTCACCGATCACGGATAGCAGTATAGCTGTGGAAGTAGCCGTCCAGTATGTGCACATGCTAGGCTATTTTAAAATGCTACAGCTCTTAAAGTAACTAGTATACTTCTTTCCCAGAAGACTAGGTCAATCACACCCCGTCTGCATCATGCTCGTAACAGCTGGTGTCTATGTGTGACCTCTGACAGCGGCGTCAGAGAGGAGGATGCTGTCTAGGTTGTTGGTCATTATGAAGAATGTCGACCACCCACTCTACAACATGCTGGTAAAACACAGGAGCACAGTCAGTAGACTGATTCCCCCCACAATGCACCACTGGACACAGCAGGAGGTCATTCATTGGGGGCGGCTGTGGCTCAATTGGTAGAGTCGTCACCTCTCAACCAGAAGGTCAAGGGTTCAATCCCCAGTTGGCCAAATGTCTGATGTGTCCTTGGGCAAGACGCTTAACCCCAAATTGCTCCAACTGCTTCAGTGGTGGTGTATGAATGGTATTAGTTACTTCTGGTGGATGATACTACATAGCAATAATCATTACCATCAGTGTGTGAATGTGTAGGTGTGACATGTGGTGTAAAAGTGCTTTGAGTAGTTGGAAGACTAGAAAAGCACTATATAAGCTCAAGTCCATTTACCATTCCTGCCTGTGGTCATCAAACTGTTTAACTCCTCCCTCTGAGAGTCTCACTGCTTGAAATACCACCCGTCATTATTCATTATTAGACTTCAACTTATTTCACTGCTGTACACCTCCCTCTTTTTTAAGCATTTATTACAACAGTTCTGTACTCATGCACACATCTGTACTTTATGAACACATCTGTACTACATCTGTACTTTATACAGGAGTGGAAGCTAGGCTAAACATCTAGCAGATGAGTATAAGCTGAAAAACAACATTGGGCTAGTTATATGCTTTATTGAAAAGATTCAGCACTTTACCTCTCTTAGTAAGTCCCTTTGTTTTAGCATTACCTTGGCTGACCACATACCTGTTCTTCTGCCTTAATTACTTTTAACAATCCAGCAGTTACATTTCCATCACTCGCTGACTGAGTTATACGTTTCTTTGAATCTCATCTCTCTCCTACAATCTTTCACTTCCTGCTGTCATGCTTGTTATGAGATCCTCTAACGTCCTTAGCTGTGCCTCTTCCACCTCCTGACATCCCCGAAGTCCTGTTTTGATCCTCCTCAGTCCTTCATTGTGCTCTTGTCGTACAGTCTTTACTTCATTTTTGAAGACATTGAGAACTACTGAAGCAGAAGTCAGTTTCTTCTTGTTCTCTGTCTCCTCTCTCTCCACCTCCTCCAGCAGTGCAATGAGTTTTTCTTTTAAGGTCTCTAAGTTTTCCTTCTGTTCAGTCAGGGTTTTGATCACATCTTCTGCTGCTTTTCTCTCCAACTCCTGACAGGATTCAGTCTTTCTCTCTGTGACATCTGTCACCTTTTCACCCTCTGTTATGATGACATGAAAAAGATGATCATATTTCAACAGATGCTGTGATAGCACATTCCGCCATGATCAGAAAAACTGATCTTTAGCAATGTAATGGTAATAAATGCATTGAGATAAAGGAACACTGAAACCTGTACATACTTATTTTGTTTTGTCTACACTTCAACACGACCAAGAAAAGTGCAACGATAAAGGATAAACCGACAGCAGAAAAGATGGTGATATGAGGCCCAGACCGGCAGCCCACCATGAACATGTCATCTGAAAAGCAGAGGATCAAGGTTATACTTGGAAAATAGAAATATATAATACTGACTTTTTACAAATATGCCAACCTGGAACATGAATGTGTGTCTCTCTGGTCTGGTTGATGTTGTTCTGTGTGACTCTACAGGTGAACATGTTGTTGTGTCTCCTCTCCACAGTCACTCTGCTGCTGACAGTATAGAGACCATCAGGATGTCTGATGCTCTCTGTAGATCCAGCAGAGAGGAGGTTTCCCTCACTGTCCAGCCACAACACCTCAGGCTCTGGATACCAGCCTTCAGACTCACACTGAAGATTCATTCCCAGCTTCACTTCCTGTTTCTCAGTCCTTTCTAAACTGATGGCTATGAATGAAACTACACCTGAAAACAAAGAGGAAGAAAATAGAGATCATGTTTAGAATCTTATTTGTAGCTCTTTGAGTACCATTTTTTAAATTCTGCTAGCTACGTATACGCTAGTTGAGCTCTTAGCCTATGGTAACATTGATCGTTTTGAAGCACAGACCCACCTTCTCTGCTGCCATGTTGTCTTTAACTGAGGAGTCTTTAAATCAAAACAGCTTTATGTACTTACAGTATACCACCATCTTATTTAAATGTACCGTGATGACCTCATGATGGAGGAAAAATGGTAAAAAGTGGCGCCGTTACATTCCGTACATATCGCTATGTATCCCAGCATGCTTTGTGCAGCAAAGGTTAGTGCATCTTCTACACAGGATTTAACATTAACATCTTAATGCCAAAGAAACCTTAAAACTGATCTTGAATTCTTCCTTAACCTATTAATTATAATAATATGTAAACTTCAAGTTCAAAAGCTTAACTCTTTAACCTTTGACCCATCTCGAAGTATCTCAATATATCACTGAGCTTCTTTCCCTTTGATGAGCTCTGCAGCAGCTCGGACTTATGTTGTAAAAGCCTCCTCACATTTATGAAAGAACCATGTCATTATTAATGGTACTCTTCTGACCAGTCTTTATTCATCCATAAGGTTCTCTAACTCACATTTTTTTTTTTACATTTGAACAAGATACAAACATGAACACAGAAATATATACTGGTCTGAGCTCACAAAGAAAGGGCAGAACTTAAAGATTCTAGATATTCACTCACCAACAACGAGCTTGACGGTAGCTTCTTTAGCAAGTGTAGGGATGAAGCATCTGTAGTTCCCCTCATCAGAGAGCTTCACTCCAGAGAGCTTCAGTGACACGTCACCATTTCTCAGGTTGTTTATGGACAGTGACGTCCTTCGCCTGAAGGAAACCTGTTTTTTACTCTCCAGTTCCATGCCGTCACGCCAAACATAAACAAATCTGGGGTCCAGATCAAGTCTCGCCCACTCCACAGTCATGTCTGAAGTATCCACAGGGGGGTCCAGGCGGCATGGCAAAATGATGTCATCCCCAACCATTGCTACTATTGGCAAAGATGGAGCAACCACTTGGGAGTGACCTGGTGAAAGCAGGTTGGGATTTTACATTCTGCTGGTAGGAGCACATTCAGAAAATACATCGGCACAATGTCCTACACTTTTTATTGGACAGCTACCTAAAAACTATAATGGAGTCCTAGGCTGCCTTATGAATGTCTTAAAGTTGCTTAGTGTGAAGAGTGATTTAGAAATACAGGTGTAGCGCCCGTTTCAAACTGGAAGTCATCCAAGCCAAATGTTACATTAACCACTCGAGATACCTCAGCAGGTGTGAAGTTAATCGGATGAAGGGTTATGAAAGCTGAACTACAGATGTATACGATAAAAAGCCACAGATTGCTTTCTGTGGACTTCATTTCAAATCAGCCAACTGTACCTACATGTTTCTTACACAAGGAAATTCTCTGACTCTATTACATTGTTTTTAACTTACATTGTTTTTACTTACACCCCCTCTTTGGGGAGGTCCCCTGAATCCCCTTGAATTATAAACATACCTGACAACTTTGTATAAGGCAGTAGGCTAGTTAAAGAGTTGTAAGCTAGCTAGCCAAATGCAACTAGTGCTAAAGGCAAGTGTGGACCAAATTAGCCAAAACTGCTGTCCTAACTGAATAAGAATATTTCATTAGATATATTGTGAAATAATGAGTGTTATAATCTTTCCCAGTATGCCTCTAGCAGCAAATCAGCTGTTCGCAATACATAATGTATGTGGGTGAACTTTTTCGTGCACACGTTTGGATTCAATGAGTCCATGTTGCTAGAGATAGTTTAGCTTGGAATTGAGCATGTAAAGTCTTCTGACTACTCAAAGTTACCCCCCTTTTAACACAGCAACCGGTTTATGGAGTACAAATGAAACATAGTTAAACTGTAGATTAAAGTTTTTTTTTCATTCTGTGTAATTGGAGGTGTATGGTGGGTTTTGTAGTCTTTGGACAGAATCACTCCATTTCCTTTGTATTCTCTTCGGGGGGCAGGAGCTCAGTCTGTAGGGATTTGGATTGGTGAAGAGGGTTACCTGTTCAAGTGACTTTCTGGGGTGTGTTTATTACCTGCACAGCAGCATTGTCTCAGCAGAAGGATGACAACGCTGTGATGGAGAAAAGCACTGAAGGAGCCGAGCCGTCGTTTAAAGGAGAGTCTTTCCTCCATGTCACACATTGTGGGGTTTTAAAGACTGAAATAATCACACATCATAATTACACGTGTAATATGCAACACAGGTGTCTTTAAACATGTAGTCTTTAGCTCTTATCTAATAAATAAACCAGATCATGTTTGTATCTGTTTTTAGGGTTCTGCATTAAAAACATTTGTTCTTTACTTCACAAACATATCATATCCTCCAGTTCTCTTACTTTGTAAAGGAAACATGATTCAGCATATTGAAAACACTACCAACCATACTTTAAACCAATGTTACTGACCTGTTTCATGGCTCAGACGATCACCTCATCTGTGAAAGACAAAAAGACCATGCTGAATTTAGCTTTCCGTCCACATGCTATCACACTGAAAAGTTTAAAGTGTCCAAAGGGCCATTTCAGTAGTCCCAGTGTAAACACAGAGATCAGGTCATCAAATAATGATTTTTTTATGGCACCAGGGAGACAGAGAGGGAGCCAAGGCAAGTTTATTTATAGAGCTGTTGGGCCTCAGCCATGTGTGCTGGACAAAGGACTCAAGCCTGTATTGCAGTTTTTCAAGCCTAATAGAGTTATTTTGGAGGAAACTATACAAAGGAGTCTTAACCCAGGCCCCCCCCCCCCCCCCACCAACAGCAACTAACAAATAGGTGTGAAAAGTGGGGGGGGTGTCTAAATTCTCTATCCTCATTGGAGGAGGCCTGAGGTAAACTCACAGGCAGTTCCAGTCTTTAAAAGCAATCGCATTGCCCACCCTCTTCAAGTGTGGTCTGCCGACACTAGAGGATGCCTCCTCCAACAAGATGGACTCAAGCATTTGAGGAGACAAACCCTTTCCTCCTCTTGGCTTACATACACTGTAAGACCGGACTTTATATCTAATTAAACGATATAAAATGCTAAGTTTGTTCTACAAATTTTTAGACATAGTCGAATGTGTGAATAACTTTAAGTTAAATGACCTTAAAATTCTAAGTTTTAGTCATAACCACGCCTCTTCATGTCCTTTGCCTTGTGAAGGAGCGCCATTTGAAATTTTAGGTTGCAGGTAACAGGCATCTTTGCTGCATCTTCGTCCTCCGGACCGTTAAGTCAGGTAACGCTCTTTTCTCTTTATTATTATGAGTGTGTCAATTTGAGGGGCTGTTGGTGAGGAGTGAGGTGTGTTTTAACTCTGACAGCAGTGGGAACCTTGTTTTCACAGTTAACATAGACATTTTCACCTGCTAGCTACCTTTTAGCTAGAGTTAGCTAGCATTACTTTTCTCATTGTAGGAGAGGCTGTTTGGGAGAAATTGAAACAGTTTTAATGTTCACCAGTTTGCCAGACATTTTTCAGCTCTTATCTAGGCTAACTGTTAGCTGTACCTCGCCACTTTTCGTACCCGGGTGGCTGTTTGTGAGCAGTGAAAACGGGACATCATTCCCCTGCTAGCTACCTGTTAACTGTCCTGCTTTTGTTACCGTCGTGTGGCGGACACCGCTTCACATTGAACAGCTGAGGGGACCAGCAACACAGAAGGATATGAGGTGGGCTTCACAGTACTATTCCAGCGGAAGAGAGAAGGTGGCGACGGCCCGGCTGTTGTACAGTGGTCTAATGAATCTGGTGAGTGCTGTTAAGTTAACTTTAGTGAACACGTTGTATTTTGAGACGGCCATTGATTTAAATAGGCGCAGTTAAGGTTAAAGGTCCCATATTATGCTTTTTCTGGTTTTATATCTCCTTTAGTGTGTTTTCCAAGTGTCCTGTGCATGTTTAGTCACATCTATGTGCAAAAATTCAAAGTCCGCGGAAACGCGGCTTCTTCTACCTCCTCCTGTTAGCTGCAGCATTAGTTGCATGTAACGCTCGGTTTTAGACTCCCTCGATAAAAATTTGTCAATCCGACGTCATTGTCAGTATCAATATCACTGATCTAAGCCCATTGGCTCGTTGTGGCAAGCTCTGCAGCTCATGTTGAAATTTCCGAGATGCGTGCTGAGCAACTGACCAATAACGACAGAGCGGATCAGCAGACTTGGCCCACGTGGGGTCTAGCAGTGAGGACTCAGCAGAGTGCAGCTGACGGACTCAGAGCATAGAGGGACCAAGGAGGAGCAGTACATGAAAACAGACACTTTTTTCGGACTTTAGCTATTGTGAATGTACAAAAGTAGGAATATAGATTAAATATGTGTATGTATGTATGTGTGTGGTCAAGCTGTCAGAGTTAAAGGCTTTATATGCGATTTTTCACACTTAAATATAATAGAAATCAAGTATATCCTCTGAAAATAACTCTGTGAGTCATGACTGTCTACAATGGGTGTAACACCCGAGTCCCACTGTATGTGATGTTTTCAGAGTTTTTTTTCTGTTTATTGACATAGCCAGCCCAACGTCAGACTCCTCCCCTCACGAATAAAAGTTGTTTAATTGAGGGACTAGAGAAAAGAAGAATAACATACTGTACTCACTGCTTAACTGTGTTTCTAGATCACGCTTATTTCGGGTAAATTTACATGCAGTGTGAAGATACGAGCATAATAAAGATCGCTAGCATTAGCATGCTAACACAACAATGCACCGCAAGTTGTTTTGGTTTCATGCTGGTGCTCAAGGGCGACATCTGCTGGATCAAAAAATCGCACATAAAGCCTTTAAATGATGTCCTCCCGTTATCAGTGTGCAGGGTACTAGGAGAACCTATGGTGACACTGAGAAGACTTGTTATTTGCTAAATACCTGTCCATCCTTTTTCCCCAGATGGCCGTGCAACAGAAATTAACCATGAGGTTTGAGTTTCTCAGTCTCTGTCCTGAACGCTACTGTTCTCTCACATTCTCTACTCTCATCATTTGCTCCTCTCTCAGCTTTTGTCTTGTCTCATACTCTCATCTTTTCTCCTGTCCTCTCTCCTTTCCTTTCATGCCATTTTGTCTTGTCCTCTCTTGTACTTTCCAGTCTTGAAAATTAGACATTTTTGTCATAACTTGTTGGAAAGTTTTGGAATTTGTTTGATAAGAACTGTGTGTTGTTTTCCATGCCCACTATGTTCCAGACCATGGAGCCAACAGACATCAGGTGCCTTTGTCTTCGGGGACTGCCGGTCATCTTGGGAGATGATCCTTCCGCCTTCTTCAAGACATGCTTCGTAAGTAAATGAATTTGATTTAAATGTTTCAGCTGCATTTTCTTTTTTTCCATTTTAATTTTGAACCTTTAATTAAAATCATATGCTACTAACTTTTTCAGTGTTTCTAATACTTGTACTTCTTTCTTTTGGCTAGACAAATTCTACTAAACAATCTCAATATCTGCATTATTGGTTAATGGCATGACATAAACTGAAAAGACTATAAACATCTTTTAAAAATAGGCTCAATTAATGTTAAATATTTTACTTTGGCTGTACAAATAAAAAGGAAGCACTTGTGGCCAGGTCGTAGTGTGCCTTGCTATTCTTTTCAGCGCCCATTTAAACACTAGAGCAACCATACAGCTGAAGCGGCTCATGCCAGGCTGCAGAGGACCATTGTCTACGGATTTTGAGTTTCTCCTATTTTATTTGCAAAAATATACCTGAAAGCAATCTGTGGACAGTCCAATCAACATAACAGCATGCCACTACAGTTTTAATGTCTATATCTGTAGAATATGTCACAGACTTTAACTAGTGCACCATCTTTATTAAAAGCGTACTCCACGTTAAACAAATGGGCTGGAACAGTGGGTAAACTCTCCTTTTGCAATAAGTACTTGTAAGCACAGATCCAAATATTGCACTTTATTTAAGACGAATGTTATTGTCCTTTCAATTAGAGGTCGACCGACACATGTTTTTTTTAAGGCCGATATAATTCTGATAGTTTGAGGGAGGAAAAAGCCGCCATTGGCCACTATTGGAGCCAGATTCCGCCGCTGCCGTGAGGTTGTAAAATGTCCTATCAGCGCCGATTAAGACCTCTACTTTCAATAATTACTTTCAGTGTATGGTTTATTTTCGATGAGGCTATTCATTCTTAACATCTGAAGGTAATTTTAAATCTGTTTCTCTCTCTTTTAGGATGCAACTGACAAGGACTCATACAGTCAAACTCCAGTGGGAATCCTCTGCATTGATGAAGAAAATCCTCAGCTGAACCCATCCAGAGTGGGGATCATCTTGGAAGGGTGTGTGTTGATGGATGAGCTGGCTAACATTCCTCAGGCCTTCTGTGTCCTTTTTGGACTGATTTACGCCCTGCACCTGGACTATCCCAAGTACATGAAAAACACCTTCTTTTTGTCCAGCAGGTGATGCTCAACCTGGGTAAAAGTGAGCTGGCACCCAAAATTCAGACTCTGAAAAATCAGCTTGTACTGTAAAACGGGGTTCCAAGTAGTTATGCTACAGTTCCAGATATCAGATGCATTTTTATTTTTGCATTTCAACATGTCTGTGCACTGTTTGCACTTAATGCTGGATGGCATTGGCACAGATATCGTGAAAAGAGGTTGATTAATAACAAGATTCTATATTTACTCAGTCCTAGCATTAAGTAAAGTAATCCCATGCTGTTAGCATTGTGAACGCAGGGTATGGTTTTTAAGAGTTTTTGTAAAAACCGGTAACTGTCATACAGAGAAAGGTTGAAAACCTAAAAACTTGCAGGAATTTATAAAGCAAGTAGGTGCAAAGCAAAGCATTATTTTCCTTGACTTCTCATGTTGTTGTTTGAAGTTAAAACTTCTGAAATAAAACAGAATAAGAATGTAATTTTGTTATTTGCTTTTATTGTTAATTAAAATGTTCTACTGAAACAAATTAAAAACAGAATTTAAAATTGTACACATTTTGAAAATATTAAGAGGACTTAATTTAATATTACAAAATATTTTAAGTTAAATCAACTTGTAATTTAGTGCAATGGGCTTAACATAATAGCGTGATAATTATGCAAAGTAATTGACATTGCAAAAGATTTTAAGTTAAATCAACTTGCCATTTAGTTTGTTGTACTTAAAAACCTAAGTTAAATTCACTCAAGTTTTCATTATACATTACTTAAATTTTTTAGGGCAACCGGTTTCCTCAAATTTTTTAAGTAAATTCAACTCATCTGGGTTTACAGTGTAGGTTAAACTCCAGAGCTGAGGTTGTTCAGTCTAGGTAGCTCTTCACATGCTGAATTCAAGCATCAGAGGATTCAGCTGACTACTTCCATGGCATATTTTTAGGAGTTTTCGTCGTAATCAGATGCTATCAGGTTTGAGCAAAAAGAAGAGTTTCTTTCCTTTGATTTTTCAAAGGACGTCATTGAACGCAACTGGACAGGAGCGCTGAAGAAAGCCCACTGATCCCTGAATCCACAAGGACACATAAAGAACTCGGCTCCTGCAACCAGAAGACCCTAGAACAGGGCTCTGGTCGAAGATCTGAATCCTGCTACCCTCCTCCTACTTCTGCCACGAAGGAACCCTGCCTGAATCTGTTGATTTTAACATTCAACACAGGGGAGATCCAACCAACTTTGCAACGATCACCAGGAGTTACGCCAAGTACGAGCTTTGGCCTGGGCAGAAATAGTTTCAGAAATAATTATGTTTCTTTTATAACCACTGATAATTATGCATCATTGTTGACGAGACGTCACATTCTGTTTATTATCTGTTGTAAGCTGCTGCATTTGTTTTATTGTGATGAACCGCTGTGTTCGCCTATGTGTGTAATGCTATGCTAGTTTACCTTCAGTCAACGGCTTCCACAATCAGAAAGACCAGAGTACCCGCCGTTGAATCAAAGTTCGGCCACTGGCTTTCTGGTTTTAAAGGCTTTATATGCGATTTTTTTATCCAGCAGATGTCACCCTTGAGCACCAGCATGAAACCAAAACAACTTGCGGTGCATTGTGGGTTAGCATGCTAATGCTAGCGATCTTTATTATGCTGGCATCTTCACACTGCATGTAAATTTACCCGAAATGAGCGTAATCTAGAAATGCAGTTAAGCAGTGAGTACAGTATGTTATTCTTCTTTTCTCTAGTCCCTCAATTAAACAACTTTTATTCAGGAGGGGAGGAGTCATCCGTCGGGCCGGCTATGTCAACAAACAGAAAAAAAACTCTGAAAACATCACAGACAGTGGGACTCGGGTGTTACACCCATTGTAGACAGTCATGACTCACAGAGTTATTTTCAGAGGATATACTTGATTTCTATCATATTTAAGTGTGAAAAATCGCATATAAAGCCTTTAAGTAACAGTTACTGAACTCAGCTCAGAGAGCTCAACTATTTCAAAAGGCAGCCACACGGCTTCCTTTGTTGTCCACCATTTTGTCCACATGTGATAATGTTTGTTTGCTTAGATTAGTTTTTAATAGTTATTTGTTTGATTAAGTTCATTGATTTTTTATTGATGTTGCTTTGTTTAAATAAATTCTGTTATAATTTAAGAGAGTAGTTGTTTGTGATTACTGGTGTATTTGCATTGTAATATAAGCTGGGTGCGAAGGCTTTGTGTACGGATTTCACGCCTTCAATTTATTAAAGATAGTTATTACTTATTAATAATATTAGTAATTAAGTAACTGATTTGAGACTGATTTTAGTGATATTTTGGTTATATTTCCCTGATTTCAGGGTGGTGCCCCCGAGTTGATTAAACATAGTTTAATGATATTGTTATCTATATTAATAATAATTAAATATAATTATTAAAGAATATAACCAAAGTTGACTGTATAGACCCCCAACATAAATGGTGCCCCATGTGAGGTCTTCAATAAAAAAACAGCTTTATTGCACTGTTAATGCACAGTAATCCAAACTTTTAATCCTAAAAGAGATCTTTCTTCAGGAAAAATTTTCTTTTCTTTTCTTGCTTGTTGTTTATTCAGAGCAGACAGCTAGCTGTGGCTTAGTTGTGTTGTATGTTGTTGGTTAGGGTTAAAGTAACAACTGTTGTCCCCTTTGTGTCCATACAAAAATTGGACATAATGATGCAGTTAGTGTGATTTTCTCAGTGAACTTGTTTTGTTGCATTAATCCAGATTTTGATCCTGAAATATTTTACTAAAGGATTGTGGTGCTCTTTGTTATTTGAGACAACAAGTCAGACATTTGGCCACATGAGAGGGTAATCTAAACAATTCTTGCATGGCCAGCTGTCTGAGAGGTGTGAGTTCCCCCAATCCAGAGGATTTGATATGGGAATCCCCCACCTAAGCTTCCAGGATATAGAGCAGTGATCAGTTTTAAACTTATATCAGATTTACTCTCCTGTTGATTTAGCATTGTTTAGTTTAACCTACATTCCAGGATAGGGCTCAGTGATCAGTTTGGAAACTTAGATCAGAGTTGCTCTCCTGGTGATTTGGCTTGGTTTAGCTTAGCAGCTTCCAGGATATAGTGCAGCGATATGTTTGAGTACTTAGATTAGATTGGCTCTCCTGTTGATGTAGTTTTAGCTTAGCAGCTTTGCTAACAGTAATCCACTGGGTTTCTGTTTTACCACATAAAATATTTACCTAGACCCTATATGAGCTGGGAGCTGAGACTCCTTTTGGATCAGACCACGCAGCACTGCAAGAAACGGTTGCTGGTCTGTCACACCTCTTCTCAGAGGAGAGTGCCAACCTATATAGCTATTCAATTAGCATTTGTGAGAAGAAGTTGTAGGAGCTAGTTGATCTTGTCAACCACCGAGCCAGAACCACCACTAACAAAGACAGAATGTATGCAGAAGACATACATCAACCATGGGCCAAGACTTGCTGTGGATCAGACGATCCACCCCTTCATGATTGAGTTGCTGGTCTTATCCAACAGTCCTTGCCCCAAGTGGAGGAGTTCAAGTATCTTGAGGTCTTGTTCACAAGTGAGGGTAGGATGAAGCGTGGGATTGACAGACGGATTGGCTCGGCGTCAGCAGTAATGCAAGCGTTGTGCCGGACCGTTGTGGCGAAGAGGGAGCTGAGCCTGAAGGCAACGCTCTTGATTTACCGGTCGATCTACGTTCCAACCCTCACCTATGGTCATGAGCTATGGGTAGTGACCGAAGGATTGAGATCGCGGATATAAGCGGCCGAAATGAGCTTCCTCCGGAGGATGGCTGGGCTCAGCCTTAGAGATACGGTGAGGAGCTCAGACATTTGGGGGCAGCTCGGAGTAGAGCCAAACTGAGTTTGAAAAGAGCCAGTTGAGGTGGTTTGGTTCATCTCATTAGGATGCTTCCTGGTTGCCTCCCTTTGTAGGTTTTCCGTTCTTGCCAAGTGGGAGGAGAGTCAGAATTCACAGGAGGGATTCCATATCCCTTCTGGCATTGGAACGCCTCAGGATCCCCCAGGAGGAGCTAAAAAATGAGACAGCCTGCTGCCACCACGACCCTGGCCCGGATAAGAGGAAGATAATGGATAATGGATAATGGATATTTGAGTGTATTTTAAATTTAAATGTTTTTTTATATTTAAATGTAATTTTGCTAATTGTTTTTTTTCTAACAGTCTGTTACTTTGATTGGCTCTATGTATGAGGGGTTCTCTACAAATGAACTTTCCTCACCCCTTTATATTCCAAAGATATAAATCTACCTTATAACTGTTACTTCATCCTCCTCTGCTGAAATTATATCTTAAATATAAGCACCAATTCTTAAAGTGATTATTTTTTTGTGTTGACAGCAGAGAGGAAGGACATTTTTGATGTGTGTAACAGCTAACTATATGCAGCAGGTGGCAGAATTTGACTGCACAAATAAGAGTGTCTTTGTGGGTGTAGAGAAAGTTTTGCCCTGATTTGACTCTATGAGCATGGAGGTGTTTTTGTTTGACTCTCTCTGCCTGGTTTGACAAATGTTTCACTTTAGACCTGAGGTTATAGAATGCTGATCACATCAAAGGTTTGACATCTATGATTGTGGTTTTAGGGATAGGGGCTCACGTCGGCCCTCCTGATGCTGACACAAAGACTCATGGTATGGAGAAAACGCAGACTCAGAGGGAGAGTTATAAATCAGTCCTTTAATCCAGGCAGAGTTCGGTACACAAGAAGGCAATAATAAACAAATCCAGAGGTCTAGGCAAGGCAGGGTCAAAATGGCAGCGAGGGTCATACACGAAGATCAATATCAATAATAATGCTGGAACGTGGGAACACAGAGAACGCAACGAACTGGCAACATGAGGGAGAACACACACGGATTAAATACACAGACAATCAGGGACCAACGAGACACAGGTGAGGGTAATCAGGGCGGAGCTGATACACAAGGCGGAGACAAGAGGGGCAGGATCTGAAAGACAGTGACAAGGGTGAAAACCAAAACACAACAAAACCCAGGAAAATAATATTAAATTTGCAAAACATAAAACAAAACCTAATGCAGACTGAAACCCTTGTCAGATGTGTGGCACCCCATGTGACTGCTTGTATTTTCTTTGCCCTATGATTATGGTTTTTGAATTGATGGTAAATGGTAAATGAGTCCAAGAACCTTCAGAGAAGAGAGACAGAGCATGACGACCACACACATCATACTGTGGAAAACCAGTGTGCCATTTTAAATAAATGATAGGGTGGCCGGTAGGGGTCAAACGCTCAGCAACTGATGAAACGACATACATATAGAAAAATGCGCAGCATATATAGAAACGCTGCACATTCAAAAGCAAATGCAAACTACCACAACAAATTCAAAGGCTGAAACGCACTGCAAAGACACAAATGCTCTGCAAATAGGCAAAACAACTGCATAAGCATCAAACGCGCTGCAAGTACAGAAACAAAACTTAAGTCAAAACACACACAACCAGAAAACAACTGCAAACACAGAAACGCTGCAAGTTAATCCTTAAACGGAAGTGCTCCATGCCTGTAGGGGCGCTGTGGAACTGTTCATTTCGGTTTATTTACATGAGAGAGTAAGAGAGACAGCTAGGAACAGAAAGTTATGTTTAGATAGGGAAGTTGTATCGTTGAAAGACACAGGATAACTTCAATGTTACTGAAACGCAGAGATTAAAGCGAGTCCGACCGGGATTTTGACATCGGGGACGAGAGCCGAGTGTGGGTCCGTGGCTGCAGCCCCGGGATGCCTGAAGCTAGTGCTAGCTCTGGGGCTATGAGCTCCAGATGCAACTCATCCCTCTGCACCCGCTTTACCAGCCTGACACTTTGTGCTTTCACCATCCCCTGAGTCCATGTTGAACTCGCTACTCATTTCTTTGAAACAGTTTAACATTCTCCCTGTCATCAAACACTGACACTTCACCCACGGAGAGCCCTCTGCCCCGAGCCTGACAAGTTCAAAATCCTGGCAGACGGAAGTCCCGTAGCCTACTCAAGCCGGGCAACGGTGCCGGTAGCCGGGCAGCCAACTTAGCAAAGCTACCGCTCAACAAGACCTCATTCCTCAAAGTTTGTTTTTCCCCCTTTCATGTTATAAAGTCGTGTTAACCTATAGAAAGTGGGGCATAGCCCCGGCGATACGTTGCTCCGGTGGTTAGATAATAAATCCACTTCTCCGTCTCCGGCCCGGTGCCGGGCTTGTCTCCTACCGTACCGGGGCTGCTCTCATTGAATCCCCCCTCAGGTCGCTCACAGATGCGGGAGGGAGACGGGGAGGTGATTTTAATTAAACACCACCGGAGCCACAAGACTCCTCTCATCGGAGCAGCGTTTCTATTGTGCGCAAACACGACTTGCAGGATGTAACATGTAGGGGGGAAAACACAAGTTTGAGAAATTAGATCTTGTTGCGCGGTAGCTTTGCTAAGTTGGCTGCCCAGCTACCGGCAGTACATGACACTACAAAGTCTTGGTCTTTACAGAAGTTCTTATTTAGAGATCTGGTGGGCTTTCAGTAGTCAACAAAGTCTCTGACAGTTCACAATATGAATCAAAGCTATTTTAATCCCTCTGAGTGACTGAGACCTGCTGCCGCAACAACTCTGCACAGGAAACACAACAAATTTAGCTTCTCATTCAGTCCTACACTCAGTCAGCTATGAGACAACATGAAGGTCACTGTGCTTTACCCCATACTTTGTGAGTACTGAGTCTGTAACTTACATAAAATGTAACCATGTAAAAACTCTAACATCTTATCAGTCAATGTCAACTTAAGGTGTGATTAAGTATGTGTCTGATGGACCACTCTCTTCTTTTGTCTCTCCAGTGGTGTATGTTCTGTTGCCAACCACAGTCACAAATGTTACTCTGCTGAAGAAGTTGGTGAGCCAAGATTTATTTTAGAACTACTAAACATGTGATTGCACCTCTAATGGTAGAAACTGTGTTATATTGGATTTACTCATGCACCAAGAGGGAAAAGAGAAAACAGCTTTATGAAGGAACTCCTAAAGCATGATTTAACTGAATGGTCCTTTACTGTTTCCACCAGGAATTGAATTAGCATCAGACATGAACAATTAAGCTAAAGTATCATGTTTAACACAGATGTAGAGACGCCAGGACATAAACATTCTTAATATTGTGCAATTCCCCCAATACCAGCCCTCTTTCTTTCCACAGAAGCTGCTTTTCCTCACATTGACCCAAACAGACTGCAGTTCTTTGAATATGAATCCATACAATTAAACTGTGAGGGGTTTGACAGCTCAGCTGAATGGAAAGTGATACAGGCGAGTTCATCAAAGGATCCTCGATGGGAGGATTCAAAGAGATCTGTTAACATCTTTCCAGCCTTTGCATCACACAGTGGAGAATACTGGTGTGAAAACACAGACGGACAGAGAAGCAGCTCTCTCAACATCACTGTCACTGGTTTGTAACTCAAATTATTCCGATTATTCAAATATTTAGAAAGACTGATCCAGTTTGACATAAGATTATTGTCAAACATTTGCTGAGATAGTTTGATGCAAATGATTTGCATTTATTGTGAATGTATACTGACAGGGTTTAATACACTGTTTAGGCGCTGTTATGGATTTAAAAAAAAATCTCAGGAAATGATTTAGAGGGAAGTGGCTTCAGGGTGGTGCACTGGTTGTTAGCACTGTGATGGGCCGGTGTGCAGTCCAGAATGGACCAGCCCCAGTCCCTCGCCCATTGTCAGGGCGAGGGACTGGGGCTGGCTCCAGCCTCCCTGTGAACCTGAACAGAAGAGGCGTGTCAGCCAAGACAGCCCAACAATATCCACAGTCTTTAGCATCTCAGTGTGAATCTCATCAACACCTGGCGCCTTGCCACTGAGGAGCTTTCAAACTGCCTGGTGACCTCTGCCAAGGTTAGTGGTAAGGCTTCCCCCTGATCTTCAGACTCCACTTCAGAGGACGTGTTGTCTGGGTTCAGTGTTCCTCAAAGTATATAGTTTGCCAGGTGAGAGTGTGACAGGCACCAACGGTCTTCTGACTGACTCCTAGCAGCCGCTTCTATAATGGGGGCTTTGAACATGGACCACTAGAACTCCATATCCCCAACCTCCCCTAGGATGTAAGAAAAGTTCTTCCGGAGGTTGAAATTGAAAACCCTATGGACAGGGGCCTCCGCCAGACGTTCCCAGTTCACCTGCACTACACATTTGGGTTTACCAGGTCTGTCCGGCAGCCTTCCCCACCATCTGATCCAACTAACAACCAGGTGGTGATCAGTTTACAGCCCTGCTCCTCTCTTCACCCGAGGGTCCAAAACAAATGGCCGCAGATCTGATGAAAGGACTTCAAAGTCATTCATTGATCTTTGGCCTAGAATGCTCTGGTACCAGTGCTCGACCATGGTGTTTATTATGGCCAATCCATGACACACAGAACCCAACAAAAAAAACACCACTCTGGTTCAGATATTGCAGGCTATTCCTCCCAATCACCCCCCTCAAGGCATCACCATCATTGCTCACGTAAGCGTTGAAGACCCCCAGTAGAACTATAGAGTCCCCAACCCAGAGACTCCATTGCAATTTATTGCAACAGTGCAGCACTCAGCTAGGGGTTTGCCCTGGTCCCTCTTCCAGGCAAGTTTACTGGTTCACATTTCTTTCTTTTTATGGGGGTTTCGCTTGAACTGCTCTTAGTCTGGTCCCTCCGCAAACCAATCCACCACGTTAAAAGGGCGATTCTTGGAGGGGCGCCAATTCATATCAAATGTTATATATAGGTGCTTTAGAAAAAGCAGGTAAAATACCTTACTTATTGTTATGTTATGAAAGAGCAGGTAAAAGACCTGAAAGAAATGGAAAATATGTGGCTAGTAACTAAGATTTACAGATAGACGTGCAGTAATTTGATGTGAATACACAAAGAGATAGAGAGAGCGACAGAGAGTTCACTTAATGATGATGGTCTCAGCATGGTTGATACCTGTGTCTCTGTTTTTCAGCTGATGATGTGATCCTGGAGAGTCCCGCTCCCCCTCTAATGGAGCGACAGACTGTCACTCTGCGCTGTAGAAAACAGCTGTCACCCTACAACCTCGCCGCAGATTTTTATAAAGATGGACATTTCAAAGAGACTGGATATGAAGGCAAGATGACCTTTGTTAATATCTCTAGTTCTGATGAAGGACTCTACAAGTGCAGTATCTCTGGAATAGGAGAATCAGCACAGAGCCGGCTGGCTGTCAGAGGTGAGACATGTTCTCTCCCCGTATATATCTTAGGAAAGGGCTGTTGAATTTGTACTATATTTATTGTGCTCGTCAGCTCTTAATCTTCCAGGTAGATTATGAGATTTGAAGGATATTAAGGAAGGTTTTTGGCTGTTGGTGGTAGAATAAAGGTCAGTAGGAGACTCATCTTTGGCTTGGAGATCAATACTCAAACGAATAGATAATACACTCACAAACACAAAGCTAACATTGCCTAGCTTTTAGCTATTATTATGCTAGTATTCAATCATTAAAGAGCCCATATTATGCCCTTTTTGGGGTTTGTATATTTAATCTATGTACCTACTTTTGTACGTTCACAATAGCTAAAGTTAAAAAAAAGTGTCTGTTTTCATGTACTGCTCCTCCTTGCTCCCTCTACGCTCTGAGTCCGTCAGCTACGCTCTGCTGTGCCCACACTGTTAGACCCCACGTGGGCCAAGTCTGCTCTGATTGGTCTGCCGACCCGCTCTGTCGTTATTGGTCAGTTGCTCAGCACGCTTCTCGGAAATTTCAACATAAGCTGCAGGGCTTGCCACAACGAGCCAATGGGCTTAGATCAGTGATCTCACACTGACAATGACGCCGCACTGACAAAGCCGCGTTTCCGTGGACTTTGAATTTTTGCGCATAGATGTGCCTAAACATGCACAGGACACTTAGAAAACACACTAAAGAGCATATAAAACCAGAAAAAGCATAATATGGGACCTTTAATCTCTGAAAAAAAGACTCATATTATCATAGCATCAGTACTCCTTTGATTACCTCCATTAGGTAAAGACGTCATTATGTACCTTGACACTTGTTACCTTTAGAGAGTTTTTTAACTGAACAGTGGTATACCACCTGAAACATATGAATGAACTGGGAGACCTTTAAAGCATTTTATTGATTCATTCTGACAGTTCAAGATGTGAAAGAGACAACTCGTCCATCCAGCCCTGCTTCCAGTCAGCTCTCCACACTGTTATCAGTTGTGTTCTCCATTTTCTGTGTGGCTGTGCTGCTTGCAGTTGTACGACTACTTCACCATTGGAAACCAAATGGTACAAAACAAATCTTTATTTGAACGAGTGTATCTCCTTGATTTAATTGAATCTAGGAAATATCACAAGAAACCTCATGTTGTGTTCGATCATCAGAAGCATCTTTCTTTCCTCCTATTTGGAGTTTAATAAAAAACAAAGAACTTTAAATGTCTCAGATCCTGTCTCCTTTCTTTACCTCCTATAGTGACACATTTTCTCTCTGCGATACCGACAACAGACTCAGACCCAGGTGACTATCAGACCACTAAGCTGTGATTGAATGTTTTACCGGCACATACAGATGCTGTCAGTATCACTCTGTCCCATCACTTTTTAATGCTTGATTGTTTTTCTCTTGATTTCCAGTCTATCAAAACACTGCTGTAGCTGATCATGACCTGACGATCTACATCAACATCTCGAGACTCGAGAACAGAAGAGGTCAACTTCTCTGACCTTCAGTTCATGTTGTTCACAAGTCTATGTTTACTGTTCTGATTATTCAGTTCTATTTTTTGGTCACAAGGACAGGATAGAGTCACTTTGCATGAAAAGATATCACATGAAGAAATGTAAAGTTCTGTGTTTGACGAAGACATAGAAATAATCTTCTTTAGATTCATCAGATATCACTATTATGAAGAAAAAGTATACATTTTATCATTAGCATCTAATTATTAAGAGCTGCAGTGTGTCTTTTTACTTGTCTTATAAGCAGAACATCAAACGTAGACTTCATAGGTCTCCCTTTTCAATACGTGACGATGCTTTCATGTGTTACAGGTCATTCAGAGGATCTTACGGTCAGAGCTGGAACTACAGCAACGAAGGGGCGAGGTAACGTGTAACCATGTATTCTTTTAATGTAACTTACATCACAGAGGGCTGACAGTTGAGAAAAACAAACGTGATGGAACACGTTATGGTTGCATTACATGTTTGTACAGATGGTTAACAGTATTCACTCATCATTTGAGTGCATACCTGTCCAGCTGTATTTGTTTGACCTCTGAGAACCTCTGAGAACGTCAGTGTCCTTCTTTAATATTTGACTACATGCTACCTACATGTGAACATGATGTATTCATGTTGAAGATGTCTACCACCGAACATGTTTGTTTGTCTTTTACATCTCACTTTATACCTGATAAAAAAGGATTGTTTATTATTCCAATTAAAAACATCCTTACTTCAAAGGTGGAGACTCTTTTATTTAATCAAAGCTTTTTATTTTCAGTTTAAAGTTTACAAATGATGTAAGTTATTATCTGTAATCTGAGGATTCCACAGCCCCGTACCAGTGTGTTTTATAAAAGCTTCATGAATATGTTAGCATAGCCTATGTGTACGGTATATAAATAACATCAATAACTAAACAATAACTTAATAACAAAACAATATAAAGGTAGAAAGAAGACAGGTATTATAATAATATTAATTAATGTCATTAATTAATATTTAATAAAACATAGTTGACCTTTGCTCATGATACTTAAAATCACATAAACTCTATTTTATGGACGTTGTTTTGTCAATCATTTCTGTCCGTTAAATAAGGTTAAAAATGTGTTAATCAAAGCCGGTCACCTTTACAAGCCGTCAGATGACTGCGTACATTAGGGTAACAGAAACATGAACTCAGGTATCATCTGCAAAAAGATTCATCCAAATTGTTCAGTCAATTCAAACGATACACAATAAAAGCTGGTACAGTACCGTGTGATGTTATATCAACATGTAATGTATATTTGATTGACTTTGTGACAGCTGTTTGTAAACTAACATCCTGGTTCTCTTAAAGGTCACAGAGCAGAGACAGTGACGAATGGAGGACAGACTTCTGTGCAAGATGAAACAATGTGAATTCACAACATTTTAACAACAACTTTTTTATTTTTTTCAAAGTGCATAAACATTTAGTTTGAAAGGTGTTCAGCCTGTGGACGAGAGTGTGAGCAGGATGTGTGGTGGTGTGAACGCACACCTGGTTTATGCTTATATAAATGTATTGAAGTCGTATTATAGCCAGTTCTTTATACTGTATTTTAATTTTTTACTGATCTTATTGACTTTTCTCTTCCTAATGTTAACATTGTACATCAGCCGTGTAAGTCAGAGTATTGTGTCAGAGATAAGATGAACTTTATTGTCCCAGTGGGATGTTTGCCAAACACTTTTGTACTTTGGACTTTTTTGTCTCTTTCTGGTTCCCTCTTATGTATGTGATTTCTTAAAGAATAACAAAAAACATTTACAAAAAGCTTAGCTTAAAGAGTCTTTGAGTTTTCAATCCCTCAACCAGAATCATTGTTTTTGTATTTTAACATCAAATTAAGTTTTTATGACAGACTGACAACCTAAAGAAAGAGATGTCTTCATCATCATCGGTCATCCATTCAGCTTTTCTGTCCGCTCAGCGTGTTCATGAGTCTGATGATGCTGAGAACAGAGATGCTGAAACCTGTCTTAGACTATTAGTGTTCAACTAGAACCATTAACCTCAACGTGACCTCTGACTGATGCACTTTAAAAAAAAGACCTAATACTGTCATATAAAAGAGTTACACAGAGGTATTTTAATTATTGTGAGTATCTTTAAGAGAACAACATCAGGACGACGCTTGAACCACGGCTGACCATCTTCTGAATCTAATGTGAGGAAAGGAGGTCACAGTGCTGCCATCTAAAGGCCAAACATGATACTCTTACTTCCTTTATTTATGAACGTGTGTGTGTGTGTGTGTGTGTGTGTGTGTGTGTGTGTGTGTGTGTGTGTGTGTGTGTGTGTGTGTGTGTGTGAGTGTGTGCATGTGTGTGTGTGTGTGTGTGCGTGTGTGTGTGTTTGGTTCATTTACTTTATTGTATTTACATTTAAAACATATAAATTATATAAAATGTCTCTGAAATGAAAATGCCTGTCCTTCAGGTGAACTGTGTAAATGTGAAATCATTTGTAACTTTTCTATTCTCATTAAAGAGATACTTCATCCATTTGCATTAAGCTTTGTATCATTAGAAACCTGGTTGTATTTTTGAATGGTCGTGCATCCCGCCCTCATTTTCGCCTGAGACAGGAAAGCTTTGTATTTTTCGTCTGAAAAGGAGCAAAAATCATCATTTGCGTCATTGGAGACTGCTCGGTTAGCGGGGGTAAAACTACATCGCTAGTTCCTCATTTTTACCCATTTATTGATGACATAACCAGACCCTGCTGTGTTATAATAAATCATGACTGGGTCGTTCCCTTTTTGACCCAGCAGTGGGTTACCGCAACAACCCAATGTGCTTTATTTTGAACCCAGCTGTTTTAAGAGTGTATGACTTCATACATTATAACATGATCTACGTTACATGTTTGTTTTTGTGCATGAGTGAAAGTGACGTCTTCAGGTTTGCAGACTTAATGCTTCTAAAGAGATTCTCTGTTGTTTCTTAAAGACTCTGTGTCACGTAAAGTCAAACCTTTTGACCTTTCAGACACCAGAGATAACCTACACTGAAACTGGAAGTAGCTAATACTCGTACTATATTTATCCCCCTTTTTTTCTGAAGCTCAGAAAACCAGAAACAAGACAACAAGAAGGCTGCAGCTCGATGCCTTAGATTATGTGGTTACTCGCATTATAATCATTACAAAACACATTACATAATGTGAGCAGATTATTGTGCCGTAATAATACATAATGATGTTATTTGGTATACGCAGTCACATATGTTTGGATGATCTTTGTTGGGGACAGTCAGCTCTGTTACTGTGCTGAGACAGCAGGTAAGAATCTGTTCAGATATTATTCAACACTCAAGTCTACAGTTCATCTATCAGACACTTTAATCCAGAGATACAAACATCAGAGAGTAAGAAGCAACTGATCAACTATGACTTTTTAAAATCAGACTTATCCAACTTTAGAGGGTTAGGGTTAGGTTCAAGGTTCATGAACGTCGATTTTACTTTCAAACTTTAACACGTTTCAGTGTACTCTTCCTGTAAACCGGATGTGTCTCAACTGATCTCTGAGATTGTTTAGTGCCTGCTGATGCAATGTAACTGTTTGTTAACAGTTTGATTCAAAGAAAAATTATTGGTAATACTTTATAATAACCATCATCAATAAAAGGTAAATAAATAGTTCCTAAACTTTAGTTAATAGTTATTTTGCTGTTAACAAACAATAAAATTTGGAGCGGCAGTAGCTCAGTCTGTAAGGACTTGGGCTGGGAACCAGAGGGTTGCCGGTCCCGGTGCAGACCAAATCTGTAAATTGGTCTGGTAGCTGGAGAGGTGCCAGATCACTTCCTGAGCACTGCAGAGATGCCCTTGAGCAAGGCACAAAACACCCCCCCTCTTAGTCTCTTAATCTTAAATGATAGTTAATAATGTTTGATAATTATTTTTAATGCAATCATTTATGTTATGTTAACAGTTTTTTGTTGCACACATTATAACATTTTATACTCTATACAAATCCTCTACTGATATTTCAAAGGTCTGCTTTCAGACATCAGACATTCAGAAAGGAACAATATCTAAAATGTAGTGTTTGGATTCTTATTTTAAACAGCTGTAAATACTGAACAGATCAAATATATAGAATAATCTTATTTCTGTCTTTTCTCAGATGCAATTGTTTTGCAAATCGTTCCAAACAGACTCCAGTTTTTTTAATATGACTCTCTCACCTGTGACTGTGTTGGATTTGATGGTTTCACTGAGTGGAGAGTGATGAGCAAGGTCTTGGGAGTAGAGACTACATGTAGGTCTAGTTGGAAGACACCAAATGGACCCTGCCATATTAAACATGTCTATGAATCAGACAGTGGTGAATACTGGTGTGAAGCTAACGGGGAAACAAGGAGCAACTCGGTTTACATCAATGTCACCGGTATGTGAAGCTAACGGTTAAACTTACCACGACTGCTTGATGGACACAAATGAAAACTGTTTCAATATTGACCAACTCATCCATCCATCCATCCATCCATCTATCCATCCACCAACCCATCCATCTACCCATCCATCCATCTACCCATCCCTGTAGTAGATAACTGCACATTTAGTTTTTGAAATATAAATGTTGCCCATCTTTGATTGAAATATTGGCAAACTCTTCGTAAGGTGTTTGTTTGTTTTTAACAGGAAATTCAGAGAGACAGCAGAGTCATTGTTCTTTGAGGCAAAACTGTTGAACAGAGAAGGAAGTGGTTGTTGTGGTTTTTTGGACGATTGATTGGACCCTCTTTAGGACTCCCCTTCCCGAGCCACAGTGGTCTATTGATGAGGATTTGTTGTTGTTGTTTTTGTTGAATGACCGGATCAAATCATCACTTCTCTTGTTTTTCAGGTGGCTCCGTCCTCCTTAAGAGTTCTGCTCTTCCTGTGATGGAGGGAGAAAATGTCACGCTCAACTGCATAGACAAGGTGCATTCATCTGT
The DNA here is from genome assembly GCF_963584025.1 of Labrus mixtus. Taxonomy (NCBI): domain Eukaryota; kingdom Metazoa; phylum Chordata; class Actinopteri; order Labriformes; family Labridae; genus Labrus; species Labrus mixtus. Next base: position 27,804,552 of record NC_083623.1, read on the forward strand.
TTTAGCTGATTTCTTTAAAGATGGCGTCTTTAAAGGGGCCGAGTTTAAAGGAAACATGACCATAATGTCTCAAAGTCTGATGAAGGGCTCTACAGCTGTTTCATATTTGGTGTTGGAGAATCTCCAGAGAGCTGGTTGGCTGTCAGAGGTGAGACTTAAATTCCCCCGATGGATACACATCATATCTACACGATATTTGATCGTTTGTTCAGAAGGATGACAAGGCTATTTATGTAAAGCTCATTTATTGACAGTCTCTCCTGGACCACATGAGGGAACATATCCTCCCAACCATCGGCCCTCTGACGTCGTCATGGTGGGCACATTGTTGTTTGGTGGCCGTGTCTCTGCTGGGGGTGGGACTTTGTTGGAAACACAGAGGTACGGTTTATAGATGTATAAGGACCAGATCCAAAGACAAATTTTAAGTAATTTCTTCTGCTGTCCATTTTTCAGTGTCTCTGTGCTCCAGCCTCCGTCTGTGTTTTATGTAAGTTGTCAGTCTCAAGATGTCGCTCAGGTGAAGCACAAACAGGTGAGTAAGGAAAGTTTGTTAATATAGCTCCTTTCGCAGACATCAGCCACAAAGTGCTTATATAGACACAACATAAAGACAGGTGATGGAGTCACTACACGAGATATGATAACGTGATACTGATGGAGGAACCCCCCCCCCCCCCCCAAGAACAAGAGCCCTCTGAATTCTATGAATGAAACAGCTGTCAGCTTTGTGTACTCTATACAAAGTATTAAAGCCGGGTTGTAATGTCAGCTCACACTGAACGACTGTAATTTGAATACGACTTTTCTTATCCTTTATGATGAGTGTTGCAAGAAAGTTTAAAAACCCTACTTCCTGTAAAAAAAAAGAAACAGGTCCATTTCTGTTTTTATATTGGAATATCTTCTTACAAAACCTTCAGTCTATTAAAAACAGCCGCAGCTTTAACTTCTTTACAAGCTGCTGATATAGAGTCAGATAACAAGGTGTGTATGCATGCTTTGGTTTTCAATGCACAGCAGCCTCTACATCAGTGTGTGAATGTGTATGAATGGATGAGTTAATACTGATGGACTCTTTACTCAGCAGCCTCTACCATCATTGTTCAGTGAATGTGTAGGTGTGACCTGTGGTGTAAACGAACTTTGAGTAGTCAGAAGACTAGAAAATCTCTCTACAAGCTCAAGTCCATTTAATAAACGATAATTCATATTCTCCAAACACATCCGTTCAGCACTAAATAAAAAAACTTGCTGACGAGCTGAAACATTTAACTTCTTTCCAAACCAGAACCGGATCAATCCAGCTTCCCAGAAACCCCCGTCATCAACCACAGTGAACCAGATGAAGGCACTCTCTACCACACCATTGACTAGTCAGAACCGACTGATTCTTTTCAACAGTACATTTTAATAACAAGCCTGGTGCGTTCATTGACCTTCAAACTGTGGGAAAAGAGTACTATATCTTGAGTCAATATTTGAATTCTCTAGTTTCCTTGTTCTTGATCATGTATTTTTTATTCTTTCTGTCTCTTCTGTGTTTTTATCTTCCAGATCACAGAGAGCAGAGACGTGTGACTGCCTTTGTTTACCACTTGTCGTTGTTCTACGCCCACCGATTGTACATTATAAATGACTTCTGTATGTTCTACTGCTGACATAATAACGTGTAAACTCAGAGTACAAATAAACCCATTGTAATGAAATGTAACTCATACTGTTATGATGGACATTGATGGTTAATGGATGTCTCTAAGGAGAGACGAGCGATGTGCTCCTTAACCCTACGCTCGTGGTTCTCATCATCGTACGAGGTGTGCAGCTAGCTAGCAGCATGGCGCTCTATTTTAAAGAGCGTGACGTTCAGTTTAACCACATTGTTCCATGGTCGTCATCTGTTCTCACATTTGAAGAAGCTGCAGCTTTAAAATTCACTCTCTGTGGTCAGCTTCAGCACGTTGATGGCTCAGAACCAAAAAAAATACTGACGGCTGCTGTAAACCCCCCCCCCCCCAACCGCCTCACTCGTACATAAACTGATAAGAAAACACAAGATACTGACCTGTAGAAAATAAACACTTCTTATTCAGCAGCTTTTATCCAAAGTTCTTTGACTTCATAATGCAGCAGTACGACTGTTTGTTTGACATCTTAGATCTAGATATAGATCTATAGATATAGATATTAATCATCGTTCCTCCTTTTGTTGTGCTCATTCTTTTCAGCGCTTTATTAAGGACAGATTATATTTAACATGTCGGTCTAAATTAAAGCAACAGAGGCCATGTGTCAAACCCAACCTCACATCTTACTGATGGTGTTTTCAGAAACGTCTCCAACATTGAACGACAGTTTGATTCAGACTGAGTAAAGTCCATTCAAAGTGTAGAACTGAAGAGACTTAGACAAGCCTCCTTCATGTCAGAGGTTTTATAGCTCTGTGAGGCCCTCTAGAGGCTCAGCTTTGTCATTAGCCACACAGGAAACGGTGGTTCTGACTTCAATCTACTTCAGCTGTACTTGAGTCTGACTTCAGACAACAGGAAGACAACATGGAGCCGACACATCTCTTCATTAGACTTTGTGAGTACTGACTTACTCTTTGTGTTTCACTGACTGACTCGTTTAAAGATGATAAAAGAGTGTATCTTTGAGTCAGAATTGATACTTGATTGAATGATATGAATGTGAAATATTCCCATTCCAACAAACTACAAAGAAATCAACTCTCTGGATCTGATGCTCAGTTTATTGTTTTTCTCTTCCCAGTTATGAACGTGCTGATGCTGCTAGTAAAACAAGTTCAAATGAATTATTCTCTGCAAACTGGTAAGTCGTAGTATTTCCAAATGGGCGGTTAAATCAGAACATGTTTTCTACATTTCAAACATAATGAATGTCATGCTGCTCTCTGTTTCTCTAATCCAGTTTCTGCTGAGATCGTTCCATCCAAACTGCAGATCTTTGAATACAAATCCATCTCTTTTGACTGTGACAGTTCTGACGTGAAGACTGGATGGACAGTCATGAGGAAGATGAAGGGCAGAGCGAGTAAATGCGTCAGCACCTGGGAGACAAAGACAGACTCCATCTGTGCCATCAAACTGTTACCATCACTGGTAACGGAAGAACTGACCAAGAAACATTATACTGTTTAAACTTTAAAATTAGTTTTTATTTGTTCTCCTGGGAGCTGGATCTGTGGTCCTGGAGAGTCCTGTCCGTGCTGTGAAGGAGGGCGACGCTGTGTCTCTGCGCTGTAGAAGTAAAACCACGTCCTTCGCCCACATGGCTGATTTCTATAAAGACCGGGTCTTTATTGGCACCGGGTCCACAGGAGAGATGTCAATCAGGGCCGTTTCTAAGTCTTTTGAAGGATCTTACATGTGCAGCATCTCCAACTTTGGAGAATCGCTACAGAGCTGGCTCTCTGTCAGAGGTGAGACCAAACTGGCTCTCAAAACATGCTTCTGCGGGCGCTGGTGGTGCAGTGTTTAGTGCGCACGCCCCATGTATGGAGGCTATAGTCCTCAAAGCCGACGGCCCAGGTTCAAATCCAGCCTGTGGCTCCTTTCCCGCATGTCACTCCCCACTCTCTCTCTCCCTGATTTCCAACTCTATCCACTGTCCTATCTCTACATTAAAGGCAAAAATAAATCTTTAAAAAAAAAAAAAAAAAACATGTTTCTGTACCGTAAATACAAATTCTTTCCATTTGTATATTCTTTGATGTTTGCTTTAATATTAATATGTATACTAAGGCTGTCAGCAGCTGCACGGTGATGCTGTGGTTAGCGCTGTTGCCTCACAGCGAGGAGGTTCCTGGTTTGAATCAGCATCTAACTGGAGCCTCTGCATGTTCACCCTGTGCACCTTTCTGTCCAGTGAGATTAAGTGTTGGATGGTTCGTTGTTCATTTGGAGGGTCCCCCTCAGGGTGGAAATATTCTGGGAGATCATAGACGTACTGAGGGATCTTTGCTTGAGCCCTGTTTGTTAGACAAACAATGTTACTTAATGGACATAAACATATACACTGTTCAGGCATCAGCTGTAATCCCTTACAGTTAAAGACATCATTTAAATACAAACTGTGACATTAAGAGTTTGTGTGTTAAAGATATAACCTCTCCATCATGTCTCTGTGGTTCATTTTGTCTTTGCAGCAGCCCCCAGAGAGATCCACACCCCCTCAGGTTCCACCTCCTGTCACCCGTACCTCGTCTTAAGAACTGTCTCCACGGTCCTCATGGTGGTTCTGCTGCTGCTGCTGGTGGGACTCCTGCACTGTGGAAGACTCCGGGTCACATGTGTATGTGTTTGTGAAGTGTGCAAGAGAAGCTGCCAAACGGAGCAAAACCAAGAACTTAAAGATCACAGTGAGTGTACGGGTAAAAAGACTTTAGTCAGAAAGATAATAAAGACATAACTTTACATGTATTCAAGTCTTCAGCACCTTTAAATTATTAAAACAGAAAGTACTTCCTTCTAACGTCTGTGTTTGTGTCAGTGGTGTGGACATTAGCTCTGTATCATGTGTTATGTTTGGTTTCTCTGAAGCTCCAGCTGATGACTGCAGCCTGTCAGACGCTGACCACACAGACAGAGTTTAAAGGCTGAGCAGTCTCAGTTAATAAAAGTGTCCGACTGTGTGAATAATGACCATCTGTGATTATTAATGGTTCACTGCCTCATTTCAAATATGTTAAGATGTTTTATTTTAGCATTATAGCATCTCTTCTCGAGAGAGGCCCGACCATGACTTCAGGCAACTAAAAGTGGACACACACATACGCACACACAAACACGCGCACAAACGTTAGCAATAGGCTATATTTTTGGTAACCAATGGCCCACACCACCACAAGAATTTTCGTCTCATTGCAAACACATTAAAACAAGATAAAATAGCAGCATTAAATACAGCACAATGCTGTGCAACTGAATGAATTCAAACTAAACTGAACACAGCAGCAATGAATGAAACTGATATACTCTACTTATAGCTCTGTGTTAGTTTGCATCGAGTCTTCCAGCAGGATATGAGCTATCCTTCACAGACATTATCTTCCAGATTCAACACTAAAAATCACTTACCGAACTCCTGCCAGCGCTGGTTTCAGGATTCAGCACCATCACAACTTTTTAAATTACTAGGTTTACTTCGGATAAAACTTCCACAACACAGATTAGACTCAGTAGAATAAAGATCTGAAAGGAAGATACATTGTATCTTCATAATCTTTGTTCGGTTTTTGTTTATGACGTTTAGTTTGTTCGTTTCTACGAAGATTCTTTCATGTCTCGATAGAGAAACGTTGGACTGTTACGTTTTCTACTGTTGCTATGGTGGTTGCTATGGACGCTATCAACAACGAACCGGAAGAAAGTGGACGTTCGGTTCGCGGCTCTTTTTTCGGCTGCTCTGGTTCCGGAATTAAATTTTCCCATTCAAATCCTCCATTGATTTTTCACAAAATCCTTATATCAAGAGATTGGCGCCTGGGACCAAGACAACAAGCTACCCCAACACTCGTGACTATAGTACATTCAATTCGGCACCAAAACGGCGTTAAAAACGGAAACAAAGGTATAGGTTCAAGACTGTGTACATCATTTTCGTCCGCAGTCAAGGAACTACCCATCCCACAATCCATTGCGAATGATATCGTTTATTCAGTCTTTCAGGTCTCGCCAGAAAAAACGTTGGACTGTTACGTTTTCTACTGTTACTATGGTGGTTGCTATGGACGCTATCAACAACGAACCGGAAGGAAGTGGACGTTTGGTTCGCGGCTCTTAAAACGGGTTACATCAGACCCTAGACATCAAACTAAGCTCCTATGCAATAAATAATGATTTCTGTTACATTTTTATGGATGTCTTTCATTACAACCAAATTTAATAAAACGATTGGAACAGATCGATGCATATTAGCAACATTATAAACTATAACATGTAACAATATATAAAGACAATACTGTACAGTTCATGTGTGATTTATATGATTTTATTTAACAAAATAATCCTGACAGATTAATACTACCTTTTAAAACAGGTTTGATTTGACCACTTTTTTACAATATATATCAATCAATCAATCAACTTTTATTTGTATAGCGTCAACTCATAACAAGTGTTATCTCGAGACACTTTACAAGAAGCAGGTAAAATACCTTACTCTTTGTCTGTTAACATTACAAAAGAGCAGGTAAAAAGACCTTACTCATTGTTATGTTACAAAAAGCAGGTAAAAGACCTTACTTATTGCTATGTTACAAAGATCCGGCCTATCCATCATGAGCACTTTAGCAAAGCAGCAAAAGTTACAGTGGTAAGAAAAAACTGCCTTATTAAAAGGCAGAAATCTTCGGCCGGATCCCCGGCTCATGACGAAACAGTCTTCACAGGCCTAGACTGCGCCGGGCTTGGAAAGGGATAGGGGGAGAGATGGGATAAGATGCAGGAAGAGGGATAGAGAGCAAGGGGGTGGGGGGAGGTAGACCGTCCATCAGCAATCCGGTGGGGAGGGGAGGGGGTGTGGGGGGGTTGTTCTGGCAGGCCGCCAACCCACGATCCGGTGGGGAGGGGGTGTGTGTGTGTGTGGGGGGGTTGTTCTGGCAAGCCGTCAACCGACAATCTTGAGGAGCCTAGGAGAGCTCAAGAGCTCCCAGGAAAGTAGGTGGTTAGTGACTGAGATTTACAGATAGATACATGCAGTAATATGATGTACTGTATATGCACAGAGAGAGAGAGAGAGAGAGAGAGAGAGAGAGAGAGGAGCTCAAGGTGCCAGTTCCCCCGGTAGTCTAAGCCTATAGCAGCATAACTAAGAGCTGGTCTACACCAGCACCAGCCCTAACTATAAGATTTATCAAAAAGGAAAGTTTTAAGTCTATTCTTAAAAATACAGACTGTGTCTGCCTCCCGGACCCCGGCTGGAAGGCGGTTCCAGAGGAGAGGAGCCCGATAACTGAAGGCTTTACCCCCCATAGTACACTTAGAGACTGTAGGTACCACCAGCAGGCCTGCACTCCGGGACCGCAACGCTCTCGAGGGACAGTACGGCACTAGTAGCTCCTTCAGGTAAGATGGTGCCTGGTCATTTAGAGCTTTGTAGGTGAGAAGAAGGATCTTGAATTCTATTCTAGACTGTATAGGGAGCCAGTGCAGAGAAGCCAGAACAGGAGTAATGTGGTCCCATTTCCTGGTTTTGGTCAGTACACGAGCTGCAGCATTCTGGACCAGTTGAAGAGTCTTTAGAGATTTGCCAGAGCACCCTGACAAAAGAGAGTTACAATAATCCAACCTGGAGGTAACATGAGCACTTTAGCAAAGCAGCAAAAGTTATATAGTATATATAGTCTATATTATTTTACAAAACCCATTCGGCTTTAGTAAATATTTGATATAGTGGGTAGATATACATTTTTTACAAACCTAATTATGTTCCCTCTGTGCACAACGCCAGACATAACTACCAAAATTCCCGTTTCTAGAATAACAGTCAAAATATCCAAAATGAACTGATATATGTACTTTATTTTAACATAGATCATATATGTACTATGCAATAAATACTTCAGCCACACGAGATCCGTGACATATTGAGTGAATATATCTTTTGTAAGCCTTTTATAATCCTAGTTACAACCTTTTTTTGGAAACGGAAAAGACTACAATTATGGCGCCATTCAGTATCAAGCTGTATGATTTGACTCTGAGGAATTGTAGTCTTTTAGACAAATCTCAGTGTTTCTCTTACCTAAGAAGTAATATATATTTAATTGAGGGTACACAGGGGAGTTTAATTGGATGGTTAACACATTTATGTTATCAGATATTTAAAAAATAATTGATACATTTGTTAAAATGTATTTTAACCATATATAGCAGCTCCCCCTGTTGTTTTGGTGAGCTGACTACCCTCACATGATACTTTGTTCCAAGACCTCTCTAAAACAGTTATTCCCATGTCTGTAGCCCCTTTTGTTGCTGAGGTATAAGCCTTCAAACATGCCCTTGGGTCAAGGTTCAAAGGTCATTATTTCAAAACAGGGTCATGTTGAAACCTCATCTTCACATATGTTACTCTCCAGGATGAGACCTTTCCAACGATGTATCTCGTTCAGCTCTAAGCCAAAAACTTAAATATTCTCATTTCATAGCCTTGCAGTCATACTTTCATAGAGCTCTTTCAAAGCCCAGCACATAAAATGTTTTTTTATTTTATTTTGTTTGTTTGTTTGTTTGTTTGTTTGTTTTGGTTTAAGTATATCATAAAATCTGGGGCACTATAGGGCTTGGAGGACAGTCTTAAGTGCTTGGTTTAGAATAATGGCTAAAAGTAAAAATCTCTTATGCTCTTTTCCATATTAATTCATCTTGGTACTTTTTTTATCCTTCTTTCATTATAGAAGAGTTAATCTAATTTGTCATCATTCATTGTTTTAATATTCAGTTTAATGTCTTTCATAGAGCAACAGGGTTGAACAGGTCAAAAGGCTTCATGTCTCTGCTAGGCCTCAAATGGTCAAATTAACTCTTTTAAGCACCTTTAAAAGGTGTTTTTAACATCAGTCTTGTTCATGAAGCATACAGCATATAGTGGAGAATGACCCTCTGTCTTTTGGAACATTTTCACACTTTTTAACACCTTTTTTTGATGTTTTGATAAAAGTGTTTCAATTGTGAAAGGTTTGGCAAATTGAGAGTGGGGCCTTAAGTGACTTGTGGGCTCACAAAATCTCTTAGAAGAGACCTAGGAAGTAGATTTTTTGGTTTTGGTGACAGTTCCCAATCTGGGGGGGGGGGGGGGGGGGGGGGGGGGCGTTGAATCGATAGGGAACGCGCCCTCGGCCTTTAAACCGGGTTTAAATGGGTTTTTGCTTAGATTCCTGGAATGGGATCTTTGGTTAACACAGATTGTGTTTTTGCAACCAACCTTAAAAAACATCAGTAAATACCCCCTGAAAGATCTAATAAAGAGGTCGCTCACAAGTGACGATTATCAATACGTCATTATTTGATGTCAGTGTCACAGAGAGAAGTAAAGAGGAGTGACATCATATGTAACATATTAACCTGAGATGAACCCAAAACTCACAGGACATGAATGAAAACCCCCACTCTTCCTGTTTACTGATAACAAAAAGCCATTCAATTGATTAACTGTGAAAGACCCTTTACATCGGAATGTGAAGAACAGGACGTCATAAAAAAACAATAAGCCTTTAATCCAAGTTAGCGAAACAGACCACTTGGATACGTGTGAAACGACTCTTAGAATAAACAATCCCAGGAAGACCGCCGTCTGCCGAGTTAATCAACACGGCAGGGGAGGCCTTTGATGTGATCTGGACTATCTCAAACGGACTTAATAGCTTCTAGACCCGTTGAACGAACTGCCTTAACCAACATAATCCATTTCTGTTATAAAAGAATTTCGGTTCAATCCCTGAATCGGATATATGTATCCATGACATCAAGACTAACACTTTCATGCAAGGTAGATTCCGCTACGATCATCTATGACAAACTTAGATATTGAGAAACTAAATCACATTACCTGATGAATTCTACTTGAGTCTTACGTGGAGCACTACTGCCCCCTAGTGGCAAGAGCGCTGTACCGACCTGAGTTTCAGGACGGAGGAAGTACGATAGTTACTATGTGATTTTGTCCTAGTTATAAATTTTGTATTTTAAGAATATGATATTATACCCTTCATACTATATTAATGTGTTTGAATGTTGAATGGTATAATGCTGATTTCATTCCCATACAGGTGGAAATCGTCTAACTGTCTCCAGGTTGGACGTAATGTCTATTTCATTGCATAATTGTCTGAAATGTTTACTGCCGGAAATAATCCTGCATACGAATATTGACATGGTGATGTTCATATGATCAAAGTTCTTATTTATGCTCTTAATAAGTAAAGAACTCGGAGTGGATTGAAATAAAAGTTAACATCGGAGGCGGGTTAGATATTAGGCCCCGCCCCCTCGTAAAATCATCCCCTGGATAAAGTAGCTCGTCTCTCAGGAGCGCACGCTTTTACTCTTGCTTTTTCTTTGTAAATTTTCCTCGTAACCTCTTCCAAACTCTCTTAGATGTCTCTTGTTAAATTCTTGTTTCGAACCACTTTGTTTCTTCAAATTTTGCCGACGCAAAACTCTTTGAATTTAAGTCCGGATTCGCAGGACCTGCAGAACTCGAATCCAACTTAAACCAACCCTGATTCTTTATGCCCGCATTCTAAGGTTTGCTTACAGCCTAAGATTGAGAGCCTCTGTCTTTTTCTTTTTTTTTTAAGTATTGATCATTCGTCTTCCAGAACATTATTTTTCTTATCCTCACATTTGACTACGAGTGACCATTCGAGTCGAGTGAGTATCAGCGAGCGTCCATCCTGACGAACGTTAATTAAGACTCTTTGAGCCGCTGAGAGAAGGACCCACGGACAACTGCTTGGACCGCTGTGTTTTTCTTCAAACCCATCTCATTGTCGACTCCGACCGGACCTCCTATGGCGGTTATTGTGGGCCACCGGCATTCCTGATCTGAAAGAACTCGACAGGAAATCTTGGTACCATTCGGCGGAGTTCAATTGAACACTACATCTCAGTAAGGAAGCGTTCTGATTATGAGATTGGGTTGTTGAGTCAAGCTTGTGGTATCCGAATCAAAGCCTCAGAGTCAACTTTCACCAAATTTATTAAGTTCCCTTTTTATTTTTATTTCTCAAAATCCCACTTCGTTAAATCCCTCAAACAATATAGTTAAACTCCAAACTTGACATAAGGATCTCACCATGGCAACTTAAACAGTTCAATATTATTATTAAAGTTATATCACTGTCGTAATTATACTGATATTACTTATGCATTTTCTTTAAATTATTCTGTTCATCATTTTTCTTTATTAAACTTTCATATAAACTTTCAATAATTTGTCTGTGTAATTTTATGGTTTTTACTGCTTCAGAATTCATCCCAATGATATGAGACCGATTTATAGATTCATTAATTACTACAAGTAATATTAGTTTCCTTACTTAACAAGGATGGTGCCCCGAGTTATACATATATATATATAAATATTAGAAGTAGATAGGCTACATCATAACAGAGTGAAGTAAAGAGGAGTGACATCATAACAGAGTGAAGTAAAGACCTGAGTGACATCATAACAGAGAGAAGTAAAGAGGAGTGACATCATAACAGAGAGAAATAAAGACCTGAGTGACATCATAACAGAGAGAAGTAAAGACCTGAGTGACATCATAACAGAGAGAAATAAAGACCTGAGTGACATCATAACAGAGAGAAGTAAAGACCTGAGTGACATCATAACAAAGAGAAATAAAGACCTGAGTGACATCATAACAGAGAGAAGTAAAGACCTGAGTGACATCATAACAGTGACATCATAACAGAGAGAAGTGAAGAGGAGTGACATCATAACAGAGAGAAGTAAAGAGGAGTGACATCATAACAGAGTGAAGTAAAGACCTGAGTGACATAATAACAGAGAGAAGTAAAGACCTGAGTGACATCACAACAGAGAGAAGTAAACAGGAGTGACATCATAACAGAGATAAGTAAAGAGGAGTGACATCATAACAGAGAGAAGTAAAGAGGAGTGACATCATAACAGAGAGAAGTAAAGACCTGAGTGACATAATAACAGAGAAGTAAAGTGGAGTGACATCATAACAGAGAGAAGTAAAGAGGAGTGACATCATAACAGAGAGAAGTAAAGAGGAGTGACATCATAACAGATAAATAAATACCTGAGTGACATCATAACAGAGAGAAGTAAAGACCTGAGTGACATCATATCAGAGAGAAGTAAAGAGGAGTGACATCATAACAGAGATAAGTAAAGACCTGAGTGACATCATAACAGAGAGAAATAAAGACCTGATTGACATCATAACAGAGAGAAATAAAGAGGAGTGACATCATAACAGAGATAAGTAAAGACCTGAGTGACATCATAACAGAGAGAAGTAAAGACCTGAGTGACATCATAACAGAGAGAAATAAAGACCTGATTGACATCATAACAGAGAGAAATAAAGAGGAGTGACATCATAACAGAGATAAGTAAAGACCTGAGTGACATCATAACAGAGAGAAGTAAAGACCTGATTGACATCATAACAGAGAGAAGTAAAGACCTGAGTGACATCATAACAGAGAGAAGTAAAGACCTGAGTGACATCATAACAGAGAGAAATAAAGAGGAGTGACATCATAACAGAGATAAGTAAAGACCTGAGTGACATCATAACAGAGAGAAGTAAAGAGGAGTGACATCAAAACAGAGAGAAATAAAGAGGAGTGACATCATAACAGAGAGAAATAAAGAGGAGTGACATCATAACAGAGAGAAGTAAAGAGGAGTGACATCATAACAGAGTGAAGTAAAGACCTGAGTGACATCATAACAGAGAGAAGTAAAGACCTGAGTGACATAATAACAGAGAAATAAAGACCTGAGTGACATCATAACAGAGAGAAGTAAAGAGGAGTGACATCATAACAGAGAGAAGTAAAGACCTGAGTGACATCATAACAGAGAGAAGTAAAGAGGAGTGACATCATAACAGAAAGAAGTAAAGACCTGAGTGACATCAAAACAGAGAGAAGTAAAGACCTGAGTGACATCATAACAGAGAGAAGTAAAGACCTGAGTGACATCATAACAGAGAGAAGTAAAGACCTGAGTGACATCATAACAGAGAGAAGTAAAGAGGAGTGACATCATAACAGAAAGAAGTAAAGACCTGAGTGACATCATAACAGAGAGAAGTAAAGACCTGAGTGACATCATAACAGAGAGAAATAAAGAGGAGTGACATCATAACAGAAAGAAGTAAAGACCTGAGTGACATCATAAGAGAGTGAAGTAAAGAGGAGTGACATCATAACAGTGACATCATAACAGAGAGAAGTAAAGACCTGAGTGACATCACAACAGAGAGAAGTAAAGAGGAGTGACATCATAACAGAGAGAAGTAAAGAGGAGTGACATCATGACAGAGAGAAGTAAAGAGGAGTGACATCATAACAGAGAGAAGTAAAGACCTGAGTGACATCATAACAGAGAGAAGTAAAGAGGAGTGACATCATAACAGAAAGAAGTAAAGACCTGAGTGACATCATAACAGAGAGAAGTAAAGACCTGAGTGACATCATAACAGAGAGAAGTAAAGAGGAGTGACATCATAACAGAAAGAAGTAAAGACCTGAGTGACATCATAACAGAGAGAAGTAAAGACCTGAGTGACATCATAACAGAGAGAAATAAAGAGGAGTGACATCATAACAGAAAGAAGTAAAGACCTGAGTGACATCATAAGAGAGTGAAGTAAAGAGGAGTGACATCATAACAGTGACATCATAACAGAGAGAAGTAAAGACCTGAGTGACATCACAACAGAGAGAAGTAAAGAGGAGTGACATCATAACAGAGAGAAGTAAAGAGGAGTGACATCATGACAGAGAGAAGTAAAGAGGAGTGACATCATAACAGAAAGAAGTAAAGAGGAGTGACATCATAATAGAGAGAAGTAAAGAGGAGTGACATCATAACAGAGAGAAGTAAAGACCTGAGTGACATCATAACAGAGAGAAGTAAAGAGGAGTGACATCATAACAGAGAAATAAGGACCTGAGTGACATCATAACAGAGAGAAGTAAAGAGGAGTGACATCATAACAGAGTGAAGTAAAGAGGAGTGACATCATAACAGAGAGAAGTAAAGACCTGAGTGACATCATAACAGAGAGAAGTAAAGAGGAGTGACATCATAACAGAGAGAAGTAAAGACCTGAGTGACATCATAACAGAGAGAAGTAAAGAGGAGTGACATCATAACAGAGAAATAAGGACCTGAGTGACATCATAATAGAGAGAAATAAAGACCTGAGTGACATCATAACAGAAAGAAGTAAAGACCTGAGTGACAACATAACAGAGAGAAGTAATGACCTGAGTGACATCATAACAGAGAGAAGTAAAGACCTGAGTGACGTCATAACAGAGAGAAGTAATGACCTGAGTGACATCATAACAGAGAGGAGTAAAGACCTGAGTGACATCATAACAGAGAGAAGTAATGACCTGAGTGACATCATAACAGACAGTAGTAAAGAGGAGTGACATCATAACAGAGAGAAGTAAAGACCTGAGTGACATCATAACAGAGAGAAGTAAAGAGGAGTGACATCATAACAGAGAGAAGTAAAGACCTGAGTGACATCATAACAGAGAGAAGTAAAGAGGAGTGACATCATAACAGAGAGAAGTAAAGACCTGAGTGACATCATAACAGAGAGAAGTAAAGAGGAGTGACATCATAACAGAGAAATAAAGACCTGGGTGACATCATAACAGAGAGAAGTAAAGAGGAGTGACATCATAACAGAGAGAAGTAAAGAGGAGTGACATCATAACAGAGAGAAGTAAAGAGGAGTGACATCATAACAGAAACAAGTAAAGACCTGAGTGACATCATAACAGAGAGAAATAAAGACCTGAGTGACATCATAACAGAAAGAAGTAAAGACCTGAGTGACAACATAACAGAGAGAAGTAAAGACCTGAGTGACATCATAACAGAGAGAAGTAAAGACCTGAGTGACATCATAACAGAGAGAAGTAAAGACCTGAGTGACATCATAACAGAGAGAAGTAAAGACCTGAGTGACATCATAACAGAGAGAAGTAAAGAGGAGTGACATCATAACAGAGTGAAGTAAAGAGGAGTGACATCATAACAGAGAGAAATAAAGACCTGAGTGACATCATATCAGAGAGAAGTAAAGACCTGAGTGACATCATAACAGAGAAGTAAAGAGGAGTGACATCATGACAGAGAGAAGTAAAGAGGAGTGACATCATAACAGAGAAAGTAAAGACCTGAGTGACATCATAACAGAGAGAAGTAAAGAGGAGTGACATCATGACAGAGAGAAATAAAGAGGAGTGACATCATAACAGAGAGAAGTAAAGACCTGAGTGACATCATAACAGAGAGAAGTAAAGAGGAGTGACATCATAACAGAGAGAAGTAAAGAGGAGTGACATCATAACAGAGAGAAGTAAAGAGGAGCGACATCATAACAGAGAGAAATAAAGACCTGAGTGACATCATAACAGAGAGAAGTAAAGAGGAGTGACATCATAACAGAGAGAAATAAAGACCTGAGTGACATCATAACAGAGAGAAGTAAAGAGGAGTGACATCATAACAGAGAGAAGTAAAGAGGAGTGACATCATAATAGAGAAATAAATACCTGAGTGACATCATAACAGAGAGAAATAAAGAGCTGATTGACATCATAACAGAGAGAAATAAAGAGGAGTGACATCATAACAGAGAGAAGTAAAGACCTGAGTGACATCATAACAGAGAGAAGTAAAGAGGAGTGACATCATAACAGAGAGAAATAAAGACCTAAGTGACATCATAACAGAGAGAAATAAAGAGGAGTGACATCATAACAGTGACATCATAACAGAGAGAAGTAAAGACCTGAGTGACATCACAACAGAGAGAAGTAAACAGGAGTGACATCATAACAGAGATAAGTAAAGAGGAGTGACATCATAACAGAGAGAAGTAAAGAGGAGTGACATCATAACAGAGATAAGTAAAGAGGAGTGACATCATAACAGAGAGAAGTAAACAGGAGTGACATCATAACAGAGATAAGTAAAGAGGAGTGACATCATAACAGAGAGAAGTAAAGAGGAGTGACATCATAACAGAGAGAAGTAAAGAGGAGTGACATCATAACAGATAAATAAATACCTGAGTGACATCATAACAGAGAGAAGTAAAGACCTGAGTGACATCATATCAGAGAGAAGTAAAGACCTGAGTGACATCATAACAGAGAGAAGTAAAGACCTGAGTGACATCATAACAGAGAGAAATAAAGACCTGATTGACATCATAACAGAGAGAAATAAAGAGGAGTGACATCATAACAGAGATAAGTAAAGACCTGAGTGACATCATAACAGAGAGAAGTAAAGACCTGAGTGACATCATAACAGAGAGAAGTAAAGACCTGAGTGACATCATAACAGAGAGAAGCAAAGACCTGAGTGACATCATAACAGAGAGAAATAAAGAGGAGTGACATCATAACAGAGAGAAGTAAAGAGGAGTGACATCATATCAGAGATAAGTAAAGACCTGAGTGACATCATAACAGAGTGAAGTAAAGACCTGAGTGACATCATAACAGAGAAATAAATACCTGAGTGACATCATAACAGAGAGAAGTAAAGAGGAGTGACATCATAACAGAGAGAAGTAAAGAGGAGTGACATCATAACAGAGAGAAGTAAAGAGGAGTGACATCATAACAGAGAGAAATAAAGACCTAAGTGACATCATAACAGAGAGAAGTAAAGAGGAGTGACATCATAACAAAGAGAAATAAAGACCTGAGTGACATCATAACAGAGAGAAGTAAAGACCTGAGTGACATCATAACAGAAAGAAGTAAAGACCTGAGTGACATTATAACAGAGAGAAGTAAAGAGGAGTGACATCATAACAGAGAGAAGTAAAGAGGAGTGACATCATAACAGAGAGAAGTAAAGAGGAGTGACATCATAACAGAGACAATTAAAGAGGAGTGACATCATAACAGAGGGAAGTAAAGAGGAGTGACATCATAACAGAGAGAAGTACAGACCTGAGTGACATCATAACAGAGAGAAGTAAAGAAGAGTGACATCATAACAGAGAGAAGTAAAGACCTGAGTGACATCATAACAGAGAGAAGTAAAGAGCAGAGTGACATCATAACAGAGAGGAGTAAAGACCTGAGTGACATCATAACAGAGAAAGTAAAGAGGAGTGACATCATAACAGAGAGAAGTAAAGACATGAGTGACATCATAACAGAGAGAAATAAAGACCTGAGTGACATCATAACAGAGAGAAGTAAAGAGGAGTGACATCATAACAGAGAGAAGTAAAGACCTGAGTGACATCATAACAGAGAGAAGTAAAGACCTGAGTGACATCATAACAGAGAGAAGTAAAGAGGAGTGACATCATAACAGAGAGAAGTAAAGACCTTAGTGACATCATAACAGAGAGAAGTACAGACCTGAGTGACATCATAACACAGAGAAGAGGAGTGACATCATAACAGAGTGAAGTAAAGACTTGAGTGACATCATAACAGAGAAAAGTAAAGAGGAGTGACATTATAACAGAGAAAGTAAAAACCTGAGTGACATCATAACAGAGAAAAGTAGAGGAGTGACATCATAACAGAGAGAAGTAAAGAGGAGTGACATCATAACAGAGAAGGAAAGACCTGAGTGACATCATAACAGAGAGAAGTAAAGACCTGAGTGACATCATAACAGAGAGAAATAAAGAGGAGTGACATCATAACAGAGAAAGTAAAGACCTGAATGACATCATAACAGAGTGAAGTAAAGAGGAGTGACATCATAACAGAGTGAAGTAAAGAGGAGTGACATCATAACAGAGAGAAGTAAAGAGGAGTGACATCATAACAGAGAGAAGTAAAGACGTGAGTGACATCATAACAGAGAGAAGTAAAGAGGAGTGACATCATAACAGAGAGAAGTAAAGACCTGAGTGACATCATAACAGAGAGAAGTAAAGACCTGAGTGACATCATAACAGAGATAAGTAAAGACCTGAGTGACATCATAACAGAGAGAAGTAAAGAGGAGTGACATCATAACAGAGAGAAGTAAAGACCTGAGTGACATCATAACAGAGAAGTAAAGAGGAGTGACATCATAACAGAGAGAAGTAAAGAGGAGTGACATCATAACAGAGAGAAGTAAAGAGGAGTGACATCATAACAGAGAAAAGTAAAGAGGAGTGACATCATAACAGAGAAAGTAAAGAGGAATAGCATTGTGTTGTTTGGCAGCCTGAAATGTAGGATTAAAGAGTTTCAGAAGAAATTCGCCTGCATGAAATCTCAACAGCGTTGGCGTGGATAACCGAACTCAAGCGGAGTTTTTAATATTTAATTTAACATCCGCGATATGTAACGTACATAATCTCGGCTATAATATAATCAAACTTTTATACTTTTAGTTTAAAAAACCTGGTCGGACCATACGATCGCTACAATGTAGGCTAGCCGTGGCTTCTTTCATCGGTTCAGCCTCAATATCAGGCACAAGTGGTACAGGAGAACCTACAACGTCCAAATTGATAAGTGCCGGACTTTGTGTGGAAATGACCGTACACCCATTTTTCTGCCGTACGTACGTTTGATAAGTGAGGGCCACTGTCTGTAGGCTTTTCCAATGTACAGATCAAACCTTTGTTTTCTCTTGTATGACTTCAGAATCCAGCAATATCCTCACCAAAAAGAAGATTTTTGATGTGTTCATGTCAAAAGTGTGGCTTCAAGAGGAAAAGATCATTTTGATGAGAGAGACGAGACAGCACTGCACCTACCTCAGAAGGCTGGCTGAAATCATCAGGACGATGATAGAAGAAATGTCTTCTGGTAGAAGCAGTGGTAAGAAGCTAGCTTTACATATCTGACACCATGCAACCCCCACTGCAGAAGTTCTACTATTGCATTTGCTGTCCAGAATCATGAGCCATACAGGGAAAACCACTATAGAATCAGTTTTTAAGGTCAATTTCCTTTATTCCAATTAACTCCAGCTCAATTTAAGTGCGGCCAAAACCTGTCAATAGTCTGTCCGTGCGAAAACCCACTATATTTTACAGGTTGAGATAATATTCTGCCAAGACAGTTCATTTTAAGAAATCAAGAGTTAGTTCTAATCCCTGTTGCTAATTTCTATTTTGTTAGGTACATTTGTGTTGCTGGGAAATACTTCCAGGCAGTACCCAGTTGGGCCTACCTACTTGTAGAGCGAATTATGCAAAAAATGGTATCTCCCTACTTGAAGGTCTTCAAATCCATTTGTGAACAAACATAGTCTGATTATTTTATGTAGTGAAATTAACTTCAGTGACGATGGCACTCCTACAGCATATCAGAAATGTAGATACATTTGTCTGTAGAACATGGTATTTCACAAATGTTATGAGGAAGCTGAAGATACAAGGTAATAAAGTAGGAGGAGAAGAGAGTTGGCTCAGAAGACAGAAAAGAGGTGGTAAACAAGCTAAAGGCTGGACAAAGTGACTTTCATTATATTTTTTTTCATTATCATTTTAAAACGTCTCACTAAAGGACATCTTATTGTTAGGTTGTTAATCTTGGTGCCAGTTTAAGGTCTGTTTGTAAAAAATATAAATTAAAATATATCTTGAAGAATGGGCCTAACTGGAGTTGGTGTGTCAAAAAGAACATCAGTCATATTTAATAGCAAATTGGAGAACATTTGTACAAACAGAAGGTCCATCATCACTTTGAGACTATTAATTGTTACCTTTTTAATTCCTTGGCACTAAAACTATAGCTGTCGTTCTTTATGAAAGTAAGTTTATGACTAGCTGGGCAACATTCAATTGATGATGTAATTTCTCTTTTGTTTTTCTAGGCAGTGTCACTGAAGAGGGGCATCGTGGGCTACTATGTCTGCTTCAGAGAAGGCTTGCAGATGTCGAGGAGAAGTTCCAAGTTGTCTGCTCAAGTTACAGCCAGGCATCCTCTCTTCTGGAGGATGGGCCTGAGGAGATACTAGTGAACCATAATGAAGTAGATTATGAGAGTTCTGATGAGAGTGATTTGGAAACAGTGTGAATGAGTGGTTCTCATCTGGTGGGTTGAAGCAAATATTTTGAAATGTCGGGAACAATTACACAAAGACAATACAAATTAGGCAGGTTTCAGTAAGCTTCATCGGAGTGAATAAATGAGGCTGTGTTGTGTCATCAGAAGATGTTATTGTTTTTTTTTAATGATCATAGACTGTCAATAGAACTATAAAGCCAGAGTTATGTCACCCATTGGTTTCTGAAGAGCTGTTTTTGTAGCCTATCCATGACTGTCTACCTCTGGCAAACTTTGGTCAACCTAACAGGCAAAGAGCTGGAGCTGAGGCGAGTCTTTAGCCTCATTACAAACCACTAAAATGTGTTCGCTTGCAGTCAGATCGGTCATGTCATTAATAAATAGTATCCTTCATAAAATCAAAATGAGTGGCTTATTAAATAAAATGTATCCCTGTAGAATATTTGCTGATAAAGACATTAACTAATAAGACCTAAATCATTTGTAAACGAATTGTAAAGAAGTTTATTTCCGCTATTAAAATTGAGTTTTTAGTATGGGCTGTGTATATGACTTCTGTATCTCATGGAGCCAGCCTCAAGCGGACACTCAGAAACTGCATTTTTTTTACGCTTCCACATAGGTCTCATTTTTCCAACACAGGAGGGTGCCGCTTGTTTTTTTTTACACATGGCTGTAGCTTTATGTTTACATCTCAGAAGAGAGGTCTCTAAATGCACAGTGATCAGTACAAATATTGAGTCTTGATTATATGTGTCCAGTTGTTATCACTGTTATCACTAATATGCCATGCCAGTACTTTAGGTAAGGACAACACTATGTGGTTTAAGGCATGTAGATATCTTATGCAGAGGTGCTATTTTGTTTTTTTTCTGTCTTGAAAATAAAATATGTTTGGGGAATTGTGGACTTGTCTTTTGTATCTCAATAAGATTGTAATAGAAATAGAAAGCTTTTATTGTCAGTATACAACTGTACAATGAAATTAGAAATGCTTCACCTCAAAGTGCACAAACATAAAGATATCCACAACAACAAACAACTTGCATTCAAGAAAGACTATTAAAAAAAAGACAAATTAGAGCAGATACTGTATATTGCACATGGCATTGTATATCCTTTGTGGACAGAACATATAAGTGACTGAAATTTTGCAGAATTACATTTATAAATGTTTCTATCAACGGAGTAATAAATCAATCTACAGCCATATATCTTCTTTAATATTGCTAAAGAAAAAAACTGGACAACCAATAAATGTAAGCTTACAACCATATGGTATTTGCTTTATGACTACCATTTTATACATTTAATCGAGTATGTGTGAATAATCTTAAGTCTTTTTATGATCGTATAGAATTGCCCTATTCATAGATAAGCGCCATAAAAATAGCTATCGATATACATTTACACTTTACATTTATGTAAATCTTGTGCATCTCTCCATTGGCTGTGAGTCAATGACGTCATGCGGAAGCTGTAATCCACGGCATATTACGAGTCCTCATTTGTCTAAATTATATGAAACAAGAAATCAACTTTAGTTTCTCTTACCGATTTTCGCAGAGATTCCATGTTACTGCTAATTCGGCTGTAATTTAAATTAGATATATTCAGCAGATATATGTATATTTATGTATGAAAAGTTGAAACCGGAAGAATTGTCATGATTTGGTCTTGTTTAGTTTTGTATTTCAGAGTTTAGGTTTCCATGTTTTAATTTCTCCTGTTTATCCTAGTGTTGCTTGTTTCCCTTGTGTCTTTTTGTCCTTATGTTTCATATTTTAGTCTTCAGTGTTTCCTGTTTTATTTTGTAATTTCATATCCTTGTGTCCCTCTCTGTTCTAGTGTGTCTTGATGTTTAACATGGGCCGTTTTTGAAACCGTGTACTATACTACTAGTACGTACTGATTTGGCCAAAATGCAGTATGCAGTATGCGAACAAATGGGAGATCCGCAGTATGCGAAATATACCAGGATGTCATACTGATTCGGGAAAAATTTACAGTATGCATCGGACCAGTCTACCTCGTGTACTGTCTCCCAGAATGCAAAGCGGCAGGTCAATATTTACAGTCGTAATGGCGGAGCGACAGCGGCGGAGAGTGAATATAAATGTAAGTACCAATTACCAGACAAGATTTGTCATCATTTGCTTTTGTTTCATTATAATAACGTATATTTATTAAATTAATTAAGGGACAGAACAGGACACAAGAGGCCCTTATCCAAAGCCTGTCCAGTGGCCGCAGGAATGCAGCCCAAAAAGTATTTGAGTAAGTGGACGTTAAGTTATTATTGTTCTTAAGTGAGCTTAGCTGCTAGGTAAGTTCATTCATCTACAGAAAGTAGTGTGATAAAGTTACATCTTTGGAGGTACCAGGGTTCTCATACAAATAAGCTTTTACTGTTGTGTTGTGATAGAGAGTTTGTGAAAGAGCGTGCCCTGGTGGGGAAAGTGGACGCAGGGAAGATTAAGCACAAGTGGGAGAACCTCAAACAAAAATACAAGGTAGGGATGAGTAAGCTGCTGCCTTCCAAAGGTGTGAGATCACCTGCAATGACTTTAATTTTGCCTTTACACAAGTGTGTGTGTGTGTGGGTGTGTGTGTGTGTGTGTGTGTGTGTGTGTGTGTGTGTGTGTGCTGTGTGTGTCTGTGTGTGTGTGTGTGTCTGTGTGTGTGGTGTGTGTGTGTGTGTGTGGTGTGTGTGTGTCTGTGTGTGTGTGTGTGTGTCTGTGTGTGTGGTGTGTGTGTCTGTGTGTGTGTGGTGTGTGTGTGTGTCCAAAACGGGAGTGAACATGGAGGGAGGAGAGGCCACCGCTGCATCCTGGAAATGGTATGCCCTGATGGACGAGGCACTGCGTCGGAGGCCTTCAATAACACGTCCAGTCACCATTGACTCTTCAGGATGTTGTGGTGGTCTCTCCTCCCTCCCCTGTACAAAAATGACTAAAACACAGTCACTTCTAAGTGAAATCCAAATAGGCAAAATGTGAAACAGGCACTTTTATTAACAGAAAATGCAATGTGAGCATGCTCATGAAAAATTATATTTGTGAACAAACAAAACCTAAATCTCCATAAATAAAAGTAGTGGAAATGAAAATATTTATATTAATAGTTATGGTCCTCCAGTGCTTGGATGACCCCAATAGGTGCAAAAACTTCTGCTGCCAGCCTGTTCCTCATGTTGTCCCCTGGCATTTGATCATCAGGGTGGTTCCAGTGGTCATCACCCTGGTCATGGAAGGCCCCCTCCTCCACCTCTGGCTCCACCAAATCCCCATTGTTGATGGAGAGGTTGTGGAGGAAGGCACAGGTCGACACCACTGCTGGAACAAAGGTTGGCTTGATCTACAGGAAAAAATACAAGTTTAATGTAGCTGTATAATGAAAGTAAACATGATTGAATAACTTGCATTTTGTTTTCATTATTGTCTCAGAATGTCCATACCTGTATTACTTTGCTGCTTATATTTAATAGCCACTGCTCAGCACTTATTCAACAAGTGTGAACTTAGATTTACACATTAATGCTGTCTCTCACCTCCAGCGCCTTGAGGAAGATGCTGCGCCACCGCGTCTTCATCATGCCAATCGCCCTTTCCACCACACACCGTGCTTTGGCATGATGCCGGTTGTATCATGCGTGAACAGGGTTTTGCACCGGCATCACAAGGGTGATGTATTGTGAATATGTCATTGCACAGGACAGATTATGTTGAAAATGCCCATCTCAAACACTTCTGAAATGTGACATGACAAATTCAATTGTGATTCTACAATATCTTTTAAAGTAATTACAATGTCAAGTAGAAATTCACACATGAACATAATGACGTTGCAGTTGTTGGGTGACAAATACAAATCACAGTAAGTATGAGTCCTGGTCCACATTCACTTTAATTGTATGTGAGATGACTGCAACACCATTTCTTGTGAAACTCCAGCAGTGTTAGGTGGACTTAAAGTTTACCCAACCTTCCATAGGTATTAATGTCAGTAACTGATGACTGAATTATTTATTAGATCAATAATCCCTTAAGCAGTGTAAGCTGTACTAATACATTTCTGACTTTCATTTCTACCTGTATATGTATTAAGGAAGCGGCCTTTGTGATCACACACCACCAGCAGCTGAATGGAATGGAAGAGCTTCCTGTTGAACAACACAAAATGTAATTGATACTCACATTGATATGGGTTTAAAAACAGGTTTATATGAAGTGGTATTTTGTATGCAGGTTACCTGTTAAGGTAGTCTTCTTTGTTTGCTGCAGGTGGCTTGATTCTAATGTGTGTCCCATCAATGCTGCCAGCCACTCTGCTGAAGGCATGGGAGCCAGCCAGGTGGGCAAAGCCTTCCCCTATTCCCTCTAGCTCATCAGCAGCAGGGAGATGAACCACCCTCTTCATGATGCTGATGATACTTCCAGCGACTCGATGAACAACATCATGAACCATGGTGATGGGGACATCAAAGGCTCCTGACACCACCCGATACGAGGTGGCACTGGCCAGCCAGTATAAATATAGCCCCACTTCAAGGTCTTTGCTCCACCAAGGCCTTCGCTGTCTGCCTTGACAGACGTAAGTCTTTTTTTAGTTCTCCATCTCCCAGGTAGAGGCGAACAGTAGCGCTGTGGCCATTCAATTGGAGGTATTGTCCTCACAGGCCACGCTGAGTAGGGACAGGATGTTTCAGTTGTCTGAACTTGTGTTTCCAAAGTGAAAAGTGTTTTACCATTCATGAAGTGTTTTTTGGTTACTGATGTAATACTATTGTCAGTTTGCTGTGAAATTCACTGTTTGAATTTAATTCAATGTTAAGAAATGAAGTGGTTACTAATAAACATGTCACACAATAGTATTTATTGACTTATCTGAGTGTATATACCTTCAGTTTTTGAGGTGAGGAGCTTACATTAACTTCCTTACATAATCCCAGTTTACCCTTACAAATATTTAATGTGTCCTATTTACATGGTCTTCATTTTGTAATAGGATAGCCAGAATGTTTCTCCTTGTCTCCTTCATGCCACATTGTGGGCATGAACCAATGACAAAAATGACATATTCAGATATTTATGTGTCTTACCACCTCAGATGTTCCTGCTTTTTCGACTGTACGATGCATGTGATTCATGTGGACAAGCTGCTGCAGTTACAGGGTCCTTGGCTTGCTCTCTTATTACATATTATTCATAGCTGTGCAAAAATTAAACCTGAATGCTTGAAAAGTATACTATAATGTTAATAGTATATTTCATAATGTAATTAAATAAATTACTACTAATATTAGCATGCTAATCATATTTCAACCATGGGTGTTATGTATAAATGACAGAAGATATGACAGATTGTTGACTGTTTTCTTTTAATTATGTGAATTATTTTTTTACATGGTCGATAATCAAAGTCAGAGTAAAACACACAAACATACTACAAATTACCAAGTTGATGAAAAGGCACCCAGTTTAATGGAACGCAGCCGTTACATTTACTGCGCCCGGATGACAATCAAATACAGTTGAATTAACTTAGACCTGATGTCACAGGTAAATGTTTATGTCCCATGTAAAATAAGGACAATCGAAATGAAGCACTTGTCAGCTTATTTCACTACGCCGTAGCAGCGTTTACCTCCAGATGGGCTGGTGTTTACTTCCGCATTCCAGGACCGGAAACCGGAAACCAGTTTAACCAGGGCCAAGCATACTGCAAAATAACCGACGACTGGCAGTCATACTACATACTACTGTTGAACGCAGTATGCAGTATGTAGTATATACTGCATACTGATTTAGATAGTAGTATGTAGTACGCGGTTTTCGAAAACGGCCATTGTCTTCAGTGTTTCATGTATTTGTCATAGTTGTCCTCAGTGTTTCTTGTCCTGCCTCTGGCCGTATCCGAATTGCCAAGTACATACTCAATCTTTCAGATCTGTGCTGTATACTGTTAGTATCTACTATTCAGTATGCACACAGTAGGCAGATATTTGTTCCTACTTCTTCTGATTCATTCAGTAAGGAAGTGACGTCATTTACGTTACCCGAACTGGCCGCATCCACCCGTTTTTTTTTTTGTTTGTTTTTTTTTGTTTTTTTTAAGCTTCATTCAAGAAGAGTAATGCGCATATACAGTCAGGTAAACAAAACAATATCACAATGTAAATCAAGTAAAAGATTAAATAACTAAATCACATACAGTACATAAAGGAAAGTACAAATGAAAGACAGTAATATACAGAATATAAAGTAAACCAATAAAGACACATTTAAATAGTGAAATCATTATTTAAATAGAGGGGGAAAGGTTTTATAATAATGCAGACATTTGTTATATTTTCTGTTGTTAATTAAAAGTAGTGATTTCAGTCGGGACTTTAACTCTAGATTAAAAATTGATTCAATTAATCCACGCTCGTTTGTTTTGATTTGGAGGCGGACGTGACGTGACGATTTACGTTTAATTTCGCACAGCATTGTGGGTGGTAAAATACAATTCATTTCCTGAAAGCATGCATCCGATCCATACTACATAAAACCCGGAAGTTAGTATCCATACTGAAATGTTCAGTATACTGAGGTGGACCCAAAAAATGCATACTGAATGACCACAAAAGTTCAGTATACTGAAAAGTACGTACTGCCTACTGAACTGTGACAATTCGGAAAGGGCCTCTGTGTGTTTCCCTCCAGTGCTGATTACCCTCATTGTCTTCACCTGTGTCGTTAGTCTCACCTGTATCTGATTACCCCATGTCTATTTAGTCTCTGTGTTTCTTCCCTGTGTCAGTTCATTGTCGTATGTTAGTTATCAGTCTATGTCGGTCGTCAGTTTACCAGTGGCGCCTTGTTTTTTCGTGTTGGCTTTTGATATTAAGTTTTTGTTTAAACAATAAATAGTTTTTGTTATTCTGCACTTGGGTCCACACCTCCTTGTTTTCCCACAACCTTGACAAGAATTCCCAAAACAAAATGCTATTTCTACTAAAATCGCTAAATTGTGTAAATTAAACCAGCACCATCACTTTTGTTTGTTTTGGTGTAAGTATATCATAAAATATGGGGAACTATATACCTGGAGGGCAGCCTGAAGTGATTGGTTTAGAATTATGGCTGAAAAGTAAAAATCTCTTATTGTCTTGTATTTGAGGGTATGGACAGACAACCTATAACATCATATAGGTTGAAGGGCTAGTTGTTGGAGTCTTGTCATCTTTAGATAATAGTAACAAATCACCTCCCCTGGAAATCATCTACTTAAGTTATCTTTCTCATGTTGGGCCACGCAGGCTTAGGACAGTCAAACCATGGACTTGGGCCTTTAAGTTATTTACTGAGATCACAAAGAGGCCTAAAAGGACTCTTTATCCCAGAATCCCCTGCGGTACTTCACACCTACGTGTGACGTAAAGGGGGGACTGGAACCTGAGGGAGACCCCACAGGAAGGCGGCCAGGTGACAAAACTCTGAGACTCCCCTCGTTCAATCTCTTTCCACGCGCTGACTTCAAGTGCTCGGAGACACAAGCTCACCTCCTGTTTCCTGCAACAATCTTCCTTTGTTTTAAGTTTTGGCGCGCAGGTAATCTGCGGCCGGCAGTGTTCTAAATCCCGAGCTCGGATTGTCCAGTGAACGCATCTCAGTTTCTCGGAGAGCGTCAGAATATAACAGATTATCAGGAAGATAACGGTCTTATTCCGTCCTGCAACGAAAGGACATCAACGGACATCTTTCCCCTCGACGGAGAACCAACGAAGCCGCTCTTGCCGTAAGGGACCCTCGCCGCCATCAGACGCCTCTGCACCTGGACGGACAGAAGATCTGTTTTATCGCCGGACTCCTTTTTCCTTCACCGATCGCAGGCAAAGCGATTCACAAGTGAGGCTTAATTAGGTCTGGGCAGAACTAGCTTTAGAGAGTGTTTTTAACAATTGTTTGATTGAAGCAGGAACTGTAATTTTTATCTTTGTTGGACCGTCGCGTCCTGAGTTTTACCTGTTTAAAACTCTTGTTGTTCCCATTTCGGACCGCTGCGTCCTATATGTGTTTAGCGTAACAGCGTTATAACCGGGTATTATTCTTCTGATCAGAAAGGCCAGTGTAAGCCGTATTAACTTGAATTCGGCCATTGGTTTGTTTCTGTGAATGAAGGGAATTACTCCGAGTTGTGGTGCAGGATTCGGACTGTGATCCGGCCTCTTCAGGCACGCATTTCTCTCCACCTCTACGCTCCTCTTCTATCCTCTTTTCTTCCCCTTTGACTAACACACACACACACACACACACGCGCACACACACACACACACAGAGATCTATACACTCGCGGCCATCCAGACGCCTCAGAGACACAGATCGTGTAGGGCCGTGTCTCTTTTAGACATTAAGGCCACATTAGGTCTTTGTTAGGTGTGTGCCATCGGAAGGGCGACCACGTGGGACGAAGCAATCTCCCCCCTCTTCCCCTTCTCTATCTCTCTTTCATCCACAGACACACACACACACACACACACCCCGTCCACAAGCCGTGCTAGATAATGTTTGTTTGCTTAGATTAGTTTATAATAGTTATTTGTTTGATTAAGTTCATTGATTTTGGATTGATGTTGCTTTGTTTAAATAAATTCTGTTATAATTTAAGAGAGCAGTTGTTTGTGATTACTGGTGTATTTGCATTGTGATATAAGCTGGGTGCGAGGGCTTTGTGTACGGATTTCACGCCTTCAACTTATTAAATATAGTTATTAATTATTAATAATATTAGTAATTAAATAACTAATCTGAGACTGATTTGAGTGATATTTTGGTTATATTTCCCTGAGTACAGGGTGGTGCCCCAAAACGAGATTAAACACAGTTTAATGATATCTTATTTATATTATTAATAATTAAGTATAATTATTAAAGAATATAACCAAAGTTGACTTGATACAACCCCAACACTCAGTAAGAGGAACAACCTCTGGAACACATTTCCATCTGAAATTAAAAAAAATGACAGAGTAAGTAAAACAACAAGTAAAACAGTGGCTGAAACTGAAGCAAGTCTGTGAGCATTGACTGTTTCCTTTTATAATCCTCATTTTACTGTTTGTTCTTATTTAGTCTCTTATTTGTATTGAGTTTATAATGTCTATATTTATCTATAGTAACATAAATGTCTTCATAAAAGCTTTTCATTGGTCAAAAGTTAACAATTTGATTGGTAGGCTATGGTAAAGTTCACATTTTAAAATTAAGTGATTACTCAAACACATTATTTTATAATCGTTCCTTTTGTTACCTTGAATATACATGTATTATTCTTTCTCTTGTTGTAGTAGTAAATATCAGTTACCTTTAATCACTAACCTTGTTCACCTACCCCACCTCATTTTCCTCACTTCATTTCTCCTTTCCTCACCATCGATTTGATGTTGTTTGCACCCTGTCAGTCCTTTTTAGCCTCAATGTAGCTCTAGCGAAAGTTCAGACAGGAAGACTATATTTTGCACACTCGTTTTATTGTTTATTATCATACCATGTCAAATCACTCCTCCACACATGCTCACTCATAACTTCTCCTAATCATCGTCTGTTCATATCTATCCAATAGCACTGCTCCAGTCCCTCATTGTTAGCCTATCACATTGCTGCTGTTTCTTTTAAAAATGGCTTTCTCTTTCACTAGTTCATTCATGCCATCGTTACGAGCGACCCTCCACCTCCCCATCGCCACCAAGCCTTCGCAGTTTCATCACCTCCTTCATCCCATCAGCCACAGATGACATCATCAGCCATCGTCCGGTCAACCCCAGCCATCGCAGTTTGCCTCAGATGACATCATTAACTATCTCCTCATCAACTCCAGTCTTCACAGTTCAATCAACTTCTTCATCGCATCAACCCAGACGACATCATCCGCTAACACCTCCACCACCAGTGTCTGGACTCTTGGGGGGGATAGATGTTGTTGCCGCTCAGGGCAGATATCTTCAATCACCCTATCTCCCTGTAGAGTTCAAGCGCCAAAGATTCTCTTATAATCATTCTATGTCACATCTGTAAAATAAACCTTTCATCTTTCAATCATTTACTTGTCTCTCCTGATTAAAATTAATTTACCTGACCACTCCTTATTTAAAGACTGCACTTCCTTGCACTCTTTTTTTGGCATTTCAGGACTAGAAGGTGCTTTTCTCCTATCCCTAGTCGTGTAGTGGTGACCCCTCAAAATGTTTTTTTTCAGGTTACCCGTCCAGCAGAGGGAAAACAGCCTTTGTTGTAAACAGTGACATGTGAGACTATTCATGCACATTCAGTTAGTACGTACTAGTCAATCAGAGACAGAGTAGGGAGGGTCATCCCTTCACCATCCTAGGAAATAATTGTAGCGAACTACTGAATTTGGTCAATCAATCAATGGTGTGAATCAGAGGAGATTTAGAAGTGGGTATACTCTGTGATTACTGAAAAATAAGTGGGTATACTCTGTATACCTGCGTATACCCTGCACTACACCATTGGTCTTGTCCATATTAATTCATCCTTAGTACTTTTTAATCCTTATAGAAGAGTTAATCTAATTTATTGTTTTAATATTCAGTTTATTGTATTTCATACATTTGAAACATCCCATGTGTTTGTTAGTCCCCTTTATTAAACTGAATTGCTTTGATAAATAAACAAACTTTTGTTGGTTCCTTGAAGTTTCCTTGTTGGATCTCTTCATTCTGACCAGATGCCCATGGTGATAGTTTACCTGTTCATTTGAACCTCCCACTGAACACTGAAGCCCATTCTAACTGTTAGGAAAATAGTGTTATGTGAAGTTGTGTAATGGTTTGGCATTTTGAAATGTTGTATTCCATTGAATAATATAGATGGAGAGTGTAGCTAAAATATGTGCTTTATAAATTTGTATGAGTAAGTGGTATGATCTGATATTAAACACTGAGTGAACTACAGAATGTGCATTCAGATTTATAGTTTTGCTATATCAAATTCCTGAATCATTTTATTATTTTGGATGTTGAGGTAATGAACTTGAGTATAGTGTATGATCTTAAAGAATAAATGACTTCATAACAAAGTAAAAAAAAAAAGAACATCGATTTAATCGTCAATGACTGGAGTGTAAACAAAGTACTTATGTGCTATTTTCATAAACATCTGCCAAAATAAAACTTAGTCACAATCTGCAATTGAGGGGCACAAGAAGCAGTCTTTTGGTAAACAGTGACAGCTCCAGGATCTTGGGCACTTAATAAAACTGAAGAATCAGCACGTGTCTTCATTCCGCCACCCACTCCAATGGCCACTTCTTTCCACTGTAACACAAAGGAAGATGAGTTGAGATGTTAGTTAAGCAGAAATACTGTAGACACATTCAAACACACATGGAGACTAAGGTCGCTGTTTTGCAGTGGCTGCATTAATGTGAAAAAAAACGATCAACTAGTCAACAAAAATGCATAAAAACACTAGGTGGATCCCTGCATTTTGACTGTGTACAGTTTGGTTTTTGGTTAATGTAGGTGCCTAATCCATGTACCCAACTATTCAGTACCTGTTATATTTTGAGATCTTTAATTTACTGCAATATGTCTGTGTGGTCCGTGTACGAAGTATAATTCATTTGCAGTAGTTCATGTTGTATAATGAAACATGTGACTTGGTCTGTTTAGTTTAGTTTTTCACAGTTTAGATGTTTTTATCTTTTAGGTCTCATTCTTCCCTAGTGTTTCCCTCTATGTTCTAGTGTTTCTTGATTTTTCATTCTTCAGTGTTTCATGTATTTGTCATAGTTGTCTTCGGTGTTTCATGTACTTGTCATAGTTGTCTTCAGTGTTTCATGTATTTGTCATAGTTGTCTTTGGTGTTTCATGTATTTGTCATAGTTGTCTTCGGTGTTTCATGTACTTGTCATAGTTGTCTTCGGTGTTTCATGTACTTGTCATAGTTGTCTTCAGTGTTTCATGTATTTGTCATAGTTGTCTTCGGTGTTTCATGTACTTGTCATAGTTGTCTTCGGTGTTTCATGTACTTGTCATAGTTGTCTTCAGTGTTTCATGTATTTGTCATAGTTGTCCTCAGTGTTTCTTGTCCTGCCTCTGTGTGCTTTCCTCCAGTGTTGATTGTCCTCATTGTCTTCACCTGTGTCGTTAGTCTGTATCTGATTACCCCATGTCTATTTAGTCTGTGTTTTGTCATATGTTGGTCCTTGTCAGATATAAGTTTTGCTCGTGCTCCTGTGAGTCCTTGTGGCTCCCTTTGTTACCTTTGTTTTTTTTGTTGAGTAGTAAATCTTGTTTTTGACTTTTTGTTTAAATAAATATTTTTTATTATATTATAATATTTTATATTTATATTTTTTCTCCATTATCAGCTTTCTCCATAGAGCCTGTTAGCATAGCTTCCAAGCAATATGGCGGACGTTAAGTTTCAATTCTGGGAGTGAGTTCCCACCCACTGATCTGTGATTGGTCTGTAGCTTCAGCGGTCAAAAATATGAGGAACTAGCGTTGTAGTTTCACCCCGCTAACCCCAACAGCTCCTTTTCAGACTTAGAAATACAAAGATTTCCCATCTCAGGGGAAAATGAGGGCGGGATGCACGACCATTCAAAAATACTACCAGGTTGATACAAAGCTTAATGCAAATGGGTGAAGTATCCCACTTGAGTAACTGTAATGATGATCAAACGAGGAGGACTGATTTGGGTTGGCATGCCACTTATCCAAAGGTTAGGTATTGATGTCAATTAGGAATTGAGAATCAACAATCAACTTTTTTTCTGCAGTTATTGACATCAAGAAATGTCCAGGGGTCTCATTTATAAAAGAGTGCGTAGAATCCATACTAAAAATGTATGTGCGCCAAAAACCCGAAAATGTACGTGCGCACAAAATGATTCTGATTTATAAAACCGTTCGTACGCTGCACACAATGTTCCCTTTATAAATCACGATCCACTTGGAGAAGTGCGCACGTGGAGAAGCTGCAAATTCCACCCCTGGCACGCCCTCATGAATATTGAGGTGTATAAATCAGCCTTTTGATCATAGTCTTCACGCGTAACAATGGCAACCGAGAGGAAAACAAAGAAGCTGAACTTTTCGGACACGGAGGTTGAAGTTCTCATAAGTGAGGTGGAGGCCCGAAAAGGGATTTTGTTTGGCTCTCACAGCGCTGGAGTTACGAACAAAAGAAAGAGCAGCGAGCGCGACAGAGAGGACGCACACTTGAATTATTTACAGAATAAATACGTGCAGCTTATGAAGACATGCTGAGTAATGAGAAGGTGAAATGTGTGAAGCCACCGTCGTGTCTCTGTGCGCTCTGTGCGTCTTGAAGCAGTCATCTTTATTAAAACTAAAAACCACACTTGATGATAAATGCACGATATTGAAAGATATTAATGACAACTGGAGGCTTTATGGTCTCTGTGTTAGTCTAATGTTTAACTCTACATCAGTGATTACGTTAGTGTACAAGTCCGGTCCTCTGAGGTCCATCCGGGATAATGAAGGCGAGACGGCGCTGATGCAATATGTATGAGGCGGACTATTTTTAATTTTATGTTTATATATTGTCATAATGAAACTTATTGGAAACGGCTCACCACATGCGTGATTATAGCCTAAATAAAACCATCGGTTTGAATGATTATGATGACGTGGATCTGTCAGTAAAGTTTGATATTTAGTGAAATAAAATGTGGAAGAGACATCAATATGTATCTGCAGGCTTCAATTCACCACTTCACCGTCTGTGTCACCAATTTCCCATGCCTCCAAAATGAACGTACGCCTGGGTCAGAGTTTGCTTACCGGTGCGCACATTTTACTGTCAGGTTTGTTTTTATAGATCACAAACTTTGCGTGGGAAAAGGCATACGCCAGTTTCAGACCCCGTTTTGTGCGTACGCAACGGTTATAAATGAGACCCCAGGACTGTACCTGATATTCCCACCCAGTCATGTAGTGTCTTCATGAGGTTAGGGTGGTCAACCGTATCAAAGGTGGAGCTGAGGTCAAGAAGAACCAACACTGAACAATCACCTCCATCAGCAGACATTAAAATATTGTTGGAGACTTGGAGCGGTTTCAGTGGAATACTGTTTCCGGAACCCTGACTGGAATTTGTCATAGTTGTTATGTTCCTCCAACACAGCAGTGAGTTGATTGGCCACAACTTTTTCCAATATTTTGGACATAAATGGCAACTTTGAAATTGGTCTATAGTTCATAGGCAGCGCTGGGTCTAAATTTGGTTTCTTTAAGATGGGCCGAATCGTTGCATGTTTAAAATGAGCAGGGAAACATCCTGTAAGCAATGAGGAATTTACAATGGGTAAAACAGCTGGACTAATAGTAGGTAAAAGTTTTAAAAACAGTGAAAGTGGAAAGACATCCAAGGAGCTATTAGTCAGCTTTATTTTCATTGTCAAATCCAGTTAACTCTTTGGAGAAAAAAAAAACATTGTACCAGTGACAGTGAGTCATATGGTGGGGTTAAATAATCATGTATATACCTCTATAAACAAAAATAAGCATTTAATATTATAATGTACAACCTGGAAAGTCTAACAATAATTTCAGTGACAACTTTTTTTTTTAAGCTTGTGGAGAATAATTTTGCTCTTTCTATTCATACTTGATGTGTAAAGCTAACCTTCTCAAGGTTTCCTCTAAACTCATGGTCCATTATAATGTAAGATGGAGATGAGATTTATTTTTGTGAAGTTTTATTTTATAGATCTTTATTTTTCTCAGGTTGAGATAATATACATTATGTGATTTAATGCTAATTTCATTTATATTTACAATTTGTACTTTACAAGAGTATCTGTTTGATATGATGCACTTTGCCTTTAAGGTTACCCATGGTTACGGTTGGAGGAGTGATATTGCTTTAAGACAACTAAGGTGTCGCTGTTGTTGTTGTTCAGTCTGGATATGTCATGCTTTGTTACGGACGGACATTAAAAGTATGAGACGCACAGAAGAAGTTGTCCCTGTGCTTTTACTTACCCATACCCGAATATATATATCTTCAATTAAGGATGTTTAGTGTTATAGTTAACGGCAAGACAACTGAGGATAATCAACATCATCCAAGAAGCGCCGTTACAATAACTTTCAGCTCCACTGGACCAGTGTCCTCCCCGAGATCATTTGAAATAATGAAGGAGAGAAGCAATGAGACAGATACTGATGGCATGTCCCATCTCATAGTAGGGTTACTATAGTATAAAACATAAATTATAATCTGAAATAAATACATCCATCCATCTATCTACAGATCTATAGATTACATGCATACCTCTTGCATCCAGGGCCAAACTTTTTGAATGATCTGGCCCCTCAAGCTGCTGCTGCAGAGAGCCTGCATCAGGATTCTGCAGAACTCTCTGGATGGGCCTCCATAGTCCACAGCTCCCTCTCCTCTAAAGTGTTGATCAATGAACACAACACTCAGTTTGTTTTCTGGATTGAACTGGGGACAACGAAATGCCCTCAGTGCAGAGTTTAAGATATCGTCTCTTAAGACATTTATCATACTGCCAGCATGGCTGATGTCTCTGATGATCTCAGACGACTTCTTGGAGTCTATGTCTATTGGAAAAATATTTCTGTGATTAGAATAGTTTCTCTTTATGAAAAAGCAAGAAAAGAAAACCCAAGGTGCATTGTGCAATCATCGAGTCATGCGGCCTAACCTTCAATCTATAGCTTCCTAGACATTGAGTTGTTTATAAAAAGGAAGAGGGGCATAGAAACACAGTACCATAGCAACAGATTTATAAAGAACACAGCTGACTAATTTAAGATTTAGATAAAATGTATTTAAATTTACATATAATCAACAAATACTTACTCATCAGCTGGGTCAGGTGACATTGCACCAGCAGTGGGAGATGTGGACCTGCACATTAGCAAGCCAGTGAGTCCCTCTTTAGTAACATGTATATCCTTAACGACAATATAAAAACAAAGTGTAACCTGTCTTTAGCCCCTCAACAGATTATTTTGCATCATGGTGTGTTGAGTCAATGCTCTCGTGTGCTCGATGTGGTGACAGAGATGGCTGAGGATGAGTTGTTTCTTCATCTCTTATGCATCCTACATATAAGATTCAGAAACTTACAAAACCCATTTTTTTAATAAACTGGGATATATTTGAAAAAGTGCTACATTGAGACAACATGCATGTACATTTAAAAATGACTGGAGAGAGGCCTAACCCAACCTGAAGTCTGCCAAGGCAACCCAGTCTCATATCAAAATGTGTAATACCTACGTTGGTCCACAGCTCAAAACGTAGTAGTTTCACAATAAGGGCTCTAAAATTGTGACAGGCCTACGTTTCCTTTTGTCTATTCTTTTGTATAGGCATACCTCAGGTCACGTGACTGCCCAGTTTTCCCCTGGCGAAAAAAAAAACATGGCGGACATCACTTCTATTTTCGGTGGAAAATGCAATATTTTAAGATAGTTTGAGGCTTAAGTGTCGTTTTGATAACCTTTCTGGCGACAAATGTACATTGTATCTTCATAATCTTCATTCGGTTTATGTTTATGATCTTTAGTTTGTTCGTTTCTACGAAGATTCTTTCAGGTCTCGCTAGAGAAACGTTGGACTGTTACGTTTTCTACTGTTGCTATGGTGGTAGCTATGGACGCTATCAACAACGAACCGGAAGGAAGTGGACGTTCGGTTCGCGGCTCTTTTTTCGGCTGCTCTGGTTCCGGAATTAAATTTTCCCATTCAAATCCTCCATTGATTTTTCACAAAATCCTTATATCAAGAGATTGGTGCCTGGGACCAAGACAACAAGCTACCCCAACACTCGTGACTATAGTACATTCAATTCGGCACCAAAACAGCGTTAAAAACAGAAACAAAGGTATAGGTTCAAGACTGTGTACATCATTTTCGTCCGCAGTCAAGGAACTACCCATCCCACAATCCATTGCGAATGATATCGTTTATTCAGTCTTTCAGGTCTCGCCAGAAAAAACGTTGGACTGTTACGTTTTCTACTGTTACTATGGTGGTTGCTATGGACGCTATCAACAACGAACCGGAAGGAAGTGGACGTTCGGTTCACGGCTCTTAAAACGGGTTACATCAGACCCTAGACATCAAACTAAACTCCTATGCAATAAATAATGATTTCTGTTACATTTTTATGGATGTCTTTCATTACAACCAAATGTAATAAAACGATTGGAACAGATCGATGCATATTAGCAACATTATAAACTATAACATGTAATAATCCTTGATACATAAAGACAATACTGTACAGTTCATGTGTGATTTATATGATTTTATTTAACTAAATAATCCTGACAGATTAATACTATCTTTTAAAACAGGTTTGATTTGATCACTTTTTTTTACAATATATATAGTCTAGATTATTTTACAAAACCCATTCGGCTTTAGTAAATATTTGATATAGTGGGTAGATATACATCTTTTACAACCCTAATTATGTTCCCTCTGTGCACAACGCCAGACATAACTACCAAAATAACAATAGAATAACAGTCAAAATATCCAAAATGAACTGATATATGTACTTTATTTTAACATAGATCATATATGTACTATGCAATAAATACTTCGGCCACACGAGATCTGTGACATATTGAGTGAATATATCTTTTGTAAGCCTTTTATAATCCTAGTTACAACCTTTTTTTGGAAACGGAAAAGACTACAATTATGGCGCCATTCAGTATCAAGCTGTATGACTTGACTCTGAGGAATTGTAGTCTTTTATACAAATCTCAGTGTTTCTCTTACCTAAGAAGTAATATATATTTAATTGAGGGTACACAGGGGAGTTTAATTGGATGGTTAACACATTTACGTTATCAGATATTTAAAAATAATTGATACATTTGTTAAAATGTATTTTAACCATATATAGCAGCTCCCCATGTTGTTTTGGTGAGCTGACTACCCTCACATGGTACTTTGTTCCAAGACCTCTCTAAAACAGTTATTCCCATGTCTGTAGCCCCTTTTGTTGCTGAGGTATAAGCCTTCAAACATGCCCTTGGGTCAAGGTTCAAAGGGCATTATTTCAAAACAGGGTCATGTTGAAACCTCATCTTCACATATGTTACTCTCCAGGATGAGACCTTTCCAACGATGTATGTTGTTCAGCTCTAAGCCAAAAACTTAAATATTCTAATTTCAGAGGCATGGGGTCTTGCAGTCATACTTTCATAGAGCTCTTTCAAAGCCCAGTACATAAAATGTTTTTTATTTTATTTTGTTTGTTTTGGTTTAAGTATATCATAAAATCTGGGGAACTATATGCTTGGAGGACAGCCTTAAGTGCTTGGTTTAGAATTATGGCTAAAAGTAAAAATCTCTTATGCTCTTTTCCATATTAATTCATCTTGGTACTTTTTTTATCCTTCTTTCATTATAGAAGAGTTAATCTAATTTGTCATCATTCATTGTTTTAATATTCAGTTTAATGTCTTTCATAGAGCATCAGGGTTGAACAGGTCAAAAGGCTTCATGTCTCTGCTAGGCCTCAAATAGTCAAATTAACTCTTTTAAGCACCTTTAAAAGGTGTTTTTAACATCAGTCTTGTTCATGAAGCATACAGCATATAGTGGAGAATGACCCTCTGTCTTTTGGAACATTTTCACACTTTTTAACACCCTTTTTTGATGTTTTGATAAAAGTGTTTCAATTGTGAAAGGTTTGGCAAATTGAGAGTGGGGCCTTAAGTGACTTGTGGGCTCACAAAATCTCTTAGAAGAGACCTAGGAAGTTGATTTTTGTTTTGGTGACAGTTCCCAATCTCACGAACAACTGGTGAAAATTCTAGGTCAAACATAAGTGTATGAAAAAGGGATTTAAAATTTGAGTCGAGGGAGAGGGGGGGGGGGGGGTAAAAAGACATACACATACATTTACAATATGACAAAATAAGGCACATTATTTACAACCTAAAGCAAAGCTTTGAACATAATTCTGTGAAATTAGCTGGAGTCATCACAGTAATAGGAAGGCTCAGCCTCAGTGAAATGTTTTAAAGGCCTGTTTTAAAGTCGGTTTAAAGGCCCTCGGCCTTTAAACCGACAGTGGGCGTGACTGCACGATTGCGCATGTCAGCAGCACACTGGCAGACCATAGCATAATGGGCTTTTTGAATGGGTTTTTGCTTAGATTCCTGGAATGGGATCTTTGGTTAACACAGATTGTGTTTTTGCAACCAACCTTAAAAAACATCAGTAAATACCCCCTGAAAGATCTAATAAAGAGGTCGCTCACAAGTGACGATTATCAATACGTCATTATTTGATGTCAGTGTCATGCGCCCGTTTGTAGTTCTTATCGCCGGCCGTTTACTTTATTGATTGCATTTTCTGGTATTAATCTAATCCGTCAGGATTATTTTGTTAATTAAAATTATGAAATCATATAAATCACACAAACTGTACAGTATTGTCTTTATATATTGTTACATGTTATAGTTTATAATGTTGCTAATATGCATCGATCTGTTCCAATCGTTTTATTAAATTTGGTTGTAATGAAAAACATCCATAAAAATGTAACAGAAATCATTATTTATTGCATAGGAGTTTAGTTTGATGTCTAGGGTCTGACGTAACCCATTTTAAGAGCCACGAACCGAACGTCCACTTCCTTCCGGTTTGTTGTTGATAGCGTCCATAGCAACCACCATAGCAACAGTAGAAAACGTAACAGTCCAACGTTTCTCTAGCGAGACCTGAAAGAATCTTTGTAGAAACGAACAAACTAAAGATCATAAACATAAACCGAATGAAGATTATGATGATACAATGTACATTTGTCGCCAGAAAGGTTATCAAAACGACACTTAAGCCTCAAACTATCTTAAAATATTGCATTTTCCATGAAAATAGAAGGGATGTCCGCCATGTTTATTTTTTCACCAGGGGAAAACTGGGCAGTCACGTGGCCTGAGGTATGCCTATACAAAAGAATAGACAAAAGGAAACGTAGGCCTGTCACAATTTTAGATCCCTTATTGTGAAACTACTACGTTTTGAGCTGTGGACCAACGTAGGTATTACACATTTTGATATGAGACTGGGTTGGCCAAGGAGTACAAAATATTTTCTTACCTCTGTTTCCATTTCTGCAAACACATGGTTCTCAGTGTGAACATAAACTCTTTAAACTGTTATGTTGGAAAATATGACATTATGTCAAAAGGGTAATAATTCACTACAGATAGTCCATAGATAGCTCCATGGGGCTGAAACTTGTTTGATTGATAACAGGTCTTGAGTTTGCAAAGCATTAATCCGATACCCATGCTGCTCATACTTCCTTCACAAGACATTTATTATAAGTAACAATAGTCTTTAACAGTGATATAGACAAGACAGCATATATGAAATAACATAACTAAATACTTTATCATTGACAGTGTTTCTTACCTTATTGCTTCACTTCGATTCTCAGCGTCTGATTTAAACCCCAACAGAAAACATCTGTGACTTTGTGTTACTCATATCCATATCCTTGTGTGTGCTTTTTATTTTTCTAAACTGATTATACATATAAAAAACCCCTCAGTGCATTCAGACAGTCAACAGGTGTATAGAAATGTCCCTTCTGCAGTGGAAACACTCCTCCTGTGTTAACTGTCCCTGAAATGCCAAAAACAAAGTTCTGATCTTACAGGGATAAGGCATTATACCACGTTTGAGAAGGGGATTGAGCACATCTTTTTAAATATATCATGATTACAAATGTATCTATTGTATTTTCTTGTTTAAATACATGCTGTGTGAATTAGTGAAAATAAATACCTACATTACCTACTGATTCTTTTCCATTACCCTGAATGGATGACTGTATTGATCAGGTTGGCTCTGCAGAGTTTGTAAATAAATTTGACTTACTTGAGGGATATTGGCAGATGCCACTGTCCAGGCGCGCACAGGAAATCTCTGCGTTTGTGACTCCGTCAGGTTGGTACTCCTACAAAGTCATGCCGTTCGGACTGAGAAACGCTCCGGCGACGTTCCAACGGTTTATGAACCGCGTTGTGACGGAGTTGGAAGGTTGTTCTGTGTATTTGGACGACTTGGTAATTTACAGTGACACTTGGCACTCGCATCCGTGCGCTCTTTGAGCGCCTCGTGGAGGCCAAACTCACTGTAAATCTGGCAAAATGTGAGTTTGCGATGGCGTCTGTGACCTATCTTGGTCATGTGGTGGGGCAAGGCTGCATTGCTCCTGTTGAGGCAAGAGTTTTGGCTGTCTCTAAATTTCCTCAGCCAACAACCAAAAAGGAGTTGCAGCGTTTTTTGGGGTTGGTGGGATATTATAGGCGTTTTTGCAAAAACATTTCCGCGGTAGTGTTCCCGTTAACTGAGCTTCTGAAGGCCAAGGTCAAATTTGTCTGGTCTTCAACATGTCAGCAAGCTTTTGAAAATGTTAAGTGCCTGTTTTAGCAGCTCCACGTTTTGACTTGCCTGTTATGCTTCAG
Organism: Labrus mixtus; assembly: GCF_963584025.1. Taxonomy (NCBI): domain Eukaryota; kingdom Metazoa; phylum Chordata; class Actinopteri; order Labriformes; family Labridae; genus Labrus; species Labrus mixtus. The sequence continues at coordinate 27,845,826 of NC_083623.1, forward strand.
GTGAATACCAGCCAGGTGGAAGCAGGTGTCATCCTACTTCAAGGGGGTGACCAGGGTGTGGTGAGACCAGTCAATTTCTTTTCCAGAAAGTTTCACCATCTTAACTACTCTGTGATGGAGAAAGAGGTGCTGCCTTTGATCTTGGCACTACAACACTTTGAAGTGTATGAAGGAGCAGCACTCCTGGTGGTCTTCACTGACCATAACCCCTTGACCTTTTTGAAGTCTCTCAGGTCTCCAAATCAGAGGCTAGTTATGTGGTCATTGTTTTTGCAGTCCTATGACCTCACTATTAAACACATTAAAGGTACAGATAATATCATAGCGGATGCTTTGTCCCGTGCACCCTTGCTATGAGTTATGTTGTTGTGAGATCTGAATCTGTCTTTTTGGCTGCCATGTTGAATAGTTGTTTGCTCTGCTGTTTCTCTTAAGCCCAATTCACACATACTCCGTGCGCGCCGCGGTCCGTCAGCGCCGCGCACTTGTACTTAGCTTCCACTCTAGTCAATCATTGTGTTCACACAGCGCGCGCTGCGGTCCGTCTCCGGCGCGTGCCACCAACGGCACTACGCTCTGCTCCGTTTCAAATACGCAGCGAGTCTATTTTTGCCGGAGTGCGCTGCAGGAACGCGTCAATCTCTGCAAAGCAGATCGTACCAAACAGGAAAACAGACACGAAAACGCACAGAGTATCCGGTCGATTTCAAAATAAAGCACCATGTTCTGGCTCCCGATCGTAAATCTCATCCTTGTATATCAAAACTACCGGTGGCACAGGGCCAGAAGTCATCAACTCGTAGAGAGACCCAGAGGTAATCTGACGCCATGGACGAAGAAAAGTTTATCTTGGAGTTGGAAAACTACATAATTCTATATAACACAACACATCCTTTCTATAAGGACACCAACAGAAAGGAGAAGGCATGGAATGAAATTGCTGAAGTTTTGGGAGTGCCAGGTGAGTTTAACATACTAATTAATTACCATGCAAGTACGTTGTTACTCATGAAAGTGGCCACTTTTGCATTTTTCTCATACAATGTAATTATATGAATTAAGCATACATTATGTATGTAATTTACATGTAAAATGCATTGAAAGATGTTTTTTTCTTATAAGGTCCATATAATGTTCTTGTATATATTTATACATGTCTGTTTTAAAGACTTACATTATTTTTACATGAATAATTGCCTTTTTATATATGTTTTTTATATCTTTAGTGTATCAAATAATTAATGAAAACTATGCTTTCTACATGTTTTCTATAAGATTTGTATATGTCCAACAAATACAATTTTATAAAAATTATATAGTCTCATTACATGACAAAATTATGTTATGTGTTTTTTTTGTTGTTGTTACATATATTAAATAACAAATAAGTCTATGCATTTTGTTATATGATATTTATAAGATTGTTATATGTAAAACAATTGAACAATATCTACTTTTCAGGTGAAATGGTTTGCCTGGTCAGCACCCAAACACTTTCTACTACACAATGGTGTAAATGCAGTTTGTATAAGTCTGTAATATTGAAAGCAGGGCTGTTAGGCAAACTTTTAATTCAAAAGTCTTTATTAAAGTCAAACCCTGCAGGTATTACAATGCCTACAGCAGTACACAAGCAGCAGTAAACATTAGTGTTAAAGAACAAGACTTTTTGCTAGATAAGATAACAATTGAATTTACTTTTGACAAGTTAGGAATATCTTTAAGTTTGTTTCAACATTTTAACACATGTCATGCCTACAGACATGTCGAGGACATACATATTCTATTCCTATTCTTTTAAGGGAATGTTGTCAACAACAAACTACTGTCATTACAAACAGATGAACTCTACATACCTCATTTAGCCCTTAACATTCAAACAAAGGAGAAACAGGGAGTATGTTAAAGAGTTTTGAGCAAATGCTGGTACTGCCTACTGTTTAAAAAGATATTTTGAGTATACAATTCCTGCATAATGTATATTAAAATTATTATTGAGTCTTCCAACCCTCGACCTGTTTATCTTTGAATGAGTGCAAATTCAATCATCCTCGTGCTCAAGGCACCCTTTGCCCTCTTAAGTCAGTGTAAGGTAAAATGCATACTTAATATCAGTGGACAGTTGTCAGTACCAGCATTTGCTCAGGGCCAAAGCCTATATGATGTATATATGTGTGAACCGTGTTGCAAACAAAACAGTTTAATGGGCAGCTGTGGACACAGCAATGTTTTTACTTTTAGAGCGTAGCTCTGTGATCTTGGCGTTGATTGTGCTTCCAATGCTGGAGAGTGGGGTCCCTCGCCACCTTTCAAGAGTTGCACCTAAATATGAAAAAAAAGTGCAAACTTAGAGTAGAAGCCTAAAATCAGAAAACACACAAACGCAGAAACTACTGGGGAAACAGTAACTGAAAAAGTAAAAACGTACTGTAAATTGCATCCAATTTATTTTTGTCGAGTGGTAGACGAGTGTCTCCTCCGTCGCCTCGTTTGTTCCCCCGAAGATTGCTCACCAGCAGTATTTCCATCGGGAAGACTGCTGTGAGCAGATGTCTTACAAATACTATTGCAGAATTTGCATTGAGGGCATAGGCCCATGCAAGTTTCTCAACCATCACTCCAGTCTCAGGATGGATCTCCACCTGTGAGGACAAGGACATAAGGTTAGTATTTAAAGTAGAAAATGTGTGATTTGTTAAGCCCTATATTCTTTACACATAAAATCAAATTAGATTTGCCGTACTCACAAGCAGCAAGTCTGAAGAAACAGTAGATCTATTTGATGTACTGAATTTCTTCATTCTTAAAAGACAGTTACCTTAGAAGATTAGGATACTGTAAATGATGGAGATGCAGACGTGGAACTGGACAATGATGATCTGGGTAGGGACAGTGCTGAAGTACCAGATGAAGAACTGGGCCTGGACTGCAGAGAACTTGGGAGGGTTAGCAAAGGTGTAGTAAGCTCCAACCTGGATTTCTTGGATGGGGTATCCATATCAATTATCTTCCTCATGCTCAGTAGGAGGTGTGGCACATCTAGACACGGTCAACAACAACAACAAAAAAAAAAACATATTTTTTATGCCTCTTGTCTTGAGAAAGAGTAACTTACAATATAATCAATTAAGTGTTTAGTCATTTTGAAATGAAGTGTGTTAGTAGTCTAAAGGTTAATTTAATGATATGAATGAGTGATACCTTGAAGAACCATATCTTTCAATTTAGCGTTCTCTTCTTTCAGGTCCTTGATCTCCTGCTGTAATTTGCTCAAAGTGTTTCTCTGATTGCTGTGATCAGAAGAAGGCTGCATTTGACCGTACTGGTGAAGAAACTCTTCTGCTGGATCTGTTCTAATGGGAGCCTTCGACTTCTGGGTTTCAAGTTAAAGGAAAATAAAATCATTGGATACAAAAACAATACATATATCCAACAGAATCAATATTAAAAACATGTGTAATCTATATAGATTTTTCTTTATTCTAGCTACATAGTAATGTCTTGTACATAGACAAGTCAGCCTGTTACACAATCTATTAACATGGTGGGAAATATGGTCACTGGTAAAAGTAAATTAACAACACCTTAGCTTGTAGTAGCTGAGTTTCGATATCAGTTGAGTCATCTGAATCGTCCCCATATTTTTGAGGAGCCATTGACACCCTTTGTCAGCACTGAAGGTTCTTCTTCATTCAGCAGAGAGTTCAGTTTACGGGTTGTCTCAAAACGGGTAGCTAGAGAAAAAAGGAAAATGGGCCCTTTTACAAAACACAAAGACTGAAAATATATTATTGGTTGTTGATCATTGCTTCTACATTAGTGTAACTTTGCATACTATATGTATTGTTACACTGTAATCCCTTTTGCCTATTCACTTTCAGTGTGAAATTTAGAGGCTAGGATAAGTGTCAAAGTTGTCAGTTGAAATAAGCCTAACCCCTTATGACCCTCAAAGCATGTAGAACACAATCTGAGACACTAAAAGACTTTACAGAATTTTAAGTTCAGTATATATGATAAAATGGTGAAAAAACTGACAACAAAGGTGTCACAAGTTACTTTTGTTGACTTGTTTTAATGTGACACACTTTTAACGATATGACATTCAAATTGGAACATATATTTTTTAAAACATAATTTATACTAAACAACAAATGCAAGAAAGTCTTTTGTCAGTTGGACAATAAAGTCAGCACATGTGCTAAAAGAGGCTGAATCTCCTCGTGTTCGCATTATTGAACACTAACAATTTTTGTTGAAGCAATTAAACAAGGACATGGTTTACTAAATGCCAGAGTTACTGTATCTTACCACTAACAAAGATTACTTCTCCTCTGTAATGAGGCCAACCTCCTCTCTGTTTCCTTCCATGACGCCATTCAATGACAGCTGTGTAGTTTGAAAGCGGATTTCCATCCTCTGCCATCTTGTCGTCATTGTACCCCCTAATGGCATCAGTTCTGATGTCACTCAATTTTCCATGGTCCTCCCCTTCACTCCAACGGACCACAGCAAACTTCCTCTCCATGACTTCTGAAGTGACCAAAGAAATCATTGGTAAATAGAGCATTTTGCATGCTAAACATCTGTGTTCTGAGGAAAAGTATTTTTAAAAACATTAAATCTACAGATTTAGACAAGTAAAAAACTTTTTTTTAAATTCGACCTAAAATAAAAAATATTCACCAACAATATGTGTCATTATTCATCTGTTAATGTTTGCAAGCACACAGGAACCCACATTTCTCACATAATTTTATCTGAAATACTTGTTTTGAAAATATTTTTTGTTCTATAGCTGAGGTTTGGTTTCCATGTACCAGTGGTTTGATTTGATTAATATTACATGACTTAACATTTACATGTAAATATGAGAGAAAGTCCTTTTTGAATTTCAATATTTCAATTTTTCATTTATAAATGATCAATAGCATGGCAAACAACATTACCACAGGTTAATAAAAAACAGCAAAGAAACAAGGTTAGCAAATAAAAAAAGGACAAAATAATATCATTAAATATTGAATTTTTCACTTAGAGAAGACACTGTTCGCCAGGATACATGAACTATCTGCTTTAAATGCAATTTTAAAAAAGCTCAACATGGAGTAAGGTTAGCTAAAAGGTTTTGCTAAGTTAGCTTGCTAAATTGAAGAATTAAATGGTTATATAGTTACTCAGAAATAAATAACTTATTAGATAACTAAATATACAGTACAATACAATACATCAGTTTATATACTTACCTCACACTACTGCGCCAAAAGACACTCACTCGTGGCCGTTACTCCGGATCGTCCTGGTTTAAAATATGAAGACTCTCGCGATATCTTGCACTTTGCATTGTTTTCGCTAGCTTCCTCGCTAAGCTTGGTCACGGTGTCCTCAATGCCAAGAACAAGCTAGCTTCCACGTCCAGTTATTCCACTAAGCTGACCAGCTGCCCTCCAGACTCCAAACAGAAAATAGGTATGTCGAAAAAAAAGTACGTCACCACAGAAGAAAATGACTGGTTGAGGGAAAATATTCCTGTACGTACCATGACAAGATGGAAAAAAAGGTACGCGCTACATCGTTTTCCTAATGCAGCTCATAATAGTGATTATTTATTTTTTATTGACTGTCGGTGTCGGTTTCAAACTTAATATGTACAATCAATGGTTTCCACAGGAGAATCAACAGAACTGTCAATGACATAGATAGCCGCACTGCGCAACAACAGGTCAGTATAGCCCGCTCTCCCATTTATTTTATCAACTGTACTTGTTGTATAATAAGCTACATTAGCCAATCATGCTCAATAATGGTTTGGTGATTTTCTCAATCCTTCACTATAATCAATAAAAATCGTACTATCACACAGTGGTAAATTAAGTAGACTACATTTAATATATGATGATTCTAATGTCTTGTGTTAAGCACTTTGAATTGCCTTGTTGCTGAAATGTGATATAAACTTGCCTTGTGTTGCCTAAAAATAAGTCCTTCATTTAAAACCTTACTTGCATTATCAATCAAGTGTATGTGTATCTGTCATTTTACTAATGAGGCTGAACTCATTGTACCCAATTTGTTTACTAGTGGCATAGTTTTTAGCTACATAAACTCTGTTCCAGGCCCACAAAGAAGGCTGATGTAACATCATGTTGAATTGTTTGCAGAAACTATTGTTAGTTTGCGAGTTAATTACCTTGTAAGTCTTATTCTCTCTGTCACATTCACACTTACATGTGTGACACTACTACTATCTCTCTGACCCTGGCTCAAACCCCTTTCATGAATAGTGGAAATATGTGTTCTCCTCAGGAAAGTGATGAAGATGCCAGCCAAACAAACGAGCAGATAGCAGAAACTTCCACAATAAGCCATGTAAGACAAAAGTATTCTTTTCTGTGTCTCTCAAATTACAGCCTCTAAAGCTTTGTCTCTGTCCCGGGCTCATTGCTCCCCTTCTAGTCTTTCTTTTAATGAATAATGGGCATGTGTATTCTTCCAAGGAAAGTGATGAAGATGTCAGTCAAACAGAAGAGCAGGGAGCAGAAACTTTTATTGAAGCACAGGTGAGACGAAACTACAAACATTCTTCTTTTTCTGTCTCTCAAACCATAACCTTCATAGTTTTGTCTCTATTCCTGGCTCTTATCTCCTCTTATTTTTCTTATGTTTTTGATGACTAATGAACTTTTGTTCTTGGCTACACCCCTCCTCCTCTATGACCCATCATGTTCACAAAAGAGCTCTCCTCAGAGCAGTGATGAAGGTGGCAGCCAAACAGAAGTGCAAAGAGCAGAACTTTCCACACTGGCACAGGTGAGATTAAACGAAAAATTAAGTTGATTCTATTATCTGGTATGACATTATTATCACAAGTCAAAAAATACATTACCAGATGTGTACATTCATTCCTGCACTTCATGATAATGTACATAGACTCTGATCAGGTATGGTGCTTTCTATATCTGTGTTTTTAAGAGTGCTTTTCCCCCTGTAATTTAAGGAAAATGTCCTTCAAGACATGGATGATGTTCACTCCCATGGACTAACTGAAGAGCAGAGTATCATCTCCATTCTATCCTTTTCACTGAAACACAACACTACTGGTCTATTAACGGAAGATCTGCTGAAACTTCTAAAGTTACATTCTGCTGGGACAAGCGCAGTTCCAGTTAAAATGTGTGTCATGTTCCTCACCCATCACAGTAAAAGACAGTTTACACGGCGGACATTTCGTTATCAGTATTCCGTTAAAAGATCAACTGAAAGATATTCTTGAAAATCAGGGTATGCATGATCTCTATTTTCCTACTGATGACCGTAGGCATGGGATAAATGATATATGTGATGGGGCTTTATATCAAAGCTTGAAATCAAACAGTGATTCAATATTCTAAAAACAAATTTGACTTTGATTATTATTAGTGTCACCAGATTTGCTGCATGTAGAGGTTTGTATTTTTTTTAAATCTCCTGCATGATTTTCTCTGCCTTCAGTAAATTCTATGTGGATTCAATGTCCTTCATCCGGGAAGTTGCAAATAGAGTTGGACCTGGCTGGGGGATTACAAGGGGGACATAACGCTGCATGACATCAGCAGTACCAGACCAACTGATTTCCCCATCCTAGGACAACAAGCCATTCTCCAGTCCACCATCATCATCATCATCATCATCATCATCATCATCACCAGAGTCTGAACTGTCTGAACTTGGTGGGGGCACCCAGGCTTCACGGGCAGTTTCAGTGTCAGACTCAGTGGAGTCAAGCTCCTCTTCTGAGGAAGAGTAGTCTGGGCCGGAGTCACGGGAGGCTCTGGAGATCTGGAGGAAGAAGCCATTTAAGAAAACTTGGGAATCAGCCACAGATTCCATCGGGGCTGGAGATGTTGACCACTGACATGTCAAGTCGGGCCGATGGCCACAGATGTTGTCAGCGCTGAGCTGTGTGCAGGATTTAGATCACATGCTGGTGCTCAAGGGTGACGTCTACTCGATCAAAAAGTTGCACCTTCTTCCTTTAAAGTGAGAAAAACCTAAAACCTATTTAACTGTAACAGCCCAAATCCAAGAACTATACTAACTCTAAATTTGTTCTTGGTTGCATTTTGCAATCCTAGTAATCATTCTGTAAATTTATATACGTATGTTTGTTTGTATGAAATTAAATGAAAAAAGAGTGAGGTACGGGGGCTAATCAATTATATTAATGCACCTCGGCTTGTTCAGTTTTGTAAGAAAAACATGCACTGAGCTATCAAAATAAATGTGCAATTTTGTGCTAAATAAAATTCTTGCCACAGTAATAAAGCTAAGATCTGTTGTTTATTTTCATATTTTTTTTAAACTTTACTTTAAACTGAAAGCATTACTTGTAGAACTTGCACGATACACAGGAACAAAAAATATATATAATTGCTCATCTAATCTTCTTTGAATCAATTTAAGAATATTCAATACTTGAGAGTAGAGAGTGATTTTACAGGTTTTGAGAAAGTGCTAACATTAGCAAAGCTTTGACATGAAATGTAAAAGAGTTCAACCTCAATTTTATTTTTTTCATTTTTTTTAATTTCTCACGCATGTCACATTGTATAAATGTCTTACAAGGTTTTTATACATTACTTGCAAGATTTCACTTTGCCAAAATCAGAGTTCATATATTCATCAAGTTTGATATTAGAAATATCTAATAAGAACATTGTATGAGGAGTTACTGTCTTATAAAGTGCTTTTAAGTTTTAAAATTATATAAGTTTCATATTATGAAAATTTACTAGGGATCTTGTACTTGCTTTGAAATTCATGCATTTAACATACAAGTTTCAAATAAAAATATAAACATTTAGTACAAATTTTCTATTTCTTTTCCATATGGGACTATTTGTCATGAAACAAAATATGTTGTTTTAAAGCTTCAGAAAATTAAAGAAGCATAACACAAACATAAACAGTAGAATCTGCCCTTTGATATAGGAGCTTACCTGTATACTATTCAAACAGACTGCAGTCGACTGTGGGGAAGTGCCACAACTTGAGGCCTTTTGCTTTTCTTATGCTAATTTTATTGCAGACTGCTCCACAGATTTGAATGACCTCTCTTCATGTAGTTTAAAACCAAACTGAAATGAGGGGTCTGATAAGAATACAAGAAAAAAAAATCAAAGCTACCATTATATGTTTTAGAAAGCTATTCAATTTTTCAAAAAGTTTTATTATTGTTTTCAAATGCAAACAAAACAATAATAAAAAAAACAAAGCTATTTACAACCTAATATGTACATGTCCTTTGAGTACAAAATGACCTTTTAAGTCATATCACACCATTCTATCCTGCCAAGACACACTGCCCTCAGGAGAGTTGAAAAAGGTGCAGAAGATGTCCCTCAAGTTACAGGCCACTCGTGATGCCCTGTTTCCTCCCAAGTTTCTGACTGGTGCCATGTGTCTCCCTAACTGCTCTGCATCATCCAGCATCCTCTGGTTTTCCCTTGGGGCAAGGAGAAAGTTGTGGAGGATGCATGCAGCCACCACAAGTGTGTCAACCTTTTGTGGAAGAAGGTTGATTTTCCTATGAAATATCCTCCACCTGGAGGCCAGAATGCCAAAGGCATTTTCCACCACCATCCTTGCTCTTGACAGTCTGTAGTTGAATATCCTCTTGCATTGATTGAGGTTCTGTCCTGGGTATGGTCTCATCAAGTAGGGCTTGAGGGGGAAAGCTGTGTCACCCACCATGACATGTGGCATATCACCTAGATGAGCTGCACTGGGTGGCACATGAAGTGTTCCACTCTCCATTCCTCTCCCCAAATCAGATCCAGCATATACACCTCCTTCACTGGCTCTGCCGAAGTCCCCCACTTGAATTATTCGGAACCTGTAGTCTGCATCCACAAGTGCCAACAGTACAATGGAAAATGTATTTTTGTAATTAAAGTACTGGCTCCCAGACAATGGTGGTGCTTGTATGTGTACATGTTTGCCATCAATTGCTCCCAAGCAATTTGGGAAATTCCATTTTCCCCAGAACCCCTTTGCCACTTCCCTCCACGTTTCTTCTGTTGGCCCTCATCACCTTTTCAGTGGCAGCACACACTATGTGGACAGAGTTGCAAACTGTTGAGTGCCCTAGACGATAGCTAAAAGCTAGGCTGATCATTGAGTCCCCAGAGGCCATGTAACTGAGAGGGAAGAAACAAAAAGCAAAAAATAGTTATATGTGTAATTATTTTATTGATTTGTGTGTCTTTTTTTCAGTTGATGTGGAAAGCACTACGGGATGCTTTTGTAAAAAGCATAAAGAAGAGCAATTTGCCCAGTGGATCTGCAGGTGGCAGTCAAAAGGAGTGGAAGTATGAAAAAATCATGTCTTTTCTTTTGCCACACATCCAACCAAGAAGGTATGTAATCAAATCAATGTGTTTTCTACTACTTTTACCTAAGAAATGATCATTTCTGATGTTGTAATTAACAGGTTGTTACAGTCTGTAAATTGTGACATAAAGGTGTTTATTTGTTTCCTGTCTTTTTAATTTTAATTTTTGTAGTTCAAAGAGTAATTTGGCTGCCGTGGTCCAGATGGAAAGCGAAGGGGAAAGATCTGGAACTCCACTGTCTCTTTCTGGGTCTGAGTGCTCCACTTGCTCCAAATCCACAGAGGACCATGACTCCATCCCCTGCCCCATCACTGGCATTGCCCTCAAGGTCACGCAGCCCCATGGAGCAGACAACATCCAGAAAACCAACACCCAACAGGAAAGGACACCAGAAGGAGCCAGAGAGCACACACATCAGACATTGGGGAGAGGCTCATTTCCATTTTGCAAGAGCCTGCCCCTTAAACCCCATATGCCAGATAATGAGCTTGATGAATCCTATCACTTTGCACTAAGCTTGGTGCCAATGTTGCACCGTCTTGACAAAGACAAGAGGCAAAAATAATATTGTTACAAACTTTACACAATTTGGAACGGATTCAACATCAACAACCTTCTGCCCCCCACCCACATTCATCAAGCTGGTAACCCCATTATCCTCCCCCACATACACTACATCCTCCTCCGCCTGTAACAGGACACTCAACTCAAGCCATCAGGCCAGTAAGTTTTCGGCCTGTTACCCAACCCCCTCAGACAATGACAAGACCAATAGGGCACTGCACAAACATGCTGGCCTCGAGTGCTGCTGACCCACGATGGGAAGACGAAGGCCCTGGAGGGTCTTTTTATAAAGATTTTTGAAATTGCTAATAGCATTTTGAATGTGTGTGGTTAATTAGTTAGTAGATATTTTGTGAGTTTTCTATTTTCTGTATTTAAATTGTGTTTTTTTATTGGGGTGTTATTTATATGATTAAAAGGTTTCACACACCTGGTCAGTAATTTATTGTTTCTTTCTTTCTTTCTTTCTTTATTTATTCTTTATTTCAAACGATTAAAAAACAGATGAAAATGAATAAACAAATGGAAAAAAAAAAATCTGCATAAAATTTAAAAAAAATAAAAAGCCAATTTCAATATAATACACATTTGACTTGTTCGAAAAGGGATAGGAAGACGGCTTGTCAAGTCCTACCCCCATTCTTCACCATTAACAAATGCAAAATCCAATAAAATAAACTAAACGGACAATACAAAAAAATACTCCAATCGAGCTATTAAGAAAAACAGAACAAAACAAAAACAAAAAAAAGAACAAAATTAACATTAACATCTGTGAGATTTACATTCTCCTTCCTCATTTCTGTGCTTTTCAAAGATATATCTTTTGTAAAAAAATTTTAATTGCATTATATTCATACTTTGTTTAATCGTTTCATCAAGACCATTCCACAAAACCACCCCACAAATGGAAATACACATACTTTTTAAATTGGTCCGAGCATAATGCTGTTTCAAGTTTAGTTTCCCTCTGAAGTTATAACCCCCTTCTCTGTCTTTGAACAGTTTTTGTATGTTTACAGGTAGCAGTTTATTTTTTGCTTTATACATTATTTGTGCAGTCTTAAATTCTACCAGATCTCCAAACTTTAAGGTGCGTAATTTTAAAAACAGTATATTGGTGTGTTCATAATATCCTACATTGTTTACTATACGAATGGCTCTTTTTTGTAGTGTGCTTAGTGATTGTAAGGTGGTTTTGTAGGTGTTACCCCATACTTCCACATACAGAATATACAGTGCTCTCTCATTCAAAACGTGCCTTGCTTTCCCCATCACTCCAATGCTCCGTGCTACTTTTGCTCTCACATGTTTTATATGGGGTTTCCAGCAGATTTTGTGATCAAGAATCACACCCAGAAATGTATTTTCATACACTCTTTCTATTTCAACATTATGTATCATTACTTTTACTTGTGTATTTATTTTTGCGTTTTCCAAACAGCATAAGTTTGGTTTTGCTTAAATTTAATGATAATTTATTCAAATTAAACCATGTTTTTAGTTTACTTCTAGGAAGGAAGACAGACAGAGCCTCAAACGCTTGACCGCAGTTTAAAAAAGAAAGAAAAAAGAAACACTCTAAGATTAAGTCATACTATATATATATATATATAGCCTACTTACCATGGATCCTGAACTTTATCTGCACGATCCGGACGAAGACCTCTACGACGAGCTTTTCGAAACGGATTACCGGCAACCCACGGATGAACAGTCAGACCACAGCCAAGCACCACTGTAGTCAGCGTGCCGCGGCGCCGCCGTCTCTCCCCAAACATGATCTCTCCGACTCCGAGCGGATCACAGGCCTCAGCACCGCCGTCACCAGGGACCGCAGCCCAACGACGTCACAGCAAACGACACCGCCACTCTCTCCTCAACGTCCCCAGATATTCTGCACGGCACCGCGCGCCCTCTTCTTCAACCGAGTCCACGTCCTCAGACAGAGCCCGACATCAGGAACTGGACAGTCGCTCGCCTCAGACGAGCACTAAATACCAAAGCCATTCCATTCCACCGCAACGACAATAAGGCAAGGCTATTCCAGCTGGTCTCGTCATCCACGTACACAACACCAACCAAGTATCCCGCGCTTCCTGTTTCCTCATCAGGGCGAGCCACTGTCGGAGATGCCAGGCGTGACGTCACAAGGTCTCAGCCGCTCCCACGAGTGCAGCCTCCAACTCCAGCTCCCCCTGGTGGGAGTCAGGTCGTATCACCCCCTGTGCCTGCTCCCTCTGTGTATGATTTCTCTCAAGCTATCACAGCTTTCTTTTCATCCCTGTGTTCGCAGGCTTCACAAAATCCCTGTGCACATACATCCTTTCATCCCCTCATTCCTTCCTCTAACCCTTCAGCCTCACACGGTAGCACAGCTTCAGCTCATCCTACCTCTCTCGCAGCCAACTCCTCAGCTCCTCCACGAGCTTCGACACAGTTCGGCTTCTCGAATCTCTCCTCATTTCCTACTTATCTGTCCTGCCAACCCCCCCCCCCCCCCCCCCCCCCTGAGCTGTACGATTACCTTTCAATCATCCTCGACATGGCCTTACGTTTCGGGGGCACAGGCTTCTACAGCTACCACGTGCACTTCGCTAATCAGACAGCCGGCCGCATACAACAGTTCAATCAGGGAACATACTGGGGAGCACTCGACTCCGAACTTTACTGCCGCATCTTCGCAGCCCGTACGTCTCTTTCCTGCGAGCTATGCGGGGCCCCCTCCCATCCTGCCACAGCATGCACAGTCAGCGCTCCACTTCCTCGATCCCGCCCATTCTCTTCATGCAGTTCTCCAGCCTTTAACCGACTCTCATCCGCAGCACCTCCACCTCCAATCATTCCCAAACCTTTGGACATTCGTCCTTCAGTAAACGTCCCTACACCCAAGGGCATGGACAAAAGAGGTTGCCCAATTTTCTACCAAGCAGGCAGGATGGTGTGCAATAACTTCAATCATCTCGGCTGCACTAGTTCCAACTGCCACCTCCTGCACGTCTGCTCTTTCTGTGGGGGCGCTCATGCCAGGAGCACCTGCCCTCACAATCCAACAACACCAACAGGATGACTAGCACGGCACCTCGGCACGCCAATCAAGGTAAAGGCTCTCGCATCCGCCCTCGAACACCACCTAGACAGACAATTTGTTCACTTTCTTCTGCATGGCTTCATCCACGGTTTCCATCCGGGCATAGACGTACTTCCTGATACTTTTCACACCTGCCACAACCTTCAGTCTGCTCTCACAGAACCTGACACCGTTGATTCCCTGCTGGCAAAAGAGGTTAAGGAAGGTTTCATGATAGGGCCCTTCGACAAGCCACCCTTCTCAGTGTTCCGAATCAGCCTGATAGGCGTGGCAACTCGGAAATACTCAGGGAAAAAGAGGCTAATCATAGACCTCTCCTCCCCACACGGTTCACACATCCCAAGCATCAATAGCATCATTCCTTGTCCAGATTATTCTGGACAAGGAATGATGCTATTGATGCACTATGCAACAATAAACCATGCAATCACCCTCATCCGCTCAGCAGACCACGGAGCTTGGCTCTCAAAGGCAGACATCACCAGCGCTTTCAAAGTCTTACCCATTCGTCCAGACTTCTGGCGTTACTACAGGGTGTGCTGGAAAGGTGCCTATTATTTTTCAGTGTGCCTCACATCGGTTGCAGAAGCAGTCCAAAGATTTTCGATTCACTGTCCGAGGCGCTGTGCTGGATCCTCATGTGCTGGATCCTCACAGACTTCCTTACATACTGCATCTTCTCGACGATTTTCTCGTCGTCAATCCACCATCATCACCTCCAAAGTCTGGACTTGCTACCCTTACATGAGTTTTCGCAGAATTAGGCGTGCTGCTCGCCGAGGAAAAGACTTGTGGGCCTAGCACCTCAATCGAGTTTCTAGGCATTACTCTTGACTCTGTCTCGTTCCAGGCATCACTGCCCCAAGAGAAAGTACAACGCATCTCCACGAACTCTACCCCATCATCATAGCTGCAATACTTTGGGGGCACGAATGGTCAAGAAAATCCATACTCATACACTCCGATAACACAGCGGTCGTCGATATCCTTAACAAGGGTCGATCTCACTCCCCAGCCATAATGCCATTTATGCGCAGACTCACATTACTCTCAGCTCAACATCAGTTCATCCTCAGGGCAGCCCACATTCCAGGCCATCACAACACTATTGCTGATGCACTGTCTCGTTTCTCATTTCAGAAATTCAGACACTTGGCCCCAGAATCGGACCTGCACTCCAATCCTGTCCCACCGTTTTCAGCCACAATTTTCAGTTAGCTCCAACACTCAGAAACCTCTCCCTAGCTTCACAAGACGCAATCCTTAACAGCCTGGCTCCCAGCACATTCTCTCCCAGGTTGGAACTGCTTCAAGGCATTTCACGCTACATACCAGCTATCTTTTCCTTCACTGGACATCATGTCCCTCTGCAACTTCGTCACTCATGCTCATTCCATAAATAAAGTCAGGTCCTCAACCATTCAGACCTACCTAGCAGGAATACACTTCTTCATCAAACTGGTAACAGGCAATAAATGTGCTTCCATCTCTCACTCACACATAACCATGCTAATCAAAGGCTTAAGGAAACAGGAACCAACCACAACAACAAAGCGTCTGCCTCTGACCTCCTCAGTCTCTGCATTCATTCCCTTCGTTCAGGCTACTTATCCCCCACAGTCGATCTGACCCTGGAATCCATGTTACTTCTGGCTTTCTTCGGGTTCCTGAGGTGCGCGGAATTCACCCCTACCTCAACAGCCTTTAATCCTTCCATCCATCCGAAGCTATCAGATATGACCATCCATTCTTCGGATTCTCTTGTATACACGCTCCGACGGAGTAAAACAGATCAGCTCGGAGTCTCTTCTCCCATCTTCATCTTCCGCCTCAACTCCTATCTCAGCCCATACGAGCCTCTGACGAAATATATCAGCTCCAGGTATGCTACACAAGCATTACCACACCACCCACTCTTAACCAAAACCGGAAAAATGTCCACCCGATTCTGGTTCCAAAAACACCTACACCAAGTACTCAGAATCTCAGGAATAACTTCAGAGCACTAGTCCACTCATTCTTTCCGCACCAGTGCAGCATCCACCGCAGCATCCACCGCAGCCAGACAAGGCATCTCAGATCACACCATCCAGGTCCTCGGGCGCTGGTCTTCTCAGGCTTATAATGGCTATATCCATAGCAACCTCAGTGATCTGCGCCGAGCACACACTCAACTAAGCTCCATTTAATTGGATATTTTGGGGGCTGTAATAAGTTCGGGTGGATTCAAACCCGAGACGGAACCCCCACTCTGTGTCTCTCGCTCGCCTGATCAACCGCCCAGACCAGCCTGAAAGAAGACGGCCATCTCACACCTACACCCCTCTCATACACATACATCTGTCAATATATCTTACAATCCACATTAAATGTTCAAACTAATTCTGTTGTGGCGTGGTCCTTGCTAGTGAAATGGAGTTACTGTATTAACTTAGGTTCACGAGCAGGACCACACCTCCAATTACCTGACAGCCTACTTAACACCTGGTCACCTCACCACACCCCGTTTGTCTCAGATCCTTCTACCCACCCTCCCTTCCCTCCTTCCTCATCCCTTCCCTCCTTCCTTCCCTCCTTCCTCATCCCTTCCCTCCTTCCTTATTTCTTCCCATCCAACTCGGCACACACCTCTCCCTCGTCTCTCTCATTTCAGGTACAGTCTGGGGCTGTAATAAGTTCAGGTGGATTCAAACCCGAGACGGAACCCCCACTCTGAGTCTCTCACTTGCCCGATCAACCTCCCAGACCAGCCTGAAAGAAGACGGCCATCTCACACCTACACCCCTCTCATACACATACATCTGTCAATATATCTTACAACCCACATTAAATGTTCAGACTAATTCTGTTGTGGCGTGGTCCTTGCTAGTGAATCTAATATTTTAGAGAACTGAGAGAGTAAAGACACAGGCCTGTAATTAGTAAATAGATTTTTGTCTCCAGCTTTGTATAGTGGGATGACTTTGGCAGTTTTCATTTTACATGGAAATACACCAGTTTTGAAAGTTAAGGGTTTTACAATTACACCAATGACTACCTTGATTAAAGCCATATTAATGTCATTCCAGTCTGTAGACCTTTTATTCTTACATTTGCTAACAATGTCAATAATCTCCTTTTCATCAGCTGCTTTCAAAAACATTGAGTTTGGGTTGCTGTCTAACAAATCCACAACCTTCCTCTCTCCTTCTTCTGACTGTGGATTATCGATTTCTTCTGCCAGTTTTGGTCCCACACTTACAAAAAAACTGTTAAACCCATTAACCACATCATTCATATTGCTTACAGTTGTATCGTTGTCTTTAAAATACTGAGGGTAGTTTATATTTATTGATCCATTCCTGATAATATTATTTAACACATTCTATATGCCCTTGATATTATTTTTATTATTGGTTAATATTTTTATTATAATAATCTTTCTTACATTTCCTCATAATACTAGTCAATTTGTTTTTGTATCTTTTGTATTTACTTTCTGGTTCTATAGTTCTGAATTTTATGAATTCTTTATACAAGGTATTCTTTTTTTTGCATGCATTCTGAAGTCCTTTTGTCATCCATGGCCTATCTATATATTTTTGCTTCTTGTTGTATTGTTTCAAAGGACAGTGTTCATCATATAATGATTTAAATGTTATCAGGAATGTTTCATATGCTTTGTTGGTATCAGCCTCTTTAAACACTTGTTTCCAGTTTTGTGTTAGTAATGCATTTCTAAATTTGTTTATGGATTTTTCTGTTCTTACTCTCCTGTATCTAATCCCATTAACATCCTTACACTTAACATAATCACAAACAAACATTACAAAAACCGGCAAATGGTCACTGATGTCATTTAGTAGTAACCCACTCTTTATGCTGTTGTCCATACTGTTTATGAATATGTTGTCTATTAGAGTTGCACAGTGAGATGTTATTCTGCTTGGTTTGGTGATAAGTGGAAAAAAACTCATACTGAACAATACATCGATAAATTCATCAGTCAGTTTGTGCTTGTTGGGATTTAAGAGATCTAAGTTAAAATCCCCACAAATGAACACAACTTTGTGATCTTTCTTGGCAAGCAATCTTTCCATACTATTCTTGAATGTTTCAATATTGGAACCAGGTGCTCTGTATACACAGCTCACAATTATTTTTTTCTCTTTTTCCAGGTAGATTTCTACAGTAATAATCTCAATCACATCATCAATATTAGTTGTCATATTTTCCACTATTTTATAATGTAATCTTTTATCTACATACAAAGCCACTCCTCCTCCTTTTTTAGTGGCAGAAGAAATGCAACCGTTCTCCTTCTGCTCTATTCATATTATTTATTTTCATGTAGTTACTCTCTGTATAGGGGTAAAACTAAGATATACTTTAAAGACTTTTAAATTAAGTTATTGGTTATTGGTGTATTGTGGGTTATGTGCCGGTGGCTTCCTTTGGAGCACCGACTTTATGGGGGGGGGGGGTGATCTGCCTGATCTGGAGCACACAGGCCCATTGCTCCACCCAGGATATAAGGACCAGCTTCCTGTTCCTCTCGGTTTCTGACACCATTATTCATTTAGTTATTATGTTAGTGCACTCTTCAACACCACATACACCATAATGCTTTTACACACATCCACACGTTCACCACTGATTATACTGATTTAACACACCTCACCTGTGTTGTTATGGGTTGATTTATTTGTATTAAATTAATCCTTTTCTTTTGTAAAACCCGACTCCTTCAGTTTTTGTCACAACCCACGAGTCGCTCATGAGGAGCGGGACGAGCCAGGGCCGTCCATACCCGCTTCAGTTCGTCGTCGTGGGCAGAGAGTGCTGACTGACGCCGTGCTTCAAAACCACATAATTAGCAGCCGTTTCATTAGGCATAAGCCTGATCACCTAATGAAATACGGTTTAATACATATTCAGCCATGGTAACGTACTCACCAATAGGCCACCCGTCTGCCACAGCTGCTTGAAGACGCACACCCAAAGAGCTGTTCTGCATAATAAATGAGGTCACCGGGAAACAACGTTTAAAAATGACACATTGGCATCACAGATTATCTGTACGTTGATAGAATGGATTCCTTTCCTAGTTAAATGTAATGTTTGACAGTTCTTTTATTGCAGTGCAGTCTATGTCTATGGCTCCAGTTATGTTGTAAATGCAGCGATCCCTGTTTTATTTCAGCTTGTTTTGCTGTACGGGAATATGATACACCTGGGGGCTAGGGATTCATTTCTTCCAACACTGCCGGCTTGATCAAAACACAGCATACAAAAGAAAGAAAGTGTTTCCACAGTCATTAATAATTCATACACACGACAAAGCAAACATCAGTTACCACAAAAGTGATCATACATACATACACACACACACACAAAAAATAACTATTCATATGGTTTGGAGAACAGATAGGTTTTGAGTTTTGTAGAAACAGTAGTAATGGACCTCAGGTCAGCAGGGAGTTTGTTCCAGAGAAAAGGACCATAGTAACTAAAGGCCCCCTCTCCGGACTTTGATCTGATTCTGGGTACGGTTAAAAGACCTTCACCTGATGACTTGAGGGTCCAGGTCGGGTTGTAGTCTGTGAGCAGGGCAGAAATATACTGAGGAGCTGAACCTGAGAGCTTTTTGGACTAATAGAAGGATTTTGAAGGTGATTCTGTGTTGTACGGGGAGCCAATGGAGAGTTTGAGGACTGGAGTGATATGATCACATTTTCTCGTATGGGTCAGAACTCAGGCTGCTGAATTTTGAACAAGTTGAAGTTTTGTTACAGATTGTTTGGGTAACCCGGCACACAGAGCGTTACAGTAGTCTAACATGGTTGAGATGAAAGCATGGACTAATTTCTCTGCATCAGTTTGGGATATGAAGGATCAGAGTTTTGATATGTTCTTTAAATGGTAAAATGCTGTTCTGGTTATGTTGGAGATATGATTGTCAAAGCTAAGATCAGGATCCAAAATAATGCCAAGATTTCTGGCCTGCTCACTGTATTTCATGGACATGGATTTGAGGTGAAGATGGATGTGTTGTCTCTGATTTTTAGGACCAACAGTGAGTAGTTCTGTCTTGTCTGTGTTTAGTTTGAGAAAGTAGCTGGACATCCAGGAGTTGATATCTTAAAGTTACATACAGTCTGTTAGTTTGTTTATAGGACTGAGATCTTCTGATAAACAAAGACGAGCCATGGCACTACATTTCAAATTAAAAGGTCTGCACAGGCCTGAATATTAAGCCGTGCCCTGCTGAGGACGTAGAGGCCCGACCCGACAATAAGCCCGATTTTAAAGCAAAATGTAAAGCCCGAGTCAAAACCCGAATATCAGAAATAATGCTGTAAGCCACACACACACACACACACACACACACACACACACACACACAACACAAATAGTCTACTCACCAACTAAAGCAAACTACTGATTGGGAAGGAGCAACAGCGCATCATCAGCCCCAAACCAGTAAATAACTTTCTATGAAGAGTTGTAAAGAAGTATAAAATAATATGTAAAACTAAATCAGAACTGCATCACAGCTAAGAATCAATAGCTCAAAATAACTGGTCACCGTCTACAGCTAGTTGATCATCAGCTGGTTCTTGGCGAATAGTTGGTATCTATGTAGACACTTTCTCTCTCAGCTGAGGACTTCATCGACGATGACTAAACATGGACCATAAAAAAAGGGTAAGCTTGAGGAGCGGCTGGATCTCTACTTCCTTCCCAATCCATTCCAGGTGTCTGCGCTGGATACCTGCCTGATGTGCTGTGTCAGAAGAGACAGGATGTCATTTAAGCCTCATGAAATCTCACGAGACCAGGGTGAGGGTAGGGTATTGGTCGCCATGACATCAGGTGATACTTCATCAATCCGTCTGTCAAGCTTCTACTTCAGCTCCGCGTACACTTCCTTGACTGATTCCAAGGTGAGAAAAACACTGCTGAAACTTGTCTCTCCCAGCTGCATGACTAGACTTTTTTTGTATATATTTTACTGCCCGCAAAGTCTCTCGTCTCTCTGGGGCATCTTCACTGAGCTCGGTAGTATCCAGGATGTGTTTGAGCACGGTGTTGTAAACGGGGTCTTTACAGTCCAGACAGCGATATGCCCTGAGCACAGACTTGATGTTCGCCCCCTGATCAGTGACCCAAACCACTTGAAAACAGTAGCATCAAATCCCAGAACTGACACCAGCTGCTGCTGTACTCACCTGTTTTTACTTCATCGGGGGGGAACACCGGTGGTCAGTACGCGAGTCTTTAGCTAGAATATAAACGTAGCATAAAACCATGAAATGCACATGTAACTGACCTTACGGTAATCGTCGGCCCACATGTCAGTGGTCATTTGTTTTAACCTGTTATCTCTTGGGAACTGCTTCAAAGCAATTTAGTGATCATCAAAGTCTTCACTGATCACTGTAATTTGTTTCCAAAAACACCAACGAGGCCAAAGCATCTGAGCAGAGGTATTTTGATGAAAGCCAAAAATGTCATTTCAAAGCAGGCTCTCAGAGGGTCAGGTCTGTTTTGGCGCAGTCACACAAGGCAATCTGTACCCTGCCTAAAGCCCAATTCACACATACTCCGTGCGCGCCGCGGTCTGTCAGCGCCGCGCACTACGTTGTACTTAGCTTCCACTCTAGTCAATCATTGTGTTCACACAGGGCGCGCTGCGGTCCGTCTCAGGAGCGTGTCACCAACAGCACTACGCTCTGCTCCGTTTCAAATACACAGCGAGTCTATTTTCACCGGAGTACACTGCAGGAACGCGTCAAGCTGGACAGAAAATGACAGCCTGGACAGGAAGTCAGACAAGGAAACACACAGAGCATCCGGGCAATTTCAAAATAAAACACAATATACTGACTCACGATCGTATTTTTCATCACTTTATCAACATTACGTCAAAACAGAATGAACAACAATGCATCCTCAGAAAGACAAAGCAACATGTTGTTTGCATGTTTTTCTCTTTATTCCCGCGGGATCTTGTAGTTCTCCTGTGATGTGTCATGGGTGCGCTCTGCTGCGCTGACGTCGCAGAAATGGAAATGGGCACAAGCCGTCCGACAGAGCAAAACAGTGCAATGACGGACTGAGGCGCGTACGGAGTATGTGTGAATTGCGGGTAAGAACGCTTCACCCCTAAAGTCCAGATCGTTTGACTAGTGTGAGTACACTTCTTTGTCTTTTGCACACTTCAGCACGGTACACTTCATGCTCGAGCTCAAGCACACGGGTACACAACACTGACAGGAAAATAATGAAAACTAAAAACTTGTAGGTTTGAAGAATCTTTGAGGACAGTTGTGTAAGGTGTGGGTATGTGAACATGTGTAAGGTGTGGGTATGTGGACATGTGTAAGGTGTGGGTATGTGAACATGTGTAAGGTGTGGGTATGTGGACATGTGTAAGGTGTGGGTATGTGAACATGTGTAAGGTGTGGGTATGTGGACATGTGTAAGGTGTGGGTATGTGAACATGTGTAAGGTGTGGGTATGTGGACATGTGTAAGGTGTGGGTATGTGAACATGTGTAAGGTGTGGGTATGTGGACATGTGTAAGGTGTGGGTATGTGAACATGTGTAAGGTGTGGGTATGTGAACATGTGTGAGGTGTGGGTATGTGAACATGTGTGAGTATGTGAACATGTGTGAGGTGTGGGTATGTGAACATGTGTAAGGTGTGGGTATGTGAACATGTGTAAGGTGTGGGTATGTGAACATGTGTGAGTATGTGAACATGTGTGAGGTGTGGGTATGTGAACATGTGTGAGGTGTGGGTATGTGAACATGTGTGAGTATGTGAACATGTGTGAGGTGTGGGTATGTGAACATGTGTGAGGTGTGGGTATGTGAACATGTGTGAGTATGTGGACATGTGTAAGGTGTGGGTATGTGAACATGTGTAAGGTGTGGGTATGTGAACATGTGTGAGGTGTGGGTATGTGAACATGTGTGAGGTGTGGGTATGTGAACATGTGTGAGGTGTGGGTATGTGAACATGTGTGAGGTGTGGGTATGTGAACATGTGTAAGGTGTGGGTATGTGGACATGTGTAAGGTGTGGGTATGTGAACATGTGTAAGGTGTGGGTATGTGAACATGTGTAAGGTGTGGGTATGTGAACATGTGTGAGGTGTGGGTATGTGAACATGTGTAAGGTGTGGGTATGTGAACATGTGTAAGGTGTGGGTATGTGAACATGTGTGAGGTGTGGGTATGTGGACATGTGTAAGGTGTGGGTATGTGAACATGTGTAAGGTGTGGGTATGTGGACATGTGTAAGGTGTGGGTATGTGAACATGTGTGAGTATGTGAACATGTGTAAGGTGTGAGGTATGTGAACATGTGTAAGGTGTGAGGTATGTGAACATGTGTGAGTATGTGAACATGTGTGAGTATGTGAACATGTGTGAGTATGTGAACATGTGTGAGTATGTGAACATGTGTGAGTATGTGAACATGTGTGAGTATGTGAACATGTGTGAGTATGTGAACATGTGTGAGGTATGTGAACATGTGTGAGGTATGTGAACATGTGTGAGGTATGTGAACATGTGTGAGGTATGTGAACATGTGTGAGGTGTGGATGTTGTGTTGTAAAAGAATTCAAAAGGTTAAGATGTGTGGTCATAAAAGTCTCTCTGAAGGTCTCTAAAGTCAGCTGCTCTGATTTTACACTCCAGACCCAGGTCAGTCTCCTGATCACCTGCTCAGAACAGAGACAGAAAGCAACACCAGTTTATGAGTCGCTGCAGAGGGGCCGTCACACTTCATCTTTTTATATCAGACTGGTGAGTGGAACGACTAAGCATCATAAATGTGATGAATAAAGCAGATTATGGAAACGTTGATGGATCAGTCTCACAGACTTCATCTTTGGGTTTAACTCTGTTTCATCATCACAGTCCTCGTGAAATGAAAAAGACATCTTCATGTTTTAATTCAGCGTTTCTGTTAAATGTTCATGACAGAGTATTCTGACATCAAAGTAACTATCGTCTCTTCCTGTAAAACATTTCAGAGTTGTGATGACTCATCCTGCGTTCATGTTTTGAGTCCTTCTTTGAATCCTGTTCACGTTTGAGTAAATCATATAGGTGAGGTAGTGATCACCTGGTGCCGTCAGAATCAGTGTTATTGTCCAGGTGTGTACACTCAGTTATTTGCCTTCAGTACATGAAATAAGATATCCCTCTGAAATGTGTGTGTGAGTTAGTGTATGTAACACTGATCTGGTTTTCATTGAGACATGATGGTGAAACATTACACCTCCTAAATACTAAATAATAAGAACAGTTTTACTTGTGAGATTCTATATCTCTCTCAAAGTCTTATTTTATTTCAATTTTAAAGTTTTGTTTGATTATTTTGGCACAAATATGATTCCATATATGTTTGTTTGTTATTTGTCTGGGTCTAAAGTATCAGGTTGGACTGGTGTCAAATTTAACCACGTCAGGAAGTCTAAACTCACACCCTACCTTCACGCCCACATGGGACTGGAAACTCTGTACAAGGTCCACTACCTGTCAGAACTAACAAAAAGAGTGATAAAAGAGCTCACCTTTACTCTTTGGGGTTCAACCTTACAGCATCATTGTGTTTGTCTTTCAACTATATCATAACTAACTTCCTGGGGCGCTGGTAGCGCAGTGGTTAGTGCGCGCGCCCCATGTATGGAGGCTGTCGTCTCAAGCGGGTGGCCCTGGTTCACTTCCCACCTGTGGTCTCTTTCCCGCATGTCATTCCCCACTCTCACTCTCCCTGATTTCCAACTCTATCCACTGTCCTGTCTCTCCATTAAAAGGCACAAAAAGCCCAAAAATAAATCTTAAAAAAAAAACTAACTTCCTCTGCAGTTGTTTCCTTTGGTCAACATTTTGACTCAACTGACATTCAACTCCCCCCCCCCCCCCCTTCGTTTTCTGGCTGTGTGGCGTCTGCCTGTAAAGAGGCGGTCATAATCTTTACGGGTCTTTATGAACTTTGCTGTTAAAAGAGACAGAAATGTCTTTGTCACATCATTGGACACCTTGCACACAAACACTATACTTTCACACTCGTGATCTGCAAAATATTCCATGACCGACCAGTGCTTCTGTTGTATATTAACACAATAAAGTCCAGAGGCCGTATTCACGACGCCTCCTAAGTACTGAGAGTTTCTCCTCGTGACTAAATACTAAGAACATCCTAGAATCAGGACACTTTCTAAGAATTTCCCCTCAAAGTTCAGACTAGATCGTTGTAAAGATGGAAGTTATTCACAAAGTGTCTTAGCCCTGAAGAGAGCTCCTGAGGTGTTAAACAGTGAGGAGTAGTGAGGAGGACTTTTATCAGGATGAAGAGTTTCTCAAGCTGAGGAGGAATCAGAGAAATGTTCTTCAAACACGTCATGAAGAATATTATTGACTCATAGTCGGACAGAACAGACATTATTTTTTTTACATTTCAATCCGTCTTGACTGTGTTCAGGACAAAGTGAGACATGTTGAGTTTGTCTACATGTGGTTACCTCCACAGGTTCATCCAATCACTGATTAACTCCTTACCTGCTGATGTAATGATCAGCATGTGATTTCAAACATATTGTAGGCGTTATACTTCATTTCAAAGTGTTCATGATTACACACTGTCTGACTAGATTCTATGATTTACTTTATTTCTAGATCTTTGTTTTCTCTTCCTGTGTTCGTCTCACTGCTGAATCAAACAGCTGCTGACCTCCTGCAGTCATTCCTCCTCTTCACTACGAGTCTCCACAACCTTCATTTCTGATACCAGCCGGTGTGTCTGCAGGGTCCTGCACTCATGCCCTATTATCGGCATTAGTGGGCGGTTACCCATGCTAATAAGGAACAACATGCACATGCTTACAACCTACGAACGCGGCTGTGAACAATTCAGTGATTGAAGAAGACGTTGATGAGCTGTCTGAAGAATGATGTTCAAGTTGATTGGATGAAATTAAACTCTTAAAGTCGACCTGAAACACGTGTTTCTCTTTCTATAAATGTGAATGTAGTTAGATATGTGTTCATGTGTGCCACAGTACATAACTGTATTGTAAAGAATAATAATAAAACTAATTTCAACTTTTTTTTGTACCAAGGAAAGGTTTATACATTTTTCTTCCTCCTGCACCTTTTCAGTCTTTTTTAAAGGCAAACATATAAATATTTCTCCACATTGTACGCCATACAAGGAATGAAATAAAACAAATGAAATGTCCTTGGTCACCTGATGAAAATCAAAGCCAGTCAGTGTTAAGACTCCCAGGTGATCTCAATCAGAAGGAAGGGACAGGAAGTTTCTCAAGCTCATTCTAATACTGTTTCATATCGACAGGACGTCTGAGAATACTCGTTCGCCTGCCAACATAATCATTTTTTTCACATTTTTTTAAAGAAGAGTCAAACAGGAAAAAACAACAAATAAAAATAAATGACATGTGCAGGTGAGGTAGAAACCCTGAAGGCTTACCATTTTTAAATTCAGTATCAGAAGATGTCCTCGACATAGTAAATCACTCCTTACAGCTAGGTGTCGTCCCTACCGATTTTAAGACTGCCTTAATTAAACCTCTTTTAAAAAAAGGGAACCTGGATATTTTAACACCTAGTAATTTTAGACCCATCTCAAACCTGCCATTTTAAGCAAAGAGAAGTTAGTTTTTAATCAGTTGAGTGCCTTTTTAACCTCAAACACTACATTAGAAATGTTTCAATCTGGCTTTAGGGCACGCCACAGCACTGAGACGGCCCTGCTAAAAGTAGTTAATAATATCAGAAAAAACCTCGACAACAACAAGCCTTCAGTTCTGGTACTACTCGACCTCAGTGCTGTTTTCGATACTGTTGACCACCAGATTCTTTTAGATAGACTAAGTGAGCATGTAGGCCTTTCTGGAAATGTTTTTAACTGGTTCACCTCGTATTTGTGTGACAGAAAATGTTTTGTATTGATAGAAGACTGCACCTCCAAACAATACGAGGTCTCCAGTCGGGTACCACAAGGATCAATTTTAGGACCACTACTTTTTAATTTGTACATGTTACCCCTGGGTGGTGTCATCAGGAGGCACGGAATCTCTTTCCACAGCTATGCTGATGACACTCAGCTCTATGTGGCGGTGTCTCCTGATGACACCAGACAAATTGACTCACTTTTTAATTGTATTTTAGATATAAAAGTCTGGATGTCACAGAATTTTTTGCAGCTCAACCAGGACAAAACAGAGGTTTTAATCATCGGTTCAAAGGCTCAGAGAGAGAAACTGGCCCCCAAACAAAACAAAAAAAAAATAGGACTCAACCCAAGTCAAGAAGCACAGAATCTTGGGGTGATCTTTGACTCAGATTTTAATTTTAAGGCCCACGTGAAGGGTGTCACAAAAACAGCATTTTACCACCTGAAAAACACCTGGACTATTGTAACGCTCTCCTTTCTGGTCTTCATAAAAACACAACAAATCGGCTTCAGCTACTACAAAACTCTGCCGCACGAGTACTGACAAAGACCAGAAGGAGAGCACACATCACACCTGTTTTAAAATCTTTACACTGGCTGCCTGTTAGTTTTTGTGTTGAGTTTTAAATTATTTTATTAGTTTATAAAGCATTACATGGCCTTGCACCAGACTACCTATCAGATATGATTTTAGTTTATGAACCAGTGCAGCCCCTCAGATCCTCCAGTTCCTCTCTCAAAAACCTTTGGCGATGCTGCTTTCAGCTGTTACGCTCCGAGACTGTGGAACAACCTTCCTGAAGGTCTGAGAGGAGCCCAGAATATCGAGATTTTTAAACGCAGTCTTAAAACTCATTTATTCAGTCTGGCTTTTATATAGTGCTTTATATAAATTCAAATCTTAACATTACTGTATTGTCTTTTTATCCTACTACAATTTTAAATATTTTCCTCTTATGTATTTATTTTAATATCTTGTTGCTTTTATGTGTCATATTTTATTGTATTTTATTTTTATACATATATTTTATTTTTAATTCTTATTGGTGTGCATTAGTCTCTCAATGATTTTATAAACTACTTTTTGTCAATAACTTTTCTGCACTCTTGTTAAGCACTTTGAACTGCAATTTAATTTGTCTGAAAGGTGCTATATAAATAAAGTTTGATTGATTGATTGATTGATTGATTATCTCCAAACCTCACCTTAAGAGATTAAACAAAGTTAAATAAAATAACAATAAAATAGAGCAAAACAGGACACACAGTATGGAGACAATATAACTTCACTACAAATGTTTCTGACATCAAAGCTATGTTGAGTCTCATTTGGTTTCTGGAAAAAGACAAAAAATCATAAAGATGTGTGTTCCATAATTTGGCTCCTCTGTATCTTATTGAGTCCTGGAGATGTATGACACAGTGGTCAGTAGAGGTTATTGATTAGTCTAGTGGAGGATTAGTTCACTTGAGAATAACAAATATAAAATGTTTTCAAGCTTTCTGGAAAGTTTGCACTCTAAAAATAAAGCTACTTATTTGAAGAATATTAATATGTTACACTTTTAAAAAGGTGGGGAGGACTCACAGGACTTGGAGAAAGTTTCCATTCTGAAAAAACATTTCTGCAGAACTAGAATTTTATACAAAGATATGTTTGAAAAGTGCTGGTTTAATATTACAATAAGTAAGAAATGGATTTATTAGGCTGTAATATAATGTTGAGATACAATAAGAATGTAAAAAACACACATTGTTAATAATCCCAAGAGATTTTGTTCCCTTACTGCAGACAAAGCTGATGTGATCTGTCAGTTTCTCATCAGTTAAGATCCCTAAGAATCTTGCTGCTGTGACTTTCTTCATCATTTATACAATTTCACTAATTCAGAGTTATAATTCATTTTTCTAGCAAATATCATGAAGTTAGATTTTTTCACATTTAATGCCAGTTTATTTGTTTGAAACCATTTTGAATATTCAAGAAGGAGATCATTGTTTACTTCATTCCTGGATTGGATCTCTGTCTTTGCCCCCATCATGATCTTCTTCTGTTACCTGTCAGGGATCATCCAAAGTCTCATACATACCTCCACTTATAGCAAACACTTCAGATATAACTGTCACAACACAAACATATCATTACGATATGTTAATGTTAATATTACTGAAGTAAAGTACTGAAGTCAGAGGTGATAGTTACCCCATGATGTGAATAACACAAACAGAAAAACATAAACTTCTACTGGGAAATATTCCTCATGGTTTGACTTTTAAAAACTTCTTAGCTCATCGTCTGCTGCCAATACAACTTATGGAGGGGCAAAGGGTAACCCAAAAACCTGATGAGACGTCTCCTGGAGAGAAGTGTGGACGTAATCCTCCTCCCCCCCCCCAGAAAAAAAAACAACAACATTTATCCTACAACTTTGTAAATGTTGTGGTGAAGGGCTAAAAGATATAAACACAGAAAGTGGATCATAGTGACCTCCAAATGAAGCCAGACTCTACCAGCATTAAGTCCTGAAGCATCTTGACGTTGTTAGAGTTGTTGTGAGACAGGGGGGTTCCCCCTGGTCTGGTCTGAGGACTCTGCAGTCCTCTTTCATAAACCTGTCTGTAGGAGTCTCTGTTGTTCTATTGTGGTCATTAAGTTCTATGCTTAATAGCTCATCAAATTTAGGAAATTTAAAAAACATATATATAACAACTTTTGTATATTGAAGGAAGTCTGAAAAATGTGTACTGGCGCCATCTAGTGTTTTTGAAGTGTAATATCATACTGCAAACAACACAAGATGCAATCCTTAGGATGAACGAGGTCATTGACCCCCGAGCGCTCTGAAGAGTTGTTACTGAGGATTGTTGTGCTGTCTCACTCATAGTGGCTCTTCTTGCAGCTGTCTTTGCAGTATGACATTACACCTCAAAAACACTAGATGGCGCCATATTCAATATATTCAGACATCATTCCAAATATTCAACGTTTCTGTTTATAATATATCATTTCCTAAACGGCATGCCATATATATGTATTATATTTTAATTAAGGTCTGAAATGAATGATGACTAACTATTGACAAGAAGCGATTAATGCTGATTTTATATTTTAGTTTAATTTTGACCTTTAGACACAAAGGTCAGAGAAAGATTGGTAGAAGGGTTCAGTGTCTGTAATGTGAAAAATTGTAGCCGGACAGAAAAGAGGTGAAAAGATTTGTGAGCGTAACTTTTTAAAGATCTCGGATCAATATTCCCAAACATTTCCTTATCCAATAACAGATCTCATTTGTACAACTTATTTCGAATGATTTGATACCTCTTGTGTTTAAACTCAGCAGAACTGTTAAGGTCAAGGGTCCAGACATGATGCCCTTCAAGCTTCCTCTCTTCTCTCTGACCGTCCTAATCAATGAAAACAATACCAAAACTTTGTCTTCTGAAGGCTCTCAGAGCAAAATCATTATCCTCATCCCTAAAGATATGAATGTGATTTACTGTAGGAGCATGACAGCAGACCCTCAACTTGACCTCCTTTAAGATGACAGCGAGGTCTGTAAGGAGAGGGAGACACTCCCAGGTCTGACATGTTTCTGTATCTTCTCTGACTGGAGGACACATGTAGGACTTTTGTCATTAAAGGAATGTCAAAGCAGAGTTAATGTTCTCGCCTGATGGGGGGGGCTCATTGCATTTAAAGAGACACACACACCAAAACGGAGCGTTCTGAGAGAGCTGGTTTATACAGGGTCACAAACCTCCTCTGGTGCTTGATTCATGTTATATTTTGACCAAAGCACAGCACAGATGTTTCATTTAGACCACAGGGGACTGTTTGAAAAGGTGGAGAAGGGGGATGATATGTCCTCTTTAATTCAAATTAATGGAAAGAAATAGAACATCCCATGTCCGTCTGTGAAATCGAGTATCTTTGCATGATTTGCAGCTCTAAAACTCCTCATTTATCTTAAACTGGCTTCAGTATGAAATATGAGGCAGAAGGCAACATGGCGGAGCCCACAAATCATCCATCCCATTAGTGTATAGTCCAGAAAAGGTTTTCTTTATATTGGGGTTCAAGTCAGATGAAGAAAGTCCTTTTTTAAGACGTTTCCAGAGAACTGACTGATTATTGAAGATCCACTGGAACATTTGAACATTTTGAAAGACACCCTAAGTATGAAGTAGTTACATAGTAAATTACTTAAGGGGCCACTGACAGTCTCTCAGTCAAACTCATACCTCCTCCAATCTGTTTAGGCCCTCCTCTTTCATCCTGCTTCCTTCTTACTCCACCACCTCATTTCCTCCTCACCCATGTTTCCTTGCTCTTCCTCCACAACATCCTCCTGTTTCCTTGACAGTGAAATAATGCATTATTAAAAAAAGGAACACCATAAATGCCTCTTTATTCTAATGGAGGACGAGTCAGAACTACAGGAGAGATGGCATGTTTCATTTATAATAAGATATATAATGGTAGATAGTAAGAGACTGGAGAGGCCCTACAGGTTAATTCATTTGACAGTAACCAGTTCCTTATAGGTCTTAGCTGACCTCCTCAGCTGTTCACCTTTATAGCAGCTGGACACATAGAGGACAGTCTGTGGATTCTCCTCTTCCTGTCCACTCTGCAAAAACTGAACTTCTCCCCACAAATCAAAGAATTCATCCTGAATCTATTTCAAGAAATCAATCCTGCAGCATTGACGGAGGCACCACACTTTTCTTTATTGATGACCCGACTTTGGGAAAATATATTTACCAAAAAGTTTACATATTTAGTGACAGAGTCAGCTGGGTTATTTATAAATGTCCCAGGACTCGTTCCCAAAGACATGATGCTGTTGTCAAACAAAGATCTTGTCTTCTGGCCCTGTCCTGTTTTTTAAACGTACGCCTTGTACACTGGCGTGGAACAGCCATTCTTCATCGCTGCCTCCTGAATGCCCTCAGTTTTTATGAACAACATACAAAACATACATATTTTAACATGGTTTCTGGTATTATTGAATTGCTCTGCACTAAGATACTCCATGTTTTATCCAGACCGCACAGAGGTGACTTTATACCTGAAGTCCAGGCCAGATGGACACCGCTCCACTGGGCGGCCGGGCTACAGAAAGCAGCTGTTTCTGTTTACACCTGAGGATGTGGAACTCATTAACACATTTTCACATGTCTGCACTGCAGGCTTGGAACAACTTCACAAGAACAACAAATGAGAGTCAGGGAATGTGGGTTTTAAAGGAGCAATTCTTTTATGATGACTTTATCAGGACTAACATGACCTCCATCAGACTGGTTAAAAGAGTGGAAGTGTGTGCTGCACGTCCTCACTATCTGAGGACGTTTATAAGAACTAAGAATCTGTGAGGATGGTGAGTACAGTTCCCCCTCATGTTATACACAAAGTGGGGGATGGGCAGGAAAGAGGTGGTGGGCTGCTCTCTTTCACTACCCCTTTGCTGGAAAAGTTCCTGTGTTAAGGTCCTAAATCTCCATTCTCTGTCTGGAGGAAAAGAGTCGAGGTGGATGGAGTTTTTTGGCCCAGATGTTTCCCTGGAAGGCAGCTGGCGTTCCCTGTACGAGCTGCCTGTTGAGAAGAGAACAGCAGACCTCCAGTGGAGAGTTTCATACAGATACAGAGCACACATTGAGCC